>NC_059107.1:26923572-27524465 GCF_020740685.1 Jaculus jaculus
CTTCTGCTGCTTATAGGCCTCTGCATTATTTACTTTCTCATTGTTACAGACATCTGCCAAGCACCTTAAGGAATGAAAGAGTTTATTTTTGGTTTACAGTTCCAAGGGTACAGTCCACTGTGGCAGAGAAGACATGGTGGCAGGAGCTGGAGGCCAGCTGGTCACATTGCAGCCACAATATGAAAAAAAGGATTGTAATAATTTAATTGTTTGCCTCTAGTTCTTAAAATTAACCTTTGGCATTTTGAGATTTCCCAATAACATTTTGAGTGATACTTCGATTTACATTGAACATCTAAAAATATTTGGCCTAATTAATTAGAACTATATAGGTAAATTTTGTTGAATTGATTTTGAACATAATCTTTTTAATTTGCAATTGTCCATGTCATAATCACTTCCATAACATTCATCTTTGAAAATAGTATCAGAAAATAAACCAAGAATTATTTACACTGAGATTCTATAGTCACCAGAATAAACCAGTGTATTTTTGTGACTTCAGAAATTATTGTAAGCCTGGGTTATATAAAGTATGGCAATGTAATCACATTAAATGTATGCATGTCACACACTTTCATTTGTAATAGTGATCCCTCATTTTCCATCAGTCCAATTTAGTGCTTTGGTTATTGGTTGCTAACTCCAAGCTGGGTTTGAACCAAGATACTAAGTTGAAAGATCCCTCACTTGGTACTGACATAGACCTAGATCCCCCTTTGTTGAGGCAAGTTCTGTAAAACACTGAACACAATGCCTGTCTCATGGTAAGTTGCTCCATAAAATGTTGGGTAATTTTTGGGGAGCTTAAAAATCCTGCATTAAGGGCTAGAGAGATGGCTTAGCAGTTAAGGTGCTTGCCTTTGAGGCCTGAGGACCCACATTCTGCTCTCCAGATCCCACATTAGGTAGACCCACAAAGATGAGGCAAGCACAAAGTCATACATGCTCCCTAGGTGATGCAGGCATCTGGGGTTCAATTTCAGTGGCTGAGGCCCTGGCATGCCAATTCTCTCCCCCCCCCTTACTCGCTTGCCCTTAAAAAATATCCTGCGTTAAAAATAATCATTCAGGGCTGGAGAGATGGCTTAGCGGTTAAGCGCTTGCCTATGAAGCCTAAGGACCCCGGTTCGAGGCTCGGTTCCCCAGTCCCACGTTAGCCAGATGCACAAGGGGGCGCATGTGTCTGGAGTTCGTTTGCAGAGGCTGGAAGCCCTGGCACGCCCATTCTCTCTCTCTCCCTCTATCTGTCTTTCTCTCTGTGTCTGTCGCTCTCAAATAAATAAATAAAATAAAATAAATAAAAAATAATAATAATCATTCAGGGATGGAGAGATGGCTTACTGGTTAAATGCTTGCCTGTGAAGCCTAAGGACCCCGGTTTGAGGCTCAATTCCCCAGGACCCACATTAGCCAGATGCACAAAGGGGTGCATGCATCTGGAGTTTGTTTGCTGGAGACCCTGGTGCACCCATTCATATTCTTTCTCTCTCTCTCTGCCTCTTTCTCTCTCTGTTGCTCTCAAATAAATAAATAATAATCATTCAGTGAGAAAAGCTATTTAAAAAACAGTAAGGTTTGTTTCTTTGAAATTGTGGTTGATCACCATGCAATGTATTTTGACATAAGCAAGCTCTACAGAAACATTTTGTCTTAAGCAGAAACTTTTGAAACAGACCAAGACTGAAAAACCTGCTATCTCCATAGAAAGCCTTGTGCTTTATTTTTTGAAAATGCTAGTTTTCATTATTGGGGCAGGGTATGATTTTTTTTTTAATTGTGTGTGTTAAGATGATAACAGATTTAATGCCTTAGGCAAGTCACCTAGTACTAGGTAAGCCCAACTTTATAAGGTCACATTTTCTGTAGTGAAAATAAGACCAAGTACAAAGCTGCTGTGATGGTTGGTAATTAAGTCTTTAAGATGCCACTGCCTAGAGTTTTGTAAATGCTTATATAATTTGAACTTTAGTATTATTCTCAGCATCATTTTTGTCACTGGTGTCTTTTTTACATAATGTTCTGTGCACTTAAAGGTGAATCCTCCCAATCTTTCTGTTTTTTAGAAGCAAGTCCTCTCAGTAACTATAAAAGCTCTCTTGTATCTAAAAGCAAGAACTTCATCAAATTCAGCCTTAATTTATTCATATTAGCAAATCTTCAGTTTTCTTTCCCTAGCTTTACTTACCTTACAATAATTTCATTTACTTTTTCAGTTGACCCCTAATATAGTCAGGTGTATGAACTCCAAATCCATTGTCAAGGAGGAGTTTATAATCAGTGTTTGTTGTTTCACTCAGTTTTGTCATCTTCATTTGATGTAATTGGTATAATGACTTTAATTATGTTAGCTCAGCTAACGAAAATGAGAACATTATGACAAACACAAATAGGCTATAGGCTTTATGGTTGTATGAATTTTTTCCTGCATTGTTATCTTGGGAGTTAAACTTTTGGAGGACTTGTTATTATATCAAAATTAAATAAAAAGAAGACATAGTATTTTCCATCTTAGGTTTATAGTCTATTGATGGAAATCCATTGTCTTTTTAATTAAAAAACTTTAAAAATTTTTACATAATCCTTCCCAGCACTCTCCTTTTTCCCTCATTCCCCATTTCTCTTCCAGCATTTCCAACTATTGCCTCTTCGATTTTGATTTTTTTTCCTCATCCGATATTGATTCTGATAAGTAAATGCATAGGAATTCAATAAGATTGTAGTAGTCCAGTGACCTCTGGCAGGTCATAAACTTTCTGGACCTTACTTTACTTGGATACAAACTGGACATACTAACTGCCCTTTCTATTTCAGTGAATTGTGTGAAGATCAGATCAAACAGTGTGAAATGCAGATAAGAAGGACTTCAGCCATCATAAACCATTATATATTTCGTGATTATGAAGTTTTAATGGCCTTTAATCCTTTGAAGAATGAGACTGGGTGCTAGTGTATGATACTGTTTTATTTATGCCGATATTCAAAGACGACTATGCAGCAGAGGTCACTAATGAAGCCATTCACTTGAAAGTGGTCTTATTGCCAAGAAAGTGAAGTAAGAGAAATTGACGAAGAAGCCTTGTTGTGTAAGAAGGCTGAATTTGTTTGTTACATGGGCAGTAAATATGTATTGGCCCATCCTAGGTAGCATAAAATATGCATGTTGGATTTTAGTTGACAGTCTGCTTTTCAGAAGAGATCCAAAGGTGCAGAGTAGATCTCATTGTGAGGTCATGAATGTAGCAACCATGTCATGTCTGGAAGACAGCATTCCTGCCTAGTCTCTGGCTCTTCTATTCTTTCTGCCCTTTCTTCCATAATGTTCTCTGTTGGTTCTTTTTTTAAAAGCTGAAGCTGAGATATCTGTTAAATTTATTTTTTTAAGAGAGAACCATATTCCTATAATTTTTCATTCTACATAATTGCATTCAAAAAACATTAAAAGAAAAGGGAAGTGATAGTTACTGAGTGTTTCTTCATTATGACCTTCTAGATATTGTTTAATCTTCATAGCACCTCTACTTTACCAGCTTCTTAAACTTTTTCAACTTGGAATTAGTTTTTGCCCTAGAAATTTTTATGTAACCCTGGAAAGATAGGTTTTTGTTGTTGTTGTTGTTTTGTTTATTTATTTATTTTGGTGTTTTGAAGTTGGGTCTCACTCAAGCCCAGGCTAACCTGGAATTCACTACGTAGTCTCAGGGTGGCCTCCTGGTGATCCTCCTACCTCTGCCTCCAGAGTGCTGGGATTAAAGGCGTGCGCCACCACCCCCTGCTCAGATAGGTTTTTGAGGCGGGTATACAAATCAAACATTTACTGTTGATAACTCATAAAGAATTTATTCTAAAACAGTTCTTTAATATACATGTATTTATTTTTAAAAAATAGTTATTTGAGAGAAAGAGACCGAGACAGCGTGGGGTGGGAAGACAGGAATGCTAGGAACTCCTGCCACTGCACAGGAACTCCAGACACTCACGCCACTTTGTGCATTAGACATATGACTTTACATGGGTACTGAGGAATTCAACCCAGGTCATCATGCTTTGCAAGCAAGTGACTTTAACTCCATCTCCAGCCCTATGTAGAGTTTCTTTTTTTTTTTTACTTACTTACTTTCATGTGTGTTGGTGTGTCAGGGTCTCTTGCTGTGGCAAATTCCTGTTCTGCTTTATATGGGTAGCTAGGGAATTGAACCTGGTCCATCAGCTTTGCAAATAAGTGCATTTAACCACTGAGCCACTTCCCCAGGCCCAGCATACATAGAATTTTAACATTTAAAGCCAGGCGTGGGCTGGAGAGATGGCTTAGCGGTTAAGCGCTTGCCTATGAAGCCTAAGGACCCCGGTTCGAGGCTCGGTTCCCCAGGTCCCACGTTAGCCAGATGCACAAGGGGGCGCATGCGTCTGGAGTTCATTTGCAGAGGCTGGAAGCCCTGGTGTGCCCATTCTCTCTCTCCCTCTATCTGTCTTTCTCTCTGTGTCTGTCACTCTCAAATAAATAAATAAAGCCAGGCGTGGTGGCACATGCCTTTAATCCCAGCACTCAGGAGGCAGAGGTAGGAGGATTGCCATGAGTTCGAGGTCAGCCTGAGACTACATAGTAAATTATTTTAAGTTTTCCTGGGCTAGAGCTAGACCCTACCTCAAAAAAACCAAAATAAATAAATAAATAAAAGAAGAATTTTAACATTTACAAAAAAGGAAAGTAAATTTGACTACTTATAAGATGGGTATGCTTATTTGCTTTTACATAAATAAACCAGGCAAATATTTGATGCTGCAAAATGTAGAGCTCAGTTGTTCCTTCATAGTTGATCTGGGTTCTGGTTTTATAATTGTCAGTGCTAATGCTTTCACATAAATAATGTACTACAAAATGGTATCTTTTGGGCCATTTCAGAAATGGTTGAAAATTTTGACCTCATTGGTAGTTCAAACAGCAGTTTTTAAAATCAGACATTTTAACATAATGGTTCCAAACATACACTGATTTGATACTTATGAGCTGAGGAATGATGGAAATTATTAAATATTTGTTTTCCTTAATTAAACCCTACCCTTGATGCCCAGCGGTCTCGAATTCGAGTCAAGGTATTCAAGCAGCATTCCCTGTTGTAGCACGATGCAGTGGCATGTGCAGTGCAGTGTGTACACACCGTGTGTTCAGAACCAAGGCTGCAGTGAAGTCACACGGTGCTGTGCCAGTAAGCACTGCCAGGTGCACCTTGGGGTTCCTGTTTGATGTTGAATTAATTTTTGGTCATGCATAGTCAGAAACTTCTTCCTTTTGTCAATTTTTTTTGCAACCCCCACGTGCAGTTGTACAACCCCAGTGAAGTCATGATTCACCGTTGAAGCTAGATATATTAGCCTATAACCTGCTTCCCACAGCTGGTGACCTCCGTCTCTCTCGCATTTGTCCTGCTTTCAACAATGTGTGCATTTAGATTGACAAACATATGAGTAATGTATCAGTGAATTGACCTCAACTTTAGACAAAAAGAAATGGAATTCATCAGTAATCCTACAGCTACTAAGTAGCAAAACATCAATCTGTTTGGACTCTTTACTCATGTTCCGTATGTAAATTCTAACCTTGACTTTAGCACTCTAGGATCATTCACAAAGGGAAATATGACTACGCTTCATGGTAACATGAGGGTGGTTAGGCTCTTTGACCCACCAAGCTTCAGCACCCACTCCATTACCTTTTCTTTTCTGCTTCCTACTTTGCTGCATTGCCTCAGTGATAAGTCACAGCCATGCATTGGATTTCTTTTCCACAGATTAAAGGCTACTTGTTCATAGCAGAGTCTGCTTTGAAAGATAGTAATTGAGGGGCTAGAGAGAGAGATGGCTCAGCAGTTAAGTGCTCACCTGAAAAACCTGAAGATGTGAGTTTGAATCCCCAGTGCCCATGTGTATTACTCAGGATTCTCTAGAGGAACAGAACTGCTAGAATGAATTATATTAAAAGGTGAATTTATTGGATTAGCTTACGGTAGTCCAATAGCAGTTGCAGGCCCAAGAATCAGGGAACCCAGTAGCTGTTCAGTCCATGTGCCTGGATGCCTCAGCAGTCCCAATCCGGCCCTGAAGGCCTGTAGACTCCTGAGGAGCCGCTGAGTATCCATCCACACGGGTCTTCACTTGACGCTGCTCTTCAGTCCACACTGGAAGGCAGCAAGCAGCTCCAGCAGCCAAGTGGAAGGAAGAGGCTCTTTTCACCCATATATAAAGTTTTCACTTATATAAAGTTCCCTTCTGAGAGGGCCAGCTGCTCTGGATGAAGGAATTCTTCCTTCAGTTAATCCTTCCTGGAAGCAACCTCTGAGACCCACCCAAAAGGGATTTCTGTGTATTACTAAGCAGAGCAAGTTGACACCTTAACCATCACAACATGTAAAGCCACATGTATGAAGTGGTGCATGCTTCTGGAGTTTGTTTGCAGTGTCTAGAGACCTTGGTGTGCCCATTCTTTCTCTTTCTTTGGCTTTGAACAATAATTGATATCAAAAAGCACTCGGTTAGAGTTCCGAATTTGGGCTGGAGAGATGGCTTAGCAGTTAAGGCGCTTGCTTGCAAAGCCTATGGACCTGGGTTTGGTTCCCTAGTACCCATGTAAGCCAGGTGCACAAGGTGCATGCATCTGGAGTTCATTTTCAATGGCTGAAGGCTCTGGTGTGTCCATTCTGTGTTTGTTCTGTGTGCCTCTCTCAAATAAATAAATTAAATAGTTAAAAATTTGATGCTTCTGCAGTTGCTATTGTTAATAACACTGTTATAATAACTTATAATCATCTTTTAATGTAATTTTCTCAGTGATCTCTTAAAGAAGAATCACAAGAGAAATGTTTTTATACCTGGTAGTAATGGGTTACATAATATATACTAACTCTTGCTTCTTAGCATGTGGTTTCTTTCAACTAAAACTTTCAGATATAAGATTTTTCTTTAAGAAACTTCTCTCTATTTTATATCTTGGAATATATCTGGTATATAATTGTAGAATCAGTTTGTTTAGACATTAACCTGATACAGAAACCAAGATTCTCTGCAGTGGACCAGTCAGAAGTTGAGGGCATTGCTGGAAGAACTGTAATCAGGAGTTACTCTACATTGTTTTATTTTTTTATATTTCACCTCCTAAGCAGTCCCCCCCTATTTGTTGTTTTAGGCTGTCAACTAAAGCCACACTTACAAGGATTAATACTGTCTTATGTTAGTAAGCTAGATAGGGACAAACTTGTTTATGCCTGTATCAATTACTTTCTTATTACTGGGACAAAGTATCCAACCAGAAGCAATTCTGGGAAGGAAAAGGGTTTAATTCAGCTGACAGTTCTAGAGAATAAAGTCCATCATGACAGGGAAGCCTGCCAGGCCTGAGCAGAAAACCTGCATCATCACGAGATTACGCCAGTATCAAGGAAGTTGAGAGAGGATTAGCAAGCAGCGCCAGACTGTAACGCACTGAGTCCAGTGCCCAAAGACAAGCTTTCTCCAAGTCTCCACCTCCTGAAGCTTCCACAACCTGCCAGAACAGCAATGTCAGCTGTGAAGTAAATATTCAAACGCATGAGCCTGTGGGTCACTTGATAGTCAAACTACCATAATACCTTATTTTTTTTTCTAGAAGATGTGACGAATCTACAGTTTTGAAAACTCATGTTTTTGTTTTTGTTTTTTTTTTTGGTTGTTTTTTTGTTTTGTTTTGTTTTGTTTTTGGTTTTACAAGGTAGGGTTTCACTCTGGTCCAGGCTGACCTGGAATTAACTATGTAGTTTCAGGGTAGCCTTGAACTCATGGCAGTCCTCCTACCTCTGCCTCCCGAGTGCTGGGATTAAAGGCGTGCGCCACCATGCCCGGCATTAAAACTCATGTATTTTTACATAATCACTTTAAAGACTGGAGAGATGGCTCAGTAGTTAAGGCATTTGCCTACAAAACCTAAGGACCTGAGTTTGATTCACCAGGACTCAGGTAAACCCAGATACACTAAGTGGCTCATGCATCTGGAGTTCATTGGCAGTGCCAAATACTCACCCATACTTACTCTGTCTGTGTCTACCTCTTTCTGTCCCTCTCTCAAATAAATAAATAAAATTTTAAAAAATAATTGCTTTTAGAATAACAATGAGATACTGGAAAGAAGCTCTTTGATTGTACAGAATGTGGGAAGGCTTGGTTATCCGCTTTAAGAATAACAATGAGATACTGGAAAGAAACCCTTTGATTGTACGGAATGTGGGAAGGCTTTTGGTTATCCTTATCAGCTTACTGCACATTGCACAGTTCATACTGGTAAGAAACCCTTTCAATGTAAGGAATGTGGGAAAGCCTTTAGTCATTCCTCAGACCTCACACAACATCAGAAAATCCATTCTGGCGAAAAACCCTTTATATGTAAAGAATGTGGGAAGGCTTTTATATATCATTGTTGACTTACTAAACATTACCGAATTCATAGTGGTGAGAAACCATTTTAATGTAAGCAGTGTGAGGAAATCTCCAGTACTGACTCAACCCTGTTCAACACTAGAGTATTCATACTGGGAGAAACCCTGAACATGTAACTCAGTAGCAGAGGCCAGCAAGTTAAAAAGGAGATATAAAGGGAAGAGAAAGGAAGGGAGGAGGGTACTTAATAGGTTGGTATTGTATACATGTAAGTAGAATGATTGAGATGGGGAGGGGATATGATGGAGAATGGAATTTCAAAGGGGAAAGTGGGGGGATGGAGGGAGGGTATTACCATGGGATATTTTTTATAATCATGGGAAATGTTAATAAAAATTGAGAAAAAAAAATAACAATGAGAGAGCCAGGTGTAGTGCCACGTGCCATTAATCCCAGCACTTGGAATGCAGAGGTAGGATTACTGTGAGTTTGAGGCCATGCTGGATCTACAGAGGGGCTTCCAGGTCAGCTTGGGCTAGAGTAAGACTCTACCTTTAAGACCAAAAAAAAAAAAAAAAAAAAAAGATGAGAAAGTGATTGTTGAGTGCTTAGCACAAAATGACATATCTCTATCATGTCCTCCAAAACTCAGTCATGCAGGAAAGGAGGCAGAAGGAACGTAAGAGTCAGAGGATGGGGATGGGGATGGGGATGGGGAGGCGGGCTCTGGAATGCTGTCTTCCAGACATGAAGGAGCCTTTACTGTTATGGCCTCGTAGTGACTGTTACTGCCTGCGCAAGACCTGCAGTGTTGGGCCATCCCCTTTTCATCATGGATGATGGAGACATCAAAAAGAAAAATGGGGCTGGAGAGATGGCTTAGCGGTTAAGCGCTTGCCTGTGAAGCCTAAGGACCCCGGTTCGAGGCTCGGTTCCCTAGGTCCCACGTTAGCCAGATGCACAAGGGGGCGCATGCATCTGGAGTTCGTTTGCAGAGGCTGGAAGCCCTGGTGCGCCCATTCTCTCTCTCCCTCTATCTGTCTTTCTCTCTGTGTCTGTCGCTCTCAAATAAATAAATTTAAAAAAATTTAAAAAAAAGAAAAGTGAAGCCGGGCGTGGTGGCACACTCCTTTAATCCCAGAACCCGGGAGGCAGAGGTAGGAGGATCACCATGAGTTCAAGGCCACCCTGAGATTACATAGTGAATTCGTTTGCAGTGGCTGGAGGCCCTGGTGCGCCTATTCTCTCTCCCTCTCTCTATCTGCCTCTTTCTCTCTCTGCCTGTCACTCTCACATAATAAAAAAAAAAAATTAAGGTTGTACTTTCTAGCCGGGTGTGGTAACATACAACTTTAATCCAAACACTTGGGTGCCAGAGGTAGGAGGACTGGCGTAAGCACAAGGCCAGCCTGGAACTACGGAGTGAGTTTCAGGTGAGCCTGGGCTAGAGCGAGACCTTACCTCGACAACACACGCCCACAAATACTCTTTCCTTCTCTGGCTTGCAGAGGACTGGATAACTGAAGAGAAGCCACAGGGCTTTGTGACAGATTCTCTCTCTCTTCTGGGCCTTGGAGACCAGAGAAAGAAGTGACAGGTAGCTTGGGTGGCAAAGGTAAATTTTTCTACTTTGAGAGAGCCACACGTTTGGGTAACTATGAAGTGGGAGGAGTAAGGATAAAAACACTGGACAGTAGAAAGGAATGAGGTTTTTCTAACTGTAACTTCGTTGAACCAAACACTAGAGACACTGTTTTGTAGGGAGGGAGATGAGTGAACTCCAAGAAGGAAAACGATGGAAGTAGTACATATTGAGCTGCGCCTTGCTCTGAGATGTGCTCTTTCAGTTTTAGTCCTCTCTGAGGCTTGATACTCCATTGAAGCATAGATTTGTCTTTGTTGTATTTCCTTTGTGATTTTCGAATGTTTTCACAATCCTCATGTGGTTCTCAGTATTGTTTGTACCATATAATTCTGTGGGGAGATGTTTTTTAATGATAGCATGAATTTTCTCTAAAATACTCCAGTGGGAATATTTTAGCTATGAAGGCTCAAAAAAGTAAATAAATGATACCTGATTGGTAAAATACTGCTATTCATTGAGGTTTGCTAATATATTTCCAATTTGTTTGATGGATGTTTGAATGTTTACTTAGTAAAGTGTTAAAATGAAAAATTAGAAGAAATTTTTCTAACAGCCACCCAGAAACACCTGTTCCTGAGCCCCATCCTAAACTAATTAAAACATAGAATAGGACCCAGCTGTTTTTTTAACGTTTCAACCGTGTATGACCTGGTTGGAGCTCTGTGCTGCACAAGAAAAGGTAGTGAAAGTGAAAGGGTTGCTTGGTCTGGGTTGGAGCAGCCGCATCTCGGCTCCCCTTGTCGTAAAGAGCGCAGCCAGCATCTCTTACCCCAGTGCACTTGACCACAGCGACTGCTTCCCTGTGGTTGACCATCAAATGCTGCTTTTCTCAGCCATGTATGGTAGCCTGTGTCTTTCATCCCAGCACTCCCAATCCTCATTGGTTTCTGTGTCACGTGATTTTCTCAGAACTAGGCTGTGCTGCATTTATCTTAATCCACAGAGCTGTTCTGGAGCATTCCTGCTTCCTGTTCTTCCTCAAACTGGCAGTAAATACTTGATCCAAGCCACAAAGGTCCCTGACCTGCTGTCGTTTGGGAATAGATTAGAATCCGGCCTAAGGATTACCCCCCCCCTTTTTTTTTAAATCATGGCCTGTACATTGGAAAGCTAGCAATATAAGTGCCTTGCACAAAGAAAAGGTTCTGATATTTAGCTAGTGCCCTGTGGCAGTAAATCTTCATGCAAATTAAAGATTTGGGTGACAAATAATAACAGTTGTCATCAATCTAATCTCTCTTAACTTTCCAGGGTATTGTTAATTCAAAACATAGTTTGAATTGACTTGGCATTATTGATTTCTATATTCATTGGAACGTAAAGGGAAGCCTTGCCTTTGTAAGGGAAATATGGTTATCAGATACTTTGTTCTCACAGAATAAAAGGACCTGGTAGGATATAATGGTGAGCATGTTAAGTAGACACAAGGCTAATGCTTGCTTCCTTTATTGATACTAGAGGTTCTAATACATGTAGTACATCTTCATTTTGAAGGCAGATAGCAATCAGTTTCAAGTTTCCGGATGAGCCTGTGGCCAGGCCATAATTAACCTTTTGAACCTGGAATTGTAACAGAATATACTATTGGCTTAGGTTATCAATTATGGTCAGAGTCAATTGATGCTCAAAGAAGGCTTATTGTTGATTGATATAATAATTTACTCATCTTCCCACTGTGGTTATTAAAAAGTAAAGATGACATGACAAAACATTACAGTTTTTGCTCTCTTGGAGAGAAATATTTGTAAGCCAGTACTTTGCCAAGCAGTTATTTAAATAGCAGAGTTGTTGGGAGTCTCTCAAAAAGTCCTTTATTTTTTAACATTTTCAACTTCTTAAATACGAGGCTATGCAACTCTTAAGGGGACATTAGAATTACATATGTCAAGTTATAGCAGAAGACTCGTCCTTAGCGTATCAGTTGACTTGAAAGCTAAATTTAAAAGATTAGGTTTGAGACAGAAGTGTGTAATTACAATTTTGGGGTTTCTCACGTTTTTTTCCAGCCAGCATTTCAGTTCAATTCAAATAATACCAGAAAATGCCCTTCATGTGATTGCATCTTTTCTTGGATATAAAGCTACGAGTAATGGATTTTTTTTTAATGTCCTCATTCTTATTAATCATTTGCCATGCTAATACTATGTAGAAATAGAGAGAAATTGTGTTGCTCTTGGAATAGACATTCAGTCAGTGTGTATTTCATTCATTTACTTATTTAACCAGAAAACTTTGAGCACCTCATGAGCTCACATAGGTTCCAGGTTGTGCTAGGTGTCAGCACTACACTGATAAAATGACTGGGCACACTAAACATTAAACAGGAAGATGTCCACAGTGCTTTTTTCAATAGGTGTTTTTGCCTTAGTGATCGTATCGTTCACAATTATTCTACAGCAGCCCAAGCTAAGCTGTTGGAATCAATTTAATTCATAGAATACTTCTTCCAGGCTATAGTCATCCCCACTTTTCTTGTTGTTGTTGTTGCTGTTTTGTTTGTTTGTTTTTTTTTTTTTTTGGAGGTGGGGTCTCGTGCTCTAGTCCAGCCTTACCTGGAATTCACTGTGTAGACTTAGGTAGCCTCATACTCAACGGTGATTCTCCTACCTCTGCCTCCCAAGTGCTGGGATTAAAGGCGTGCGCCACCACACCCAGCTTCATCCCACTTTTTACGTGATGAAATTGAGTCCTCTCGGTAGGTTGAGTGTTATCCTGAAATTGCTAGTAAGAGGAGGGGCTGGGATTCTGCTCTGGATACTTTGGATCTAAAACTAGAGATTTTAGTTTCTGTGCCCACAGGCTTTAGAGTAAGTGCCAGGAACATTATTGGAGGTCCCTATGACTTTTACAGGATTCAGTGATATCAGGACTATCTATATAAAAATAATGCTAGAACATTATTAACTGTTTAATCTTACCCTCATTTGTATGGTGGAGTTTTCTAGAAGCTGTTTATCATGCTATAATACTGTAACAGGTTAACCGTAGACATATCTGTAAAAACTTGCCTGCTTCTACATCTATTAAGTAAGATAGTATAAAAGAGTCCATGAGTCAAAATGTTTGAGAATTCATATTCTGTATTTGGATCCTTATATTTCAAACCCTTCTTTTTTGTATCTTATTGGGTCTTTATATTGAACCCCCAGCTGCAAGGAATACCAGGTTCTTACAAGTTGCCAGAACCATTACAGGATTACTTGTATTCTTTGGTCCTCCTTGCCTTTTCAAGATATTGCCATATAAAACACAAGGATACTGTCATCCAAATGTACTTGAATCAGACTTTGAAAGTTAACTCTTCTGAATAATGCAATTGCAGCAGGTTCTGTGTAAGTAGATCTTTTTTATTATATGGTTGCCATAATAGTGTTACGACAGTACCTCAGAAGGTTGTCCAAGCCACAAAAAGTGAGTGTTCTATTTTCTTCCCTATGTAGTGAAGTGGATGATTTTTTTTTTTTTTTTTTTTTGAGGTAGGGTTTCACTCTGGCCCAGGCTGACTTGGAATTCACTACATAGTCACAGGGTGGCCTTGAACTCATGGCAATCCTCCTACCTCTGCCTCCCAAGTGCTGGGAGTAAAGGCGTGTGCCACCACACCCAGCAGTGAAGAGGATGAATATTTTAATAGGATTTATCTGTTTTATATTTTCTAGCATTTGAGAAGCATGATTCCATGTAAGCACAGTAGATGATTTCTAGGAGAACTATTTGTTCCTTTCATTTGACACATAGTTAGTAAGCATGTGGTGGACTCTGCCTCAGTACCAGGGAGATAGAACAGATGTACTCTGGATTTTTAATAATAAAAGACAAAAGCTATTTTTGAAGGTCTGGAGACATGGATCGGCAGTT
The DNA here is from genome assembly GCF_020740685.1 of Jaculus jaculus. Lineage (NCBI taxonomy): Eukaryota > Metazoa > Chordata > Mammalia > Rodentia > Dipodidae > Jaculus > Jaculus jaculus. The sequence goes on from NC_059107.1 coordinate 26,937,479, forward strand.
AAGAACACTTCCTGCACAAGCAATAGGGCCCAAGGTGGCCTGAAACCACACAAATTTGGATATCCAAATCCTACAATAAACAACTGGGCGTTGCCACACACAGTTCCCTGCAGGGGAGCGGAGACCAGGGAATCTCCTGAGCTCATGAAATATACCAAGCTTGTGTCAGCTAGAAACTCCGACTCAAACAAGAATGGGCAGAAGAGTGATGGAGCTGTACACCCAGTGTTCTGCTCAGGCTGCCACAGTTGAGCACATTGGGCACTACAAGGGCACAGACACAGGCCTGCAAGCCAAGAATAAAACAGATTTTTGGCTAAAGAGTATAAAACTTACCAAAAATAACATCTTTTCATTCTTGGTGATTCTCATTGATTCTATGTGAACAGACAGTTGTGTAGTAGTTATATAATGTAATTGCTAATTAAATTATATCCCCACTATAAAATAGAAATTATTGAAATACACTATTGAAGTATTTTTGGAATAATGACTCTAAATTCACGTTAATATCCCTCAAGATAGAATTATATATTAATTACTAATGTGATGGGCCCATGAGAATGTTCACTAGTTTAAGACACAGTTGATTGCCTAGTTAAGTTTGTATATATTATACTAAAAAAGGAATAAATACCCAGCATTTCCAAAAAGGTTGAGAGTTGTGCAGAGGTATATTCTGAATATTATTATGTCTGTCTACCTACCTGTCCCACTTACATAGGAAATAATGGCTTCAGTTCTAATTTTTCAGCTTGCTTAGTTGTACAGTTTCATGGTGCTCAGTTTAATATCATTCCATCAAGTGTCACTAGCTTCTCATAGACCAAGGGATTTGAGGGTCCCTGTGGGGTAAATATCATTGCCCTGGAATTCATAGGTAACTTTTCCTAGGAACAAAGTTTCAAATCTCTTAAAACATAGTAGTAAAATATTGACTAGTAAATATGTTTTTCTACTAATGACATAAGAGCCAGTAGATTTTGAGACTGACAACATTATAAAGGCACACAGTGTCAGGCTCTCCTATATTATCTGGATACTAGCTCAACCTTTCAAGTTAAATAAATTTTTAGAGCCTAATAAAAAATACACACATACAGGGCATGGTAGCACATGCTTTTAAACCCAGCATTCGGGAGGCAGCAGTAGAAAGTGGCTCTGAGTTTGAGGCCAGCCTGGGCTGGAGTGAGACCCTACCTTGAGAATATAAAATGTACATGAAAAAAAGGGATAGATTTTTTTAGATATTTATATATATATATATATATATATATATTTTTTTTTTTTTATTGACAACTTCTATACTTAAACCATGGTAGTTCCCTCCCCTCCCCCACTTTCCCCTTCATAACTCTGCTCTCCATCATATCCCCTCCTTCTCTCCATTAGTTTCTTTTAATTTGATGTCATCATCTTTTCTTTTTCCTATTATGAGGATCTTGTGTAGATATTGCTAGGCACTGCGAGGTCTTTGATATTAAGGCCAGATTCTGTCCGGACAGAATCTTTTGGCTCTTACATTCTTTCTTCCACCTATTCCACAGTGGACCCTGAGCCTTGAAGGGTGTGAGATGTTTCAGTGCTGGACATTCCTCCATCCCTTCTTCTCAGCACTGTGTTGCCCTTTGGGTCATCCCAGTGGTCATTGCCATCTGAAAAGAGAAGCTTCTCTAACCAGAAGTGAGAATAGCATTAATGTATGAGTATGAACATTAAGTGTAGCGCTTTCAGGGCAATTTGGTGAGAGCAATATATGCATTTATCCAGATAAGAGCAGGCTTTATACCCCTAAGGCTCATGACCTCCCCTGCCATAGGCTTTTGATTAGGTTTTCAGTACCAGACATGTATTCCCTCCCATAGAGCAGGCCTTCAGTCCAATTATAGTGTAGTTGGTTTCCACCAGAGCAGACATGCCACTATTGCACTTGTTCAGTCATTTGGCCTGTCTGGCCAAACTTGAGGCTTCCAGTGTCCACTATTTTCACCACTGATGACTTCTGTCTCCCATAAGGCTGCATACAATGTAGCTTTTTCCAGCTTTCAGTTGGCTGGGCTACAGGGAGAAGGTTTTCTGCTCAGCACCTGCTTGATTTCTCAGTGACTTTGCTGCTCGGGCATGTGAAGTCTTCAGCAGTAGGGTCTTACCATCTCTTTCTCACAGGAAACCAAGAGCCTTGGAAATAGCCTATCATATTTTGGAGGCAACAGGGACCTCCGTGGCCAACAACTCACTGGAAGATATCCCATCCCTGGCACTGCAAATTTTCTAGTAACAATCTATGGCTTCTGGATGTGCCATTATTCAAGACAGCACATTTTCATATGTTTCATTCAGAATATCTTGTATTTTGATTGACCCTCCTCCCCCACCTTTCTTTGATACAATCTCTTCCCCTGACCTTGCTTAGGCAAAAGGGATTGATTTTAACAAAATTAGGGCTTTACTATGAATTTTTAAGTATATAGATTAATGGTCACCATGCTAGGGATTAAATCTGAGTCCTCATCCCTGCTAGACAGGTACTCTACCTCTAAGCTTCACCTGCAGCCCCCAGTCTTACTAAGCCTCCAGTTTACCAACTTCTTGCAGAGAAACTAAAAGGCATGTAAACTAATACTTCTTGTCTTGGTGTTATAGTTTGCTACATGAGAAGAGAGACATACTTAGAAATGCATTCTATAGCATAATGCTTCTTTATGGGGGGGATTTTTTTTTTTATAATATCAACTGTTACTGAAATAGAAATTGAAGGAAATCCTCCTAACTGGAGATTATACTGTGACTTTTCTCTGGAGAAGGGGCAAGTTGCCCAGCACCTATTTCTGTAAGAGAGGCTTTGGAATGATTTGAGAACTTTATCAAAATGATGATAGACAGGAGTGATGGATCAGCAGTTAAAAACACTTGCTTGCAAAGCCTGCTGGCCCAGGTTCCATTCCCCAGCCCTCATATAAAGCCAGATGCACAATAGTGGCAAGAGGCCCTAGCGTGTGTTTTCTTTCCCTCCCTCCCTCCCTTCCTCCCTCCCTCCCTCCCTTCCTTCCTTCCTTTCTCTTTCTCCTCACATACATACATGCATACATACATACATACATACTTGCATATTTAAAAATACAAACTATTAGAATAATTCTTTTTTTAAAAAAATGGTGATGGATAGTAGAAAAAGTATGTCATGCATGGCAGTGAAAAAGATGATCATACTGATGTGGAGGTTAGCATGTCTGAGTGAATTCCAGCTTTGAACACTTACTGCTCTTTGAATGTCAAGAAAACATTTTAAAGTTGATTTATTGATGAAAACTGCCCTCTGAGCTCAAACGACAATAGCCACATTTGTTAATTTAACAGGTATTTATTAAATATTCACAGTGAATGTTAAAATAGATTATTTTGCCTTGGCCCTATTCTCAGTGATTTAATGATCTTAGAAATTAGATTTCTATTTTGGTGGGCAGTTGTTCAAGGACCAGCACTGGATAATGTGGTGTGGTGTTTGCTTGAGGGTACCATTGCTTTCTTCCAAACTCTCTCTCCTTCTTCCCTTCTTTCCTGTCTCCCTTACCTCTTCTCTGATACAAAGTGTGCCTTGGGTTTTAGAGGTTTTTAAATTATTAACCCCATGGAGAAGGAGAAATGGTAGCAAACCATAAAGCTACAGGTTTCACAATCCTTACTTCTAGAAGCCAGTCAAAACAAAAATTGAATTTTATTAATCTCACCTCTGAAATGACAATGTAGATCATTAGGAATCATTACAACAATTTTGTTGCCATATATTTGTTGAGAGAATGAAATGTGTTCTCCCTGCACCTGACAAGTGACGTTTTTGATAGTTGGGCCATAATTAAGTAAGCTGTGTTGACTTGTGGCTTAGATTCTCTCCCTTCTACTCACACCATCCAGCGACCTGCGCCCCACCTGATTGTGCTTCAGTGTGGCTGTGCAGTTAGCTCCAGAGCGCCACCTAGGGTAGGGAGGGGAGCAAGGTTTTGTGTCTAAACGCTGCAGCTGCAATTCTCTCAAACTCATCTCCATTTCTGATGGTGCTGAGTGAGCCAATAACCACCAGAGCTACCAATTCCAATTAGAAATTCTATAAAATTATGTCAGAAATGTAGTATGGAACTGAAAGAAAATGTTCTTGGGACAGTCTGAGGACGCAAGTTTATGCCTGTACTGGTACAGAAAGCTACTGTGTGTGTGTAGTATCCTGCAGATCCACTCTGTGGCCTTAACAAGATTTCCTGTTGTCATATGTATGTACTTGGAGCATAGTAGGCCACCAGAAATGAGCCATATTATTTCTCAGAATTATATGGATCTTAGAGTTAAATAGACCTAGAAAGAGGGCCAGAATTGTTTAGAAATAAGGAAAATAGTTTGTCTAGCATAAGGAAGAAAAATGAACATTGATAAAAAAAGGTATTTGGTTCAGGGGATCTACTTTTTAAAAGAAAAAATTAGCAGGGCATGGTGGTGCACGCCTTTAATCCCAACACTTGAGTAGGGGCAGAGGTAGAAGGATCACCATGAGTTCAAGGCCACCCTCAAGCTATATAGTGAATTCCAGGTCAGCCTGAGGTGTGAGACCTTACCTCTAAAATCCAAAAGAAGAAAAAAACAGCCTGTGGTATGTATATATAGATATACATAAATCAGGGATGAATTTTCATTCAGGCCAATTAGTAAGAATTCTGATTGTAGCATAATAGAACTGTATAATTATTGAAGTAAAGCTGATGAAATATCAGCATGTAACAAAACTATACTTTGATCATAACATGATAAAAAATTTTGGAACATATTCTCCCTTACTACTACCCACTAGATCCCAAGAAACCAGTAAGAACACTATTTTTTTTCATTAGGATAAAAACAATAAACTATATACAGACTTCAAGAAAATCTTACTTATAATTTTTATTTTCTTTGGAAATTGTGCTTTTACCTGTGACTGTATGATATTTCTTGTTACATTTTAAAGATTATTCTATCAAAATACTTTGAAATTGGGCTGGAGAGATGGCTTAGCGGTTAAGCGCTTGCCTGTGAAGCCTAAGGACCCCGGTTCGAGGCTTGGTTCCCCAGGTCCCACATTAGCCAGATGCACAAGGGGGCGCACACGTCTGGAGTTCGTTTGCAGAGGCTGGAAGCCCTGGAGCTCCCATTCTCTCTCTCTCCCTCTACCTGTCTTTCTCTCTGTGTCTGTTGCTCTCAAATAAATAAATTAATTAATTAAAAAAATACTTTAAAATTGTCATTATATTTCTTAAAATACATTTCTTATATAAAGATGACTTAGAAAATACAGATACATCATGCTAGAGACCTTTTCACAGTTGTATTAGCTGATTCATGACAATTGAAAGCTAGTTCCCTTCTTAATTGTTTCTCTTGTTGGATGGAACTTGACATTGTTATGTAATTTTACTTATAATGTAAATATAGTAGCTCTGTCTTACACTATCTGTCATGTTTCATATGTGCATAGGCTTTGTCTTGAGAATTATTTTTCTATCTATCAGATATGAGAGTATGAGCTTTTTACTTACACAGACTGGGTTCAAATAACTTATACTATGTAGAATCCTTTAATCAAATTTTAAAAGTGATTACATATTATAAACTCTGTAAATATACATTTCTCTATAAAATGTAAATGTTCCCGGCTGTGGAGATGGCTTACTAGTTAAGAACACTTGCCACTTGAGCATGAGGCTTCTCCACCAGAGTCTGCCATCTTCAACTAACCACAACCCACATAAAAAGCTGCACATGAACAGAGGAACACGCACATGTGTGTGCATGTGCGTGCGCGCACGCGCACACACACACACACACACACACACACACACACACACACACACACACATATGTCTGTAACCTCAGTGGAGGAAGGGCAGACAATTTAAAAATAGCTGGGCTTGCTGATGGACAGCAGCTCAAGGTTGAGAGAGACCCTGTCTCAAGGAAATATGCAGACAAGACATAAGAGGACAGACCCCCAAATGTTCTTCTCTGGCCTCTGCTCACATGGGGCACACACATCTGCTCTCACACACAATTCTATACACACACACTATCTGTGTGTGTCCTTAACAATAAGATTGCATCTTAAAATTTTCTAGTCATCAGAAGTGGTTCTTATTTTCTTCTGGAACCATTTTTTTCCTAGATCCAAGAATGGCATCCAAGTAATGTTGCTTTAAATAGAGCAATGTTAATTCATCTAGCTCACTGCTACTGTATTGTACTGCTTGTGAAATGTGCTGTTTGTGCAATCTGTTCATTCAGATGGTTTATGAATTAAAAGCAAAGGCCTATCATAGTCTAAGATCCAGTAGTTCATTATTGCAAAACAAAGTATCCATTTATTAGGCAAGGATTGCCTACAATGTCTGCAAGAGTAAACAGAGCCACTCATAAGAATAAGTGTTGCCTTCAAATTTGTACTGAAGTGTGCTGAAAAACATGGATACTATAGCTGTGATAATGAGCAGTACAGTAGAGAGAGGTGATTTATGATACCTGTTTCTGACAGCTATAGTGCAGAGATTCCCAGGGTATCTGATCACAGCATTAGCATGCTGACAGCTCAGCATTTAGAACATTATGGTAATTTATCCTGCCTATGCTGTCACCTGCACTGTCAGAGTTTCTTTTTAATGATGGTATAACTATTTTGTTTGTTTGTACTGCATTCTTTTCATTTGGCTAATGCTTTCTCATTAGATTGAACCTAGTAAATGAGAGTAATTAAGTGCTTCCTATAGCTCAGATGCAATGGTTAAGCTGCTACTGATTATGTTTGGTCATTTATCTCTGTTAATCTGAGAATAATCCAGATGATAAACACATGTAATTTTTTGCTAATGTTCAGTGGATGAAATTTATAGTTCCTCAATGGAACCAAGCAGTAAGTGTATATTCATATATAAATAGTAAGTTGCTATATGTGAGGGCCTGCTTTAAGTAAACATGTAAGTTACAACTAAAGTTCATGGAAAAATACAACACTTCTAATTGACACACCGAACTTATTCTTTCCTGAAGTGACCTTTACTACCCACTACAGAGAGAACGAGAAGGAAGAAAGTAGAAGTAACTCCAGAGTAGGTTGTTTCCCTAACTCGTCTTTAAGTCCAGGGGTGAGACTGAGATTAGTTTTAATGTGTTTATTTGAACTTCTTTTGATCACCTTACTTTTAATAGCTTTTCAGATCTCATATCCTTTTACTTACTAAACTATAATAACTTATAATTATAGAAAATAAATTTTCAACTAAATTGTTGAATTTCCTCATAGTATAGATTTCTTAATGTATTAAGCTAAACTATGGAAGTAATGTGGAATTACATACACATTTTCAAAAAACAATAACCATTTTTATTTGCTTATATCTGACATTTGTTTTAAAAGGATACATGGCTTTAGAATGCTGATATAGCTATAATAATTAATCGTTGTTAACTAGTTTCAATGTTTTTGGAAAAATACCGTAATAATTTATATTATGTATGCAATTAATATACAGCATATGCCAAGTTCATGTGTTTCAAATTATTGTGTAAAGATTTCTTCCTCTTTTTTTGATTTTTTTTTCCCACTTTGTGACTTATTTTTGAGGTACATTGCCAAAAAATTTTCAAATTTATTAAGAGAAGAAATATAAATTTTAGATTATGCTTTCATAATATTATTGTATAAATGTTGTTAATAAAATAGCACTGGGGGTGGTGGTGCACACCTTTAATACCACCACTTGGGAGGCAGAGGTAGGAGGATCACCATGAGCTCGGGGATACCCTGAGACTCCATAGTGAATTCCAGGTCAGCCTGGGCTAGAGTGAGACCCCCAAAAAAAGAAAAATCAAAAAGAAGCCCACTTTGTCAGTATCTGTTTGTGTGGGCTAGCCAGAACTTTGAGTTCACGTATAAGCAGGAACAAAGTAAACCTACTCATTGTATGTAATTGTCTTACTTGAAAGAGGTTGTCCTGGAACTTTATGAAGCTTTCTTCTATCCATTGTACTTCACTAGAAACTGTTCTTACCTTTCATTTAAGAAAAAAGTATTTACAGCATCTATAAATGTTATATCATTATGTAAATTGGATTCACTTGAAAAAAACTATATTACATTAAACAGGGGTACCATCTAAAATTCTTATAACACTGATTTTAAACCTACCCAGTTGGGCTGGAGAGATGGCTTAGTGGTTAAGCACTTGCCTGTGAAGCCTAAGGACCCTGGTTCAAGGCTCGATTCCCCAGGACCCATATTAGCCAGATGCACAAGGGTATGCATGCATCTGGAGTTCATTTGCAGTGGCTGGAGGCCCTGGCACACCCACTCTCTCTCTCTCTATCTGCCTCTTTCTCTCTCTGTCTGCTGCTCTCAAATAAATAAATAAAAATAATAAATTTTAAAAAAATAAAATAAACCTACCCAGTTAACTTTAATACAATATTAATAATTGAAGAGGAAAACACTGCATAAATCCCAAATTGAATTTGATGTTTTGTGTTTGATGCTCAATTGTTATTCATGTACTCTTTGCATTCCTTTCAAAAAGCATAAATTATTTTTTAAATGGTGAGTTTAGACTATACAGTGAACTCTATCTTTAGGTGTAGAAATGTTTTCCATGCATAATAGTGACTCAGAATTGAGGCTATCAGAAACTGATGAGTTTATTAATTTTCTATGAGTCTACAATTTTAGAAGAGTTGAAATTTGGCCTAATAGATTATCACTTTTCTTAGTGATTAAATGTTTAATTCTACACTTCGGGCTAGGTTGAAGAAACTTTCATTGGAATTATCAGATTACATATGAAGTTGTAGTTTGTGAATGGTAACATAGCAGAAGAGTCAGTCATGCTGTATTGTGGGAAATGTCTCTGGTAGATACTGTCAGCTAGTTATTGAAGCAACAGCAGAAACTCTTACATGGTCCAGTTCAGAGCATGCTTCCTAGTAGTCAGCCAAAACCTCTTTGAATGCTAAGTTATAACATGAGCACACAAAACAATGAAGTTTTTTAAAGTCATGGTAGATTTCCTATCACTGTGTACAGATTTTTAAGTAAAAGTTGGGCAATATTTTAGGATGGGATGTTCACTAATCTAGAATATATTTCTTTTCAGTAGTTTATTTTAAAAAAATAAGATGCTGGTTTTGAAAAACTGAAACATTTCAATGCTGAGCCTAGTAGAATATTTTCAATATGAAATATCTATTCATTCCTTACATATTCTCAAATAGCTCTTAAATGCCCTTTCTTAAAATAGTAGTTTTAGAAATTATAATTCTTAGTTATCACCAGTCCATGCAACAAAGAAACAAGTCTCTTCAGGTTGTTAACATTGTATTTACAGGACACTTGTGTCCCTTTGTTCCTCGTTTAAAAAAAAAAAAACAAACTATGAAATAGAGTCAAGAAAAAAATTTTTTTTTCCTCTCCTTGTTGGTCAGTTTTGTAGAAGCAATTTAAAATGCTGTGTATTGAATTCTGTGATCATTTCTCCCGGGTGGATGGGGAAGGAAGTCAAAGCTGGAGCCGTTGCTCTGGGCTCTCTGTCTGTGCCTGGTAAATGAGACACGAGGAACCTCACCAAACTACATGACTAATGGCCACCTCCAGTGCCGCCTGCAATCAAAGATTCATTTGCTTTATCAAGTTTAAAGAATACCAGGTGATAAATCATGTCAAAAAGAAATAATCAGTCAAAGGATGTTCTTTTCTATATGTGAGGACAGGTGCTATGAGGCATGCACTTGCCATACACAGTTAATTTTAGTTTTATGCATTTATGTTTATCTTAATTTATATTTAGTTGATACTTGAATCAAATAATTTCTCTCATTAAGATCAACTAACATTCCAACTTAATGACTACAGTATTATAGTTCCAAAGTAATATTTTCCTTTAATTTGTATTAAGTACATTCCTCATGAGTATTATTAATAAATGTTTATTTTTTAACAAATGAGTTAGCCAATACCAGGTAGAAAGTGAAGTAGTGTTCTCTGTCAGATGCCCAAGAATATTAACTGATCTTTGTGTGTGTGATACAAGTCTATATGTAATGATACATATGTTCTTTTATAAAATTGTCATTCAAATCTTTTCATCTTTTTTTTCAGATCTCTCCCTCTCTCTTTCTCTAAGTGCTATCTGTTCAGTTCAGAATGCAGGGTTTATTAGGCATTAGGTGGTGTTATAAGAGGTAGTCTTCCCAGCACGCTCAGCAGCACACACGTTCGAATGGTCTCTAACACTAGTCTCAAGGTGATCCAAGAGGCTGTGCTGTGGTGTCCTTGGAGTCTCGTTTGCAGCTGTTGCTTCTTTCTAGTTATGGTCATGCAAACTAGTTAGTGGTTTAGGAAATGGCTTTGGGATTCGTAGGTGTTTATTACTTCCTAGTCTAAATCTTTTCCAGCTTACTTTGCCTTTGGTGGCTGATTAGAAAATTGGAAATTAGTAGTTTCCCATTTAGTACATAGAAGTAAATAAAAAATTACTATAGACTTGAAACTCAGAGCTTGAAAGTTAATCTGTGCTAAACAGTTGTAGAAAGTCTCCATCCTACAGATTCCTGTCTTTGTTTTCTTCATGGCTTTCGCTACTTTTTAGCTCTGGTAACTTGTTGGCAGTGTAGGAGAGCATGTGGCTAGCTTTGTTTTGCTTTTCTTCTGCTCTTGATTCTTGAGAATTACCTTGAATCTATTTATGCCTTCATTATTGATACTAGTAGCATCCAAAAGAAAGTGCCTTTCAGACTGGCTAGGACTTAAGGCTTCTTTCTCAACAAGGTAGGATTTTAACCTCCTTTATGTTGTGGTTTGAATGTGATTTGTCCTCCTCCACAGACTCCTGAGTTTCAACACTTGGTCACCAGTTGGTGGCACTGTTTTGAAAGGATGTAGACCCTTTAGGAGGTGTGAAAGCTTACTGAAGAAGCCTGTCAACTGAGGGTGGGCCTTGAGGTTTACTCCCCCAACCCCACTTTCTGCTTGCTGTATGCTTCCCCCTAAAAAGGCAAGTGAGCAGCTCCCTCATGTTCCGGCCACCTTGCCTTTCCCACCACCATTACGGACTGTCTGCCCTCAAACTTCAAGGCAGAATAAGCTCAGCATCCCGTAAGTTGCTTCTGGTCAGGTATTTGGTCACAAAAACAAAAAAAGTAATTTAAACTCTATATTTACATTTTTTCGGGTAAAAGTATAGAGTATAGTAATCTATTTCATCTCTAAAATGAGATAATGGCTCAAGATAATAAGATCCCTTTCAATATGGAGTTTTGAAGCATAACTGTTTTTCTAGACCCTGAGTCACCCCCAAAGTGGAGGAAGAAGAATCATAAGCTGAAAATCATGTTTGTCTACATAGTGAATTTGAGGCCAGCATAGGCTGCATAAGACTCTGACTCAAAAGAGACTAAGATTTAAAAAAGAAAACAGAGAGAGGGAGAAACAGAGAGTAAGACTTAAAAATTGTTTTATAAACCTGTCATGGTATCAAAAACCTGTAATCCCAGCCCTTGGGTGGTAGAAGCTGGAAGATCAGAAGTTAAAGGCCATCCTCAGCTACATAGAAAGTTCAAGTCCACCCTGAGCTAAGCTTCTGCCTCAAAAATATTAATAATAGGCTGGGCATCGTGGCACATACCTTTAATCCCAGCACTCAGGAGGATCACCATGAGTTTGAGGCCACCCTGAGGCTATATAGTTAATTCCAGATCAGTCTGGGCAAGAATGAGACCCTACCTTGAAAAACCAATATATGTGTGTGTGTGTGTGTGTGTACACACACACATATATATGTATGTATGTGTGTGTGTGTGTGTGTGTGTGTGTGTGTGTGTGTATATATATATATATATATATATATATATATATATTTGTTTTGTTTTCCTAGACCCTGAGTCACCAGTATTCAGTGCTACAACAGCAACCTGTGCTACCTCAGAGAATGCATATTGTAGTAAAAATATAGTGTGTGCCTGTATGTGTGTGTTAGTAATCCACTGTATGATGTACCTGGTTATCACATTCATTTCCTTTTTGTTCACTCTTGCCCAGGCAGACCTGGAATTCACCATGTAGACTCAGGCTGGCCTTGAACTCACAATGATCCTTCTACCTCTGCCTTCCAAGTGCTGTGATTAAAGTTGTGCACCACCACACCCAGATTTTGCTTTTTTTAATATCTGAATTTACTTTATGTCACTCAAATACTATATATGAGTTACTATGTGATTACATAGAATTGCCCTGACAGTGTCCTTAAATTTACAAAGAAATTTGTTCTTTTCTTTTTGAGTTTTAATATTCTCATGTATACAGTGAGGAATTAACTAAAATGCCCCTTAGATCCTTTTGACTCACAGTTGAAGACTGAAAAAGGTGAGTTGGGCCTGAAAAGGTAGCTCAGCGATTAAGAGCACTTCCTGTGCAAGCCTGGGAAGACTGCCGTCGTCTGATCTTCAGCACCCACATGCACAGCCATGTGGTTGCGCACACCTGTAACCCCAGCCCCACAGGATAACAGAGACCTAGGAGCCCCGGGAGCTCACAGAAACATTGCGGGCTCTAGGATCAGTAAGAGACTTTGGCTGGAATAAGAACAGGTGCAAGAGTGATTATAAGCTTTTGACTTCTTGATCCTGACAGAAAACTAATGTTGTTAGCTAACCAAATATCTAGAAAAAGAAAACGATAATTGCCTGCTAGAGAAAAGAGCATGAGTACTTTCCTAATTTGAGTACACTGAGGGAATGTCAAAAAGAAGAACTGGGCAAAATTAGTAGCTCATGAGTTGGTAGAAGCCAAGTGAGGGCTGGCATGAAAAAGTGGTGATCCAGGTGTCCATGGGTATTTGGGGATTTTATACTCTCTTGTGGGCTCTTTTTCACAGACCCCACTAAGCAGTTCCAGAGAAGATGGGAAACAGCGAGCCCTAAGAAAGCATCCTTAGAGCCAGGGCACAATAGTGAGAGGTGCACAAAGTTCCAACCAGCCCTATGTTCCCAATTGACTGGGAAAAAAGTTGTAATCGGTATACCATAAAAGGTTGACAATGAAAATTTGTTGCAGCTGAAGGAAGTATATTATGTGTGGGGCATTTTTTGCTCACAAGGAAGCAGGGGCAAGAAGATATGCTGGCAGAAGTTTCTACATTCATATCATTATAACATAGAACACCAGAAAAAGACCCATACAAATACAGTTGGCTGAATTTCTAAAGTGATACAGAGGAAGTTCTGTGGAGAAAAGATGGATTTTTTTTTTCCCCAGCAAGTGGTTCTGTGTCATTTGGTTGTCCATATGCAAACATATTTTCTCCCTGTATTGCACACCATATATAAGTTAACTTAAAGTAGATTAGAAGGCAAATCACCAATGGGGAGAAAATGTAAGAAAACACATTAAATAAAAGACAAATCTAAATTGGCATTTCCGTGATACAGATATACAAGTAGTAGGTAAGAGAATAAAAAGCTCAGTAGTACTGTTGCCAGAAAAGCATTAGTTAGAAGAATGAGACATTGTAACTATTAGAATGGCTTCAGTTTTAAAAGAAGAGAAGCACGCAAATCAGGCATGTCTAGCCCACAATCTACATGTGGCTTAACAGAAAATCGTAAACTTAAATTTTAACATGGTGATTGCTCTTTGCAGTGTTTTTTGTAAGTTGATTGTGCAGTTTTTTTATTTTTGTAACTCAATTGTGCGATTTCCAGGTGTGAATTTTGTAGATGACAGCCATCTGCAAAAGGTTAGTCAGGACTGGAGAGATGGCATAGTAGTTAAGGTGCTTGCCTGCAAAGCCTAAGGACCCTTGTTCAACTCTTCAGGTCCCACATAAGCCAGATGCACAAAGTGATGCAAGCGCAAAAAGTCACACATATACACAAAGTGGCACACATGTCTGGAGTTCGATTGCAGTGGCTAGAGGCTCTGGCACACCAGTGTTCCCCCTCTCGTTCTCTCTCTCTCCCTCTCTGCACCCCCTTCTCAGGCTCTCACATTAAAAAAAAGGTCAGTCTGTTGGGCTTGCCTCAAAAAAAAAAAAAAGTTGACCATATGTAAGGCACAGGTTTCTCATTGGAGAAGAGAGTTATAGATAATGAAATTATAAGGCTAGGATGAACTCTGGTATTGAGTCAGAGTTATGTTGGCATAAATTCATGGTTTTCTATATATAGAAGGAATGTGTGTGTGTGTATATATATGTATGTGTGTGTGTGTGTATGTATATATATGTATATATATGTGTGTATATATATATGTATATATATACATACATACATGTATATGTATATATGTATATAGAGAGAGAATATAAATAAAATATTAACACACTTATTTTATATTTTCCTGCTTTGACATTGAAAGAACCTAAAATCAAAGAAGCTCCAGTAACAGTGAACACACCTAGACCTTAGATCTTGATTTCCAAATCACATTTTCTAGTAAGCGAAACTAAAACTTCTTAGAGAAGTGATTAACTCCAGGACTAAATCAGAAAACATGGGGTAAATATGGTTCTTTGTGTAGTGCCAGGTGAGAAGGTGAGAGTCAAAGTAAGTACTAAAGTATAGCTCACAGAATAAAAGAAACTTCCATCAGTAAATACTGAGATACATGGATTATTTCATAATTAAGTGGAGAAAAGATGCAGTTACTCCTTATGAGTGACTTCAAATTAATAAACTTAGGCATGGAGTAAAGAAAATGCAAAATCATTAGGATAGCACAGTAATAGAAATTGGCAGAAAGAATGCTACTCTTAGTAAGCATAAGTTTAAAAGTAAGCAGATTGTTTTCTTTGTGGCACATGCCTTTACTCCCAGCACTTGGGAGGCAGAGGTAGAAGGATTGCTGTGAGTTACAGTCCACCCTGAGACTACATAATGAATTCCAGGTCAGCCTGGGCTAGAGCAAAGCCCTTCCTCAAAAAAAAAAAAAAAAAAAAAGTCAGGGGGGTTCCTGGAGAGATGGCTTAGTGGTTTAGGTGCTTGTCTGCAAAGCCAAAGGACCCAGGTTTGATTCCACAGGACCTATGTAAGTCAGATGCACAAGATGGCACATGTGTCTGGAGTTTGTTTGCAGTGGCTGGAGGCCCTGGTACACCGATTCTTTCTCTCTCTCCACTCTCTGCCTCTTTATCTCACTCAAACAAATAAATAAAAATAAAATACTTAAAAAGTAAACAAAAAATGTATACCTTGGTCAAATCATGGGAAACATCAGATATCTAAATTGTGATACATCCTACAAAATAATTGCCAGATAATTTTCAAAATTAAAGTCCTGAATATCAAGGAAAGATGAAGGAGGCATGACAACTTAGCATAGAATTCTGGATTGAACCTAGGACAAAAAAATTTTTTTCTTGTATTGAACATGGACATCAATGAAAATATTGGTTAAATCCAACAGGTCTATAGTTTTAGTTAATAGTATTGTGCCAATATTCCAACTTTCATTTTATTTATTAGAGAGAGAGAGAGAGAGAGAATGGGTGCACCAGGGCCTTTAACCACTGCAAACAAACTCCAAGTATATGCATCACCTTGTGCTTCTGGCTTTATGTGGGTACTGGGGCATCCAACCTAGGTCCTTTGGCTTTGCTGACAAGCACCTTAACCACTAAACCATCTCTCCAGCCCAATATTCCAGTATTTTATGTCAGGTATTAACATTAGCAGAAAATAGATAAATAACATACAGGTTCTATTACATTAGCAACTTTACTGCTTATATAAAATTATTTCAGGGGCTGGAGAGAAGGGTTAGCAGTTAAAGCACTTACCTGTGAAGCCTAAGGACCCAAGTTTGATTCCCCAGTACCCACATAAGCCAGATTCATAAGGCAACCCATGCATATCTGGAGTTCATTTGCAGTGGCTGAAGCTCTGACACATCCATTCTCTCTCCATCTATCACTGCCGCTTTCTCTCAAATAAATAAAATGTTTTTGAAAAATTATTTAAAAGTGGGAAGTTTAAAAAATTAGGCAACAGAGCTGGGGTTGCAGCTCAGCTTTAAAATGCTTGCTTAGTGTATACAAGGCTCCGGGTTTGAAACCTTCTCTTTCTTGGTAGTGTTCCTTGGCAGTGTTACTCATCTCATTTTGAAGATTAGGACTCTTAACATCCAAAGAGCCTCCTATCCTACCTGAGCTGGCCTTGAATTCCTGTGCTTTTGTGGTCCTTCTGCCTCAGCCTTCTGAGTAGCTGGAATTAAATTAGCATGCCCCTGGTAATTCTTTTATGTGTTTGTTTGCACAAGGATGTGGAAGGGGGTGCACATTGGTCTCTTGTTACTCACTGCAAGTGCCTTTAACTGCTGAGCCATCTCCCCGCTACACCCTAGAAGTTAATTTTCACTGAAAGAATTTTGTGTAGTTACCAGCTGTGGAAAATCTCTGACCATCGCTTCCCTGTTCTTCCCACTGTTTGCTGGGTAATTCTTTCCTCTGTCATTGCTCATGTCATGGTTTTTATCTCATTATATAAGTCACATATCTATCATTATCTTCCCTTCAATTCAGCACTTAGTCCATGGTACTAACCAGTTATATTTATTCAAATAAGCCTGATATAAGTCAAAAATATAAGTATCGTTCTTTTTTCATCTCTTTTGTTTTCTTCTTCACCAAAACTGGTTTGTATGTGAATAAATGCTTGTGTACATATACACAGATGTACGTATGTATGTAGCATATCTATGCACACATATACATGGTTGTGAACCTCTTAGCCTCCTCAGTCTTTCTGTCTTTCCATAGACTATGTCCATGTTACCTCTTTTACACTACACTCCTGTGGTGGTTTGATTCAGGTGTCCCCCATAAACTTAGCTGTTCTGAATGCTAGGTTCCCAGCTGATGGAGACTTGGGAATTAACACTTCCTGGAGGCAGTGTATTGTTGGGGGCAGGCTTATGGGTGTTATAGCCAGTGTCCCCTTGCCAGTGACACTCTCCTGTCATCTCCCTGCCATCATGGAGCTTCTCGCTCAAGCCTATAAGCCAAACTAAACCTCTCTTTTTCCTACAAGCTACTCTGGGTTGGGGGATTTCTACCAGCAACACGAACCTGACACGAGCAATTCCTAATATGGATCCCAACTTCATTTTTGTTTGGTTTGGTGTTTTGTTTTGTTTTGTTTTGTTTTTCGAGGTAGAGTCTCACTCTCTAGTCCATGTCGACCTGGAATTCACTATGTAGTCTCAGTGGAGCCTCAAACTCAAAGCAATCCTACCTCTGCCTCCCGAGTGCCAGGATTAAAGGCGTGCACCGCCACGCCTGGCTCCCAACTTTGTTTTTATTCTGCCACCTCATACTTTCAGCCTATTTAGTACATTGTAGTCTGAAAAATCTTCCCCCAAAAGTCAGCTTGACTCTTCATTCTGCCTGTTCAAATGACTTTCCCTTGTCTTTGTGATAAGAGTCAGCTGAATATGGTACATGCCCTTTACTTACCCATCTCCTTAATTTTACTTTTCTGTTTCTCTCCTCTAACCTAGATATTATCTACTTACCCCTCAGCTCTCACTTCCTTGCAGAAGGCCTCCCTAATTTCTCAGAACAAGTTGTGGTTATGTGCATAACCTTTCATAAATATTTAGAGAACCTGCACTTTTCTATTTCAACTTTCAATTTGTAGTAAAGTTTGTGTGTGTGAATATTAACATCTGTTTCTTTCACTAGAACTGTAACCTTCATGGGAATTGGAGTCATGTTTTGTTGTTAAGCCAATGTCTTGCAGTGTCTGGCAGATGTTGGAGTCTTCCGTATCCTAAGTAAATAAAAGAACAAGCTGTGTATTATGCTAAGTGGGAGGTAGCATCGAAGCTGCCACACAGATGCATGCCCAGCGTTAGATTGGCCCTCTCCTCTGTGAGCCGAGTTGGGGTTATAAAGAGCAGGTATCTCCAGCTCTAAAACTCTTTGATAGTCAGTCCTCTGTTTTCTTGTTTAATAACACAGTCCTGTAGGAGCAGAATGAGGGCAGGGATGAGGGAAAAGAGGGTATCAACACATGATGTATCCATACAAAAGATGTTGTTAATGATAGTAATAATAATAAAAAGAAAAATATTTCCTGAGGATTATTCCTAGCTCAGGGACCAGTAGACACGAAGCCATGGAGACGTGAGACAGCATGTGATGCCAGCCCAAGTCAGAGTCCTTCTTGGGGCACAGTTCTAAGACACCCTGGCAGCGTAGGGAAAAGTGAAAACTGTACTTGGGAAGGGCCACGTCAAGAAGAGTGCTTTATAGCAACTGAGGAAAATACAGTGTCAAGGAAGATTTTGAATTAGAGGAGAGAAGTAATTGATTGCTTATGTGCTTCAAAAACAGTGATGGTGGTAGTAGCCTAATTCCAGAGGGAAAAGGGAAAGGAAGGGAAGATGGAGGAGTGAGAGGAATGGGAAAAGGGAAAGAAGAGGAAAGGAAACTACAGCTCTCCCCAAGCCCCTCTTGCCTGTTTCGCCTACTGGTGTCTGCAAATGGCACTCCAGTCACCTTCCCCAGTGGCAGGAAGTGTCCACTCTGTTTTCTGGTTCTAAAGAGTTTGCCTGCAAACCACAGATCAAACATGAGAACCTTTTAGACTTCATGTGTGACTCTCAATGAAGCCCTCGTTTAGAAGTCTGTACTTCACTTGAAATGGCATTATGACTGACTATGTGACTGGATAATTGTTTCTTCTGTCATCATCTTTGGATGGCACAGACCATTCTTCAGTGGTCCAGAGGAACTGGAAATGGAAAGGACACATGGTCTTTATATTACCATTTCTCTTCCATATTGTTTTTGATGGATTTTTGGCTTCAGGCATAAAGATGTATGGAGAAGCAGCCTATTGGGAAAGCATTTTATGTTTCACTTGGCTTTTCTGTCCAAATACACTACTAAGTGGTTTGTGTAGTGCTTGCCTGATAATAAATTGAGAAGCTGGGTGTGGTGGCTCATGCCTTTAATCCTAGCACTTGGGAGGCTGAAGTAGGAGGATCACATGAGTGTGAGGTCAGCCTGGGCTAGAGTGAGATCCTACCTCAAGAAAACAAAAACAAAACAATTGGAAGGACTGTTGTGTTATTTAAAAGAGTTTTCACATACATTATCAAGGCCATACACTAAATATCAGGTAAGTTAAGTAACCTTAGTAGAGGTTTATAGGACCCAAAAGGCTTGCTTTCTCATCAGAAAGCCAAAACAGGTGGTTTTCTGATCCATTTTTTTTCTGGCACTATTCCCTGAACTTGGTCAACATTCTGAGTAAACCAGCATCTTACTGACCCCTGTCTCTAAAACCTGTATTCGTCTCTTTGCTGGCTTGTACTATAAAATAAAAACTGTATTTCATATTGTCATAAGCAGGAGTCATTTGTCTTTCTCTAATAAAACGTAGCAGAGGAACAGAAACTTCGGTGTGCATGCCTAGCAGTGGTTCATGCCCCAAAGGCCCAGAAAGGGGTGGCTTCTCCTTGCTTCTGTCCTAAGTTCCCATGTTCCCTGAGCTGCCTCACTTTTCTCAGTAGCCCTTTTAGAGATTTATGCCTTTTGTTTTTGAGGCAGGTATCATTCTAGCCCAGGCTGACCTGGAACTCACTGTGGAGTCCAGACTTCCCTTGAATTCATGGCCATCTTCCTACCAGCCTCCCAAGTACTGAGATTAAATCCCAGCCATGATTTCTTAATGTTTTGATTATTAGCAAGAATAAGTGAATGCCATTTTCTATCATACCATAGAGAAGGATTACAGTATAAACAAATCAATTATATAGCCTCAAGAAGTCTCACACCAGAAGTTACTCATGACAGTAATAAAATTCTAAAACTGTAATGGGTCCAAAATACATGTCATATCTGTTCTAGTAAAAGCAACAGAATGGCCTGTATACATTATTCCTGAGAATGCTGTTTGTCGTACCTTGCCCTTCTTTACAAGTAAAAACAAGGGGGTTGGAAAAGACAGAATTATTTTAATTACTAGTAAAATAAGGCTTCAGATACCCACAAGATACCATTTTGGAGGAAAGCCCATATTGTCTGTAATAGGTCCTCCTAGAAGGAAGAAATGTTTATGAGTCACCTATAATAAACATTTTACATGAATTTTCTCTGTTCCTGGTAATAGTCCTATGAAATTTTACCTTTAACGATGATATCAGACTGTTTCACTTTGGGTATATTGGTGAAATAAACAAATATTAATAATATCTAACATAGAAGGATAAAGACCAAATTTATGTGGCAGGTGCAAAAACAATTGGAAAATATAGATCATAAGCAACATGCCCAAAAGATTCGGGGTATGTTAAAAAATAGATAAGTCTTTCTTTTGTAGTCATGGAGACTAAAAAAAGAGAATTATGAAGAGAAATAATGTCACTGGCTCTAGCTTTAGTGTAGCAGCACTCTGACAGGTGTTCAATCCAAGCTTCATGGAGGTCACGTGTGAGTGCTGTCAGTCTCATTTCATAGAGGAAAGCCTGGTGCTAGCATGGTTTCATGACTTTCTCAGATCCTGTCTCACCATTCTCGGGACAAGCATTAAACTCAAGTTCTGCATGTAACCTCTTCCAGCACAGAAACAAGAAAAGCAGTATGTTGTATATTTTTGTGGGATACCAATATATATATATATATATATATATATATTTGAGGTAGGGTCTCACTCTAGCCCAGGCTGACCTAGAATTCATTATATAGTCTCAAGGTGGCCTCAAACTTAATGATCCTCCTACCTCTGCCTCCTAAGTGCTGGGATTAAAAGTGTGCACCTCCACACCCACCTAATGTCTTTGATCATATGAACAAAGGAATTTATACCCCCACCGCCACCACGACCAAAGTTGAGAATATCGGTATTGTGCTGCCTTAAGCCAAGAGGTACAGGAGAGAGGAACTGAAATGTTGTAAGTGTTCTTTGTATATTTTTCAAACATTTTTCTCACATACTGTTAGGAAATTAAACTAGTTTTTTAAACAGTTCCTTGGGGCTGGAAATCCTTCCGCTTGCTGAAGGAGCATAGTTTGCTGGGGAGTATGATGTGTAGTTGTTGCAGTGGAACTGGTTAAACTTTCTAACCTACCATTTATCACTTCTTTTGCTTTGGATAATACAGTTCATTATACTCCTACTAATTTCTTCATCTGTGCAATTGGAATAATAATGGTATTTTCCTTATGATAGATATAAACATGAAATTAGCAAGTATGTGTAAATTGCTTGGTAGAGACAGTGGTTCTCTCCAGAGGTGGTCTTCGCCTCTCAGAAGACATGGGGCAATGTTGAAACACATTTTTGACTGTTATTGGTTGAGGGAAGGGTACTATAGTTATCTTGCAGATAGAGGCCAGAGAATGCTGTTAAACAGGCAATGTTCAGCACAGTCCCCATAACTAGGAATTGTCAGGCACCATTTGTCATCAGTATTGTTGGGAAAGTCCTGGTTTAGCACGGTGACTGTGGCAGTACTTGACCAGAAGCAGTGTAGCAGGAGGTGGATTCTGGCGTACAGCTCAGAAAGATGCCATTCCTTGTGGGGAGAGTGTGGCTGAAGGAGCACGAAGCAGCGGCATACGTTCAGTCTGCAGTCAGGAAGCAGAGAGGTGAACGTTGCTGCTCAGCTCGCTTTCTCCTTTTTTATTCAGACCAGGGCCCTCGCCCATGGAATGGTGCAGGTCACAGTTAGGGTGCACCTTCTCAGCTCAGCCTAATCTAGAAATTCCTTCGCAGACATGCCCAGAGATGCTTCCTATGGGGTTCTAGATCCTGTCAAGTTGGCAGTCACAGGCTGACATACCCATTTCAACTTTTTTCTATTATTTTGAGATACTGTCCACAGCAAACTATGGAAGAATATGTAAAATTTTCTGTCCATTTTTTTGTTTGTTTTTTTCTAGCCCTGACTGATCTAGAACTCGCTGTAGCCCCAGGCTGCCATCAAACTCATGACAATCCTACCTCAGCCACCCAAGTGCTGGAACTAAACTTGTGACCATCTAATGTAAAAAATTAATCTCACATAATAAGAACACTTTAATTAGAAGAACTTCAATATGTGGGAAAGCCTATTTTAAGAATGGATTTGTGGGCTGGAGAGATGGCTTAGTGGTAGACCCAGATGCACAAGGTGGCACACACATCTGGAGTTCATTTGCAGTGGCTAGAGGCCCTGGTGCACCCATTCTCTCTCTTTCTCCCTCCCACCCTCTCTCTGTCTCAAATAAATAAAAATAAGAACAAATTTTTGCTGGAGAGATGGCTCAGCAGTTAATGTGCTTGCCTGCAAAGCCTAATGACTCAGGTTCAGTTCCCTAGTACCCACATAAAGCCAAATGCACAAAGTTCCACATTCATCTGGAGTTCATTGGTGGCAGCTGAAGGCCCTGGTGTGCCCATTCTCTCTGTCTCTCTTTCTCTCTGCTTGCAAATAAATAAATAAAAATATTTTAAAATGACTATAAAAAGAATGTGGGCTGGAGAGATGGCTTAGCAGTTAAGGCACTTGCCTATGAAGCATAAGGACACAGGTTCTATTCCCCAATACCCACATAAGCCAGATACACATGGTTGTGGATGCATATGGAGCTTGCTTCCAGTGGCAAGAGGCCCTGTGTGCCCATTCTATT
Source organism: Jaculus jaculus (assembly GCF_020740685.1). NCBI lineage: Eukaryota > Metazoa > Chordata > Mammalia > Rodentia > Dipodidae > Jaculus > Jaculus jaculus. Next base: position 26,960,152 of record NC_059107.1, read on the forward strand.
TGTCAATCTCTCCCCGCCCCTCTCTCTCTCAAATAAGTAAAATAAAATTTAAAAGAAGAATGTAATTTTTGGTATGAATATGAAATAATACCTGATAGCCTTTGTATATTTAGAACTGATGTATTTGTATGCATTTTTATAGCACTTGTAATTTGTTAAGAGTAAAATAATAGAAGTTATTCCAAATTGATTTAAATCCCAACACTAACATGTGCACACTGTCTTAATAGACTATGTAACAGTTTGTCTGAGTCTCAGTTTCTCAGGTGATAAATGTGGTATGTCCATTTACCTCATAGAATCACCATACTGAGTTGGAGAGATAAGATATTTAGTGTGGAGCATAATGCTTCCACTTAATGAACACTCGGTGAGCAACTGCTACTCACATGATCGTTGTTGCCATCCCTGTACATGCAAGAAAAGAGGTAAAGGCTAGAGGAGCCAACTAGAGGAAGAGTTGCTCGTAAATGAATCCTGACCACGCACAAGCTATTAACTTTACATGCTGACAGTACTAACTGCACGAAGTCACTCTGGCTTCCCTGGAAATTCTAACAGGATCTCGGTCCTAATTTGATAGCTGCCAGCCTCCATTTCCAGCACCTCTGACCAACTTTGGCTCTTAGATCTTCCCTACTACTCATTTCATACTGCTCTATTAGGATACTGAGTAATTTTATATACATATGCCCCACATCACACCAGTATTGAACCTGAACCAGGAGAACAGCGTTTTCTATCTCTGCTTTCCTGTCACGTGACTGTGAATGGTACTCTTTTAACTTGCTGTGTTTAACTCCCTACTAAATTATATCAAAATCTCCTTTGAAATTGCTAACTTCATTTGTTCAAATAAAAACAAAAGTGTAGAGCTAGAGAGAAGGCTTAGTGGTTAAGGCACTTGCCTGCTAAACCAAAGGACCCAGGTTCAATTCCCCAGGACCCACATAAGGCAGATGCACTAGGTAGCACATGCATCTGGAGTTCATTTGCAGTGGTTGGAGGCCTGGCGCACCCATATATTCTCTCTCTCTCAAATAAATAAATAATAATAAAATATTTTTTTAAATTTAAGTATATTGTTCTTCATGTGATAGACACTGACTGCTGTCTTTATGTTTCTAGAAACTAATTCATAGTAATTTCATCTTTCATTATACTTGAATAATCTAGAATATAATCTGTAGACATAGTGTGAGTTTTGAATTTATTTATATTAATATTTTCTTTGAGCTGGGACTTAATAGCCTCTTACTGTACTCTTCTAAAAATACTTACCTTAGGGCTGGAGAGATGGCTCGGTGGTTAGAGGCACTTGCTTGCAAATCCTGCTGGATTGCAAAGCTTGACAATTCCCCAGAACCCACATAAAGTCAGATGTATAAAGTGGTCCATGCATATGGACTTCATTTGTAGTAGCAGGAGGCCCTGGAATACCCATTCTCCTTCCTCTTCCTATTTCCTCCCTCTAATAAATAAAATAAAGAGGAAAAGAAAAAATATTTAAGTAACTTACCTTAAGTCTAACAAGTGTGCCTTAATTTTGAAAAGAGAAATCTTTTTTACTCATTACAATGAAAGACGTGAGAAAAAGGTAGATGTGGTAGCACGTACCTTTAATCCCTGCATTCAGGTGCCTGAAGTAGGAATGTCGCCATGAGTTGAGGCCAGCCAGGGCTACAGAGGTCCAGGTTTGCTTGGGTTAGAGTGAAACCCTTTCTCAAAAGAAAAACAAACCCGTGAGAACAAGTCCTGTTGTACATACCACCAGCCGCTTCAGTAAGCTCTTGGTTTGCAGGCAGACTGTCAGTGTTGTCTTCTGCATCAGCTGAATGGATCACATGAGCGCTGGAGAGCCCGTGTTGGGAGGCTGCAGGGGAGGCAGCCTTCCATGGAAGCTGGAGGCAGCAGCGCAGCAAACGGGCAAGGGCGTCTGTTTTGCTAAGCACCTGCTTTTTTTGTATTCAGATGTCCAAACCATCTGCTTTTATACTCTTCCCTCCCATTTTGTAATTTGAAAAGCTTTAAAAGTGGGAATTGTTCACAGTAAGCCAGGAGTCCATGCCACTCTTGAAAGGCTCTGTGCTTTTAGGATATTTCATTTAATCCTTAAGAGAATAGTTACTTTTTAATTTAGGTGCAGTGTGTTACATGGCTTGCAATTAAAATGTTTTTCCTACTTTCCTGATTGCTTATTCTCAGACATCAAAATCTAAATTGCCTGTTGTGCCATAGTGTAATCCACTGAAACCAGGCTCAGAGTGACTGAAGTAAATCATGGCCCACATGCCCGTTCTCATATTCAACTAAAAGCTACTGCACAATCTAACGAAAGATCCTCATTCCTTGTAAGCTTGATTCTTTTATAAATAGGCCATTTTTGTTCTCAATAAAAGAAGTAGTATTCAGGGCTGGAGAGATGGCTCAGCAGTTAAGGCACTTGTTTGCAAACCGTGACTGGCCCTGGTTTAGTTCCCTAGTACCCACCTAAAGCCAGATGCACAAAGTGGCACATGCATCTGGAGTTCCTTTTCAGTGGCAGGAGAACCTACCATGCCCATACATACACGTGTTCATTCTCTCTCTCTCTCTCTCTCTCTATCTCTGCCCCTTACTGTCTCTCTATCTCTGTCAAGTAAATAAATAAAAATATTTTAAATAGTACTAAAAACATATTGTTTAACATACTTTGTGCTGGGTATTTTGTCCACATTAATAGTGCCCTCTACCACCTTGTGAGGTATGTATTCTTGTGGTCATCTTAGATAAGGATGATTTTTAGAGAAGTTGAGAAAATTGTTTAAGGTCACACTTGAGACTGGCGGTGTCTCTGGTTTCGTGGTTCTTAGTGTATGGTAAAAAGTCTCTACACAAGGAATCTTACATAGAGAATAGATTGTACTTCATTGGAAGTGAGGATATTTCATGAGTTGTGAAGCCCCAACTTCTTGTCTGGCCTTTGAGAGTCTGTAGACATGTATGTGTCTTCTATCATTGAGGAATACTTGGTGCTTGGTTTTCTGCCTCTTCCGTTTTCAGTTTTTAAAAACATTTTTACTTAAGGGGAAAAAAAATAGACATGATGAAGCCTATTTCTAAACATTAACAGCAACTAATTTTCTTAAAGTCTGTTTCTAACAGCATTACTTGAACCTACAGTAACTTTTTAAGACTATACTTAGAACCAAATTACTATATTAATTCTTTTCTTTTTTAACATTTTATTTATTTATCAGAGGGGCAGAGAAAGAAAGAGAGAATGGGCACACGAGAGTGTGTCTTTAGCCACTGCAATCCAACTCCACACACATGCACCACCATGCGCATCTGGCTTTACATGGGTACTGGGGAATTGCACATGGGTTCTTAGTTTTTACAGCAAATGACTTAACCACTGAGCAATCTCTCCAGCCCCTGATTATTTTCTTTAAGTCCTCTTTGTCTGGCTTACCCAGCTATGTGGCCTGTGAAAAACAACCCACAGAGTTGTAAGTAGGAGGAGGTCCAGTTCAAATTATTTCAAAGCAGTGTGAGTATAATGAATCCATGCTTTCATTTACAAACAGCTGAGTTCACCTGTATACCATAGAAATAAACGTCATGAGCACCTTAGATTACATTAGCCTAGAAAGTTACATACTTAATAAAGAGGGAAGATCTGAGCTAGAGAGATGACTCAGTGGATAAAGCATTGGCCACTCAAGAGTGAGGGCCACACTTCCAATCCCCAGCACCCAAGTAAATGCTGGGCAGGTACGACAGCATGTCTGTAAACCCAGTACTCCGTAGACAGAGACAGCAGCTCCCCAGGAAAAGCTGCCTAGCTAGACTCGCTGAATTTGCAAGCTCTAGGTCCAAGCAAGAGACTTCTGCCTCTAAATAAAATGGAGAGCAATCCGGGAAGAAACCTGACATTCACCTCTTCACTCCACACACATGTGCACATGCATGATCATGTGGAAAAAAGAGGGAAGATCAGGTGTTTTGTTATTGTTTTGTTTTTGTTGCTCATTTGCATTGGCTTGGATATTAGTAAGATGTGAAGTTTTTCTGGAATATTTAAACTCGTAAGTTTTTATGCAGTTCAGAAAAATAATGAAATTCTACTTTCTGTGACAAATAATAAACTACATGGGGCTTTATTTTCAAGTAGTGGCACAAACTGAAAGTGTGGATATGCCCAATAAGTTAAAGGTTCCCCAGGCCAGGCGTGGGGGCGCATGCCTTTAATCCCAGCACTCGGGAGGCAGAGGTAGAAAGATCACTGTGAGTTCGAGGCCACCCTGAGACTACATAGTGAATTCCAGGTCAGCCTGAGCCAGAGTAAGACCCTACTTGAAAAACCAGGTTCCCCAGCCATTGGAGAAATGATATAACCATCTGCACTACCTCGAAACCTTTGAAGTAAGAGACAGTATGACTGGTAATAACTGAGTGAGCCATTGGATTGCAGGGTTGTGTTTTTAAGTAGTAAGCAGTACAGTGGTAGTTCCTCACCTACCCTGAGCCTTCCTCTGCTTCCAGGAAAGAAAGCCAAAATTGTCACAATTTTGCTACTTTGACATTTCTTTTTGATCTCCAACCTAACAACTTTTCCTCAGTTCTGCAGTTGTGGCATTGCGATTCCTTTGCCACATTCAGTCTTACTTTCAAAATTGAAGCCTAGAAAAATCAAGAAGAGGAACACATGTTGTCAGCGGCAACAGGGAGCTCAAAATCGTAACATTTGAACTCTTGTTCTAGTCCTTCGCTACACGGTGGGTAGAGTCAGAAATGGCACTTTGGTTTTTGTTTTGCTTTTGGTTTTCTTTTTTTTTTTTTTTGTTTACTTTTATTTATTTATTTGAGAGCAATAGACAGAGAGAGAAAGAGGCAGGTAAAGAGAGAGAGAACGGGCGCGCCAGGGCCTCCAGCCACTGCAAACGAACTCCAGACGCGTGCGCCCCCTTGTGCATCTGGCTAACGTGGGTCCTGGGGAATTGAGCCTCGAACCGGGGTCCTTAGGCTTCACAGGCAAGCGCTTAACCGCTAAGCCATCTCTCCAGCCCCGGTTTTGGTTTTCTAAGGTAGTCTCACTCTAGCCCAGGCTGACCTGGAATTCACTATGTAGTCTCAGGGTGACGTCGAACTCATGACAATCCAATCTCTGCCTCCCAAGTGCTGAGATTAAAGGCATGTGCCACCACACCCGACAGAAATGCACTGTGATCGTAGTGCTCCTTCTGCTTAGAGGCCGTCCTGTTACCCTGCCCCCATCAAGCTAGTGCTCCCCAGTGAGAGTGAGATGCTGCCCCACCCTCCTGTTCCGATTCCCACAGCTCCCTTTACCATCCTAACTACCTCCTGCCATCTTCTTGGATCACATTGTTCTCTTTTCCCTTGTGCCCACACAGACCCCATTCAAGCTTGCACACTTACAGTTCTTAGTATCTAGATACATCTGTGAAAGCTTAGTTAAATAATAATGATAATGCTAGTGCTCATTTATTGTTTATCACAAACCAGACACTGTGATAATAAAGCTTTTATATCCATTATACCTTGTAAGCCTCAAAATAATCTTATGAGGAAGAGGTTACTGACCCAATTCTACAATAAAGTACTTAAGAGTGCAGAGTAGGAAATGGGATGCACAAGATTTGACCTCAGCTCTGTCTCTGAGCACACCAAAATGTCAAGCTGTCATTCCTGACCTTGCTCTTTGAGCATTTTCTGCCCTGTGTTCTTACTTTGTTTTTGTTTTTTGAGGTAGGGTCTCACTCTAGCTCTGGCTGACCTGGAATTCACTATGTAGTCTCAGGGTGGCCTGGAACCCACGGTGATCCTCCTACCTCTGCCTGCCTTCCAAGTGCTGGGATTAAAGGCATGCGCCACCATGCCCGGCATGTGTTCTTATTTTTGTATTCAAGTGTGAGATTCTGGGGACAGAATCTGGTACCTACTTTGAGCCTGTCATCACAACTAGGGCAGAGCTGCTTTGACAGCCACTCTTGGTGATTGATTGGATATGGATCAGGGAGTGTGAGGTAGTCAGATTTTCTTATGATAAAAAAATTATTCTGATCCCCTTGATTTTTCAAGGTTGATTTGTTACTTAGTATAGTGGCTTATTAGGAGTTGGTGGCTTAAATCAACCACTATTCAGTTTTTAAGAATTACAAATTAGAAAAGGACCATAATATTGTGTACAACAATCTTATTTTGAGCTAGATCCATGTTGCTCCTTTTTCTTCTCCTCTATTATACAAATACTTATAAATGCACGTGCATTTAATTGCCTACCATGTGCTAAGCAGTGGGCCCAACATTGACATGGAGAGAGCGCTGAGAACACAAAGCCATCATGCTTCATGCGGCACCATGCCCAGAAGGTGTAGGAACCCGGGTTGTCCATGAAGCCTTGAGGAAGCTGGGGCTTCTCAGAGTTTTCTTTAGGATCCCTGCTCTCTCTGTACGGCGTAAACATGTAAGCAAGGAATAGAAGTTACAGACTGAAGCAGATGAGACCAGAAGAGGTCAGCATCACAGTTTCCACTTTCCCATTCAGGATTGTACAACTTAATGCCACTCAATTTATATTGTTTACCAAATTAAGGAGGTTGACAGCAAATGACTATGCCATCTAAGAAGATAATTAGTAAAACAAATGAACTGGTCCTCTCTATCTCAGTGGCATCAAGAACCACACAGGGCTTCAGCTTTGTCAAATACTAAGTATAATTCAAGGTTATTTTTCATGTATTGAATAAAATCACACCCAATGGAAAGTTTAATTTGTGTTTACGGTACTAGGATAAGTGTGAGGACATGTACATTTTCCCCTCATAGGTAGAAAGCAATATTGTTAGGTAGTGAAAAGTTTGAATAGGAAGTTGGAGAGAGCGCCACTTTACTATGTAACACTGAAAAATCTCCTAACCATTATTTGATTTTTTTTTTCCATCTAAAATGTGAAGTTAATGAAACCTGCCCATGCTGCTCTGAATGTGCATTCCTTGTTATACAAGAGCGAGGTACAATGAATGGCCTTTCAAGATTTAAGATGCTATTTTGTGAATGAGCTGTATGAGAGAGGGTAAGAAGCCCAGAGAAACTAAGTGCCACGTTGTTGTCCTTGGTCACTGGTTGAGAAGGCCATCATTTAAAACCTGCAGCGAAAGGAAAGGCAATGGTGTCAGCATGTGTATTTGCTGTGAGGAACAAGTAAATATACCAGCATTCTCTAACATATACAGAAACATCATAGAGCTTTATCATTGATGACGGCAGTGATGTCCCTCTAAAGAATCTGTGATGACGAAAGCCAGGCGTGGTGGCACACATCTTTAATCCCAGCACATGGGTGGCAGAGATAGGAGGATCACCATGAGTTCAAGACCACCTTGGGACTACGTAGTGAATTCCAGGTCAGCCTGGACTAGCGCGAGACCCTACCTCAAAAAACTAAAAAAAAAAAAAAAATTATGTGATGACAAAATAAGACTTCATTGAATTCGTAACAGAGGCCTAATTATTAATCATAATAATCTAGTCAATGTCAGATGAGACATAGACATGAAGCTGATGGCAAAAGAGAGGTTAAAAACAGACTGTTACAAAATAGAAACTTCTATTGGATTGTCATGTTGAAGTAAAGATAAAATGAAATGGAACTGTTTGTACTTTGAGAACTTTCATCACATATAATCAGATGTAAAATTCTATAGATAAGAAACACAAGAAGCCACAGTGATTAGAGCCATTGCAAATGGAAGAAATAATAAAAACAATATATTCATAACTAAATCGTTATCATGAGATTACAGAATGAAAACATTAAGAAAATACCCTGATTAATTTAACAATCTAATTGTGGAATTGTAGTAAAAATACTTTAGAACTTACTTGTATACAGACAAACCAGAAAAAGAAAATAAACAACTTACTTTCATAAAGTATGGGCTTAACAGCAGCTTCTCTGCCTATGTGCAGATAATTTTTAGAAAGTTATAACTGAGCAAAATGTGTTTGAGTAAATGTTTGTTAAACAAGAAGTCTCTATATCTTTTAAAAATATGTATTAAAGAGTGAAATTGGGGCATTCCACTTTACATTCAAAATCTTGCCTTTTTAAGTAACTGCTAGCAGATGTAATTTTTAAAAGAATGCATGATACCAGGAACATAAATCGAAAGAAAAATACCTTCTTAGTTCTCAGCAATTGGGTAAAGTTTAATCCTGATTGGAAATCCTTAAATACCTTTTGATGTCTAATTGAGCAAAACACATTTTTAAATAGGTTTTGGAAGGTTTTTGAAAAAAATAACATTAGGAGATGTTTCTTGACCAGCTTTTATGTTGTAGACATTTGTAATCACATTATCATTTTCCTATTAGCTATTTGATAAAAGTCTACAATTTGCCAAAATGGTTAATAGGACACAAATATAGACATTTCATGTGATGTACCATGTAAATGTAAACCTTTGTAGTAACATGTCTTTGTAGCAGGAGAATTGTTTTAAAAGGCATGTAATTTATTAGCTATCGGTAGCTTCTTTATTGCCTTGCCGCGCTGCAGTAATAAATAAAAGAAAGTGAACTGATTTTACAAATGGCACACAAGGTGCACATTTTGTAGGGAAAAAGTCTTTTTTTAAAGAATTGGCATTAAATCCTTTTTTTGTGATGACAAAGAGGCTAAGAGTGCAAACTGTATTTTCTGTTTATCGAAAACAGTCTTTTTTTCTCCGGGGCATTTTTTCCTATGATCATCAAGGGATTTCAAAAGCAATAAAGTGTGGAATCATTGTTCGACTTGAACAGTATTAAAACTTAGGTTTTAATTTCAGTGAAGTAATAAGATTTGAACCTGTCTCACATTACAGCACTGTAAGGCATTTAGCAATTGTATTTTAAAGGAGGTTTTTAAAATGCAGCTCACTTGTAAGCTAACTGTCTGTCAGTAATTAATAGTTTTTCTTCAGCATAGGCTGTTGTGATCAGACCCAGAAATATCTCAGTTTTGGGGAACACATTATGGTAATTGTGAGTCTTTATTTCTAATTAGTCCAAATGCCTAATAATTTTCAGATTGCTTCCAAGGCTGCTTAAAAGGAAAAGAGTGCTGTTTAAAGATGCAGTGTATCTTTGGGCTTTTGAAAATGAATATCCATGTATGTGCACATATATTTCAGTGAGCTTTATCCACAGCAAGATGATGTCAGTTGATTCTTTGATTAACCAAGTCTTTTATCTTTCATTATCATTCACTAGTTTCCAGACATCACATCTTTCATATATGAAAAAAAATGGTGTCAGATAAGGTAGTATGTGTAAAGCTAAATCCATACTGACAATCTGGATTCATCTGTACTCCACCTTGAAACTTATTTTTACATCTCAGAATAACACTTTAAAATATGATCATTTCTGTTAGATCAGTGTGGCAACATACTTGCTGATAAAGGATTGTATTTACCATTTTGAATTGCTATTGAAAATAATTGCCTCTACTAAAGGAAACATCTGTATGATAGCACATGGTTAAACTTGCCATCAATTTTTAACATTTGAGGGTTGAGCTATGACCTTTTGTGATGACTGTGAACAGTAACTGCCTCCATTAGCCATAAGTTTTGTTTCTTTATTTTAGTAGATGGCCTAGACTGTAAATATTAGAGAATCTAAAATAAATCAACATATTATCCTAAGGATACAAAATGTAAGAGCTGTTTGTGGTTGGGAACCTTTGACAGATAGTTGGGATGAAGCAGATGATTGCCTGCCTGGCGTATCTGGGCTCCATTGCTATGCCTGCAGGCATTTTAGTGCTATGGTTGTATATTGATGTCAGGGTTAGTGCTGAGTGGCTAGCAGTGACAGATGTCTATAATTACAGGCAATGCTTTCAGTATTTCTGAAAAGCCAGCCTATGTTGAACAATTATCTTATTTCTGCCTTGCCAAAGAGCATGTTCCAATTGCTAGTATTAGCAGTGGTGAATATAGAACTTCATCTGCTGCCTTGGGACAAATGTGGGGAGAGCACTTGGTTATAAAACATAAATGCAAAGTATTTTTCAACATTTTAAATTAGTTAAGTTTAGTGTTTACCTAATTTTTATCTTCCCATAATGTTTCTGTTGAAGGAGTCTTGAAATATAAAAACACATTTGGCATTCTTATTGGGATTTTGTTTTCCCCTAGGCCTGTGTGGCTCCCCAGTGCCAGTATCCTTTGCTTTACTGAAGAGATGTATTTAAGCAAGTTGGCTTTGAAACAAGTTTCTCCAATGTGGATTATATTTTCTGATTGATTGCCATTACCAAATTGGAAATGCACTTCCATGTAAAATTTCTCATGCCCAGTAAGTTTCATTGGAAACTTAATAGGAAAACTATGACATGATAGAAACTGCTGAAAATGACAACTTAGTATACTGATGATTTTACATTTGCTGGAAATTGAGCTGCTTAGGTATTTTTTTAAATTTTTATTTATTTATTTGTGAGAGAGAGATACAGAAATAGGCAGGTAGAGAGAAAGAGAATGGGCATGTTAGGGCCTCCAGCCCTGCAAATGAACTCCAGATGCATGCACTTGTGCATCTGGCTTACATGAGTCCTGGGGAGTCAAACCTGGGTCCTTTGGCCTCGCAGGCAAGCACCTTAACCGCCAAGCCATCTTTCCAGCCCAGGTGTGTTTTTAAAGTTCAATTTTTAAAATTTATTTATTTCAGAGACAGAGAGAATGGGCACACCAGGGCCACTAGCCACTGAAAACAAACTCCAGATGCATATGCCACTTTGTGCATCTGTCTTTATGTGGGAACTGGGGAATTGAACTCAGGCCATCAGGTTTTGTAAGCAAACTCCATTAACCACTGAGCCCTAGCTCCTGCCCAGTTCTTAGGTTTTGTTTGAACCCTTACACCCAGACTTTTTAGTGTTTGGGCCACTTACTCTCCTTTCCTCCCGTCTCTAAATTCTCCTTCATGTTTCCTTTTGTGCCAGTTTGCAGACTAATTAGAAGTGTTTTCATGCTTAGTGGTATAAGTCCGCAGGTGTCCTTTTTGTCTGGTCATCTGCCACACTTGCCAAGAGGCACAGCCACCTGACACATGGTACTTTCCAACCTTCTCAAGTTGATGCACTGTGTAGTAACAGTATCCATGCTGTAAGTTCCAAACCTTGTACTTTCAGGTAGTACAGAATGAGAAATGCCAAGGAAGCATTTGAGAAGAGTTTTATTCTCAACCGTAATCACACCTGTATTAGATTTTTTACTTACTGTTCAAATACTTTACTGACTCACTCACACATTACTTTTTCTCATCTAGTGTTTTTAACAATCTTCTATTTAGTAGATAAAAGTATCTTCATTTTACAAAACCAGAATTTCAGAAAAACTGGATGTTTGACTGGGCTTCACCCAAGTCATTCTACTCTAAACCAACCCACTTTGTGTTTTGCTGTATCATGTTGCCTGTCTATTTATTCATGGAATGGGGTCAAGCATGATCAGTTTCAGACTGTGGGAGAACCAACATCCTTACTTCATCACCATGTTAGTTATTTCTCAAGGAAAAAAAAAACTCATTTGTGCAGCTACAGATTGGACCAGTAGTCCTAATCAGCCACCAGTCACAATAAAACTAAACTGGATCCTAGATATTTGCTACAATGCATCCTAGGACAGGAGGAGGACTCATAACCCGTAGTCTAGCATTAGTGCTATAGTTAGACATACTCACGTGTGCGTTCTTACTTTGGAAAACGGTTCCTTGGGAGCCTTCACAAAAGTTTCATATAATTTCAAGTTCTAATCACATTTTGGAATCTCTTGTCTATATGCATTAGTTTAGAAAAATTGGATTGACTTACCGATCTGAATTGGGAAGTCTTTGATAATCTATTACACATGAGCATTTAAATTATCTAATTACCTGGTGAATTGAAAAATTATGGTGGTGAAACAGAAACTTATGATGACCCATAAAATGAGAACGAGAGGTTTAGGGAGATAGCTCAGCAGTTAAAGGTACATGCTTGTGAAGCCTGTTGGCCTGAGTTCAGTTCCCTAGTTCCTACATAAAGCCATCTATACAGTGTTGGCTGCACTTGGAGTTCATTTGCAGTAGCAAACAAGAGGCCCTGGCATGCCCACACCTTTCCTCTCCGCCTCTCTCTTTCTCTCACTCTCCCTCCCTCCTTTTTTTTTTTTTTTAATTTATTCTCTCTTCTCTCATAAATCTGTGAAGACATTTAAAAAGTGAGAATGACTCAGGGTGGCTTTGAACTCATGGTGATCCTCCTACCTCTGCCTCCCAAGTGCTGGGATTAAAGGCGTGCACCACCACACCTGGCTTCAGGCACCTTTTGAAGGCTTTTTGAGTCTCTCTCTGGCCTGGAACTCACTAAGTAGAATAGACTAGCTGGCCAGCAAGTTTAACGCATCTGCCTGTCTCTGCCTCCCAAAGACTGGGATTACAAGCATGTACGACCATGCCCAGCTTTCATGTGTGTGTGTGGGGGGGGAGGTGTGCCCATGGAGGCCAGAAGACAACCCCTGGTGTCATTCCTCAGGTACCAACATTATTTATTTTGGCTTTTCGTGTTAGGGTCTTGCTGTAGCCCTAGCTGACCTGGAATTCACTCTTCAGTCCCGGGCTGGCCTTGAACTCACAGCAGTCCTCCTAAATACTGGCATTAAAAGTATACACCAACCCACCTGGAAAAAAAAAGTGAGAATGAGGGCTTCAAAATGAGGAATCTCACGTGACTCACATGAGCCTTTATGTAAGCACCACTAGCTTCACAGACCATCTATTCTGCCTCTTTTTCTGTTACCTTTCCTGTTGCTCCTGTTTTCACTACTGAAAAACTAGACCCATTATAAAGATTAGGTGTTGTGTTACCTAGCATTAAGGCTGTCTCACCTGTAACCATTCTTTTTTAACCATTAACAAAGCTGTTTATATACGAAGTCAGAGCATATAACAATTCTCTAGCATCTGATCCAGATAAAAGACAAGGAAAAAGGACTATCATTTTGGTCTATGCCAATTACACGTAAGGAAATTTTGCTATGTGTCAGGATTATTCTGCATGGACTATATTAATTAACCGCTTTAATCCTTTTCCTGTGAACATCTATATTGTATTGTGTAGTTAAGGATACTAGAGGATAAAACAGCTTGTTCAGAACCACTCAGTAAGTGGCAGAATCTCACTGGTCTTGGGCTTTGAAGTCTGTCTCCCAACCACCCTTGTAAAATCCGTCCTAATTAGTGGTGCTAGCATTATTACACTGAGTTTTATATTGTATACACAAGGAAATGTAGGCTGTGAGACAGTAAGTAATTTAACCAGGGCGATAGAATTAGTTTAATAAAATATTTTTTGAATGTTGTTGTGCACACTACGCTATGCTAGATTAGTGAGAAGTAGGCTGTCAGTCTAAGCCTCACATGCCTGACACTACACATTAGGTCGTGTGTCTCCTCCTAGTTAAATATATACTCAGTAGATTTGCTCATTTTTGTCTTGTTACTAATGGAAAAATTACACTTCCTGAGTAAATATGTATTGTCTTGGTCCATAGTTGGGTTTCTGCATAGATGCTTTAAGATAGAAACAGGAATTAGCCTATTGCTGCAAATAACTGCCTGTTCTGAGTTAAGACCAGACATTAGTCTTTAAAGGAATTGATAAACCACCATAAGGAAAACTAATCCATTGCATTTTGGGATAAAACTTTTCATTAATTAGGTTAGTTTTTTAAAAGAATTGAAAATGGTACAAGGAGCTTTTTAAACGAAGTTTAAGAATCGAATGAGGCCAGATGTGTCGCTCATTTGGCAGCACACGCACCTGGCAGGGCCAGAGCCCTGGGTTCAGTCCCCGGCACTGCACAAAGCCACCGTCCAGCAGGCAGAAGCTGGGCGGGGGGGGGGGAGGGGGAGCAAAACTTCAAAACAAGGAGTAGTCGTTATGAAAATAGCATACTTGAAACAGTAGTAAAACATGTATATGTCATTTTTCATTCCTCGGGTTATTATTTCTCTACTTGTCATGTCACAGTTGTTGAGCCCCCCACCCCCAAGGAGATAGAATTAAGTATTTCTTAGGAGGAAGGTCCAGAAGCTGGTTTCAGATATAGGAAATGTGCCACGGTTTTAGAGAGGAAATATGAAAGAAGAAATAGAATTATATGTATGAATAATAAGAAAAGAGGTAGATTCCTTGCAGAGGTCTGAACACCCACTATACTTAGGTAGACTTTCACAGATGAGTGGATAGACATGTGTACAAGAACTAAATGAAGTGATGGAAGACTCACTGTGGTTTAGTTATCTTCTGAATGATTACAGAAACGGGATCTTGCTTATCAGGTGACTTGACCTTCTGAAATAATTAACTCCATTGGACACATTTGTGTAACATTGGAAAACCATGTTACTATAAGAGCTTCTTAAATACAGTTTTGTCAATATTACTTACAATATGATCTTAGGAGCTAGCCTTGAATAATTGGTTTCTTGAATTATTCCACTGAAGCAAATCCATTATAATCCATATAACCACATTCAGAGTTTGAAAAAGACTTCACCAGTGCCAATAGGCTCCAGCATGAAAAGCAGCCCCAAGAATAAGTGACAGCCACAAAGGTTGTGGGCCACTTCTCCTTGTACCTGAAACTGGGAGTGCCTTACGGCTCTCCTCTTATCCCTGGCACCAGGTAGCAGGTCCCTAAACTCTGTGCTTTTTAGGTTATACGCCCGAGGACTGATGTATCCAGAGTTCCAGAGAAGCCTTGGAAAATAGTGAAGGTGAGTTGAGTTACTGGTTCTGATGGTGGGATCACCACTCTCTGCTTATCTCACTACAAGCCCCGATTCCTGTTTCTAAGCTAGGCACTTGCACAGAATGATAAGTGTGGGGCCCACTGCTTGATTCCCCTCTCTGTTTGCTCTAGAATTCTTCTATATCCATGACTGACAGCCAAAATGTTTAATAATCAGCTGCCCCCCGAAAACAACTATACTTAGTGTTATTACATTGTTGAAAAATAGTCTGGATTTCTTGATTATAACATTTTTGAGTAGTTCATTTAACCAGTTACTTACATCTGAAAGGGAAAGCTTTATTTAGCTATATTCAATAGGATCTCTTATTAGAATGTCTAGAACACATATATCCCTTGTGCCAGAATATATTTTTGGCTGACACCTTTGAGAGGTGTGGGAGATTAAACAAAATGTTTTATTTTCCACTTCCCACCTCTGCCATCATCCTGTCACAAACTTGATCCAAATTAGCTTTTTTTTGCTCTAAAATCTAATTGTGCTATCCTGTAAACTTGATATTACAAAGAATTATAAATGCTTCTCTAAATCCTTGAAATACCCACTTTGAGCCATGGTGTCAAAGCTTCTCCAGTCCCGCCTGGCTGCAGTGGTCTTCTGCCCTTACTTTGTCTTTCAGTGGGCTCAGGAAATAACCTCTTTACCCAGGCTTTATGATGGCCTTGTCCACAGAGGACTGGCCTAACAGAAGCTTGGCCCGACATGGAGGGAGTTGGCAGCCAGCAGAAGCAAAGCTGTGTCAGGACAAATGTACCCTCTCCATCTTCTCTGGTTGGCTTTCAGCTGGTTGCACCACAGGAGCCTTTCTAGAAGCTGTGTGTCCTGTGACCAGTAACTGGTGCACTCAACCCAGGTCCCTCTTGGCTAGTGAAGGCCTGTCGGGAGGCATTAGGTTCATGCTGGTGAAGATCCTTAGTCAGTGGCTCCCTGAAGAAAAATGAGGCAAACAGCCAGATTCTGTTGAACAGGTGGTAGTTAGACCTTCGATCTGCTCACGGGGGTGGCAGGGAAAGAATCTCCAAAATTACCAGTCTTCCTGGTTTTCACACTACCCAGTACTTCTCTGTCTAACAAATCATTGTTTAGAAACTATTCCAGAAACATCTCTAGTAGCATCTGGAGCTCTCTGGCTTTTCCACCTTCCCTTAGTAGTCTGGATTTGAGCCCAAGTCAGAAATGGAAAGCCCACTGGGGTGCAAGCAAAAGAGGAAGCACGTTCTTAGCCATGCATCAGTGGAGGCCCCTACTGGGAGAGGGGATTATCACAAGCAGCAGGCAGCCCTGCACCCCAGCCTGCTTAGTTCATGCTTTGTGCCACAGGAAATGTGAGGCCAAAGTGGTCGCTCCAAGTTTTCTTATACAATAGCTTATTCAAGCAGATTGGGACTGCCTCGTAAGAAATTTATTAGGTGCATGTCCCCTTAGCAAGATGGCCACCACAGATGGCATGTTCATAGATTCTTACTGAAATAAAAAATGTAACCTTCATATTTATTTTATAATTCAAACCAGTTTTTTTTTACACTGAATGAGATTGCTTACCCATTTCTTCTTGGTTTCCAACATGGATTATGATTTTAAATTAAATTCTGCTAAAAGATTTTTGTTCCTAATTTTAGTCTTATTTTAGTAATTTTATTTTGGATGACATGGAAAAATTAATATAGATTAATATAGATCTAGACTGTTTCACGAAGTTTGTATATTTAATATGCAAAGTGATATTTGTACCATTTCATGAAGTAGTGATGAGTAGTGGTAGTCCTGCTTTAGTCTGCTTCATACGTTAGTGAAAGCTCAGTGTCCCTAGGTTGAAAATGGTTTAGATCACTAAATGCTGCACTAGTTCATTCTTAACACTCCTTCTCATCTTTGCTACCAGCACTTTTCATTTAGATAGGGCCTTGTGACTTAGAAAGTTCTGAATTAACCTCAAAGGTACTTAAAGCTCAAGACAAAAATAATGCAAATTGCTTTCTTATTCATAGCAAGTGATTTCATGTTCATGTCCTAAATTCTTTTCCTAAGGAATATTAATACTTCTGTTATATTAGGTCCTTTCTAGTTACAAGGTTTGCTTTTCTAAATTATGAGCTAAGAATCTTAATTGATAAGTCATTTCAGTAGATTAAAATAGTACTTTAAAATTCAATTTCAGTGGGAAGGTCTAGGCTATCAATTTTATATTATTTGATGTGAGTTTTTGAGAATAAATTGGCTTAGAGAAGATGTATCACCTGATGGCAGAACACTTTGCTGTTGATTTCCAGTTTTGCTAATTCTGCATTGAGCCTGCTTACAATGAACTAAAGCTATTGGAGAAGTTATAACATCTTAAACATTTTTAGAAAGCCTAAGGGTATTAACTTGCTATAATTTTCTGAAAATTCATTATCTAAAATCTTAATTCATTATAACTGCTCTCATGAAAAACTATAGAAGCGAGGTTTTCTTTTATTTTCTTATTTGTACACAATGAGAGATTCATTGTTGTTTCTAATTTGTTTCATGTGGTGCTTTTGAGTACATTTCATAGAGGGCTGTTATTGAATTTCTGTGGTTGTCATTATATATCCATACAACCTTTAGGAACTAATATTCTGGGTTTCCCAGTTCTGTAATCTACTTCAAATTTAAGGATTGACATAATTAGTTTCCTCAAAGTTATAACCAGAATGTTAGACAGAATACAGCAGGCACCTAGTACCAAGGATCAGAATTAGAAAAAGAAAGCAGTTCCAGAAATCATCACTGTAGTACGTATTTTTGTCCTTTACCAAATTAAACTTATAGCTAAAAAGCTTGTTGCTATTTTTGTTGATTCTTTTGTCTGGTTTACTTCTGGTGAATTTTTTTTTTTTGGAGGGGATAGTCAAAGCTGCCTGTAAGTGCACATGCAGTGTTTGTTTCTCCTTGGATTAGTTCAGAAGTTGCAGAGCATACCAGATCATTGAAGTGTTATGCACATGTCCAAATGCTCTTTTCTGAAATGTTAAAGAACCTTTGCAGTAAAATAATACAGGTAAGAAAATAAAATTGTTTTTAGCAACACATATCCTCATATCTATAAAATGATAATTTCTTACATTTCTAGCAGTTTACTGTATTTCAAGAGCTGCAGCTATGGATGACTAGTGAAAAGTAGGTACTCTTTCTAGCTTCTAAGGCAGTACCTGTTTAGAAGTAGAAATAAGTGGAGTTTGTTAGGCTGAGAATAGCTTCCTGATAGAGGCATACTTAGTCTGTACAAAGCTCTAGGTTCAATCCCTAGTGCCACCAAAATAATAATGATAATAATAATAATGAATGAATAGATGGATAAATTAGGCTTTTATATCATAAAATTTTTAAGTAGCTACTTTATAACAAATGTGACTTCTCCTACTAGAATGTGTTAAACATAAACATCATAATTTCAGAATTATGGAACAAATTTCAAAGTTTTGTTGGTCTTGATGGTTATATTTATACCTTTTTTTTTTTTTCAGTGTCTCCAAAGAAAGCACCTTTTCCCTTTTCTGTTACTTTTTATGTAAAAGGCCTTCTCTTGAAAAGAAACATTAGCTGGCAGTTTCAGCACTTGCTAGGCAGAAGAGACCGTGTCAAATGGGATAGAAGGAGCAGCATCCATAAAGTACCTGCTAAATGCGAGTCATTCAGACCTCCTGGAAATATAACAATTTATTATCAACAAAAATAAGTGTAATCATTTCTTTTTTACATATAAGAAATCAAGATTCAGAGGCCTTAAGTAATACCTAGTTAGTGGTAGATCCACAGCTCAAACCCTGATATCTTTGGAGAGGAAATCTGTACTTTCTCTCCTTTGTTAAGTTCATCAAGGTATTTCCTCTGGCCGGGTGTGGTGGCAATCCCAGCACTTGGGAGGCAGAAATAGGAGGATCGTCATGAGTTCGAGGCCACCCTGAGACTACATAGTCAATTCCAGGTCAGCCTGGGCCAGAGTAAAAGCCTACCTCAAAAAACCAAAAAAGAAAAAAGATATTTCCTCT
This sequence comes from Jaculus jaculus, assembly GCF_020740685.1. Classification (NCBI taxonomy): domain Eukaryota; kingdom Metazoa; phylum Chordata; class Mammalia; order Rodentia; family Dipodidae; genus Jaculus; species Jaculus jaculus. The sequence continues at coordinate 26,979,015 of NC_059107.1, forward strand.
GCCCTCCCAGAGCACAGGCTGAGATAGTGGGGAAATGCATTACATAGCAAATTAACATGACACAACAAGATCATACTGTATCATGGGATAGGAGAAGTGTCAGTGATAGACTTGTAACAGTGGTTTTGAGGATTCCAAGCAAGGTAGCCTTCATTAATCTGTGGAGAGAGCTTTCTCCAGAAATATGCAAGCTTTAAAGTCATGTATTTTAAGTTATTTAACTTCTTTAGTTTATTTGAGAGAGAGAAAGAGAGCCAGAGAAAATATGGGCATTCCATGGCCCCTACCACTGCAAATGAACTGCAGATGCATACACCACTTTGTGCGTCTAGCTTTTCATGCATCCTAGTGAACCAAACCTGGGCCATCAGGCTTTGTAAGCAAGCGCCCATAACCCCTGAACCATTTCTGCAGGCCAAAAACCACATGTTTTTAAATTGCCACTTCTAGTAAGTAGGATTTAAAAATATTATATCCTGCCTCAAAGAAAAATTAAGAATGAAATGGAACTGGCCAAATAACAAATATTTTCTACATTTTATTCATTTAACAAGCATTATAAAGTAGTGGGCATGGTGGAGATAAAATACAGTGTTGCCCCTTGCTCACAGGGAGCCTGATAAAGTCTGTTAAAGAAGCATGGGTGTGTTAAAGGTAAAGGAGGGCTGAAGCAGGCAAGGACCTTGTCTCCATGTGTTTGTCTCTGACTGCAAAACACAACCAAAGTCTGAACATGTATTATTCAGTGTCGTCATATGTCCATCCTTCTCTGAATTACAGCCCGGGGCTCATTCTGTCTCCTTGTGTGTTCTGCTCTGTTTTTATGAAACATAGTCTCCCTCTGTAGCCCAGGCTGGCCTCAAAGTCAAGATCTTCTTGGCTGGGCCTCTCTTCAGCTGAGATTAGAGGTGAGCACCACTATGACTGACCTTAATTTTTTATTTCTTAGATTTTTATATACTTTTCATTAGGATCAAATTATCTTGATAAATTCTGAATAAAAAATTAGTAGTCTACAAACCAATAGTGATTTTCTTTCTCTTATCTAACTTTGTCAACTTCTATATGCTTCCTTAAAAGTGAAATTTGTCATGTTGTTTCTTCTTGCTATGATAAAAATTATTTTCGGTAAAATTATCTTTTAAAAGTTATTTTTGATGGAGTGATAAAAGTTATAGAAAATGTTGAAAACTCTTAGCTTTATGATGAACTTTTTTGTAGATATTTTTCCACTGAACAAATTGCCTGCCAACTCCAAATTATCTGTGTGTATGGAATAATTGAATTCTAAACTTTTGAAGGTATTATCACACTATCCTCATGTTCTCTGAATGACAAGGTAGCTGAAAATGTGAGACAGTCTTTTAAAAGAAATGCTGTAATCATACATTGATTTTAAATGACCCTGTCACACGTGAAAACAAATCAGATTGTTGCTCTTAATGAGCTTTTCAATTTACTATTCAGTAGATCAGATAAGTGGATTTAAGAGGTAATGATCCTGTTTAGTACTCAAGCTTGACTGTCAGATCCTAGTAGTGGAGAGAAATCCCCAAGGACAAAAGCATTGACACAGCTCTAGATGGGATAATGGGAATCAAAGCTAATGGATGATAAAAGGAATGGTGCAAGTTACAGGATAATTGTGGATTAAAGCGCTACCATGTGTCAATGTTGACTGTTTTTCCAGCATCATTATTGGTTCAAACTTGATGCTTTGAGAAACTGTTTTGACAACAGACCTCAACAGACCTGCCTGCCCAGCTTCCCCTCCACTTGCATGCAGAGGTTACAACAGCAAACTCTCAGTGGGAGCCATCATTTTTAAAAAATAGCATTTAGTTGTTGTATTTGTTATTTGATGTAACAGTTAAAATTAGGTTAATTCTGAATTATGCCTAGATTATAAACTCTTGAAACTATCAAATTTGCTTTTGCAGAAGCACAGTGTAGTCATCCTGTGATCCAGAACAAGAAAATTAGCCAGGAGATAACAAAAAGAAAGATGTAAATGTAATAAAAATAGACCTTGTAATATAATGCCATGGTCCTCTCCTTTCTAGAAACTAGTGGCTCATTTTCTTCTCTCTGTGAAGATGGTGACATATACGAGTTTGAGAGCTGGTGCTGTGAGTTGAATAGGCTAGTTTAAGAATTTTCTCTTTGTGTGCCAGCATCCAAGACAGTATGGTCAAGTGACTAATGGATGTAGGCTTACTGTGTAATAGCAAGGTCATGGGTTCTCACCTTTGATGAGGGAAAGTGCCTTCGAACTCCAGAGCCATTTAAGAATACCACTGATATGCCCCCTGGAACAGAGCAGCGTGAGCCGAAGAAGGCAGATAGCAGCGTGTCAGGTCCCCACTGTTGTCTGGTTTGATCAACAAGGGTGCTGCTAACATTCAAACACCATTGCAGTTGCGAACTACCAAGCATTCACAGATGAAAGTAACACACGGCCAAAGGAAGGGTAGGACTCCTTACAACGTACTCCTCCAGGCACAAAATGGTCTGGATATCCATGGCCTTGCAGAGCCTGACACTACCTACACAAGACCATCATAATAGAAGGAAAAGATCATGACATCAAAATAAAAGAGAGACTCATTGAGAGGAGGAAGGAATATGATGGAGAGTGGAGTTTCAAAGGGGAAACTGGGGAGAGAGAGGGAATTAGCATGAGTTACTGTCCACAATTAAGGAAGTTGTGAGAACCAATTTTAAATAATAATAAAAGAATTTTTAAAAAGAACACATGTTCAAATCTCCAGATCCCACATAGGCAGACACATAGTGATGCAAGCATGCATTTGCACACAAGGGGGTACACATGTCTGGAGTTCATTCACAGTGGCTGAAAGGCCCTGGCACATCTATTCTAATTCATACTCTCCCTGTCCTCTCCCTCCCCCTCTCCCTCTCCGTGCCCCCCCCTCTCTCTCCCCCCAAAAAATAAAATAATTTAAAAAATTAAAAATAACCAAAAAAAAGGAAGTAACACACAAATCGATCTCTACAATACTTTTTATTTCTTTTTTTGTGATTTATAGCTGTTGTCTTTTATGCATAGGATTCAGTATATGATGAACAGGAGAAAAAAACTTTGCTTTTCATTGTTGTGAATACTCACATAGCAGGTCCACCCATGACCTTTGCTATTACACATTAAACACGCATCTAGTAGTCACTTGACAGATACTGTCTCAGGTGCTCCAACACAGAGAATGAAGGCTAGCGTCACCCCTCAAGGGGTTTTCAGTGTGGTGAGGGAGATCGGTTCCCTAACAATGACAAGGTGAAAAAGACCATGATAGAGGAATGAAGCAGATGTGATGGAAATAAAGGAAAACATAACTCACTCTGCAAGGGAAGGCTAGTGTGGTCTTGGAGAAGATGGCTTCTGAAGGGGAATCCGGAGGAAGAAGGCCTGTTCTAGCAAAATGCAAAGCACATAGTGCTCTGAGTCTGCGTGAGAACCCTCAATGCTAGTAGCACAGAGTTTCAGCGCTCGAGATTGAGGGGATAGTGCAGATATTGAGGCCAAGTCAAAAAGGACTTTGTAAGCTAAAAAATGAGAACAAAGCCAGGTTTTCAAATTTGAATACTCCATGTCTATGAGAGGTTTTGAATCGTAGTGAGCTAAGGTAAACTCCCTTTCTATAAGCCCTTGTTCCTTTGAGCTTGAAGGTTTCTGCTTACTGAAGATCAGTGGCAACTAAGTTCCCTGGGATCTCTGTCTCTCTCCTCCTGTACCACAGTTATATCGGGACCCACAGAGATCACTCTCAGAGGCAAAGTCACAGACGTAGAGCCAGTGAAATTCTTTGCTGGTAAGCTCAGTAGTTAGAAGAAGCAACAGAAATTTGAATATCAGTTTTCATCCCTTACCCTTTCCAGCAGAGTCTCTGTACCACTCTGTCATTTCTTGCCTTCTCTCCTCTTCCACACCCACTTTCCTTTGCTCACTACTAGCCTGAGGGAGAGGCTTCCAGACATCAGACTAGTTGATAGTCTGTAACTGGAGCTTTAGATTTGAACTTCTTTAAAATTCAAATACAGTACAGTGTTTGTATATACAAATGCCATGAACAGCCCCCCCACACGCATACCCTAGAACTCTGAGTGGCTTGTGCCCTGTGGCTTTTTCTGCCATCCTGACCTGTGGCAGTGTATCATGCCCATGTTTTAGACACCCGCGCCAGGATGATGGAGACAGACACTGAGGAAACCCAAAATGCACCAAAGCAGAAGCCCAAAACTACTAAGAGCTCAACGCTGAAGTAGACTTAAAGCACACCCACCAAGGCTCAGGGAATTTTGCAGAGGAGGGGTCAGAAAGAATGTAAAAGCCACAGGATAGGGGAGGGGACATCCAGAGGCATTGCCCCCCACAATGACTGACTGCTGCTCTCGCCACTCATACCCCACAACTCCATGGTGAATACCAGCAATCCCACTGAGGAGGACCCTCAGCAGAGTGGAGGCAGAGCAGAGAGAAATGATGGTACCAATGCATGATGTGTTTATACAAAGTTTCTACTTAATAATTTTGAAAAGAAAGCTAAGGGGCCATACGTAGTAAATTCAGAGATTTGGACAAGGGGAGCAGACACCGGGTTGGTCAAATCAAAGCAGAGAAATCCCCTGCAGCCCGTGTCTGGCAGGGCTGACCCGGGATCACATCAGGGAGTGTGGAGGTGTCAACCTACCTCAGTTTTGTCAGGCTACTAGGAAGGTTCCATTGGCTGCTGCTGGTATTTTCCCACTTGAGGTGAGATACGTGTTTATAAGCTTAGTGAGCCTTGGGTTGAGACTGGAATGTTGCACCGCAAACTCTGCAGCGCCCATTGGAAGCTTAGTGGATTCATGGGCCGAATACCTGAGCTTGGGATACCTTTTCCCTCATTAAAAGTAAGACAGACCTCTATACTTCACGAATTAGGGACCACTTGAAGAGCATTTCTACAAATTGCTTAAGTTTTTATTATTTTTAAATACTTTCCTAACTTCCTTACATTATTTTGAATCATGTTGATATTGGCTGGAACATAGAATAGGTGGAATTTTTAAAGGCTGGAGTCTGTTTTTTGAGACATCCTACTTTCCAGCCTTTGTGTTCCTGCTCCCATCTTCAGGAATCAAATGGTGCGTCACTTGGAAGAAAAATTTATGCAGTGTGGGTGTGGGGTATATTTGTGTGTAAGTAGGTGTGCGTGTGCATGTGTATGTGTGTGTGTCTCAAAGCAAAAGAACTGCTTTCTGATAGGAAAAGCTAATACAGTCTAAAGTTACAGCTCTTTTAAAACATTTTCTGTTCACTGTGTAACTCTTTCTGCCTCCTACTTCATTGGACTTAGTGATACTTTTAAATCTTATGTTTGTTCAATTTGAACAATCTTGAAAATATATGGTAAAGGCAAAGCTTTCAACAATCAAATTTTTCATGCAGGTATATGCTCGTATGTCAGAAGTCTTAGGAATAACAGATGATAACCACATTCTAGAAACATTCATGACAAAAATGTGAGTTTCTGTTTTTGTTTTTTTATATTTTAAGTCTAACTGATCCTTTTGCAATCCAGGTAATAATTTTTTAATTAAAATTTTTGCTATAATTTTTAGTGTACATTGTTCTTAATTGAATATATATTTAAAACACAAAGAACATTATAATTTATCAATATGTCATACAACTAATGTGGTTTGTAAAAGATTTATAGACTGACTGTTAATGGCAACTGGACAGTATGGTTATGTTTTATAACTAAAATATAAAAAGTCCAATTTCAAAGACCAACTGAAAAGCTAATTACAAGTTACAGTTATAATTGTTCTAAAGAGATTTATTGGTTCTAACAGACATTTATAGAATCTTTTCTTAAATTAGTGTTACAGTGTTAGCAGAACTAACTTAATTTCTAGTCATAGACATAACTGTATGTGTGGCCTAAATCTTAGGCCTCCACTTAACACGCATTACATGTCTCACATACAAACAGCACCGTCTTGCTTACAGAGAGCTAAGCTAGATAAACAACCATGGTCTTAGGAAGGAAGTGAGTTTTGGAGTCACCATGTGATGGTTCATTTGGGGCAGTAATCATGACTCTACTTGACTTCTTTCATAATAACTCCAATTTTTATTGTTCATCTTGATTACAAACTTAAATACTTCTTCCAGAAAACACTTCATAGAAATAATAGATAAAATTTTATAAAATTATTTTAAATTTAATAGAATTGTACAGAATTTGGTGAACAGTGGTCATTGTAGATTGATTATACAAAAGTTAAAATATACTATAAGTAGAATGAAAAATATTCCATTAAAATTTGAACCTGCTTTTCATTTTGTGATATACGTCATCTAACAACATCAATATATGTATATTTCTGTGATTCTCCCTATTATAGGCAAATATCTTACTTATAATTTAAAACTTTTCTTTCATATTTAGTGTTACAAACCTTAAATACTGGGGAAGGTGTGAGCCTGTAATTTCAAGAACTCTTCAGTTCCTAAATGACCTTTCAATTGGATATCCTTTTTGTTGTATATGTGACATTATATAGTAACATAACAGGGGCATGTAAGTGACCAGGTTGTTTCCTTGCTTACAGGTTTTCAAATTTTTTTAATAAGTCTTATCTTTATAGCCTTATCTGTAAGGGAGTGTTTTTGAAGTTTTATAATAGTATTATGCTATGAAGAATTTTAGTTATAAATGGCATTATATGAATATATATGTAGTTAGCTTTGCTTATAGTCATCCAGGCTAATAAATGGTGACACAATAAACTATGCACACATTATATGCATTTTGGTCCATGATTATTAGTAATTGTCAGAAAACATGTAATTTATAGATAAAAATGTTCTTTAAAATATTACCTTATAAATATAGTTCTTAAGTGTAAGTGTATCTCAAATTCTTTTTTTTTTAATTTTTATTAGCATTTTCCATGATTATAAAAAAAAATCCCGTGTTAATTCCCTCGTATCTCAAATTCTTAAGTTGGAAAGAATATGATTTTCATTAGTTGAAAGGCACAAAGGAGTTAGAGGAACAAAATTAAAGGTGTTTGGCACCTTTTTTGGTTATTGCCCTCACCTACTCATCATCTTATGTATGCTATGGTTTCCTGATTCACAGTAAAGTGTTTAGATTTTTCTCTCTAACAGGTTCTTTAAATTTTTAAACTAGAACCATCCTTATTAGGTTAGAGATATTATTGTAATATTTCAATCAATGAGAAAGGACTATGTAAATTGTCTTTTATATGTTAGCTATCAATTATATAGATGTGGTGAAAAATAAATGTTGGTTTAGTTAACCCATAAGATTAGCCAATGTTTTAACATAAGACCAGATTCTGAAAATGGGTGGCTTTGAGTAGAAGCTTTTATGTAGCTTCATTCCAGGAATATGTTTGTATTAGTTAAGTTTAAAATTGTGTTCCTTGGTAAACCATAAAAGATTTCCAAAGTATTAGATACCCACTTTTGTGCTGGAATTTAATATGCAACTTTTTATTGGAAAATAATCGTCCTTGTCTGGCAAAATCCACCATGCAATATTTCTGTTAGTAGGTATAATGCAATAAAGACAGGGAGGGCTATTTATCACTACAAATTTTGAGGATTTCAGGATTCTTTTTATTATTTTAATATATTTCTTTGATATTAAATCAGAAAAATGATAAATTACACCTGTCCAGGCTGTTTTTCCTTTTTACTGGAAAGTGATGTACAACCCAATTCCGGTGGTCATTTTGGCTTTTTAAGATACATATTTTTTTCTTATTAAAAAAAACTCAATGTGTTTTTTTTTTCTGATAATAATGCTGAAATACTCTTTATTTCTAACATATGAAGTGGGTTTATAAGTACTTCATAGTATTGCAAACTCTCCGGCCTTTTCACAATGAATTACTTTGAGAACATATTATCTGAAAAGAAGCCTTGGCTATTTTAGAGCACTTAGCTCTTGTTTATACTTACTCTGTTTTTTAGTTTGAAATGATACTTAATATAAAATTAATTTCATTTTTATTTTTGGCATAATTTGCATAATGTCTAATTTGTTTATATCTGCTATTTATTATTTTTTCCTGTTATATATCCTTTAATCCAAATGTTACAACCTTCTATTTTACAAGCTATTTATTTCTTTTGAAGACTCCTTCTCGTTAATAATAAAATATTATCAAAAAGCTTACTAGATAAAAGTTGAAAAGCTGTAACATTTTAAACCCATAAATGGAAATTATTTCAACATAGGTACCTTGATTTATATTTTTTAGCAATTATTTCACGTTTGCATATTTAGAAATATATATTAGCTCAATTTGATTTCAGTGCTCAGTTATTTGAATTATAAATCATTATGTCCCTTCTAGCTGATCAGTCATGAAATATCTTTTGAGTTCATTTGCATAATGGAATATGTGAGTGGCATATCCATTTCAGTGCAGTTGCTGGTTACCTAGTACATGTTTTGTTGTTTCCAATTGATTTCTTTATTACAATATGGTTTTCTTCTTGGTTTTAAAGTAAAACTTTATTTAAAGTGGCATTCTTCAATAATATGTGATTATATAAAGTAAAAATAATCAAGTACTGGCCACTGCCAATGGAAGTCTTTATATATTAATATTCAAAATATTTTTACATTTTTAAAATGTTAGTAACAAGTAAATGAAAATCATGTTATCCTACTATGGATCTTTAGTTTCCCTTATTTATTGTGTATGTTTTCAGATGTTTTGGGGGGTTTGGGTTGGTTTCATTTCATTCTGTGGTATCTACTTCAGGTGGATTTGACTTGGGGTTTATGATATCCAAGCCAGTGTGTGACTTTGGTGTTTTTTTATATCTCTTTATATGCTTAGGAATTAAAAGTAACAGAGGCCCTTTTTCAAAGAATTTATCTATTTATTTGAGAGAGAGAATCAAGACAGTAGGTGTGATGCACCAGCACCTCCTACCACTGCCCCAAGATCATCATTTTTAAGCATTATTGAAAACTCTGAAGTTGGGTTCCAGTGGTCTCAAACTTCAGTGAACATCAGAATGTGAGTGCTTGTGAAGAAATGCATGTGGGCTGGAGAGACAGCTCAGTGTTAAGCCACTTGCCTATAAAGCCTAACAACTGGGATTTGATTCCCCAGTACCCATGTAAGTCAGATGCACAAGGTAGCGCATGCATCTGGAGTTTGTTTGCAGTGGTTAGAGGCCCTGGCGTGCCTATTCTCTCCCCCCGCTCCCACCCCAGTGCTGCTCTCGCTCTCTGTTTGCAAATAAATAATTTTTTTTTGAAAAAGAAATGCGTTGTAGATCCACACTCCAGTGCAACAGCAATCTCAGGTAGTGTTGACTCTGGACCACACATTGAAAAATTTTTTGTGTTAATTTTTTGTTTTCCAAAGTAGGGTCTCACTCTAGCTCAGGCTGACCTGGAATTCACTATGTAGTCTCAGGTTGGCCTCGAACTCACAGTGATCGTCCTACCTCTGCCCCCCCCCCCCCCCGAGTGCTAGAATTATAGAGACGTGCGCCACCATGCCCAGCCGGTGAACTTCTGCCATTTGGTAATTAGAAAATTGAGCCTGAACTATACATTCCTAAACAACAGTCTGATTCTTTTCCCACAGACACCTTTTTTATTTGGACTTGTCAGCACCTGGATAAAGCAGGTTTGACAGACTTAGAGATAGTCTAGTTCTTTAAATAATAAAGTGGAAATAGGGTCTACCATTACATCATTCACAGAATGTAACTAGATAGCCAAGGTACTGTTTACTCAATTAAAGCCTTCTAAGATTACTGTCATTTTTAAAAAATTATTTATTATTTAGTAAAGAGAGAAAGAATGAGTGTGCCAGGGCCTCTAGCCACTGCAAACAAACTCCACATACATGCACCACCTCATGCATCTGGCTTAGGTGGGTACTAGGGAATTGAAGTTGAGCCCTTAGGCTTCATAGGCAAACACCATAACCACCAACCCATCTTTCCAGCCCAACTACTGTCATTTTTAAGTCTAGTGAAATTTTGAGAGAATTTTTATATTTTTTATTGTGTGTAACACACTTAGCAAATACATCTGAACAACTTTTTAACATGCTCCTGACATTTCCACAAAGAAATTTCAATAATTCTTTTTTCTAAGTGCTTTTTTCTAACCTACACAGACCTAAAATGACTGTCCAGGGACAGTCTCCCAGTCATCTTTGATGCTTGAGGTCCATCCTTTTCTGAAATGTTTACATGTCTCAAATTCTAGCCTTTAATCTAAATGAGGAGAGGGAGATGGTTCAAATGACTGGTGTAGGGAAGCTACTGGGAAATTTTAAGATATAATAAAGGTCAACAGAGCAATCAAACTTGGTTAATTTTCAATACTGGGAAGGAGAGGAAAAGTACTGAATCTTATCCAAAATTCTATTTTTTCATTGATCATAATTTGATGTTTTCCTTCTTTTGAAAAATAATATTTCTACTATAATTCATTATTTACTCAAAATGGTAGCAATAACATGTTTTGGGTTTCAAATACATAATAGTGAGACAGGTATTTATTTACTTAAGAGAGAGATAAAAAAAAGAAAGAGGCAGAGAGAGAGAGTTAATATGGACATGCCAGGACTTCCAGCCACTGCAAGTGAACTTGAGACACATGAGCTACTTAGTGCATCTGGCTGTATGTGGATATGGGGAATTGAAGCCACATAGACAGTCTTTGCAAACAAACATGTTTGACTACCAAGCCCTCTCCCCAGCCCTGGAAATTTCATTCTTTACTGGGCCCTCTGTTGGTAGTTGCCCTATCTTATATTATCTTAAAAGTTTTAGGAAAACCCAAAATATGTGTAGCTTTTTAAAAACAGAGTTTATGGAATTGTACATTAATTCATGAATTTATTCAAACATTTTTTCTACTTTGTTGTCACTTTTAACCTCAACATTTCTTATCACTCAGTGACTTCTTCGTGTCATTACAAAAGCACCTACTATGTAATTCTGAGGGCCTAATTCAAAATGAAACCAGACCTTGCCATCCTGTCCTGACCTTCCCACCACTGAGTTGTACTTCCTAAATGTGAATAGGAGTCAGGAAAATGCTGAATGCATGGGGAGGCAGAGACTTAGAACACAATCACAATAAAGGGTGAAAGTAAAATGTGTGTGTGCTTGTTTTACCAAAACAAATTTAGTAATAAAAAGTAGTAATTCTGCTTTTGCGAAACCATATTAAAATGTATTGCTTTATTTCACTGTATACCACCACCTCCAGATGGTTTGTGAGAATCTTAAATAAAGCTAGTTTGGCACACTCCCTCAGGCATACTTCTATTAACATTTCTCATCATCAAATGTTGGCATTTTTTTCTTTCTCTGTCAACCAGGGAAACGTCATCCCATAATCTATCTTCTCTTGTTAGTTTTTTTTTAAGAAAACAGTTTATTTATTTATTTATTCATTCATTCATTCATTTGAGAAAGAGAGATAATGGGTGTACCAGGGCCACCAACCACTGCAAGTGAACTCATGGACCACTTTGTATAACTGACTTTACATGAGCCCTAGGAATTGAATTCAGGCTGTCAGCCTTTGCAAACTGGCCCCTTTAACCACCAAGGCATCTCTTCAGCCACAGAAAGCTATTCTTTTATTTTAAAAGTCTTTTGTTTATTTATTTTCAAGCAGAGAGAGAATGGCATGTCAGGACCTCCTACCACTGTAGACAAACTCCAGATGCAGGCACCATGTTGTGCATCTGGCTTACATGGGTTCTAGGGAATAGAACCCAGACTGTCTGTCTTTGCAAATAGGTGCCTTTATCCACTAAGCATCTCTCCAGCCCCTGGGTTAGTTTTTATAGTAGAGTTAAATATGAGAATCCTCTCTACTCGTCTATGCTCCTTACTCAGACTGTCACCAACTTCTGTATAATCTTGCATGATGATCTTTCACGGGTATTTGGATTTATTTCTCTTCTCAAAATCCTAGAACCACTTCCACTTGCTTTTCAGGTCAAGTACAGATTTTGGATTTGAGTCCTTTAGAGGCACTTACCTTGCTGAGTTTCTGTAGCTAGTTTCTTTTTTTTTTTTTTTTTTTTGGTTTTTCGAGGTAGGGTCTTACTCTGGTCCAGGCTGACCTGGAATTTACTCTGTCATCTCAGGGTGGCCTTGAACTCATGGCAATCCTCCTACCTCTGCCTCCCGAGTGCTGGGATTAAAGGCGTGCGCCACCACGCCCAGCTTGTAGCTAGTTTCTTGATCCAGTGCTCAGCAACAATGTGTGCATTGTACTTGGGCCAAGATTTGTGTTGCTTTCCCTTGATACCTTGGTAGGTTTCCCTGAATCTCCACATATGCCATTCGTTCCCCTCACACAGTGGGACTCAACTGAGTCTCTCACATTGTCAGTTCTTGCTAAAGATTTAGTAGAGTCATCCTGAAGTATTTGTAATGCTTAGTCTTACAGTGCTTACTAAGTATTAATTTTCTCTTTTCTCTTTTTATTTATTTTTATTAGTTTTTTACTCAGTGAATGCAGTCAAGTTGGTATCATTGTTAGCCTCCTCCCTGTCCTCCCCCCTCCACAGTGACACTCCTACTTGGGTAATATGGGTTATTTTTATTGACACTTCCATAATCGTAGACAATAACCCATGGTAATTCCCTTACTACCCCCCACTTTCCTCTTTGAACCTCCACTCTCCATCATATCCCCTCCTCCTCTCAATTAGTCTCTCTTTTATTTTGATGTCATGATATTTTCCTCCTATTATTATGGTGGTCTTGTGTAGGTAGTGTCAGGCACTGTGTGGTCATGGATATCCAGGCCATTTTGTGTCTGGAGGAGCACATTGTAAGGAGTCCTAGCCTTCCTTTGGCTCTTAGATTCTTTCTACCACTTCTTCCGCAATGGACCCTGAAGGTGTGATAGAGATATTGCATTGCTGAGCACTCCTCTGTCACTTCTGAGTCATCTCTAGGTCACTGCTATCAGAAAAGAGAAGCTTCTGTAACCAAAAGTGAGAGTAGCATTAATATATGGGTATGAACATTAAGAGAAGTGCTTACTGGGCAGTTTGATGAGCATAGTATATACATTTAGCCAGACAGCAGAAGACATTATACCCCTAGGGCTCATGACTACTACCCCTATTATAGATTTTCAGTATCAGGGATGTATTCCCTTCCATGAAGCAGGCCTCCAGTCCAATTGGAGAGCAGTTGGTTTCCCCCATAACAGACAGGCCACTATTGCACCCGTTGGCTCATTTGGCCTGGATGGCCAGATTTAAGGCTTGCAGTGTCCACTGATGAGTATCTCCACTGGTGAGTTCTGTCTTCAGCAATAGAGATTGACCTTCTATTCCTGGTGGGAAACCAAGAGCCTCAGCAATGGCCTTTAATATTTTGGGGGCATCAGGGACCTCCCTGGGCAGCAACTCACTGGAAGGTATCCCATCCCTGGCACTGAAAATTCTCTAATTAAACAATCTATGGCTTCTGAGTGTTCCACTGTCCAAGGAAGTAGGTTTCCACATGACTTATTTATTTCCTCTTAAATATTTTTTTAACCAAGAACAGACTTCTTTTTTAGTCAAAAAGACCAAAGCCCACATCGTCATCAGACTCCTCAGGCTCCTCTTCTTGGCTTCCACTGTCTTCTCCTCAGCTGGGCGGCGGCAGGGCAGGGCTGCAGGCAAGCTCAGAGACAGGCCGTGGTGCGGGCTGCCGGGTGCGGTGCTGGTCATAGGATGAAGTGAGGGCCTCACCCTAATGCGGCTTTAGCCTCCTCCGAAGAACCGGGCACCTTGGCGGCAGCTGAGGAAAAAGCCTATCCTCTTAGATTTTTTTTTAATTTTTTTTATTTATTTGAGAGTGACAGACACAGAGAGAAAGACAGATAGAGGGAAAGAGAGAGAATGGGCGTGCCAGGGCTTCCGCCACTGCAAACGAACTCCAGACACGTGCGCCCCCTTGTGCATCTGGCTAACGTGGGACCTGGGGAACCGAGCCTCGAACCGGGGTCCTTAGGCTTCACAGGCAAGCGCTTAACCGCTAAGCCATCTCTCCAGCCCTCCTCTTAGATTTTGAGTAGCCCTCCCTCCACCTTTCCTTTACTCAATCTGTTCCTCTGACCTCACTTAGGCCTTTTCACCCCCATGAATCTATTCTTGTACTTACATATATACAATGCTATCCTATTAAGTCCCCCACCACCACCACCTTCCTATTTCCTTTATATGTCCTTTCTAGCATTCTGGTCTCTGCTACTGAGTTTTATTCCTACTCACATAGAAGTCCAATTATTTGCAGCTAGGATCCATATATGAGCGAAAACATGTGATGTCTGAATTTCTGGGCCTGGGTTACCTCACTAAGTATAATCCTTTCCAGATCCATTCAATTTCCTACACATTTCTCTGAGTAGAACTCCATTGTGTAAATGTGCCACATCTTCATTATCCACTCATCAGTTGAGGGACATCTAGGCTGTAAATATTAATTCTTTCATTTTCTTTTCCATAACTTTTTTCTTAATATTTATGAATTACCATGTTCTTATCAATATAAATATGAATGCTATATAGTTTACTATTTACTAGTCTTGTCTCCTATTAGGTGGCAATTATTTGTGATTGTGCTGTATTTTTCCCTCTGTGGTCTCAAAACTTCACATTGTTGGCATTTGGAATATATTATTGCCCCTTATATTAAGTGACTAGGCCTTACCTCTTGGTCTTGTGAAAATTATACACAATCATTTAAGATGCTTCATCTTAGTTGTAATTGCTGAAATTCTTTTAGTCTAGTGGAAAGGAGGGTTCATGAACATGACCCCCTTTTTAAAATTGACTATTTTCTGGCATGTCATATTCTTTCTGTGAGGTTTTTTCTATTATCATGATCTAATTCTATCTGTAGAAACTATGTGAACTATCTGTGTGGCTCCAAAGATTTGCTTAGATCAGTGTCATTACCCCCTGCTGTCAGTGACTATCAGTATCATCACCCACCCTGTTACACTCACCAGTTATCTAGCACATGATGCCAGTTCTAAAGCAATTGTTTTCACCATTTAGTATTTTTATAAATAGGATGCATCTTTCATATGATTGCATTTGAAATCACCTTACATTCCTGGTAGTATATAAACAGTGGTGTCTTTACACTTGGTAGAATTTTAGATTGGATGAAATATGTCAGTTACTCAGTATACACTTGACCATGAGTTGAAGCCATGTTTTGTGATGCTGTATAGATAGATCATTTACTAAAGTGTGGGGTGCTACTCTAATTTAAGAGCCAGTGTGTTCTCTACTTAGCCATTCTCCTCTTAAAAGGATAGAGACCTCTTACATCAGATACACCATTTGTTTGGCCTTTGCTTGCCCTTTACTGTTGGTCATGCTTGCCATCACCCAGATCATCTTCACCTGTCTCAGTGTTTTTATAGCCAGACAGATACACATAGAAATTTTCTGGAAATTTTGCTTAGTACTTTGCTTACTATTAACCAGGATGGGAATTTTGTTCAGTTAGCTACGGTGATGGCCCACTCATAGAAATTGGTCCCTTAGGCTTCTCCATCTTTTCTGGGACCTCTTTTCAGTTTCAATTGTACTTTAAGAACTAGTGCTAATCTCTGAAGGAATAGACTATAGTCTCTTCAAAGTCAAATGGATACTCATAACCTAATGAAAAGAAGTCATGCTTCTTTTCATGACAGACTGGGTCTGAATCTGGGCTATTCCGTATTTACACGTTGCATGTGTAACCTTAGTAAATTCATGGACTGCTCAGGACTCCAGTGTATCACTGTGATTGTCGCCACCATTACGGTGTGTGCTGCTGTGAGCTGCAAACCTTTGGAAACTATTGTAGTGCCACTGTCGTTCAGTCAGTGCTTATAAGACCCTAGTCTCAGGGCTGAGAAGATGGCTTGATGGTTAAAGGCACTTACTTGCAAAGCCTGGCAGCCTGGGTTCAATTCGAAAGCACACGCATAAAGGCAAATGTGAAGTGGTGCATGTATCTATTATGATCCCAACCAGAGAATCCAGTCTGGCAGTTTGTTTGCAGCAGCAAGAGACCCTGTCTTCTCAAAGTTGTCCTCTGACCTCTATGTGCATACTGTGGCCCATGCACCCATAAACATACACACTCAACACCACCACCACCAACACCACCACCACACCACAATACAACACAAATCAAATCAGTGGTTAAAGGCACTTGCTTGCAAAGCCTGACAGCCTGAGTGCTATTCTCCAGTGCCAAATAAAACCACATACACGAAGTGGCACATGTGTCTGGAGTTTGTTTACAGTGGCAGGAGGCCCTGGAGTGTCCATTTTCCTTCTTTTTTTCTCAACCTCCTCCCCATTGTGAAAGTAGATAAATAAAATTAAAAGGACTCTAGTCTCCTAGAGAAAACTAACTGTATAAAGAACATAAAGATATGATCGTTTGCCTTAGTTTTTAACATTGCAAGTCTTCTTAAGTCGTAACCAGCTTTGAGTTGAATTCCTATAAGGAAATATGAATATTAGGTGAGTTTCAATCATTAGGGTTTTTTTCTGCTTTTGGAAAAAGAAGTAAAAATTCTTAATGATTTTTTTTCTTCAGAACATAATGAAAAGGGCCAGCCTTGGGACCAAGCATTCAGATGCAGTGTGCAGACATTCTGCCCGGCAGATGCGATTCTCTCTGTGAATGCTCTGTGTATTGCTTCCATAAATACTTTATTGTCAAAACATGACTTGCTGTTTGTTGGGAGCACTGACAGGAAGATTCCTGTTAATAGCAGTATTCATAGACACTGTCACTTTTAACTTTGCAATTTTAAGAGAATTGCATTTAGTAATTACTTAAGCTATTTCTAAGTTTATTGATTCCCCACTCCTGGTTAACTGAATGAAGCTTGAGTGGCAGTTCCTCTGCTCAGTGATTGATGATTTTAAGAAATCATAAAACCTTCATCTTTTGATGCAAGAGAAAACTTGATACCTATAAGTCCCAATGTCCTTCAGTGTGCCAGAAAAGCACAGTGTGCATTGAGTACCTGCTGAGAACAGTGCACTGAGGGAAAGGTATGGATGTCCCCTTTGCCCTTGGAAAGTTTTTAGTCAAATAAAGGTGAATATCCATTCTTAATATGCCATTGTAATGCCACTATAGTGTTAGGTCATATTATCTAGTCCATATCATATTGGAAAGTTATTTTTTTCATTTTTGACGCAATTTTATTATTTGTTTGTTTCCTCATCTGAAAACCAGAAGTGATATGACCCATTTCATGGAATTATGATCATGAGCTTTGCAGCTAGTCCCTATTCTATAAATTCTTTGCCTCTTTATGTCTTTCTTCCCTGATCTGTAATTGGCAAGGACATTTGCCTCACCTGATCTTCAGAACAACCCTGTTCTGAAACTTGGACTCAGACATCCTTATTTGCTGGAGAGGGAACCAAGAGGAAGCAAACTGAGGGCATTAGTTAGACTCATCCCACATGATTGCATGGTGTGCCCAGGCCCAGACCCACATTTCCTGACTTGTGTCTCCGTGTTACCCTCTGTGACACCTCCACCTGAGTAACTAGAATGTACAATTGAGCCTTTCAGTGCCACTGTACAGAAGAAATTATAGAGACCATGTCTGGAGATGGTATAAAGGAAAAGAACCAGTGTTTTCATTGTAACACGGGTGGAGCCACGTAAGTGTTGTAGCCTTGATGACATGAGTGAGTATGTGGGAAAGGACTGGGGTTCAGTCTAGCAGAAAGCACGTGAATGTAGTAAAAGAAGAGGAAAGAGTGACTGCTGACTAAGTGGATGTGCTTAGAACCCATGACAGACTAGAAATTATTTAGACTTTGTTCATGTTTTCAACCTTATGCTTAGCTTACCTGTTTAGATGACAGTGTGATCTAAGAGAAAGCATGGTGTTTGTAATCAAACCTTGGCTCAAATCTCAATATGAAACCATATCAGTAATTGAATTTCTCTGAGTTTCTGTTTTCTTATGTGCACAACAGAAAAAAATATTTAGCACTGCAATTGTGATGACCAGATTAAATAACATAAAAAAATGTTTTCCACTTAAGTACTGAAAAATATTAGTTTCTTTCAGCTGTGTTTCTATAGATAATGACATGCAAGTTACTATCAAAATTTAATAATTTTTCTTTTTCCTAAAAGTCTATTATTGGTCTTTTATAATAATTTTATTATGAAGTAACATTAAGTAAAAAGAAATCTTCAAGTTACACCCAAATGTAAAAAGGTCAGTTTTAATTTTCCAATATTAAGGTTTAAAGTAAAGGAATTCTTGTCTTAATTATAAAATTCATTCTTTCTTTCCATAACTAAAATATATATAAGATTGAAAAGTAATTGCATTGATTAATAATGGATTATCATTCTTAACAGAATGAAAGACATTTCTATAGGAATATTCTTGGAAATATTTTGGAAATATTTATTCTTAGCCTGGCATGATGGCACACAACTGTAATCCCAACCCTCTGGAGATAGAGAATCAGAGTTCAAGGTCATCCTTGGCTGCATAGTAAGTTTGAGGCCAACTTGGGCTACAGGAAGGCCTATTTCAAGAAACAGAAATATGGAGCCAGGCTGTTGGCACACGCCTTTAATCCCTGCAGTCGAGAGGCAGAGGTAGGAGGATTGATGTGAGTTCACGGCCAGCCTGAGACTACATAGTGAATTCCAGGTCAGCGTAACCTAAATGAGACCCTACCTTGAAAAAAACATGCTGGGCGTGGTGGCACACACCTTTAATCCTAGCACTTGGGAGGCAGAGGTAAGAGGATCACCAGGAGTTCGAGGCCACTCTGAGGCTACATGGTGAATTCCAGGCCAGCTTGAGCTAGAGTGAGACTGTACCTCAAAAAAAAAAAAGAAAGAAAGAAAGAAATCCAAGAGAAAGAAAGAAAGAAGATATATTCTTAAGTAGAAATTAATGCTGTCTTCATTGTGTTATGTGAATTATTACAGTTTTTGAAAAGACAAATTATGTTTCCCCAGATTCCTTAACATCTATTACCTATATCCTATTAAAAAAGCTTGTGAAAATAGATGCTGTGAAATTCATGCTAAAAAACCACACAGTAAGTCTAAAATTTTAATGACTAGAATTTTCTGGATAGTTTCGATCAAGCATTAGTAATTTTGATGTTCTTTTGCTTTCCATTAGAGTGAACACTTCCCTTTTCTTGGCATCAGTGGCAGTTACAGTCCCAATGAGTTCAGGTGCCGAACAACCTTCTACACAGCTCTCACTCGCCTTCTGATGGTAGATCTCGGTAAGGTTTCAGAGCTGAATGAATAAGGGATCAAAGTATGAAGGAGCCAGAATACTATTTAACTTGTTAAAAGTTGTCATCTTCTACAGGTTTCTTTAATTTTTAAGAAGTTGAGCATTTGCCTGTTAGCATTACAACCAAAAGATAAAACTTTGTTCTTGTAGTACTGGTGATTGAACCTAGTGTTGCAAGCACTCAACCACTAAGAGTTAAAGGGAAATGTGGAAATTTCCCAGAAATAGACCATGTCACCTATAACTTCAGAACCTGAAAATGTAATGGGCCAAGAGTTCCTTTTCCATGGGGTCGTCACACACAAAGCCACCTCTCATCCGTCTGTAGTAACTTAAAAATAGGACATAACAGAGCCTCAGCACAGCAAAGACTCTTCCATATCCCGTCACACTAGCCCCCTTGTCACTGATATTGACAGCCAGAAAGACTCTACATTACTTACTCTTTTGAATATGATTTACTTTTACTTAATATTGTTTAATATCAGCTGATGTATGAGAAACTTAAGTAAACATAGTGTGAATAACTGATAAAATTTATTTCCCAAGATGAGATTCTTTTGAAATATATATCTAACCTATAATAAAATACACATTGAGGGCTGGAGAGATGGCTTAGCGGTTAAGGGCTTGCCTGTGAAGCCTAAGGACCCCGGTTCAAGGCTCGGTTCCCCAGGTCCCACGTTAGCCAGATGCACAAGGGGGCACACGCGTCTGGACTTCGTTTGCAGAGGCTGGAAGCCCTGGCGTGCCCATTCTCTCTCTCTCCTCTATCTGTCTTTCTCTCTGTGTCTGTCGCTCTCAAATAAATAAATTTAAAAAAAATAAAATACACATTGATCATTTTTGGAGGGGTGGATTGAGGTAGGATCTCATTCTAGCCCAGGCTGACCTGGAATTCCCTGTGTAGTCTCAGGGTGGCCTTGAACGCACGGTAATCCTTCTATCTTTGCCTCCCGAGTGCTGGGATTAAAGGCATGCATCATCATGCCTGGCTACATTGATTTTTTTTTTTTTTTTTTGGAGGTTGGGTCTCATTCTAGCCCACGCTATCCTGGAACTCACTATGTAGTCTCAGGGTGGCCTCAAACTCACAGAGATCCTACCTCTGCCTCCTGAGTGCTAGGATTAAAGGTGTGTGCCACCACACCTGGCTTACATTGATATTTTTTAGTTCAACGTTTTAGTTGTTTTTTTTCCTTTTTAAAAAAAATTTTGCAAGGGGTGGGAAGCTGTTTCCGAGATAGGGTTTTGTTCTAGCCCAGGCTGACCTGGAAGTCATTATGTAGTCTCAAGATGGCCCTAAACTCACGGCAATTCTCCTACCTCTGCCTCCCAAGTACTGGGATTAAAGGTGTGCACCACCACGCCCAGCTTGTTTTTTGTTTTTTGGTTTTTTGAGGTAGGGTTTTGCTCTAGCCCAAGCTGACCTGTCCCAGGGTAGCCTTGAACTCGTCAATCCTCCTACCTCTGCCTCTCGAGTGCTGGGATTAAAGGTATGCACCACCAAGCCCAGCTAATATTTTACCTACTTACTTACTTACATATTTATTTATTTATTTACTTATTTATTTCTGAGAGAGAGAGAGAGAGAACTGGAATGCCAGGGCCTTATGCTACCTTGTGCATCTGGCTTACGTGGGTTCAGGGGAATCAAACCTAGCTCCTTAAGCATCACAGATAAGTGCCTTAATCACTAAGCCATCTCTCCAGCCCTCAAAGTTTTGTTTTGTTTTTTTTAAGAGAAAAATGTTACATTGTGATACTATTTAGATGCTTTAGTGAAGCAGAATTAGACTATAATAGAATTACTTGGTACATAATGGGTACTTAGTATAAGTAGGTTTTTATCTGGATTGGAGTTTAAGACTGCTAGGGGCTGGGGAGATGGCTCAGTGGTTAAAGGCACTTGCCTGCAAAGCCTGCCAGCCTGGGCTCAATTCCCAATACGTAAGTAAAGCCAGATGCACTAAGTGGTGCATGTATCTAGAGTTCGTTTGCAGTAGCTAGAGGCCCTGGGGTGCCCATGCTTTCTGCCCTATCACAAATAAATAAGTAAAAATACATTTAAAATTACATGAGCTACTCTCATATAACATTTACAATGACTGAAGATACCCCTTCCATACTTACTAGTGTTTTAAAAAAAAAATAAGTATGTGTCAAGAGATGATTTGTGATATGAATAATCAATTTCTTTACCTTGCTAAGAGCCAGAATTTCCACAGAAGGGCAAGAGTCTTCAGAGTAGTGACTGGGTATTTTCTAGAGCTGCTCAGTGCTTGTTGAATGAGTGACAAGTACGCAGCAACCACAGTGCTTCCAGAGTCCGCTCTGCCTGCCAGGGTCTCCCTGGAAGTATCGTGATCATCGGCCTCTCCAAGTCAAAACAGGTCAAGTGACTGATTACCTTCAAGAGTGACAAAGTTCACCATTCTTGTGCCCGACTAGCCATCTGTTGCCCTCCCTTCTACGTCACTTGTTGGGTCTTGTTGAACATAGTTTTTATTATGTGAAGCCTTGTCTCACAGTCTAGGTTGAGTGGAACTTTGCTTTTGGAACGTCTGTAGATGTGGTTTCATAGTTTTCTGTGCACGTTCACTGTCATGGAACCGGGAAGAAGATGTTGCTGCAGTCAAGAGCAGCACAGATCCAGGTGTGAAATGAAAGAAATAAAAAGAACAGGTGATGAAACCACCCTAGAAACAATAAGCCAGGGATGGAAAGATGGCTGAGTGGCTAAGGTGCCTGCCTACAAAGCGTACGGACCCAGGTTCATTTCCCCAGTACCCACGCAAACCAGATGCACAAGGTGGCACATGCATGTAGAGTTTGTTTGCAGTGGCTAGAGGCCCTGTCACATCCATTCGTTCTCTCTCTCTTTCTAATATAAATTAAAAAAAAAAAAAAAAAAAGAATTGAAGGTAAACTCTATAGCACTGATTTAGGAAGAGAAGAAGTAGCAAAAAGTAGAAAACCCACCTAAGCACCCTGCTTCAAGAGCTGGATGAGGTTCTTGGATTGAAATGTAAAGCATATTCTAATTGAATGCTACAAAATAAATTGAATATTTTTTGTATATAAGCCATGCACACTGGAGCAATTAGAAAAAGGGAAAGAAATTGGGTGTCACATTAATTGGTATTTACTTTGAAATGCATTTTGGGTTCTATTCAATAGTTTGCACTTTCTATGAATTTAATTAGATGCTATGTGCCCCAGGTTGTATTTCAGATGAAAATTGGGGATTTTTTTTTTTTTTTTGGCAATAAGCAGTTGTACCATTTTATCAAATTACATTAGCTAAACTAGACAAAATGTTTACTTGTATATAAAGGACAAAATTGAAAGCATTTCATCATTAAGGTGATAATGTTTCAGAATGTTAGCTGTGTCCTTTTGAATTCACAAAAATTATCAGAAGGAATGTAAAAAAAATCCCTTTACAGGCTAGCACACACGCCTACACAAATGGGTGACTAGTCCTGTGTGCTTGCATGTTACCCTTCCAGGACCCACTTTAAAGCTCCCGAGGTAATTTTAAAATTAACTTGGTGTATTTAATAAATGAAAGAGTATATGGAGAACCTCCAATGAGCTGTTTGGTACAAAATATTTGAATAAACATAATTTGAATGGAGGTGAATTCTACTAGCAAATACTGGAGAGGGAAGTATGGAGACAAGCTTATAGGGAAGCTGTTCATTTTGTGAAGAACCAAGTATTAGTTGCAAATTGAGTTTTTAAAAGGCTAAATTTTTTTTTTTTTTTTACTTTTTGTAACTCCAACTAATAGATAATTACTGTTAAGAATAGGATTAGAAGCATTGCATCCCTAAGGTAGGATGATCATCATGAGTCCAAGTCAACATGGGCTAGAGTGAAACCTCAAAAAAAAAAAAAAAAAAACACTAAGGAACTTTGTCCTTTACTAATAATTTGTTAAATATTTTAGTTTGCAGACTGCTTTCATATACCATACCCTATTTACTTACAACAGGATACATTAAGTAGTTGCTATTTCATTGTTAATCTGTTGGGAAAGTAACATTTACAGAGATTAACTGACTTGCCCAAGGTCGCTCATGTAACTGTTAACCATCTCACCACATATTTTCACTCACTTTTGCCAAACATTTCTTCACCTTTCACCTTCTCAATTTAAAAAAAAAATAACTTTTTTATGTGAAGTGTTTGGACCAAATGATTTGAGGTTTGGGGGCGGTGGAGGGAAAGAAGAAGGATGACTTTCTAAGAGTCTGTGAAATGAACAAGTAAGTGTTTGTGATTACCCCTGCATGGTGGTATGTGGCAGTTTGGCCAGTGAAAGTTAGATATATTTTTTAGAATGTGTCCTATGTCTGATAATTGGACAAAGCATATTACTTCTTAAGGGTTAAGGAACATAAGGATAGGTTTCTGAGGAAGATTGAGCAGGTGAGGGGCATGACCAGAAATAACTAGTGTTCTCATGGATAGAAGGATACATCATCATTTCACCTGTGTCCATGACTTGGCAGAAACTACTTGGGAAATAGACATTCTGAAGGGGGTGGTGGGAGACTGGGCAGTCCAGGTAAAGAAACAGCTGGAAATACTCAGAATCTATAATGAGATAATTAAGACTAATTAGCAAGCCCTCTAGGCAAAAAAAAAAAAAAAACCATTAAGTCCTGATCCAATTTTAATAACTTACCTGGCTTTGAAGGTGGAGTCCAGCGCACCTTGGGTATTCCTGGAGGGTGCCACATGGCTTCTTAGAAAGAGCAGTGGTGCCTGCACTGGGTAGTGTGCTTCTCTCCTGGGAACTGGAGTAAGCATTCAGCTTCCCTAGGGAGCCTCAGTATTCTTACCTATTGAATGGCCATACTTTTCTACAGGATTGTCATGTGACTTCAGTTAGATAAAGGTACATATGCAGGGGGACCTAGAGTAATTCCTAAAATAATGTAAGTCCTTAGTAACTATTAGCCAAGAAAAACTTGAGGGTCAAAGCCCTGCCTGCCACCTAAAACCAGGTAGGTTCAGTGTTCTTTGTGCACCTGCTGTCCCCTCAGTATTGGGGCTGTTACTTCCATATTACAAGGAATAGCTGGTGATACTTCTTGACAGATTCTCAAATAGCCTACCCTTCCTGAAATCACAAGTCATTTCAAAGATGGCCAAAAATCAATTTAGCAGGAAATTAGAATGAGACCAGATTCTGGCCCTGGTTCAGCCTTCCAAGCACTAGAATAACAAGTGTGTACCACTGCACCCAGCAAATTTCCTGTTTAAAAGACAGTTGAGATGGCTTTGCAGTTAAGGCACTTGCCTGCAAAGCCTAAGGACCTATGTTCAACTCTCCTGGTCCCACACAAGCCAGATGCTCAAGGTCACACGTGTGCACAAGGTGGCACATGCACCTGGAGTATGATTGCAGTGGCAGGAGACCCTGGAATGCCAATTCTATCTGCCACTTTCTCTCTCAAATAAATAAATAATTTTTTAAATAGACAGTTAAGGAGCTAAAAAGAGAGTTTAACAGTTGAGGCACTTGCCTGCAAAGCCTAAAACCCTGGTTCAATTCCCCAGTACCCACATAAAGCCAGATGCACAAAGTGACACATGCATCTGGAGTGTCCATTCTCTCTGTCTCTCTCCTCTCTGTCTCTCTCTACTTGCAATATGTTAATTGATATTAAAATAATAGCCGGGCGCATGCCTTTAATCCCGGCACTCGGGAGGCAGAGGTAGGAGGATCACCATGAGTTCAAGGCCACCCTGAAACTCCATAGTGAATTCCAAGTCAGCCTGGGCTACAGTGAGACCCTACCTCAAAAAAATTTTTTTAATTAAATAATTAAAATATTTTTAAAATATAGCTGAAGGCTGGAGAAATGGCTTAGTGGTTAAGGCACTTGTCTGCAAAGCCTAAGGACCCAGATTTGATTCTTCAGGTCCCACATAAACCAGATGTATGAGGTGATGCATGCGCCTAGAGTTCATTTGAAGTGGCTGGAGGCCCTGGCAGCACCTATTCTCTTTCTTTCTTTCTCTGTGTCCCTCATTCTATGTCTCAAATAAAAATAAAATAAAAAGACAGTTGATTAGCAGCCTTGTCTTTACCATATAAACTAACACCTTCACATTTCCCAATGATTACAACGTGGTTATCTTTGAGGAATCCTATCACTGATGCCAGAGTATTTCACAATATTAATCTGCCATCATTAATAATCACTGATTATTTCACTAACTTGCTTGTCCTTTCCCACATCCCAATAACCTGTAGTTTAGCTACTATTTACATTCCAATTAGAGGAAATGAGCCATTTCATTGTTTGCATATATTTAAAAGGGAAGGAAGAACAAATCTAGGTTGTTGCGGTAGTTGTTTTTGTTTCTGGGATCCTTATGCCACAAAATTCATCTCTTTTAATATTTTATTTTATTTTTACTTATTTATGAGAGAGAGAAGAGGTAGAGGAGGGAGGGGGAGGTAGAGCATGGGCACACCAGGGCCTCCAGCTGCTGCCAATGAACTCCAGATGCATGCGCCACCTTGTGCTCTTGGCTCTCATGGGTCCTGGGGACTTGAACCATGGTCCTTTATCTTTGCAGGCAATCGCCTTAACCACTAAACTATTTCTCCAGCCCAAAATTCGCCTTTTTAAATGAATAATTCAGTGGTATTTATCATATTTGGAATATTTACATGGTTGTGGAACCACCACCACCATTATGTAATTCCAGAACATTATTAGCTTCCCAAAAGAAACACTGTTCTTATTAAGAAGTCACTCTTGAACCAGGCTTGCTGGCTTTAATCCCAGCACTCCGGAGGCAGAAGTAGGAGGATCACCATGAGTTAAAGGCCACCCTGAGACTGTGTAGTGAATTCCAGGTCAGCCTGGGCTAGAGTAAAACCCTACCTCAAAAAAAAAAGAAGAAGAGGAAGTTACTCTTGTGCTGGGTGTGGTGGTGCATACCTTTTAATCCCAGCACTTGGAAATCAGGGGTAGGAAGACTTGTGAGGTCAAGGCCAGCCTGGTGGGAGTACAGAGTGACTACTTCCAGATGAGCCTGGGCTAGAGTGAGACTCTTATCTCAAAAAAACAAAATAATACTTAAAAAGAATCATCACTCTTGGGCTAGAGAGATGGCTTAGCAGTTTAGGTGCTTGCCTGCAAAGCCTAACAACCCAGGTTCGATTCCCCAGTACCCACAAAAAACCAGATGCACAAAGTGGCACATGTGTATGGAGTTATTTGCATCAGTTGGAGGCCCTGAATCACCCATTCTCATTCATATTCTCTCTCTCTCTCCCTCTCTCTCTCTCCTCTTTTTCTCCTGCTCTGCTTGCAAGCAAATGCATAAAATTTAAAAAAGAAAGAAGTTACTTTCCTCATGGCTCCCAATCTCCTAGTAACCACTAATATTCTGTATCTGGAGCCGGGCATGGCGGCGCATGCCTTTAATCCCAGCACTTGGGAGGCAGAGGTAGGAAGATGGCCGTGAGTTCGAGGCCAACCTGAGAGTACATAATGAATTCCAGGTCAGCCTGGGCTAAGAGCAAGACCCTACCTCAAAAAACCGGAAAAAAAAGAAAAAAAATATTCTTGTCTGGTGTGGACACTTAATATAAATAGAATCCTACAGTATATAGTGTGTCTGTCATTCACTTAGCATAACATTTTTGAGGCTTATCTGTGTCTTAGCATGTATTGATAATTTTTTTTTCTGTGACTGAATATTTCATTGTACAAGTGTATTGTGTTTTGTTTATGTATCTGTTAAGAAGTAATGCTGCTATGAACATGTGCACACAAGTTGCTTTGCTTTGTTTTGTTTTGTAACACAAGATCTCCCTGTGTGTAGCACAGGCTTGTCTGAGACTTGTGTGGCTCAAGCTGCCTGAAACTGGAGCTCTCGCTGCATCTGCCTCCTGCGAGTTTAGATTTATAAGCGCAAACTACCTTGCCTGGCTATATGCTTCCAGGTTTCTTGGAGTGGAAGGTCAATTCTGATGTGGTGAATTACTGCCACTCTTTTTTTTTTTTTTTTTTTTTACTTTTTTTGACCACTCCTCTAAGTATAGACAATAAGCCATGATAATTCCCTCCCCTACTCCCATTCTTCCCTTCTCAAATCCACCCTCCATCGAACCCCCTCACTCTTCCAGTAAGTCTCTCTTTTGTTTTGATGTCATCATCTACCCCTATTATGAAGGTCTTATGTAGGTAGTGTGAGGCACTGCAAGGTCATGAATCCCAAGGCCGTTTTGTGTCTGCAAGATTGCATTGTGAATCATGCCCCTCTCTTCAGGCACAGGCCTGCACTGGCTGTAGCTTTTGTAGTTTTTTTTTGGTTTGAATTTTTCTTGAAACAGGGTGTTATGTAGCCCAGGCTGGCCTTGAACTCACTGTGTAACTGAGGGTGACCTTGAACTTCCTGGTCCTCCTTCATTACTTCACAATTACTCAAGGTTTTAAACTGTACAAAATAATAATAAAATATTCTACAAATCAAGTATCTGGCAGCCAACACACTAAAAAGCATTCCTATTCAACATGTGTTTTCTCTAAAAGAAAATGGATTTGGAACTTAAAAAAATAGTTACTTTGTTAATGGCACCCTTAGAAAGCCAGACAAGGTGATTAGCTGTGCATTTTCCTTTAAGGAAAGAATTTATAGCTGGGCGTGGTGACGCACTCCTTTAATCCCAGCACTTGGTAGCCAGAGGTAAGAGGATCACCGTGAGTTCAAGGCCACCCTGAGTGAGACTCCATAGTGAATTCCAGGTCAGCCTGGGCTAGAATGAGACCCTATCTCGAAAAAAGAAAAAAAAGAATTTTTATCATTTTTCTCTGTGGTTGATGGAAAGTTTAAATGTTTTATTAATATTTACTGTTCAGAACTGGGATAGTCTGTTAATTAGCACTTCAAATCATATTAGATTTTGAACCTTATTAAAAAGAACTTGCATCTTCAATTATTTGTCATAAGTTGTGGCATGCATTTGGCGTACTAAATATATGACGGCATATTTGAATGTAAATTTGTAAAATAGTGAGCTCACACTTTCTCCTGTGGCACCAGATTCAGGAAATGCTACCTCTGTGGGCAGTACAAATGATAGAGAAGTCTCCTTAATAGCTGCTGTGTAAAGTTGTTTGCATGGTGTTAACAAAACCAGCCAGTACTCCAGCTTCAGTGATTAGACGCACTGTGGTGCAGTAGCGTGGAACAGTGCTTAGTGAAACATAAACGTAACTCCAAAGTCAGAATTAACTTCTGATATCATCTCCTCCACTGGCGGGGGGGGGGGAGGGATTAACCTGGGAACAAGTGACTTGCCATAGTGGGTTCAATATAAGAAGAGACACATAAGCACTTTTCACGTAAGTTCCAGACCAGACTCCATGCGTGCATATAATAAGCTTTGGAGTTAGCCCCTTTAGTTGTCTTGAATGCTACACTGTTCTTGTAAACGCTAGGAGACAGCTGTGATCAAAGGCAAACAAGCCTCTACATGTTACCTATATTCTGCTCAAGGAGACACACAGTAGCAGTTATCTAGTAAGTCCCATAAGAAAAGCAAGGTACTTGGTTGGAATATAGTTGGAAAGGGGTCTGCTTTAGGTAGAGTGAGCACAGAAGGCACTAGAATGAGTGAATTTAAATAGAAGTTCTGTTCATACCCCTGGTTTATGCCATTTTATATTTTTTGAGGCAGGGTCTCATTTATCTCAGGCAGGCATTGAGTGTAATACACTGTCTAGCAAGGATGATCTGAAAATTCTGATCCTCCTTCCTCCACCTCCCACATGCTGGAATTACAGGCAGGCACCGTCATGCCCAGTTGATACATTTCTGTTTGTGTTCCTCATACGTTTGCCTCACAAAATTTTATTGGAAAAAAACTTGCTTTTTGAGGTAAGGTTTCCCTCTAGCCTAGACTGACCTGGAATTCACTATGTAGTCTCAGGCTGGCCTCAAACTCACAGCAATTCTTTTATCTCAGCCTTCTGATTACTGAGATTAAAGGCATGCACCACCACACCTGGCATAGAGAGAGAATGGGCATACTAGGGTTCTAGGCACTGCAAACAAACTCTAGATGCATGCACCACTTTGTGCATCTGGCTTCATGTGGGGTCTGGGGAATCAACCTCTGGTGATTAAACCTTTATAGGCAAGCACCTTAACTGCTGAGTCATCTCCCCAGCCCCAGGAAAAAGATTTTTTTATTTTGCAAGATGCAGAGTTGACAAATGTTTGATCTGTAGCACAGAATACGAAGTGAGGGTATAGCAACTGCTTTTCCATTGCTGAGACAAAACATCCGACCAGAAGCAGCTTATGGAAGGACAGGGTTAATTTTGCCCTCTAGTTTTGAGGGACAGTTTAATCGTGGTGGTGGGAAGCATGGCAGGAGCAGCTGGACCTGACATTTTCATATCAGCAAGGAGGAAGCAGCAAGAGTGGGCAGAAAGTCGCAAGCCAGGCTGCACTGTAACATCCCAAAGCCCACCCCCAGCAACACACCTTCTCCAGCAAGGGTTTATCTCCTAAAGGTCCACAAACTTCCATCCTGACCACCAGCTGGGAATTAAGTCCGAAACGTAATCATAAGCTCATTGGGGCATGGGGACATTTTACAGTAGAGCATTATAGAGTGGTTAAAATGTTAAAGTTCTGAGTTTATATTTGTTTAAACATATTTACCTTGGAAATGCAGAAACCTTGTTGCAGAAGCTTCATTTCCAAAGAAAGGGTATTTACCAGTCTGGCACTATTAGGTCACACTTTATTTAATTACCATAATCACCTCTCTTAAGTCCATGTTGAACTCAAGATAACAGAAGTGTTGATGACTGTCATTTTTATAAATTGCTGGCAAAGGATGTTACAAATTTTGTGTCGTTTAATCCTAACAACCAACTTCATGAAGTAAATATTATGTCTCATAATTATAAATGAGGACACTAAGGTTTAGATGCCAGGAAGCCAACACTTGCACAGCCAGGATTCCGGTTTAAATAAACTTACTGTTTAAAACATCCAGTCTTTCTAATACCTGTATCCACCAGCAGTGATAATTGCCACTGTTCTCATTAAAATTCACATTGAAAAAAATACTTTTTCTTAGGGTAGTATTATGTTTTTACTTTCAATGTACATGTGCGTAATACTCATTTCTACTATTCTCACTCTGTGTGTCTCTCAATCTTGCTCTGTGTGTGTCTGTGTAATGCGGGTATTGAACCCTCAGGACTTTGCATTGCTAGGCAAGTGATATACCAGTGAGCTATCTTCTCAGTCCTATCGTAGTTTTTTAGTATGAGGCTTAAAGATAAAATCATTGTTTATTTGTATTTGCTTTCTTTTTATTCTTTATATTTTTTTGAGACAGGGTCTCATAGTAGCCCAAGCTATCCTTGAACTCCTGATCTTCCAACCTCTACTTCCAAGTGCTAGGATTATAGACTTAGGCTACCTTGTTTGGTCAGGACTTTTAAAGTTCAACTTTATTGAGCAACTGTTTTTTTCCTCAAGCACAGAACTGCCCCAGTGATGCTAGGCCCTGTCTGTGTTGCTGATACTGCTGTGAAACCACACTGCTGAGTGTCGCAGCTTGTTTTCATGTACTGTAGTACTCTGCACAGATCATTTTATCCTTATGTTATAAATAAGGACTCTGAGATTTGGCATGATTAGTAAAATAGCCATAGTTAAATAGTATATGGTAAGGTCAGAGACCTGGGCTTTTGTACTGCAAAGCTACATCATTTGCCTTCACACTCTAGAAACCAACCCCAAGTATAGGCTGGCAGTAAATAAGTTATATATGCACATTATAAATTTCTTTTCATTGAGTCCCCTGATCACATAGTTGGTATGATGTAAGTGATATTACAGTGTTGGTGGTATTACTGTATACATACTTAAATATCTGGAATTCAAGAAGCAGCCCAGCACTGTAGTACAAGAGTCAAACAAGGGGTTCTATGGTAGAACACTTGCTTAGTAGACACAAGTCCCTCACTGGGTTCTTGTACCACAAAATAATAATAATACAGAGAAGATTGCTACAAGAATAATACAGGAGAAAGGAGAGGATTTACAAAGACCTTGGGAAGAGTTTAATTCAGATATTAGGAAAACCCTCTTTGAATATTGAAAAATAATAGAAACAGGACGGTATATCTATGAGGAATAAAAAGCCACTTGACAAAACAGGGATTATAATTTAGCCTGGCGTACTCTTCTAAAACAGCACACCAGGAAAAATTCATTGTCCTTTTGTTTTGTGGTCAACATTAAGTCCCTATTCTGTTGGCCTCACCAAGCAAGAGTTTTAAGGGAAGAGGGAAATCATAAGAAATCAGGGTCAGCTGTACAAGAATCAGATCTGCCAACCTCCTGGGTGCAGGTGAACTTGGGCTGGAGCTCCCTTATCAGTAAAATGGTGCATAAAGGTAGGTTCCTCTTGGGTTTGCATGCATCTGAATCGCTTGGAAAGCTTGCTAAAACAAATGTGCATTCACCTGCTTCCAGTGGATCTCGGGTAGAAGTGGCAAGGTTGCTTCTAGCAAGTCCCCAGGTCGTGCACGATGCCAAGGTCCAAGCACTGAAGACTGCTCTTCTCTCTGAAAATTTGTCTCCTGCCGAAAGCTGTATTTTAAAATTACAAATGTCATAGAAATCAGGAGGTCTGGGCTATATATTTCTACCTTCAACTAAGTCTTCTGCATCAGTAATGTTGGGCTCTCTCATGGTTCTCTGTGACACAGACTGAAAGAGAATCCAATCTAACTTCAACAAAACTGCTTTTGAAAAGTATATTATATGTTACCAATGGTGTGCATGTCAGGGTGTGAAGACTGAGGGCTTTGACGAACCCTCATAGAAGCTAGTCTGCCTTTGCCTAGTAGGAAAACATAATAACAAAGAAGCTTGGTGTAGGAGGAAATGTGTCCATGAAGAAGAGTTCAAGATTCAGACAACCCATGACAGGCCCATCCTTTTGCTACCTATGTAGTAAATTAATTTTTTAAAGAACGTAAATAAAGAGAATAATAACCTAGAGCTATATGGGCACCTCAGTCTGTGAGCCCTTCTGGGCGTTGGCACTCAAAGAGAAGGGTGTATTGAAAGTGGCCTTCCTTGAAGCATTCAGGAAGCTTTGGTGGCCCCGGGCGCTAAATGGGTGAAATGCCTGGAACACAAGTCTGTTAGAGCCAATAAAAAGAGGGAAGATGGCTGCTAAGTCATTTTGCTATTTCATTTGGTGCAGAAGAGAGAGCAAAGTACAGAATATACCTTGAACCAGAGCAACGGTTGTGGCATTCACATCCATGCCAACATCTTGAAGGAAACATTCCTAAGCCTGAATGAAACAGTCCTTGTTGAGGCTAATGCACGCTAGCACACATTTTAAATCATAGTGAACCTTTTCCTTCTTTTGATAGGTGAAGATGAAGATGAATTTGAGAATTTTATGCTGCCTCTTACAGTCTCTTTTGAAACAGTATTACAAATATTCAACAACAATTTCAAACAAGACGAAGTAAAGGTGAGTTTGGTTTGTTCTTTGCATATCTGTATGTCCTGGGCTTCCCCAGGCCTACATTCCCAGTGCATGTGCTTCTCTAGTTTCTTACACTAATGGACTGTGAAGTTGGTGAGTGGTTTTGGACAATCAGTTCATGATGAGATGGTGGGAATTTATCTCTTGTGTTAGTTACTGTATCTAATAGAACATTTCTCGTGGGTACACCATGTTACACATACCTCTTCCATCCACCCTGGGGTTTCAGCATATCCATATGCAGAAATGCACAAATAACACACATGCTAAACCTCTACATCTCTAAAATTTTTAATAAGAATTTATATAAATCAAGACTTTATTAAATGGCTAGGCATATATGTATAAATAGGAGCTGGTCTTGAAGTATTGCATTCTTAAACCGAACAAAGTGATTAGGATAACTGATAGCTAAATAAGGTTTTTATGTGCCTGTGGGAGCCATATTAGGATTGATTTGACAAGTCAGTTCAGCTGTGGCAACAGTCATAATATCTAAGACAACATTATGTTTTATTAGTAAAATCCTTAAGTGTAGCAAGCTGTTTGTGACAAAAACAGCCTCATATTTTAACCTGGGGGATGGGCAGCATGCATTTTACTAACCAGAAGTAGTATCTCCTGAAATTAGAATGTACCAAGGCTGTATTAAGTAGATTGACGCTGATTGTTATTTTTAAAAGAGTAATAAGTGCACTCCAGAGGATGTAGGCACCTTTGTTGCTGATGCCTCAGTCATAGTTTATTGTTATTTGAAAGAGGTTGAAATATTTCTTAGCCATCTTTTGCATGGCTCCTCTTGTTCTCGCAAAAAATTAAAATTAAAATAGTAGTATGAACCCCAATAGAAAAATGATGGCCTTTGACAGTTATATATGCAGTTCTTCTGCCAAAAAAAAAAAAAAAAATCCAAGTCCTATACACTTTAGGTAAAAATAGAGCTTTTGAAATAAATATTTATCAGGATGCAATAGTCTTGAAATTTTAACGGTAAAAAGTATCTTAAAATTTTTCTCCGTGTGTCTATGGTGTTGCTGAGTTCTCCCTTAGTTTCCACTCATGTTTACTTCTGTGGTGGCTTCCAAGTTTTTCTACTGACCAACAGAACCCTTATGCTGTACAATGGCCACTGCTGCCTCTGTTTAAAAGAAGCAGTGAGGTTGGAAAATACTATCTTTATAAAAATTACAGTTGTCGCATTTGAAGATGTCATTATATTCCAACCCTGTTTTGATATAATTCCATCTAGTTGGATAGAAACCATTGTAGAGTCATTTTTAATGGAGTTCCAGTGATATATCCCTAAACCAGCAAGTTCTTAACGACCCTGGAAAGTGACTGCTTGATTACACTTTAACGGTATTTGCAA
Source organism: Jaculus jaculus (assembly GCF_020740685.1). Lineage (NCBI taxonomy): Eukaryota > Metazoa > Chordata > Mammalia > Rodentia > Dipodidae > Jaculus > Jaculus jaculus. The sequence continues at coordinate 27,013,324 of NC_059107.1, forward strand.
ATAAAATCACAAGTAATTAAGGGGAAATCTCCAGGCTTTTGAGCAAGTTTGATGCATGATAACTGCCTGATTCAGCTTCATCTAGAGTAATGCTGTGTAGGCAACAGCTACTGAGATCAATAGCAACGTAATGATAGCAGCAGAATTAAGTGAGTAACCTGAGAACTGTGCCTCAGAATGCATGCAGCTGCCACGAACCAAGGCCACACAGTGCACTCTGTGCTTCCGTCCTAAATGTTCATCAAAAGACGCCCTGCAGGAAAATGGAGTTAGATGCTCTTTATTGCTGATCGTGTCTCTTGCCACATTTATCAGGGAAATTGGATTAGCAGTTGGCAGCTGCAGGTAGACAAGATTCTGCAGTGATTAAATATGCAGCTTGGCTGCATTTGTTGTGACAGACCTTTAGTAAATTCTCCTGTAAGCACCATCTGTCTAATTTGTAGGAAGAAAACTTGGTGCTTTGAGCTACAGATAAAGAACTGAATCTGTTGCCTTATCATAAACAAAACTTTTGCACTAAATGCTTTTAAATGTAATTTATTCGGTTAAGGCTATTTTTCTGTCGTGATGAATAAATAATCCATGCAAAAATGCTTTCAGGTACTTCGTTTTGCAAGTGCCAGTGATAAAACAGTTCTGTTTTGTTCTTCAATAAAGTACTTAGTATTCCAGTCCACAGGAGGTGATGCCGTTAAAATATCTCTATGAAAATGCTGCAGGACTGCCAAATTCATTTAATTTGCAACCCTTACCAGGATCCTCTAACTCCCTATTTATAGGTATTTTTCAAATGCAGATTTCAGGTTGAACTTAAGCATTAAGGACCTATGTTACCAAATTGAAATATAGTTTGTGAGGTGAGAAAATGCTGCAAAACCCTTAAATTTATAACTTTATTTTCTTACATTTGTCCTAATAAAATTGAAGAGAATGTTGTATTTTTGTATTGGGTTTTTCCTTCCCAAAGTCGGGGAAAGAAAGAAAGCACCATGACAACTCCTGGTTCTGCCCCATGATCTCAAAGTACATGGCGTCCCCTATCATTTCATCCATAGTAAACTATAGGGCACTGCTCTCTGTCTCAGGCATGATTTTTTGACTCAGCCATGACGTCATTGATTTTAAGGAAATGAATGAAAACTTCTCTGAGGAAGAGGAGCAGTTAAATAGGAACCTACTATCTTTAGTCCCTTCATAAAAACTCTGCAATGTTAAATTATTTAAAATCCTTGATTTTCAGCATGCGCACATTAAAAGTTTTCGCACTAAGTGCCAAATGTTGCAAACAGCACTTTAACAGAATGATTTTGCTTTGATCCCTGTAGCAGTTCCTGAATAATTTATCACAGGTTATTGCCTTAATTCTGGAGAGGGATAGAGCAATAAAGGCAGATGAAAACACTCCAGTTGAAACACCTTGGGGCCTGCTCATTCCTCTGACACGGCTCTTTTGTTGGAACTATTTAGAGGTTATTAAGATGTGTCTCCAGAATTAAGAGTATGCTGTAAGGATGAAGACAGCCATCTTAATTCTAAAGACAAAGCACAATGACCCTTCACCTTCTTTTTCTTTGTTGTTATTATATAGTAGAATTATGAGGATAATATTATAGCTGCCCCCAGTAGTGCCACTACAGTAAAGGGTCTGTCAGACTCTCCATTAGAAACCCTGTTTGGGGGGTCAGGGTGGAAGGAGCCGCGTTTCAGCTGTTTCCCAGCTCATCCGTCTCACACTTGGCATACAGACAACTGTTTGCCATGCAGTGGACTGAAGCTCTCGGCAGCTTCTTGAAGTATCCAAAAAGGGATCCACAGGAATAGAACTCTTCAAAACAGCCTCACTAGAACTAGAGGAGCCAGCACTTCTCAGATCACTGATGGTAAACAGTGGTCCCTAAAATTCAATCTCATTATCTCATGTTCTCAGGTTACTTGGTAGCTTCATTGAGCTCCTAGTTGAGGCTTTCCCTGCCTCATACTAGAGCTGTGGGGAAATTCCCTCTGAGTGTTGTTTGTGTGTCTGTCTACATTATTACAGTATTCTCTGCCGCTTCGAAATGAATGGTAGTATTTGGACATAATAGATCTATTTCTAACTCACATTAATACTACACTTTTCTGCTCAGTTGAAGCTATTTAAAACCTGTGTTTAGTTATTATATGCTTTCTCTGCTCTGTAGGAATATTTTCTTAAAGTATGTAGATAATTTTTCTGGCCACATTTTACTGCATTAAAAAGATTATGGGGCCAACCATTTTTTCAGGGCCCCTCCATTATGGATAGCTTTCCTTCTCTTTGACTTTCAATAAAAGTTTGTCTGCTTGCCCATCAAAAAAAAAAAAAAAAAAAAATATATATATATATATATATATATATATATATATATATATATATATATATATATATATGGAATTGAGTTACATAGAGTACTTGCAGTAACGTGGTTTCTTTAAGGAAGAAAAATTATGATCAAATAAAAATTAACCTTTTGTACAATGATATTTGATGAAAAGCCCTTTTGACTAGGCACAAAGAAAGTACCATTCATGGTTCTTGTTCACTAAACTAGAGATAAATGGTGGGTATTTTACATGTAGGTAGAAGCTTAAAATTACTTTAGAGTAGCTTATAACCTCTATAGTGTACATCTGTACAAACAGCACATAAAAAAACCTCCTCGTAGACAGCAAAGGCAAGTGTAGAGAAGAGAGCATAGGCGCAGCCCGAGTGCAAGCACGCAAAGAGCGCTTGCTAGAAGACCTCTTTTGTTTTGGAGAAAGAGAGCAGTTCCAGGTGAAAATAAAAACTGCATAATAATTAATTTTTTAAAAATAGCAGGTAGCCTGGGATAATTACAAGGAGGCCAGTTGATGACAGAAAAGCAAAGTGTGTTGAGACTATAGGACAAAACGGAGTAAGTTGTTTTCAGCTTCATAATTGCATTTAACCCTCATTCTATAAACTGTGAGGTGGGGCTAAAGAGGTGGCTCAGCGATTAAAGTTACTTGCTTGCAGAATCTGATAACCCGGGTTTGATTCTCTAGTATCCATGTAAAGCCAGATGCACAAACTGGCATGTGCATCTGGAATTTGTTTGCAGTAGCAAGAGGTCCTAGCATGCCCATATTCATTCATTCATATTCTCTTTCCTTCCTTCCCTCCCTGTCCTTGCAAATAAATAAAGATATTTTTAAAAAAATATAATAAACTATGAGGCAACTTAAACTGAATTTCTCACAGACAACATCCAGTTATGTTGAGTCATCTTTCAGGTAGGGTGAGATAGATGTCTGACAGTTAACTATTGCTTGCTACTTTGAACTGTTATTGGCTCATTAAGATGAAGGTCAGAATGCTCTGCTTTCTTGCCAATAATTTAATCTCCTTACTAAAGAGGTTTTCATTTATTACCAAGAAAATCTGATAAAAAGAAGAGTTCCAAGACAATTTCCTGGCAGAACATTTCTATTGAAATAGTATATTCAGAACTCACAGCTGCATATCTCAACTATTCTGCTTCCTCGTTGGCAGTTGTTGATTTCTGTTCTTTGTTCTGACACCCTCACATCTGTTCTGGGTTTTCGTTTTCTCTTCCCAAGCATCATCCTAAGGACAGCTTAATTAAGAGTCCAGAATATGAGTCAGATCTTTCTTATTCATGTCAAGAGGGTTTTGTTTTGGTTTGGTTTTTCTTTCCCTTTTCCACTTATTCTGTGGCTGGCTGTTTTGAAGCATTTTTGTACACAGGTCTTGTCCTAACAGCATACCTGTGAAATGGTCTTTATTAGCCCCTTTTATAGATGAAAAGACTAAGGCTAACACATTGCCTTGCCATCAGGAGTTAAGTAAAGCTTTGATTCAAATTCAGAGTTCTTAGGCATTAAAAACAAAACTTTTGCATATGACTTTTCCATACTTGAGGAATGGGATTGCCATTCTGGGTAGATCATAGTATAATATTGTCACCTAGCCAGTTTTATTTTGTCCTATGTTATTAAGGATGTTTTTTAGGAATCTTTAAATGTCCAGGATAGACTCTAAATTGTATAGTAAGACTGATCTTCTGTGAGTTAATTTGTTAAGATTTGCTGTATTAAATAGTATCTAGTCCCTGTAAATATCTATCTTGTAAAATTGTCAATCTTGGAATTTTTTCCTAATTTGACAATATTCAGAAAGAAATTGTGTTAATAATCTACATGTTTCTGAGCTACTGGAATTGGCTCGGGTTAGAAGAAGCAGGGTGGAGTTGGTCAGCAGATTGATGGTCTGTTTGTTTAAAGAGTCTATGGTTTTCTACAGAAATGGATCTGAGCAAGACATTTTAGCTAATGAATCAAAATCAGATATGTGGTCATTATTGCCTGATTATTACTCCATCTGCTCTGCGCTAACGTGAAAATCAATTACTGTGTCTCTTTCCCACTGACAGCGTATGTTGATCGGGCTGGCAAGAGATCTTCGAGGGATTGCCTTTGCACTGAACACAAAGACCAGCTACACCATGCTGTTTGACTGGATGTATCCTTATTACACTGTGACAATACCAGCTCTGTGCACAGAGGGATGCCAGACCCCTCTCTTTCGTTTAATAGTGTGGCACAGTAGGGAAGAGGAAACAAAGCTAAATGAACTAATGTGTAATCAGCTAAAAATTACAGCACAGTGGCAGCAGCGCAGATAACTGAGCACAGCATTTGGAGACCCAGCTCAGAGAGGTCACTTTTTTTGGTGCCATTAAATATTGACAACTTTAAAAATCGCTTCCCCAAAATGATTGTTTATGTTGGTGGCAGGCATAATCTATCCAATATCTCTACTCAGGATCAATACCATTTGATATTTTTGAGGAGATTTGAACCTCTTTTTCCATCTCAATTAGCAGTGCTAAGAAGAATACTTCTCCTTGGGGCTTCACTCATGCTGCAGTTTGTTGTCATGGTAAAAATATTAATGGGCATTAAAAGATGGGGAAGAAATGGTCAGGATTTGTCATTTGGTATGAAATTTAAATTTACTACGATTAAGCCTTAGTATAGACAGAAAAAAAAAATCCCTGCACAAAAATGTCTCATTACATAAGAAGAGAGCCTGAATTTTGTTGCCAGACAAATGAGGCTGATATCCCAGCTCTTCATTTACTATGTAAACTCAACCAGTCATTCTCGCTCTCTGACACTTGGTTTTATCATCTTAGAAAGGAGCCAACCCAGTATCTGGCTCACGGTGTCCACTGAAATGGGAGCTGTGTTCTGTGTGATGTTTTGGACACATGTGCAGTGTCATAAATATTGATTAATATTTTAATAATACTATATGAATCACCAGTATCCTAACAGGAAATGACCCTTTATGCATATCATAGACATGTTTACATGAAACTATAACAAACATCTACTTTAAAGCTGATTTTTTTTACACTGTGTGTGTGTGTGTGTGTGTGTGTGTGTGTGTGTGTGTGTGTGTCTGTCTGTCTGTCTGTCCATTCGTCCGTCTGTCCCAGCAGTTGCTGCTTGCTTACAGGAGTGTGGGCAGCTCACTAGTGGCTGTACTACTGAAAAATGGATGTCCCGTTTGTGGATAATCATCCACTAGTCACTTGTTCTCAAAACTTAGCAAGTTATGACTCTCTACATTAGCTTTTTCTTTTGTTTTGTTTTGTTGTTTTTTCTTGGCTTTTTGGTAACCTGGGCTGGCCATGAATTCCTAATCCTGCCTAATCTGATTGATATGCTCATAGATTAGTTCAAATAAAGTTTTTTCATGACCCTGAACACCACCTCCATGCGGTGTTTAAGCATATAATGCACATGCACAGAGATGATAAACATAGAAAGTCTTACATTCTCTGAATAATCACACATTGACAAAAAAATTATTTGGAAAATGATAAAAATCATTTTGGCTCTGAAAATTAATCATGTTTTCAATTGATATTTTTATAATATTTTTTTCTTTTCAGCCCCTTTAACAAAGAGTCAAAGTCAAAACTTTCTCCTCATTGTCAAGAATATAATTTGTTTTCCATTTCTTGACATAACTCCATCTGAAACCTGAAATGATGCTTTTGTCCAGCAGATGGCAGAAAATAGCAGATAGAAGAGCTTGGAGACTTAATGTTTTGTTTTAACTAGAAACCATTGTCTCCTCCATCAGACATGGATGTTGAAGTTACTGGATCCTGGTGGAGTCTGCAGTGCCGGCTGTGAACTGTACTAGGAGCCGAGTGCAGTGGCTTGGTACTGGCCTTGTTATAATAATTGAGTTTCAGTAGCAGATCTGCTTCCCTGGGAAAAGGCCAAGGGCTTTTCATAATTGTATTGACAACAAAATGAATATGATAAATGGTGTTCATTCAGTTGAGACAAGATTTATAGTTTTCCTTTGGGCAAGGGATGAAGAGCAAATATTTATAATAATAGTAAAATTTGTTTAAAAGTTACATTATTTGATAATTCAAAAAGCTTTATTAAAATATTTCGAAATACTTTAAACAGTTTCAGGTGATAAAGTACAGATTCTTTCCAAAGTGTTCAAGTAATGCAAAAATGAATAAGTATATGATTTAAGAAAAAACATGGATATGAAAGTCATTTATTCTTCCTGAAATATTGATATGTCAAGCCGTCAGTGATGATTCCCACATTACTGCTGGGGGAAGTTTATTTGCCTTTTATCCACATAAATGTGTGTTCTTTAATTTGTTATACAATCTTAGCATGCAGAAGAAACATTCCTATAAGAGCACATGTCATCTTAAAGTCAAAATGCATTTTATTTATGGTGATTGTTTGATAAAATGCTATTTTAGTGGCTAGCTATTTAATTCAAAAACATTTCTATAAACACTGACTGCATTAACTGCTCTATCAAGTACATTGCTTATCACTCTGTCCTTTCAAACCTAAATTGCCTGGAACTACATAGCAACCATCTGGATAAATCTTCCCGTGACTAGAGAATTCAGTGAAAATCATTCATAACTTCTGGTTTGTGTGTGTGTGTGTGTGTGTGTGTGTGTGTGTGTGTGTGTGTGTGTGTTATATTGTTATTGTTTGTTTTGTTTTGTTTTTTTCTAGGTAATGTCTCGCTATGTACTCTCGGGCTGGCCTTGAAATCTTGGTGATCCTCCTATCAGCCTCCTGAGTGCTGAGATGAAAGGTGTGTACCACCACATCCAGTTCATTCATAGCTTCTTTACCCCCAAAGTAAGAATGCAATAGTAAGAAAACTTTTTGCCTTGTAATGCATGTGAACAGATTCTTGAAACTTTTCCCAAATTATACTTAGACTGAAGTATAAAAAAATCCAGAGAAATTGACCAATAAAGGAATATGAGTGATGTTATTTTCTTACATTCTTACCAGGATATGGATCACTATCTTTCAGTCAGGCAGCCAGTGGCATTAATTAATGTCTGTAAACATACAAAGACAAATCAAAACAATGAGAGATTCAAGACAATGAGCACAAATGGCCTAAGAGGAAAATGTTGGAGTCCAGTTCTAGTTTTGCCACTTAACAATTTAAGGCTTTTTTGTAAGGTAGAGTGTCAGAGGCAGCTGTCACTTCCATCAAGCAGGGTTGATACCCATATCACAGTTCTGTTTGTAAGAGCTGTTGTATTCTGTGGTTATGTGAAGGTCCTAGTGCAGTGTCTGGCATGAAGTAGATAGTTGACTATTGTTACTTCCTTTAATCCCAGCACTCAGGAAGCAGAAGCAGGAGGATCACCATGAGTTCAAAGCCAACCTGAGACTGCAGAGTGACTTCCAGGTCAGCTTGGGCTAGAGTGAGACCCTAGCTCAAACAGCTGTAACAAAACTTTGCACTAAGCTTTGAAAGATGTGTTGCCAGACAGGAAGAAGAAAGTTGCCAACAGCATGTGCACAGAGTTCCTTATTTCTGCTTAAAACTCCACCTTTAAACCTCATCTTTTAACAGTTTTATTTTTTATTTTATGTTTTTAGAGAGAAAGATGGGGAGACAGAATTGGCACACCAGGGCCTCAGCCACTGAAATCAAACTCCAGATACTTGTACCACCTAGTGGGCATATGAAACCTTATGATTGTCTTATCTTTGTGCATCTAGCTAACGTGGGATCTGGAGAGTAGAACATGGGTACTTAGGCTTTGCAGGCAGGTGCCTTAACTTCTAAGCCATCTCTCCAGCCCTCTTCTAACAGTTTTTTTTTAATTTTTTTTATTTTTATTCATTTATTTAAGAGTGGCAGGCAGAAAAAGAGAGAGGATGGCCGCACCAGGGCCTCCAGCCACTGCAAATGAACTCCAGATGTGTGTGCCCCCTTGTGCATCTGGCTAACGTGGGTCCTGGGGAATCCAGCCTTGAACCAGGTTCTTAAGCTTCACAGGCAAGCGCTTAACCATTAAGCCATCTCTCCAGCCCTCTTCTAACGGTTTTAATGAAAACTCATGTTGTCGTCTGATATATTATGCTTTCTATGCTGTTAAATCCCAGACGGAAATTTGTTTTTACTCACTGCTTTCTTAGGATACAATATGTTAAGTGACTACCAAGGAAGGAAGGGAGGGAGGGAGGGAGAAGGAAGGAAGCAAATCTAATACTCTCTACTTTTTCATATTTGACATCCTGTAAGGCAGTATCATCACTAATGCCTTTGATTTTTCGTCTTTTTAATGTGAACTTTAGGAATTCATTGAGAAGATCTAGGTGAAAGCAGTTAGATCCCTGACTCCTCTACCTAAGAGTTCCCATGCACCTCCTCCTTCCCATATGTATGTATCCTCACAAGGCCACTGGAAAATTAAACTCCTCGCTTGGGTTTTGATTCTCGCCCTGTAATCTGAGCCTTGCACTCTCGCTCTGAAGCCCTTGTAACCTCCCTGCTTAGTAGACCTCTGCTCTGCCTTCCAATAATCACTCATTTTCTCCGTGGCAGTCACCTCTGTCAGAAGCATATTAGAATTGTCACCACTCTCATTCCACACAGAAAAGGGAGCATCCCCTCATATCCCCTGGTCTTTTCCTATAGTGAATGCAGTGTGCTCTGAAAAATAACATGGTGCTGTGCCTTTAAAGTAGTTTGCAAAACAGTAAGTTATATGGAAGTAAAAAATAAGTCACCAAAAAGTTAGTTAGTGTCATTATTACTGTCAGCCTACTGACACCTCACCCACATATACACACTTGCTTCCTGTCTCCACTCTCTGCTTTATTTTCCTTTGCAGTATATTCTAATATGTATATTTTATTTTGCTTTCTGTCTTATTAGAATATAAATCCCACAAGGACAAGGATTTTCCTAATATTTTATTCACTGTTCTCTCTGGAGACACTGAAACAGTGCTTGTTGCTGCAGAAAAGGACTTCAGTAAATACTCCTTAAGGAAATTGTTTTAGTAAATACAGCCTTAACATAATATCTCTAGTTGAGAGAGGGGAACTATTATTTCCCCACTTGTCAGGAATGTATATTCCACTTTGCAGACTTTGGGTGGCTTATTTTCACTGAACATTATATAGATGATTTTAAATGTATTTATTTGTGGATGGATGGGTGGGTGGGTGGGTGGGTGGGTGGATGGATGGATGGATGGATGGATGGATGGATGGATGGGCAAGCATGTGTGTGGAGGAGTTGTCTGGGCTTCACCTTCTTTGCAAAGTTCACCACTGCAAACAAGTCTGGCTTGCACACGGCTTTTTATGTGGGTGCTGGGAAATTGAACTGAGGCCAGCAGGTTTTGCAAGCAAGCACCTTTATCTGTTGAGTCATCTATCCAGACTCTATATAAAATATTTTTCAAGGGTTGGAGAGATGGCTTAGTGGTTAAAGATCTTGCCTGCAAAACCAAAGGACCCAGGTTCGATTCCCCAGGACTCACACAAGCCAAATGCACAAGGTAGCACATGCATCTGGAATTTGTTTTGTAGCTGCTAGAGGCCCTGGTATGCCCATTGTTTCTCTTTTGCTCTCTCTTTCTTTCTATCTCAAATAAATAAATAAAAGTAAAATGTTTTTAAAAATTATTCTTCAAGATAAAAAGTGAAATACAGGGCTAGAGATATGGCTTAGCAGTTAAGGCACTTACCCGTGAAGCCTAAGGACCCAGGTTCAACTCCCCAGTACCCAGGTGCACAAGGCGGAGCATGTGTATGCAGTTCATTTGCAGCAGTTGGAGGCCCTGGTGCACACATGCTCCCCCCCACACACACTTTCTTTTTCTCTCCCTCTCTCTCAAATAAATGAAATATTTTAAGACTGAAACACATAGTTTAAACATCAAAAGTAATTCTAGTCACATATGATCTAGCTCATTTGTGAATTGGCTGGTTTACAACAGGTATTTATTGAAATCTGTTCCAATTTGTTGTGTCAGAGGCCTGTGCATAACAGTAGGTACCTGCTCCCTGCCCTCAGACATCTCATCAGGGAGAGATAGGAGAGGAAGGTGTATGTGGTGTCTGCAAACATTGACACCAGTATTGGAATCTGAGGGATGAGCAGGAATTAGCAAGAAGATGGGAGGGAAGAGCAGATCTTTGTCTCCGTCTCGCTAATGGGACAAGAAAATAACACAAGCAGTTAAGCCTGCTTTGTTGCTATGAGAGATGGAGTCAGGAGTATTCACTGAACATAGATGAGGAACAGATCTGTGTCTTTGGGCAAAATAGTGCGAACATTCCAGGAGGTGCAACTTGATCTAAGTAGGCAAAGTCACCTCCAGTTAGAATTGGATGCTTTGCAGGCAGGTGGTTAAACTCTACAGAGATCAAGTATGCTGAGGTGAGGCTGGAGGGCAGGCAGAGGCCAGATCTTAAAGGGTCTAGAGAATGTCATGCTAAGGAACTTAGAAGAGGAAAGACGTTCCTGGAGAAGTGTCTTGCTGTGGAGCTCGCTTTCTACTCTGTACTGAAAAGGCAGACCTCTAGATCCAGGTCTGCATTGTCATCTGAAGCAGACACGTCCACTGGAAAGAGCAAGATCGGGCACTAGAAAAGGGCAAGGAAAATGAAGGCAGTGGCATTGTTTTTGTGCCCTAGTGTTGGGCTTTAGTTCTGAACTGTGTGTGCATTTGGCAAGGAGGAGGCCCGTGTGGATTAAGGGTCAGAGAAACGGAGTCACAGTGTCTCGGGTTCTGAGGTCTCTGGCATAGGCCTAGCAGAGATACACACTCCTTGAGAGCCTGTGGAGGATCTGGCAGGGGAGCACAGTTACTCATGTATCCTTGACTGAAGACTACTCCTTTTCTGTGTGGGGATGCACATGGAATGGTGAGAGAGGAAGGGGACACCCACCTAGCCAGCCAGATCAGTCAGACCAACCTTAACAATCAATGCAGTGACAGATGTCACAGCCAAATCACCCTTACATCCATATACTCCTTGATATTAGTAAGAAAGTTAGAAAATGTCTTCTTGCGTGTGTGTGTGTGTGTATATATATATATACTTTAAAGCAACAGTGACCTTGAGTTAATTAATAGTAACTCAGAGCTTTACATCAGAGTAACATCCCAGATGTTTCTTGGAACTAGAGAGGGATGGAAGCAGAAAAGTAAGTCAACCACTTTAAAAAAATGTAGGTAATCGTGAAGCTGGGAGAGTTGCATATTTTCTGCATAAGATTTATTGTTACTATTTCACTACTTTATGTATGTTTTGAATTTCATAATAAAAATTTTTTTCTCAAAATAATACCTCACAAAACCACAATAAAAATGACCCAAATGTATTTTATTCTTTAGTCAATTTTATTTTCCTTCCTTATAACATTATACAGAATTCTTTTATTTAATTATTTACTTATTTGTTCATTTATTTATTTGAGAGAGTCAGAGAAAGAAAGAGGCAGGTAGAAGGGGTACACCAGGGCCTCTAGCCCCTGCAAAAGAACTCCAAACTCATGTATTACCTTGTGCATCTGGCTTACGTGGGTACTGGGGAAATCAATCCTGGGCCCTTGGGCTTCTCAAGCAAATGCCTTAACTGCTAAGCCTTTGCTCCAGCCCCAGAATTCTTTAAGTATGTTACTAATATAGTATTTAAAAGCATGCCTTCCATTCATAATTAATACCAAAATTAACCAATTTAACTTATGGGGTATTTTACAAATAAGGACAAATTATAGCTCCCCCAAACACATATAGCTATACCTATATCACTTGGAAAAAATAATTTATAAAGTAACCATTGTGCACTAAACAGATGAAATGTGGATTTCCAGTTTGTTTTAAACTGCCATTAGTTTTCAGCAGTAGTAACCCAGAGTGTTACCCATGATAGCAGGTGCTGTACCACGGAGCTACATTCCCAACTCTGCCCCTTAATTTCTTTAATGGACTTCATAAGATATCCAGCATACCTTCCAATTCTTCAGAAGGCTATTGAGCGATGGTATGGAGACCCTGCGTGTACAACTCCCATTCTGAAGCTTATAGCAGAGCTGATGCAGAACAGGTAAGCAGCATGCTCTTCTGGCCTGCAGGTTCCCAGGTCAGGTTCCTGTTCGAGGCTTAGCAGGAGCCTGGGAGTGGAGTTCTGGGTTGCCAGTGAAAACACTGCATTCGGATATCCAGCTGCAAAGCACAAGGAAGATCAAGTTCTACTTGGGCTACATATGAAGCTGAGTGAGAGAAAGAGGGAGAGAGTAAGAGAGTAATTTAGTGTACTTTGACATATGTGGAGACTTTGGGAAATGGAGAAAAATTGTAAGGCAAAAGGCAGCTACTAACCGTTTCATTACCTAACTGCAATTCTATAAAGTTTTAAATGAAGCTGGGCATGGTGGCGCATGCCTTTAATCCCAGCATTCAGGAGGCAGAGGAGGGAAGATCCCTGTGAGTTTGAGGCCACCCTGAGACTGCATAGTGAATTCCAGGTCAGCCTGGGCCAGAGTGAGACCCTATCTTTGAAAACCAAAATAAATAAATAAATAAAATGAAGAACTAAACGTAGTGGTCTCCGATGCTTTACTTTATGAATAAGGAAACTGAGTCCCAGAGCAGTTCCCAAGCACGCGGCTGGTTGCCTCAGGAGTGCTGAAGACTGCCTCCACTGGCTCCCGAGGACTCCTCCTCCAGCTGCAAAGCAGAGATGGGGATGAGGTGTGCAGTCGTGGACTTCCCTGAAATAGCACCCGTGAAACTTCTCAGCAACTGCCTACTTGACCTTACAATTTGCAGAGCAGCAGAGATTCAAGTATCCTGCCCATAAATATTAACAAAAATGTAGCAAGAAGAGAAAAACTGCAGCAAGCTACTTGTGTTTACCTCTTTAAAGTATGTCATTGTGCATATGGCTTAGCAACAAATTACCTGTCACTTAGCCATCTCGTTTCATCAGTGCCTCTCTGTAAACAGCGTGTTGGAAGGGGAGATAACCAGACAGGGAAGGAGCATGGGTTTCAGCTTAATTTTGTCTCTATTGCTGAGTTGTTCACAACAATAATTTAAATGTTTTACTCTTAAACAAGAGGTGGAAAAAGACCTGTCAAAGAAATGTGAGTATTATATTTTTTTGAAAACTATTAGTTCTTTTTTTTTAAAGTTTTTTCTTAGAGACTTTATTCAGGGAAGATTGGCTTTGTAATTTATATTGGAAACTTTTTCATTAAGTGTCAGTTGATCATATAATTGATATTATAAATAGCTGATACAACATTTAATACTGAAGGAAAAATCATTGCATATTATAAAGCATGTTGTGTCTGCCACAGGCACATAATTCATACCTAACCTGTGAATTACCATGTAAAAATCTGTTATGAAATGTTATCTAGAAATTTCTCTAAAATCTGATAGGAATTATGTTATAAATTTCTTTTTTCCTAAACAGGAGCTATAATGCCAATTGGCATACAATTATCCAATGTTCATACAAGTAGTTCTCTATGATTGGAATTGGACTTAATACTAAATTATTTTATAAAAGCACAAAGAAGCATCAATTCATCCATGGTTGCCAAATAGGACATTTGTACTGCCTTTGTTTTTGAGGGTTTGGGGAGATGTTGTTGATTGGTTGATTTTGGGGCATCATTTTGCAATTAAAAATAAATTTGAAAGCATTATAGCATGGCATATCAGAGCCAAGTAAAGCCATGTTTAAAAAGCAAATGTTATATCAAAAGTGGCTTGACAGTCCTTTACTCTGCTCAAACTGTTCCCTCGCCTGTCAGGAACCAAGGAAGCAGCATTTTTCTCAGAGAACTTCAGGCACTTGTTTCTCACTAGTTAAGCTGTGTGTAGTGAAAACCATAGTTTGTAATGTTATTGGATCTGTGAGGTGATTCATTATGCATTTGTGTTAAAGGAACCTGCATTTCCTGTCATTTCAGAATTTGTTTCAGAAATGTAGATCAGATTCTATGGGAGATACCAGATGTATAAATAAGTCTGTATGCAAGAAAATACACACATAGGGTTTATTATTATCCATCAGCAACTTTAAATGGAGAAGAGTAAGAGAGCTGGATATTATTTGAAATGAACCTTTCGCACTGGCCAAAACAAGTGGTCTTAATTGTTTTAGTATCTTTAAAGTGAGATTAGTATATATATTTGTCAACAGCTCTCAATTGGAATGGCACTTTCACAAGTAACTGTCCTGCTGCTGCTGCTGCTGCTGCTTCTAACAAGTGAAAATGCTAGGCATTTTAAACTGATATCTGAACACATAGTCTGATTTTTTTTTTTTTCTGTATGTCTTAGGTCCCAGCGTTTGAATTTTGATGTATCATCTCCTAATGGAATTCTTCTCTTCAGAGAAGCAAGTAAAATGATTTGCACTTATGGTGAATATTCTTTTCTATATTTGTCTCTGTGATATAACTTTATCTGTTGTTGGGAAGAAGGTTGTTACTTACTTTGTTTTTTGAACTCTCAACTATGTATGAATTTATGGAGTGGGTCATAGGAGTGCAAAAAACCAGTTAGCATATCTTAATAGAGTATCAGGCAGCAGAAATAAGCAACATCTTGGCCAACTTGATAAACTTCTTTTGAATAAAGTTGCAATGGCAAAAGTAATACAGAAGGTAGGACCTCTTTAAAATTATAACATAATCGGAATTGCTCAAATTTACACCATGGAGTTTACTAACTTGAGTATATGAAGGCTTAGACCAGTATACAAATATCCAAGAAATCTTGTAAACAGCAATAAATGTGTTAGAACAAAGAGGTTTGACTACTTTAAACCTTGAATCAGAGTTCTACACTGTCATTCATAGACTAAAATGTGAGTGATGTGTTTAGACTAAGGACTACTGTAAACCCCTAACACTTGCCAGCTCTGACAGCTTCATCAGTGAAATTCTTTACTGTCTGAGACCTTAGTATAGGCCGGGAGTGGGGAGGAGAAGCATGGGAATCCTCTGTGTCTGGTTTGCACGTGCTGGCTGATCCTCAGCCGTGAGCTGGGCGCAGTGCAGTGCAGGGCTCCGGGAGATGCTGCTGCCTTGTGTTCCCGCTGCCCGCATCTGTACCGGCTCGAAGGCACTCTGGGTCTCAGAAGTTGTCAGTGAGCCTCATACTTCTGCTGAGTTGCTAGGAGTAGATTTCACAAATATGGTGAAGCCTCTTCATTTAATTTTAGCTCTGTATACATGCATGTATGTGTGAGGTATATATGTGTACAACCATTGAAAACATACTACTTTTCAAAAATTAAAAGCATACTTGAAAGGACAAAAAAATAGATTTCTTAACTTGTTTCCACTTTAATTCAAAACATATTCTGATTTGTATACATTGCAGGCCTGCATTAAAAATACTCGCTTTTAAATGTTTGATTTGTGAGTTTGAGTCTGTAGATATGTAGAAGCTATAGAAATTACCTATTTAAGACAGTAAACTTGCACTCTTCATTTGCACAAAACTACATTGCTACAACT
The DNA here is from genome assembly GCF_020740685.1 of Jaculus jaculus. NCBI lineage: Eukaryota > Metazoa > Chordata > Mammalia > Rodentia > Dipodidae > Jaculus > Jaculus jaculus. The sequence continues at coordinate 27,029,207 of NC_059107.1, forward strand.
TTTGCATTTGTTTGAAAATAGATCCATTAAAATCACTTAAAGTAAAAACGCTTGGCCTCCTAGAGGCAAAAATGAACCCTTTCTAAATATAGTCTCTAAGTGTAGTTTGCCTTACTTTGAGCACATAGCTGACTGCTTTCAAATGTCTTAAACCAAGATATATGGTTGGACCTTCTTGCAAAGTAGTGTATTTATTAAATCTCAGTTTGGGGAGATTAAATTATCTGAGTAACAATACTAATACCAACACTTACAACTTACATTGTTCAATTAAGAGATCATGCCCTGTTGGGCATGGTTTTTTCATGTATCAAATTAGGAATAATCAATACCCACTACTCCGCCTGCCTCATTAGGACTAAAGGGTTCATTGAGTTACGCTTCCTAAAAGGCCTGAGTGGTGGGGAACATGGGACAGGCTCACACTGGATCCGCCTCTCCTTGATCCAAGCCTGCCTCTCCAGCCCCTTTCCTAGCTTTTTAAAGGAAGTGATGAAAATCATTTTGAAGTATACATATACAGGAATCACTTAGTAATCACCAGAGCTTCAGCTGTACAATGTTCGTTTCCTATTACCAGAGCTAGCTGAACCTTTCTGGATCATTATTTTGTGTATTTTTTCTTCAGGACATGTTCACTATTGCCATGTAAAGACTAGTTGCCCCTCTCTTCCTCTGCATGCTGTGGCTCTCTAGGACAGAATGCATGTCTGGCAAGGGACACCAAAGGGAATCTCATAGAACAATGGCAAAATGGGGGGTTCAAAACTTCCTATCCAGTTTCCTATTCAATTTTCTTTTTTTTTTTTTTCTTTTTTTTTTTCTTTTTTTTGATTTTTTGAGGTAAGGTCTCACTCTAGCCAAGCTAACCTGGAATTCACTATGTAGTCCCGGGGTGGCCTCGAACTCATGGCGATCTTCCTACTTCTGCCTCCTGAGTGCTGGGATTAAAGGTATGTGCCAACATGACCAGCCCTATCCAATTTTCTGACCTAGATGAAGGTGTACCTGCAGAGGTTGAAAAGAGAACTGTATGAGGGTTGCATTGGAGGAAAGAAGGAAGGGAAAGAGGGGAAACCTTCAAAGCATTTTGCTTAGTCAGTTTTTCAGTTTTTTTCAAACAGGGTCTCATATAACCCTGGCTGTTCTCAAACTCACTATATACAGTCTTGACTTCCTGGTCTTCCTGCCTCCACTTTCCAAGTACCGGGACTACAGGTGTGTACCAACATGCCTAGCATCAAGCATCCTTGAGAAGAAAAGCAACAAGGCATTTGCTTAATCAGAATTCTAGGAGATTAGACTAGGATCATACTGGCTTCTCTTTTTTAATCAACTATTATGTGTTTGCTCTATATTAGATCATTTATCATACATTCCCCTGTTGAATCCTCAAGAAAGGAGTTATTATCTAACACTCACTAGTCATGTGGCCATGGTTAAGCTACTTAAGCATCCCTTGTTCACTGTTAAACAGGGACAATAATACATACCTTAGAAGATGGCTGTGAGGATTTAGTGTGTTCATGTTTAGAAAGTCTTCAAACCAGTCAGCTTTTGTGGTTACTGTAACTGCCAAGAACTTGAAATTGATTCAGTCCAAGATTAAGACACTTTCCAGATATGACATAGCAAGTTCATTGGAAGTCAGATTGATCTTGGATAATAGTATTTATTGCCTCTTGAGGGTTACCATAGGAAGATGGTACCTTTGAAGTTTATCATTAGCACTAGTCCTTAAAGTTTATGAGTCTTATCCTAAAATTAGAGGAAAACCAAAGGTTCCGTGGCAAAATATCCTTCAACCTTGTTACCCGTGGCTTTGACACACATACTTTACATAGAATAATAGAAAACTGTTCCTCCTCCTCCTCCGTCAGCCTTCTTCTGTAATGTCTTATGACCATGCTTCTCCTCTGGAGAGTCCGGCATGCTCACTGGAGGAAGATGAGGTCATTGTTGTCTAGGAGTCTGAAAGATTAAAGAGAATAACTGGGAGGATCCACAAAACCAGAATTATTTATTTCTTTGGTTAGCCAAGGTGAAGGAAGGGGAAACCCAAGGAGTGGGATGACCGGATTGTTCCATGATCCTTTGTCTCTATCCTCCCTGGTTGTCCTCTGTGCACACCTCTCTTGGGCAGTGTTTGGGTAGTCAGTGACTGGGGCTCAGGGGAGGAAGACTCATCGCCTAATATACGTGGTGTGTATTTTACATTTCGTAACATGCTTCCACCTCACTGTTTTGAGATGGGCAGAAAAGTAACCCTTTTGCTAGGCTATTTTATTTACCTACATTCTGTCGTGATATACTTTGATGTAAGTTTTTAATTTCGCCTCAGCTCTCAGCTGCTCTTGCCGTTACAGCTCAGGGTCAGCAATGAGGTTAGCCACAGTAGCACAAAACAATTTCCTGTTTGTACAGCCCAGGTAACATTCGGATGAGGATTAAATTTTACCACATTTTCTACTAGCCCAAGCCTATTCTTTCTAATGAGTTTTAAATTGCTTCAAGCACATGTATTTCAAAACTTAGTGCAATGATGTGCTCAGCCTGAGCAACTTAATAAAAGAAATTTCTTTCTTTAAGTTTTTGGTTAAAATGTTGCATGCACTGTAATAAATGTTATTACTTTGGAAATCTTCTCAGTTCCTTATGCTCAGCTTCTGTCTTTGGAATCTTTCCTCCTCTTTGCTGCTGGACACTGGTGTCTTCAGTGATGTCTGTTGGCTGAAGAGCACAGGGGACAGATAGTAACCATTTCTGAGAGACTGGCCAAAATGGAACTGCTTTTATTCCTTTCTTAGGTAACTGATTTAATAAAGCCAGGCAGGGTGGCACACGCCTTTAATCCCAGCACTCAGGAAACAGAGGTACGAGGATCGCCGTGAGTTCGAGGCCACCCTGAGACTACATAGTGAATTCCATGTCAGCCTGAGCTAGAGTGAAACCCTACCTCAAAAAACCAAAACTAGCCAGGTGTGGTGGTGCACGCCTTTAATCCCAGCACTCGGGAGGCAGAGGTAGGAGGATCACCGAGAGTTTGAGGCCACCCTGAGACTACATGGTGAATTCCAGGTCAGCCTGAGCCAGAGTGAGACCCTACCTTGAAAAACCAAAAAAAAAAAAACAAACCAAAACTAAAAATAGAAAATAAATGGATAGAATAAACCACAATTATTCACCATACTATAATCTTTTAAGTAGCATATACTCCAAGTATATTGGAAGCATAATTTAACGTGCATAAATTGAGTTTATAAAGTTCTACACAAGACATTGCTACTATTTGTGACCCACATAACAACAGGCCAGTGGTTTGTTTCCTAGGCTTGAAGAACCCTAAAGGATCTGTGACGGGGTCCCCTCCAGAACAAGAAGGAGGTGACCCTGCCACCCCTTGATCACCAACATCAGCTCCATTGTTATGCTAGGTCTGCTTGTATAAGGTGTCACTTGTTGAGAAAAATGTTTCTTAAAGACCATGAAAGTTACTGGTATATATCATTAGAAGTGGAAGAATGGAAGGTTGGTTATATAGTTCCATGTAAAATATTATAAGGAAATTAGTGAAGACTACATTAGTTTTAAATGCCATAAACTGCATAAAATGTCATCAGGAAAGAACAGTTGTTGAAAACAAATTATCAAGGAACAGAAGGTACAAACCATGAAGTGTCCCAAAGTCTGCGGCTACAATAGCATGATAGCACCTTAGGGATCTTAAAACAGGATCAGCTTCTTACAGACGAAAAGCCTTGAGAAGCGCTGTGTTGTGAATCTAGGAAACTACTAGCGTTAGACTAAACCTTTGCTAGTGAGTTCCCTCATCCATGCAGCTGACATTGATTGAGCGCTGACTGTGTCCCTGATAGTGGGAGAGTTAGACTGGGTGGAAAGATAAATAAGGTGTGCAGAAGAAGCAGCTCCCTGAATCCGCCCCTGAGAAGCCTGAGTGCAGTCGGCAGTGCAGGCTGTGGGTGAAGACCTGCTGAGTACGGGCTCCGTGGTGAGCTGGGAGTGCAGAGTGCTGCGAAGCTCAGGACAGATTTGGATTCAAAATGAGGGGTCAGCGAAGGCAGCGTTTCTTTTTCTTTTTTTTTTTTTTTTTTTTTTTTTGGTTTTTTTAAGGTAGAGGTCTCACTCTAGCTCAGGCTGACCTGGAATTCACTCTGTAGTCTCAGGGTAGCCTCAAACTCAAGGCAATCCTCCTACCCCTGCTTCCCACGTGGTAGGATTGAAGGCGTGCGCCGCCATGCCCCGCAAGAAGGCAGTGTTTCTTGAAAGAGTAAGAATAGGGCCAAAGTTTTAAAGGGCATTTAAGGTAGAGAATAGTTTTCACATTGCTCATAAAATACAAACTGGCAAGGACACTGCCAGGATTCCATAACAGTCAGAGACAAAAGCAAACACAGTGAGATGGAGGGGCCTGGAATTACAAAGTCAAGTCTGAGTCAGAGGTAGGAATGACAACTTTTTGGGATAGGTACAGAGAGTAAAAACATTTCTACAGTTATACAAATTAACATATTAGCTTAAACATCTCCTTTACTTACCTTTTGTGTTATGTCTTTAGACTAGATAAGATCTACTCATTTAGCATGAATTGCAAATACAGTTAATTTTATTCTAGATAATCCTGTTTATCCTGCCTCTCTCCATTTCTTTCCCTTTCCCTTCTGTCCCTGGTAACCACTGTTCTTCTCTATTTCTGTCTATTTTAAATGAATATTACTGTTCCACACTCGCACAGATCTTGAGTTATTTCACTTAGCATAATGTCCTCCAGACTCATCCAAGTTATAGCAAAAGGCAAGATCTAGTTTTCAGGCCAGAACATTCCATTTTATATGTGCACTGCTGTTCTTGTATGCATTTGTCCATCAATAGATACTTGGGTTGTTTCCATATTTTGACTGTAAGTAATGCTGCAGTGAACATGGATGCATGCCTTCTCTGGGAGGTGATGATGCTGTCTCCCTTGGATAGATTCCTGACACAGGAATTGCTGGAGGCTATGGTAATTCTGTCTTTAGTTTCATTAGAAACCCATGTACATGTAGAAATCTCATATTTTTAAATTCTTGTATTTTTGGTTTGTGGTATGTATGTGAGAGAGAGAGAGAGAGAGACGAGTTCTATCCACTGAAAGTAAATGCCAAATGCCTACACTGCTTTATGTATCCTGCTTATTTGGGTGGCTTGGGAAGTGAACCCAGGCTAGCAGGGTTTGCAAGCAAATACCTTTAACCATTGAACCATTTTCAATCCCTGAGTATACATATGGTCTTAGTAAGAACACAAGTAACACTTCAGAGTATCTTTCTTCTTCCCAGGTTGGTTATATTTCTCCAGTCTGTTTTAGTACATCAGTCTTGGAAATAGAACCATGTCTGAAACAAATAACATAAACAGAAGACAAGTAGTAACCAAGGTTAGAACACATTCAGTTAGTGTCAGGTAACAGTGCATAAAAACCATTTCTCCATAACATACCGGTTTTAGTTACTTTTGGAAGGGCTAGCACAAGCAACTCAGTTTTGTTAGTTTGAGAAAGGGTCTCTCCATGAGCCTAGGCTGGCCTGAAACTTAAAATCCTCCTGTGTCAGCTTGCCAAGTGCCTGGATTACAATCAAGTGCTACTATGTCCAGTGTTCCCTTCCATTAATTCCATCTCAAGCCATTAAAAAAAAAAAAAAACTTTTCATTTGTTTATTAGCGAGGGGGGCCACCCCAGGACCTCTAGCCACTGCAAATGAACTCCAGACACATGTGCCACCATGTTCATCTGGTTTACGTGGGTTCTGGAGAATTGAACCTGGGTCCTTAGGCTTTGCAGGGAAGCACCTTAACTGCTAAGCCATCTCTCCAGCTCAGTATAACTGCTTTTTTAATTGATTAATTATTTATTTATGAGAGTGCCAGGCCGTTTTTGTCTAGAGGCCTTGTCTGGTTTGCAGCCATAAGAGTGGGCTGAGTGACTTGCAGTGTGGAAATATTAGCAGCTCTCTTCCATAACTATTCTGATAATAAGTGAAGGCGGTCAACCTAGAGAGCTATCAGCTCATCAAATGTGCTGCAAATGTTCAAAGATTAAAGAGGTTAAAGTCCATATAATGGATTGCCTTATCAGCCAGGAAGCAACGATACTCAAACTGGTACAAGTTGATATTATGGTTCGTCTTATCCCTTCCACCTTTTTTCTAAGTAATCTTCTGAGAAATAGAGAACTGGTGTGATGTGAGCCAAACTGCACCCCCTTCCAGTTAACTCTGTGCTGAAGGACTAGAGGGAAGAGCAGTGATACAGCATTGGCCTTGCTGTGAATTAAGTAAATGAAAGAGGATAAAGGGGAGTGAAGTTTTTCCATATCATAAAGCCTGAGCTTCATCTCCTAACAGGCTGCAGTCCCTCTAAGTTTAGACGCAGGCTATTAGACTAGAGAAAACTTAACTCCCAATGCTGTATAGTGTTATGCTCTGTGTTTATTGGGCACTGTGCCAGTGTCTGTGGGTAAGCACTTTATATATGATACCTCCACATAAGGGCCTCGTGAGCTGTGTATATTATCTTCAGTTTGTAGATAAGGAGACAGTGACTTACCGAGATTAGTAAAGTGCTCAAAGGCCCATGCACTAAGGAAAGAGCTAGGATCCCAATCAGGTCAGTATGAATCAAAAGTCCATATTGTGAATTCTTGCCTATGTGTTGTTATTTATCTTAAATGAGAATATTGTCTTAGACCTGGGGAGATGGCTTAGTGACCAAAGACACTTTTCTGCAAAAGTTGCCAGCCTGGGTTCAGTTTCCCAGTACGCATGAAAAGCTGGGTCACACAGTAGTAGTACATGCACCTTTGATCTCAGGGCACCGGTGACAGTAGGAGGCAGAGCCAGACTAGTTTGCCCTGGGAAGACACCCTGCGTCACAGGAGCATAGACATCTCAAGCTTGCCCTCTGACCTACCCGCGCCCCCACACACACGCACACGCACATTCATACATGCATGTGCACAAAGAAGTAAAATTTAAAACAGAAATGTGACCTCATTACTAGACTTCTGCTGAGGCCTGTGAAATAAGACCATCATTCCCCTTTGGACATCTCTTCTAGAAAGAAGGATCTTTTGCAGTCAGTCACACACAGAAGAGATGGAGTCTTGGAGAAGAATTTAAGAAAAAGAAATACACCTGAGAGTCAATCTCATAGGCACAGAAGAGATTCTGCCTGACAGAGATTCCTCTGTGAACCTGCATTTGAGAGTTGCCTAGAAGGTGCTTCTGAGTTCTGGATGCTAACAGCAGCCAAAACACAAAGCCTCTTCCGTAAAGGACAGAGGAGATGTCACAGGAGAGATGTGAGCTGGCCGTCGGGAAAACCTTGTTAAGACAGCCTGCCGCTCCCTTGTTGCCTCATGAGATTTCTTGGGTGGCTACAGTGTGCACAAGAGTACGAAGGGCATTTCCAAGTGCTTGTGCTGGACTGCTGCTGGCATCGCGACAAGCATGGCTGCCGTCCGAGTGCTTGTGCCCCATTACCCCATTCTTGGATTTGGCTTGGTTAGCCATTCAGTTCATGGCATTTTTACCCCTGGGTCTAATACAGTTTTGAAATCCCTCTTACCCAAGTCCAATGGTAAGGAAGAGGGCTCCCTACCTCCAGTTACTGCTGCAGTACCCAATGGGAAACAGGGATTTTTGTTTGGTTCTAGCCTTTGAGAATTGCTTACCTTCATTAAGGACAGCCTTGTCTGATTTGACGCCACTGCAGCAATACCAGAGAAGCAGCTGTTGCTGGCACTGGTGGCTGCCAGCCTGCCAGAGCCGTTATCTCCTAGCCGTGAGGCGGGGCAGCACGGCTCTCCTCTCAGGAGGGGAGTGCAGGGAAAGAAGGAAATTTTATCTAGGGAGGGGTCTGCTGACAGTAATGTGAGATTAACTTGTAGATTGTATGCCTTTTGAAGTTAGGGTCTCAAATTTCAGAAAATATTGTTGAGTAGTAGGTACCAAATAGGCTCAATTGAAATTTTAAAATGATGGCTTGGGGCTGGAGAGATGGCTTAGCAGTTAAGTGCTTGCTTGTGAAGCCTAAGGACCCCAGTTTGAGGCTCGATTCCCCAAGACCCATGTTAGCCAGATGCACAAGGGAGCACACGTGTCTGGAGACCCTAACCGCGCCCATTCTATCTGCCTCTTTCTCTGTCCATTGCTCTCAAATAAATACAAATAAACAAAAAAAATTTTAATGATGACTTGGCCGTAGTCTTTAATGGCCACCATAGGATGCTGGGACACTTGAATGAAATGAAGGCTCTCTATTTGGATATATTCATCACTCTGCTATTGTAAGGCTATCAGCATAAAACAGACCCTACGGTTTTTTTGTTTGTTTGTTTGTTTTTCCTTTGTCTCTGGTCTCTCCAGCAAACACAAAATGTGTGGACCACCACCTTCTTCCTTCCAGAGTCCCCTTACCTCTTTTCAGCATCTATCTGTACTGCTTTTCTTTAAGACTGGCCTTAGGCTAAATGGATTTTGAAGCAAAGACAGAAAGATAGAGTTAAAACTATCCTCTCTTGCAGTACCCTACTTTCTTAGATTCTGACGCCTTTGTACCATATCTAACCAGAATATACTGCCCTCCAAAGCCACCCAGGAAACTTCATTGCTCTTGTGAATTCTTTCCCTACCATTCTCTGAGCAAAAGTAGTCACTTCTATTCCCATAACGTCTTTACACACCTCTCTGAGAGTATTGGTCACATTTTATGGAATTAGTCATTTACAGATCTGTTTGCCTGACCCGAATGAACTACTCAGAGCAGAAATTTGTTAGATATTAGACCTTGTACAATCTTGGGTACAAATGGAGAAATGGGCCCAAAGGAGAGAGTTGAAGATTTCAGGGGAAAAAATAATTCACTGGTCAACCCTTCCAAAATAATGTCATGAATGGTGTCAAGGAAATATAGATGTTAAGCACATCATGCTGCTGAAGAGGCATCCAGAAAAGATGGTGAGTGGGAGTCTGTGGCCATTAACAGCTGTTGCCTCTGCCTCCCTGCTTGTGGAAGTTCGCTGTCCAGTGCTTGGTGGCAGGCTTGCGCTCCTTAATCAGCAGATCCAGGAGCACCAGATACAAAACAGCGGAGGACAAGGAAAAGCCAAGATGTGGCATTTCTCCACCGTAGCTCTTACCACCTGTTGCAGTCCGGTTCGCATTGCTGGTAGAAATCACCTAACCAAGAGCAGCTTCTGGGAAAAAGAGTTTTATTTTGGCTTACAGGCTCGAGGGGAAGCTTCACGATGGCAGGGGGAAACGATGGCATGAGCAGAGGGTGGACATCACACCCTGGCCAACATAAGGTGGAACACAGCAACAGGAGGGTGTGCCAAACACTGGCATGGGGAAACTGGCTTTAATACCCATAAGCCCACCCCCAACAATACACTCCCTCCAGGAGGCATTAATTCCCAAATATCCATCAGCTGGGAACCTAGCATTCAGAACACCTAAGTTTATGGGGGACACCTGAATCAAACCACCACACCACCTCATACTACAGCTTCACTTCTACCCTCCACATGGCGCGTAGCTCCGCCCACAGTCATGCAACGTGATGGGTTCTGGGAAGCTTCTTCTCATACAAGAAGATAACACAGAACAAAGCACAATATACCTTTAAACTTTAGAAATTAAACTTAGCTTTAATTTTAGAAATGTTGCTCACTTGACAGGTAAAACCAGAGCTAAGAAACCATGTGTAAAAAAATGTGTTCCTAGATACTACTTCAGATCCCTGCCTTCAGATTGTTTCAAAGGCAGAAATTGTTGGTTATGAATACTGAGTATTACAGAAACACTTAAAGTTATTACATAAACATTGCTTTGTCTTTTAATGGTCAGCACGGAATTGAGGTAGTTTTTAAACCAGTCATCTCAAGATCTGGGGAAACACCTAAACAGTGAAAGCAGTCAGATTTGGCCCTATGTCAAGAATTTGCGTGTGTCTCATTAACGTCATTAACCAATCCTGCACCTAGGGTACTAAAAGTGAAGTAACTCAAGATCAAGTTCATATACAAAAGGTGAAAATAGGATTTAGAAAAATTTCATCTTGGGGTTTTCTTTTTCTGTAGCTTAATGTTTTTGTTGAAAGTTTAATTTTTACATTGAAGTACATAAATAAATCTGAAACATATAGCTAAATAATTATTACATGTATGTGTGTGTATAGATATATATCCATTATAATTACCATCCAAATGAAATATAGAACCCACCCCCAAATACCCTTGCTTAATTTTCTCTGGACACCTTGGCTTCCCAGGTAAAGAGTCATATATATATACATATATATATATATATATGTATATATATATATTCATATTTTGTTACAATGGATAGTTCAGTTTTGAGAATAATGCTGGAGGGGAGTTTGTGTTTTGACAATAAAATGGAAGTGCAAATGTTAGTGTGTGCCCCATAACTGCTTTGAATAACAGCTTCTTATGTCACTTTCTCTTTCTGCTTTTACCCTAAAACAGGTAATCAGATCCTGTCTCTTGGGAGCCTCTCAAAAGATCAGATTTATCCAATGAAACTCAAGGGCATCTCCATCTGCTATTCAGCTCTCAAATCTGCCTTATGTGGAAATTATGTCAGCTTTGGCGTCTTCAAGTTGTATGGGGACAACCATTTTGACAATGTACTCCAGGCCTTTGTCAAAATGCTGCTGTCAGTGTCCCACAGTGACTTGCTAGTAAGCATTCCTGCGCCATGGGGGTCTTTGTGTGCAATGTGAAGTAACTCCACCACAGGCCTAGAACTGTTTGGAGGAAGCCTGGGGGATCGGAGGAACACCACAACAGTTCATGCTTCGAGACAGCACACTGCTCTGAGCTTCACAATCCAGGGTAGTGACTATATTATATGTAAATCAAATGTGCAGGTTGGAAACCTTCTGACAGGTTGGTTGTCCAGGTACTCTAGGTTCTTCATAGAGAAAAAACAAACTTGTAATTTCACCTAATTGCTTACAACTATATTCATAATTCAAAAAGACCTGTATTTCCTGAAGCATGAAATGCAAGATTGTGTGCAAGATTTTCCCTTCCTTTCATTCTACTCTTTCAGTTTCTTTTGTTGTTGTTGTTTTTGTTTTTCGCGATAGGGTCTCACTCTAACCCAAGCTGACCTGGAATTCACTGTGTAGTCTCAGGGTGGCCTCGAACTCGCGGTGATACTTCTACCTCTGCCTCCTGAGTGCTGGAATTAAAGGCATGTGCCACCACACCCAGTTACCCTTTCAGTCTCTTGCTGCCTATCCTTCCTTTCCATTGGATGTGTGGTACAATAGACAGTCTGAAGCTGAAAGATGAGCAACCTGTTGATATGTACATGGCCACTCATCTAGTCCTTACCAGGAGTCAGTCACCATTGTGTTCTCCAGGCCCCACTGCCATCTGGTTTCTTTATATCAGCAGCCCTCATGTTTTAAAGCTCAGCAGAAACATATGGGAAACTTACTGGAAATTCAAATTTCCAGGCTTCTTCACCAGCCTGTCTCATTATCATACTTTCTTTAAAACATCTCAGCCAGATTATATAGAAGCCATTGAGTGCTCAATGTGCTTGTAGAAATTACTTCGGTAAAACAGCCAAATTCTCCTTCATGTTAGTTCAGACTTTCCTACCCATTCCTACCCCAAGATTACAAGAATGATTTGGAGAGGTTTTATGTGAGAAACACTCCTGGACCTTCCACTGGACTAGTGGACACTACACCTCCTGGACTAGCACACAGTACACCTACTGGACTACTGGACACTACACCTCCTGAACTAGCACACAGTATACCTACTGGACTAGTGGACACTACACCTACTGGACTAGCGCACACTACATCTCTCAAGCCAGAGTTGTGCCTCTTTATGATAAAATGGAATGCTCATTGGAAGCTCTGAGACTGTATGGTAGAAATTGCGAAGTAGCAACTTAAATCGTTCACAAATATATAGCCACTTAATTAAAGGAAATTTCACTGCTGTTGAAGTCCACCAAGATAACAGGGATCACTCCATGAATTATTGTCACTTTATTTAAATAGGCAAACATTCAAGCATTTATCAAATAGTAGGCTTTATAAGACTCTGTATTTAGCATATATTAAAAATGCCTTTTAAAGGCCTCACTCCAGAGCCTTGCGTTTCAAGACTCTGGAGTGAGGATTAGGAGGCTGTACCACAGCTGGTTCTTAAAGCAGTAGCCATAATCTCACTTCAATAAATTTGCTGTAGTTTATGAGCTTGAGAGATGGCTCCGCTATTGAAGATGCTTGCCTGCAAAGCCTGATGGCCCTGAGTTCCAATATAAAGCCAGTTGCCCAAAGTGGCACATGTGTCTGGAGTTCATTTGTAGTGGCAGGAGGTTCTGGCATGCCCATTACCACTCTTTTCTCTCTCTCATTGTAAATAAGTAAAATGTAAATAAATAAATAAATAAATTTGTAAACCGGGCATGGTGGCGCACACCTGTAATCCCAGCACTTAGGAGGCAGAGGTAGGAGGATTGCCGTGAGTTCGAGGCCACCCTGAGACTCCATAGTGAATTCCAGGTCAGCCTGAGCTAGAGTGATACCCTACCTTGAAAACTAAAAATAAATAATAATAATTTTTTTCTTGCTTATTTGTTTTATAAGTATTATGCTTCTCTGATATTTGTTTGAGTTACATTTGAGACTTGTCAAGTATCTTTCTCATAGACTTCTTTTTTTTTTAATGAGAGAGAGAGAATTGGCACAACAGAGCCTCCGGCCTCTGCAGGTGAACTCCAGGTGTATGTGGCCCCTAGTGCACATGTGCAACCTTTGCTTGTATCACTTTGTGCATCTAGCTAATGTGGGCCTAGAGAATCAAACATAGGTCCTTAGGCCTCACAGGCAAGTGCCTTAACCACTAAGCCATCTCTCTTGCCCTGGATTTATCTTTTGCCTACAGAATGTGGTAATTATTTGGCCTTATATAACTATAGCAGATTATGATGTCAAAACTCATTATAATAGCAAATTTCTGTTAAAATAATTAAATAGGGACTGGGAATGTAGCTTCGTGACTGAGCACTTGTTTAGCTTGTGGGAAATCATACCCAGCAGCACAAAAATAAACAAACAAACAAAAATACCTAGCAGATATTAAGCAATAGTTACTGTTGGAATATTCCAGTTCTGACAAATAATGAAAACAGTCTTATCGATGTCATACTGCAAAGACTTCATTTGTAGTCAAGTGTTAGGTAAATGGAAAAAATTGAAATAACATACGATACTAATGCTTCAAATTAAGGTTTCTTTTTGTTGGTTTTTTTTTTTTTTTTTTCTTTCAAGGTAAGGTTTCACTCTAGCCCAGACTGACCTGGAATTCTCTATGGAGTTTTAGGGTGGCCTCAAACTCACGGCAATCCTCCTATCTTTGCCTCCCGAGTGCTGGGATTAAAGGCATGTACCATCACACCTAGCTCAAATTAAGGTTTCCAGAGATCAAAAGATTCCTGTGAGAATTCCTCTAAATGCTGAATTGGGAATCACAAATTATTTTTTATTTATGAATTGACCTCATGGTTATATAAGTTTATTGCGTTCAGTTCTTGAAATGTTAATTTCCACTGTACTGTACCCTGTCTCCTTCCATGTGGCTTGACATTTAGTATGTCTCTGTTGTAGCAATACCGGAAACTGAGCCAGTCTTACTATCCACTCCTGGAATGTCTCACCCAGGACCATATGACCTTCATCAGCAGCTTAGAGCCTCCTGTGCTCCTGTATGTTCTCACGTCCATTTCAGAGGGACTCACCACTCTTGGTAAGGATCAAGAGAACACCTTCCCCTGGGAAACCCTTGATTCTGATTTCCAATGATTGTGCTCTCTGAGATTCTCATCCTGTCCTGTAAAGGAGAAAGAGATGTTATGACCCCAAAATGAAAGACTGTTTTATATGGAGTACTTCCAAAGGAAAAATACATTTTTCCTACTTTGATATTTTTTTATATCAGTTTTATTGAGGTGAGGTATAAATTAGAAACAATTAAGTTCACAATTCTTTTTTTTTTTTTTTTTTTTCAAGCTAGCGTCTCACTCTAGCCCAGACTGACCTGGAACTTACTCTGTAGCTCCAGGCTAGCCTCAAACTCATTTGATCCTCCTGAGTGCTGGGATAAAAGGCATGCACGGTGACACCCAGCTATATTCACTGTTCTTTTATTATTGACAACTTCCACAATTGTAGACAATAAACCATGATAATTTCCTCCCCCTACTTTCCCCTTCACAACTCTACTCCATCATATCTTCTCCTCCTCCTCTCAATCATTCTCTCTTATTTTGATGTCACCATCTTTTCCTCTTGTTACGTTGATCTTGTATAGGTAATGTCACACCCTGCAAGGTTATACAGGCCATTTTGTGTCTGGAAGAGTGATTGTAAACAGTCCTGCCTCTCCTTTGGCTCTTATATTCTTTCTGCCACTTCTTCTGCAATGGACTCTGATCCTTGGAAGGTGTGATAGAGATGTCTCAATGCTTCACACTCCACTGTCACATCTCAGCACTGTGCTGCCTTTTGAGTCATCCCAGAGGTCACTGCCACCTGAAAAGAGAAGCTTCTCTAACCAAAAGTGAGAGTGCATTAATATATGGGTATGAACTTTAGGGGAAGTGCTTACTGGGCAGTTTGGTGAGCATAATATATGCATTTATCCAGACACCAGCAGGCATTACACCCCTAGGGCTTATGACCTCCCCCATCATAAGATTTTTTTTAATTTTTTTGGTTTATTTTTATTTATTTATTTGCGAGTGACAGAGAAAGAGAGAGGGGGAGAGAGAGAGTATGGGCACATCAGGGCCTCCAGCACTGCAAACAAACTCCAGAAGCATGTGCCCCTTTGTGCATCTGGCTTACATGGGTCCTGAGAATTGAACTGGAGTCCTTAGGCTTTGCAGGCAAGTGCCGTAACCACTAAGCCATTTCCCCAACCCCATAAGTTTTTTAGTATCAGGCATGTATTCCCTTCCATGGAGCAGGCTGCCAGTTCAATTAGAGAGCAGTTGGTTTTCCCCATAACAAACATGCCACTATTGCACCCGTGGGCTTATTTGGCCTGGCTGGCCCAGCTTAGGGCTTGCAGTGTCCACTGATGTTTATCTCCACTGAAAACTTCTCTCTCTGTCATGGAGCTGCATGCGGCATAGCTTTTTCCATCTTGCTGTCAGCTATTCTACACAGAAGAGGCTTTCAGTTCAGACATTCAGTGTTCTTAAGTGAACAATTCAGAGAGATCTAACAATTATATACACAATGATGAATCACAACATTGGATAGAATACTTTCATCCTTACAGAAAGCTCTCATGTGTACCCTTCAAATCAGTTCTTTCCCTATCCCCAGCCCTAGTAACCACTGGTGAACCAGGGCTGGCAGGCTTTGCAAAGCAAGTGTCTTTAACCACTGAGTCATCTTTCTAGCCCATGTTTCTCTTTCTAGAGTCTTATCTAATAGGAAATTACCCGTGTCTAGCTTTCATATAGCACAACGCCTTTAAGAGTCTTCGGTGTAAAAAAAAGAAAAATCCTCAGTGGTGTTGCAGAAATCAGTTTGTTGCTCCTTTCTGTTGTCAAGTCCTAGTCTGTTGTGTGGATTTCCACAATTCGTTTACTCATGGGCATTGGGATGATTTTTATTGTTTGACTGCTTTGATTATAGCCATTACAAATATTCATGTACATATCTTTATATGACAATTTTCTATTTCCCTTGAGTAATTTTCTGTATTGTATTCTTTATGTTTTTAATATTTTTGTTAATGTTTTATTTATTTATTTAAAAGAGAGAAAGAGACACAGGGAGAGAGAATGGGCATGCCATGGCCTCCAGGCACTGCAAATGAACTCCAAATGCGTGCATCTGGCTTTATGTGGGTCCTAGGGAATCATACCTGGGTCCTTTGGCTTTGTAGGCAAGCACCTTACTCACTAAGCAGTCTCTCCAGCCCTGTATTTTTAATATTTTAAGAAACTAACAACTTCCCAACGTGACTATAGCATTCTGTTCCCACAGTGTAGAGAAGTTCCTGTTGCTTCACAGGCTCGTAATACTTTATTGAGTCTTATAATCTTAGCCATTTTAATGGATATAAAATGGAATCTCATTGTGATTTTATTTGTCCTATAACTAATAAATAGTCCTTTGTGGCCATTTTCATATTAGCCATTCATGTATTGTATGAGCATTCCATTGTTATATCGAAATACCTGAGAGAAATCAACTTAAACAATAGTTAATATTTTAGCCCAGAGTTTCAGAGATTGTAGTTCATAGTCTTTTGGTTCCCTGCCACCTGCCACTACTTCCAGTCTGAAATGACACTAACATCCTGGCAGGAAGCCCCTGATGACCTGGAAGGAGTTAGGGACATGATACCCCCTTCAGATGCACACATGTATGTATACTTCTCCCAGCCAGGCCTACTTCCCAAGATGAATCTCATCTACCCTGTGATTGGTCACCTCTCAGGAAAGCCACCAGCAGGGAACCATGCCCTCAACACATAAGCCTTTTGGGACATTTTCTTACCAAAGCATAACATGTATTTCTTTAGTGTGGTGTTTTTTCAAATATTTTACATAATTTTAGATGGGTTGTTTACTTTGTTACTGAGTTATAAGAGTTGTTATGTTCTAAATACAGATCGTTTTTCAAATATGTGTTTTACAGATTTCATCCTGTGACTTGTCTTGGTATTTTCTTAATAATAATAGCAAATTTTTCATTTTGGAGGAAATCCATTCTTTTTGTTACAGTTTATGTTTAGAGTTCCATTCTAATGAATCTTTGTTTAGCCTAAGGCCATAAATATTTCTCCTGTTTTCTTTCAGAAGGTCTTCTTTATTTGTTTCCATTTTTGACATTTCCATACTTGTATATTTTATTTCCCCCGGTTGCTTCCTCATCCTCTCCCCTACCACTGCTACCCTTCTTCTTCCCAGTACTCCCCATCTTCCTTTCATGCCTTTTGTTGGTTACCATGGACTTAAGTTAGGAGTGCTTGCACAATCATAGGTGGAAGATTACTGACTGTAGAATGGGCTGATTAGCCAGACTCCCCTTCCCAGCAACCATTAGCTAGTCTGGGAGCTGTGGGGTCTCACTCACCCTTCCCCATCGAAGATGACGTGTTGACAGGCTCAATCTTGTGCAAGAAACCACAACCACTATGAGTTCATGAGGACAGCAGCCATGTCATATCCAGAAGACAGCATTTTGCAGCCATCTTTCCCACCATCTTGCTCTTATGTCCTTTCTGCCATCTCTTTCCTGAGCTTCCCTGAGTCTTGGAGAGGGTGGTTTAGATGTCCTATTTGAGGCTGAGGACCCAGTAGTCATTTATCCTCAGCAATTTTGTGAGTTGTGTGTCACCATATGAAGCACTGCCCATTGTGTGGAACATCTGTGACCGGGGCTTCAAGCAGTACTTGTTGGGCTAGCAGTATAGCTCAGCAGTAGAGTGCTTGCCTAGCATATACAAGGCCCCAGTTTCAATCCCTAGCACCACAGAAGAAAAACAAAAACAAGCCAAAAAGAAGCATTAGCTATTTATGGAAACAAATATAAGTATTTAGAAGACAGTCTGACATGCTGCCCATTTAACATAACCAAAATAGGTGGGTCCCCACTAGAGTTTATGTCCCTAGCCATAGGATTTTTGCCATAGAATCTCTTCTATGGAATGGGCCTCAAATCCAGACAGAAGGCAGTTGGTTTTCTCTACAATATTTATCCATGGAATTGATGGAAATGGAATATACAGGATCAGCTGTGAAACATTGATGAGTTTTCTGCCCTAGCAGCTTGCATAGCACCTTTTTGTATGAAGAAAGCTAACAGGCAAGGAAGAAGTGTTCAGCTCACTCTCAGCTTAGCTTCTCTACCTCTTGCAACCAAAATGGGGTGCCTTTAGGGCTGGAGAGATGGCTTAGCAGTTAAGGCACTTGCTGCAAAGCCAAAGGACCCAGGTTTGATTCTCCAGGTCCCACATAAGCCAGATGCACATAGTGGTGCATGTGTCTGGAATTTGTTTGCCGTGGCTAGAGGCCCTGGTGTGCCCATTCTCTCTCTCCTTCTCTCTCTCTGTCTCTAATAAATAAATAAAAATAAAATCTTTTTTTTTTTTAATTTGGTGCCTTTAATAATAGGGACTTGCTTTTCTAGTTCTGGTAGGCAGCCAAGAGCAATGGCAATAGCCTAAGTTTTAGAGACCTCTGTAGACCCCTGACCAACAAGTCATTGGGAGACAGCTCACCCCTGGCACTGGGATTTACAATGAATAACCTGTGGCCTCTAGAGCAGCTTTAACACACTCACCTAGGGAAACTTCATCCAAACACTGTTTTAAAAAATTGTATTTTAAGCCAGGCGTGGTGGCACATGCCTTTAATTCCAGCACTTGGGAGGTAGAGGTAGGAGGATCGCTGTGAGTTCAAGACAACCCTGAGACTCCATAGTGAATTCCAGGTCAGCCTGGGCTAGAGTGAGACCCTACCTCAAAAAAACAAATAAATAAATAAATAATTGTATTTTAAGGCTGGAGAGATGGCTCAGCAGTTAAGGCATTTGCCTGCAAAGAGCCTAATGACCCAAGTTCAATTCCCCATTACCCTCATAAGCCAGATGCAC
The DNA here is from genome assembly GCF_020740685.1 of Jaculus jaculus. Classification (NCBI taxonomy): domain Eukaryota; kingdom Metazoa; phylum Chordata; class Mammalia; order Rodentia; family Dipodidae; genus Jaculus; species Jaculus jaculus. The sequence continues at coordinate 27,047,936 of NC_059107.1, forward strand.
AAAGTAGTGCATGCATCTGGAATCGTTTGCAGTGGCAAAAGCCCTGATATGCCTATACACTCTCCCTCTCTCCCTCTGTCCCTCCCTCTCTCTCTCTCTCTCTCCTCCCCTCTCTCTCTCTCTCTCTCTCTCTCTCTCTCTCTCTCTCTCTCTCTTTCATCTCTCTGCTTGCAAATAAATAAAATGTTTAATAACTGTATTTTAATTGGCTTACCAAATAGTAGTGGCTTTCTATATGGCTTATTCATATTTCCTTAGTTTTGAAGAGCTCATGCAGAGGGAGGTAACTCAGCTTTTCCAATTCTATCCATTTTTTTGTTTGTTTATTTTTATTTATTTATTTGAGAGTGACAGAGAAAGAGACAGATAGAGAATGGGTGCACCCGGCCTCCAGCCACTGCAAACGAACTCCATATGCATGCATCACCTTGTGCATCTGGCTTACGTGGGTCCTGGGGAATCGAGCCTCTAACCATAGTCCTTAGGCTTCACAGGCATTCGCTTAACCACTAAGCCATCTCTCCAGCCCCAGTTCCACCCATTTTCCTATAAGTTTAATGATTTCAGTTTTCTTCATATCGGAATAAAACTCCACTGTGTATCTGGACCTTATCTTCATTATCCAGTCATCAGTTTATGAGCGTCTAGGCTGGTTCCATTTCCTAGCTATTGTGACTGGAGCAACAGTAAACAATGCTGAGCAGGTAGCTTTGAAGTAGTGTTATGCCTTTACAGCATACGTCCATGAGCGGTGTACCTGAGTCATGCGGTAACTTGATTATTAGCTTTTTTGAGCAACATCCGCATCACTTTCAGTAGAGGCCATATCAGTTTGAACTCCCACAAACAGTGAATAAGGATCACTGTTACCCTACACTGTCTTCAGCATTTGTTGTCATTTATTTTGTTTCATTTTTTATGCCATTCTGAATAGAGTGAGATGGAATCTCAATGTAGTTTTAATTTGCATTTCTCTCATGGCTAAGGATCTTGAACACTTTTTAAAATATTTATCAACCATTTATATTTCTTCTTTTGAGAACAGTTCATTTTCATCGCCCTTTTTTAACTAGGTTGTTTTTGATATGTAGTTGTTCAGCTGTTTGTGTATTCCAGATGTAAATCCTCTGACAGTTGTGTAGATTACACTGTAGGGCTGCCTCTTTGCTCAATTGACTATTTCCTGTGCTACACCAAAGCTTTTCCATTTCCTGTGATACCCTTGGTCAGTGGTTGAGCTTAGTTCCTGAGCAACTGAAGACCTTTTCAGATAATTCTTTTCTGTGCTTGTGTCCTATAATGAGTTCCCTACTTTTTTCTTTAGCAGTTTCAGAGTTTTAGGTTTTACATTGATGGATGTCTTTGATCCATTTGGAATGAATTTTTGTGCAAGATGAGAGATAGGGGTCTAGATTTATTTTTCTTAATGTAGATATTCAATTTTCCCAGCACCATTTGTTAAAGAATCTTTCACTTCTCTAGTGACTATTTTTTGCATCTTTGTCAAAAATCAGGTGGCTATAGCTGCATGGATTGATAACTGGGTCTTCTAGTTCACTGATTGCATTTCTGTACAGGTACCATGCTGGCTTTGCTACTGTAGCTCCGTGGTGTAACTTGAAATCAAGTGTGGTGATACTTCCAGCTGCATTCTTTATACTCAGGATTGTTTCGGCTGTCCCCGGGGTTTTTTGTGCTTCTGTATGAAATTTATGATTGTTTTACCCGTTTCTATGAAGAATGGTGCTAGAATTTTAATCAGGATTACATTGAACTTTTAGATTGCTTTTGGTAGCATTGCCACTTTCACAGTATTAATTCTTCCAATCCATGAGTATGGGGGGGGGATGTTTTTCCATGTCCTACTTTTTCCTCAATTTCTTTCTTCAGTGCTTTAAAGTTTTCATTGTAAAGGTTTTTCACTTCTTTGGTTAAGTTTACTACAAAGTATATTATTCTCTTTTTTTAAACATTTTATTTATTTATTTAAAATAGAGGAAGAGGCAGCTAGAGAGAAAAGCAGCTGCAAACAAACTCCAGACGAATGCACCACCTTGTGTACCTGGCTTACGTGGTTCCAGGGAAATGGAACCAGAGTCCTTTGGCTTTTCAGGCAATAAATATTGAAGTAAAAAAAAAAAAAATAATAAGGTACCAAAAAATAAACCAAAAATTTCTAAGGAAAAAAAGTACCATAAACACGAAGCCATCTCTCTGGCCCTTATTATTTTTGAGGCCAATGTGAATGGAATTCTTTCCCTGGAATCTTTCTTTGTATATTGTTATTGGTGTATGAGCAAGCTACTGATTTTTATGTTAATTTTGTATTCTGCCACTTCGTTGAAAGTGTTTATCAGCTCCAGGAGTTTTCTGATGCAGACTTTTAGGTCCCTTATGTAAATAAGAATACTTTAGCTTCCTGCTTTTCTGTTTGTATCCCTTTTATTTCCTTTTCTTATCTATTACTGTAGCTTTAGACTTTAGACTGTAGACTTTAAGTACAATGTTGAATGTTGATGGAAAAGTGGGACATCCTTGTCTTATGCCTAGTCTTACCAAGAATACTGAGTTTTTCTCCATTTGGCATAATGTTGGCTATGGGTTTGTCATGTGACCTTTACATAACCTTCCCCTCTAGCCCTCTCCAGGACTGTCATCATGCAGAGATGCTGGATTTTGTCAAAAGCCTTTTCTGCATCAGTTGAGATGATCATATCATTTCCCTCCTTGTGTCCATTTTTGTGACAGATTTCATTTATTGGTTTATATCTACTGAACCAACCCTGTATCTGAGGAATGACCCCTGTATGTGTCATTGTGGTGTGTGATCTTGATCTCTTCTTGAATTTGGTTTGCAAGTATTTTATTGAGAATTTTTATACATTATGTTTATCAGATTGATCTATAATTTCCATATTTTTCATGGAGATAACAAAAAGGGAGATTCTGTTTTCTAATCCAACCTGCTAGTCTGTGCCCTTTGATTGGGGAATTAAGACCCATAATATTCACTGTTGTTACTGAAAGACTTATATTGATTCCTGTTATTTTGTAGTGTTTGGGTTTTCTCAGTCCTCAGTTGTTTAACAGATATCCTAGCATCATTAATTGTTTTTTCCCTGTAGCTCCTTGAATGTGCTTGTCATTCTTTCCCCCCTGAAATATTCCTTCCAGTATCCTTTGTGGAGCTGGCTTGATGCTCATGAATTACTTTAGACTACTTGTATCATATCTCCTTCCCTTTCAATTATAACTGATAGTTTCACCAGATTTAGTAGTCTGAAAATTGTGTTTCTTCATGACTTGAAAGATATTCCAAGCCCTTCTGCCTTAAGGTTCCCATTGAACCTTAAGGTTCCTAATGAGCCTGCCTCTATAGTGACCTGAAGTTTCTTTCTTGCAGCTGTCAATATTCTTTCTTTGTTCTGCACATTTAGTGTTTTAACTATGATGTGACATTGGGAGTTTCCTGTCTGGTCCTGTGTACTTGCTCTTCTATATGCCTCTTGTATCTGGATAGACATCTCTTTCCCTAGATTTGGACATTTTTTTGCTATGATTGTATTGAAAATACTCTCTATTTTGTTGGCATGGTGTATGTCTCCCTTTTCTGTGCCCTCGGTTGGCATGGAATACATCTCCCTCTTCTGTACGCACAGACTGCAGATTTTCATAGCGTCCTATAGATCTTGCATGCTTCATCCATATGTTTTTACAAAAACATCTATATGTTTTTGTAAGTTGATCATTTTCCTTGACTAAGCTTATCAGTGAGCAGCAGTCATTGTCTGAGAGACCCACTGCAATACCTGCAGTGTCCGAGCAGTCTTTCTCCTCTGACTGTGGCAGGATGGGGACAAGGGGACTGTGTGCACTGGACGTCTGCCTTGTCCTCCAGCCCTGATCTTCTGTTCTCTCCATGATTCATTCCATGGGCGAAGCTCTCCACTGAGCTTTTTATTTCACTTACTGTATTTTTCATTCCCAGCATCATTTCAGTTTGTTTTTTTCTTCAGTATTTCTGTCTCTTTAATGAATTCCATTTTCATTCTTCCATTGACTTCCTTCATTCAGCTGGTTGTGTTCTCTTGAAATTGTTCATTTTTTGCACATATTTATCATCATGTTTTTCAATTCTTTGAGTGGAATCTCATCTAAGTCTCTGTAATTGGGGGCCATCACTCTGGAGTTGGTAGGTTTTAGAGGGGATATGTTGTCTTGACTTTTCTTACAATTTGGTGGCTGTGGGGGAGTTGTGTATGTGTATTTTCTTACACTGGGACTTTTTTTTTACTTTAAAAATGTATGTATTTATTTGAGAGAGAGAAAGATGTAGATAGAATAAGAGCCCCAAGGGCCTCTAAGCCACTGCAAATGAACTCCAAACACATGCACTACCTGGTGCACCTGGCGTACATGAGTACTGGGAAATTGAACCTGGGTCCTTAGGCTTCACAGGCAAGTGCCGTAATCACTAAGCCATCTCTCCGACCCTTGCACTGGGGCTTTTGTAGCAGACGTTAGGTTGTTGGTTGAAATTTTTTTAATTTCTAAATTTTGGACATTTGTCTTCTTTCAGTGGAGGTGTTGTCTACATTCAGTAGATAGTTTACAGTTATCCCAGCATCATTAATTTTTCCCTGTAGTTCCTTGGATGTGTTTGTCCTTCTCTTCCCTCTGAAGTATTCCTTCTAGTATCCAGTGTAGAGCTGGGAGCTCATGAATTCTTTTAGCCTACTTGTATCATGGCTGGTTGCTTCTAGGTTGAGTGCCATCTTCTGCTGTTCGGCTGATATTCTGGGCACCAGGCTTTACCTTGGTCTCCCCTCTACTGGAATACTGCATTACCAGCAGTCACTGTTTGGGACAGACCCTCTACAATGCCTGCAGTGTCATGGAGCTGTCTTTTTCTCCTCCTGACGGTGGTACAGTGGGGGTAAGGGAGCTTTGTGCATTGGAATTCACTTAATTTCAGATATCCAAACCTTCACCTGATGCTTGCTTGTACCTTCCAGAGAATTTTCAACTTCAGATTTGCATGTGCAGTGGCGCCAGGCCCTGGAGTCCACCGGCAGTTTCCACTTCCAGAAGTTTTATCAGTTTGGCTCTGATGCCCAAAACTGTGACACATTTCAATTTAATTTTTATATATGGTTTGAGATTCAAGTCCTTCTTTTACCACGTGGGTATTCGCTTATTCTGGCACCTCTTACATTTTGCTTATTTATTTACCTTTTGCCAATACTATATGTACTAATTTCATAGTAGGTCACACACCCCCCCGTCACTCCCAAATAAATAAATAAAAATGATTTTTTTTTGTTTGTTTGTTTTTCAAGGTAGGGTCTCATGCTAGCTCAAGCTGACCTGGAACTCACTATGTAGTGTCAGGGTGGCCTCGAACTCATGGTGATCCTCCTACCTCTGCCTCCCAACTGCTGGGATTAAAGGCATGTGCCGCCACGCCCAGCTTAAAAATGATTTTTAAAAAATTCCTCTATTCACTTAGGTCTGTCTTCCTTAATTATGGTTTTAAATCGATCAGTCTTCTACATAATTAGTTATAACCAATAGTTTATGGGGTTTGTGCTATTGTAAATAATAATTTTTAATTTCCTAGTTTTCTTTGATGCAAATAAAAATGATTTTTATATATTAAACTCAGATAGTATAGCCATGCTAAATTTATTCTATTAGTTTGTCGTAGATTTCTTAAGATCACCTACACATATGTGTCAGGAAATGAAATTTTTGTTTGTTTTTGTTTTTCACAGTAAGGTCTCACTTTAGCTCAGGCTGACCTGGAATTCACTATGTAGTCTCAGGGTGGCCTCAAACTCATGGTGATCCTCCAACCTCTGCCTCCCAAGTGCTGGGATTAAAGGCGTATGCCACCATGCCCAGCTAGAAAATGAAATTTTAACTTACCTTCCAGTCTACATGCTTTTTTTCTTTATCACACTAGATAGAATCTACAGTGCACTACTGTATAAAGTGATCATAGCAAACATCATTTTCTCATCTCCATTACTATAAGAAAAGCATTCAGTCTCATGCCTTCAGTATAATGTTAAGTTTCTCATTAGATGGCTTTTTATCCTAAGAAATTGTTTTTGCTGTTTTCTGAGAATATTATGAATGAATGTTGCATTTTTTTTCTTTTCTTTCTTTTTTTTTTTCTGAGGTAGGGTTTCAGTCTGGCCCAGGCTGATCTGGAATTCACTAAGTAGTCTCAGGGTGGCCTCAAACTCATGGCGATCCTACTACCTCTTGCCTTCCAACTGCTAGATTAAAGGCATGCGCCACCATACCTGGCTGGGTATTGAATGTTGAATGACTATTGAATATTTGAATACTAGTAAGATGTAAGTTTTCCAGGGCTACGGAGATGGCTCAGCAGTAAAGGAACTTCTGAGTTCAGTGCCCTAACTCCCACACAAAGCCAAACTTGAAGCAATTCATGCATCTGTGATACCAATAGAGGTGAAGCAGTAGAATCCAGGAGCTGACAGACCAGCTAGACTGGTGCACACAGTGGGAAAGCAACACAGGAAGAGCCTGTTTCAAAAAGAAGGTAGAAGCCGGGTGTGGTGGCGCACACCTTTAATCCCAGCACTCAGGAGGCAGAGGTAGGAGGATCACTTTGAGTTCAAAGCCAACCTGAGACTACATAGTGAATTCCAAGTCAGCCTGAGCTAGAGGGACACCCTATCTGGAAAAAAAAAAAATTGTTTTTTAATATTCTTTTTAACAAGGAGGTAGAAGGGAAGAGCACCCCAAGGTTTTCCTCTAACCTCCATGCCCAGTCTCCAGAGTGGCTGGGATTGCAGGCATGTGCAGCGGGCTGAGCTCTCGGTGAGCACTGGCTGTGAGTCCACCTACATTCTCCATGGGTTTAATGGAATTAAAATCTACATTTTGGGCTAGGGGGATGGCTCAGTGGTTAAAGCACTTGTTTTCAAAACCCCCCAGCCAGAGTTTGATTCCCCAGTACCCATGTAAAGCCAGCTGCACAAAATGGCACATGCATCTGGAGTTCATTTGCAGAGGCATGGAGCACTGGCATGCCCATTCTCTCCCACTCACAGGCTAACAAATGAGGAAGTGTCTTAAATCTGCATCTTATAATAATATCACCACTGTTTACTTTTTAATAATCCCAGTCTGTCTCTCTGATTACAGTTCTGAACCTCTGGTTACAAATATGTTGTATAACCAAGAGCTCGGTAATAACTGTCTTGTCTTTTCTTTTTATTTTAATCTTTGCTTGGTTTTGAATAATTTCTGTAATTGTATCTCAAGTTCATACAGCATTTTTTTCCTTCTTTTTTTTTCAAGGTAGGATCTCACTCTAGCTCAGGCTAATGTAGAATTCAAAGGGTGGCCTGAATTCACAGTGCTCCCTCCACCTCTTCCCCCCAAGTGCTGGGATTAAAAGGTGTGCACCACCACACCCTGCCCTCATAGAGCATTTTTACATTTTAATCTACTGCTACTGGATTTTTTTTAAATTCAGATGCTGTATTTTTATTCTCTAGAAATCCCATTTCCGTGTGTATGTATGTTCGATACAAGAGATCACTTTGTTTGGGATCACTCAAGCAATTTGCCTATGTCAAGGTCCTAAGAAGATGGTCTAGAGGCATGAACTTCTTTGGTGGTTGTGTTATTTTATTCACTGGTGATTTTCATACATGTGTGCCATGTGTTGATCTTGCTCACCTCCCTGCTGACTCCACTGGGACATGCCTCGTCTACATCTTCAGTTCTTCCTCATCAAGTCCATGTTTTCTTTTCTCTTGGTTAATACCATAATGGTTTTAAGGTCTGTGTCTACTAAAGTCATTTCTGGATGTGTTTCTAATGATTTATTTTTCTCCTTATGGCCATATTTTTTTCAAATATATGTCCTTTAATTATTTTTAATTTTTATTTATTTATTTGAGAGAAAAGTGGCAGAGAGAGATGACAGAGAGACAGCGAATGGGTGTGCAAGGGCCTTCAGCTACTACAAAGAAACTCTAGGCACATGTGCCACCTTGTGCATCTGGCTTACATGGGTCCTAAGGAATTGAACCTGGGCCCTTTGGCTTTGCAGACAAGTGCCTTAACCACCAAACCATCTCTCCAGTCCCCTTTAAATTTTAATTGGACCCAGACATTATGAGATTTATGTTATAGAGTATTGAATTACAGATTTTGGATTTTGTTCTGTCTTTCAGTTGGATAAATTATGCATTAATTTGACTCATTTACAGTCAAATGAGGCCGTCTTTATTTTGGAGTAATTGAGCCCCTCTACTAAGGACTAAGGTCCCCTTTGAGGACCCACCAGTGTTCCATGGGTTATGTGGTTCCTCAACAAACTAGTATGGCTCTGAAATCTTTAGGAATCATTTGGCCCATGGATTTTCATCCTTGAAGAGTTTCTTCTCACATTTGCACAAGTAATTAATTATTTATACAGACACTGGAAGGGCTGCCTTGTGAATCTGTACTTCTCTCCCTTTGTCATTCTCATGCTCTAGTACTCTGTACCACAAGTCCTAGCTGTCTCCACCTCCCCAAATTCCACTGTGCTTCACTGGGATTCCGTAAGGCCGCTGGCGTCTCTGGGTTGCCCTTCCTGTCCTGCAGCTGGACTGCTCTGGGCAGTGAGCTCTAGCACTTGTAGGTATTGCCTCATTTATTTCCCTCCTCTGCGGTGTAGTAGGCCTATACTGCTTGTTGTGCAATAATTGAAAACTCTTGTTTCATATATTTTTGGCCTGTTTTCTAGTTGTTTATGGCAGGAGGGAAAATTCTCATAGCAGTTAATCCTTCATGGACAGAAGCAGAAGTCTTGTCTTTTATTATTACAGTTTAGCCTGACATTCTTTTATCTCACATGATAGTAATACTTAAGATTGTGAATCAGCTGTGAGCAGCTCCTGGTACTCTCAAAGTCTGCTCTTCAGCAGGTCTGGAATCTGCATTTCATTTCAGCAAGGTTCTCAAGAGTCTTGACAGGGTAGCATTACTGAAGGAATGCTGATCTTGGACTGAAGCCTCACTGCTGCCCTGTATTATGTGTGACCATGAGTATACAGTGTGTGCCTGATTCTATCACATGTGTTCTTGTGTTCCCTCATGCCATCCTGAGCACAATAGTTTTAGCTGCAGATAGAGAAAAGCTAACACTAAAAATACGTAGTCCTCTGCATGATTCATTCTGGGTTTGACCAGATGCCCTGATCCTTAGGAATCCTCACATTTCAGTCTACCTGGAAGTCACATGTAGCTCTGTGAAGCCCCCAGTCCTAGGACAGCATAACGGAAGCTCTCCGTGCTTCTGTTGTAATCATACTTGTGTGTGTCTAAAGTGTTGACCTGGCTCTTTCACAGCCAACTAGCTTGCATAGCATGTGGTCACCAAACCTGTGACAGCTTTAAATTTTGTATATGATTGATAGCATATTACTTGTCACTAATAAGTGAAACCATACCTATTTACTTGCTGCTGTAAATGTTCAAAGTCACTTAATCCCCTTACTTTCGTGATTGGGACTTCAAATGTAGAAATATGAATGAAAAAGAAAAGGATACATTTCAACATATTAGTGTATAGCTCTTGGCCTAGACCTAAAGCCTTATAGCCCCAGTGTTTTCAACAACTAGTGTACCTGTCTTTTAGACTTCTCATTTCTCATGATTTTGTATCAGCTACTGTTGTCTTGTCTGTATTTCAGAATTTGCCCTAAAACCTCCTATTTTTCATGACATATCTCTAAAATTATGTGTAAGTTTTTAAACTGTAATATTACTCCAGAGCTAGTTATTATTGACATAACTCTTAACCTTCTAGAAAACTTTCTCTACCTAGTTAATATCTCACCTCTGAACTATTAGACATACTTGTTTCAGACATGAAGAAGAAACTGATTCTAAACCCTATATTGTTCTTTACTTCTTTGGTTCTTGGAGACAAGGTCTCATTCATGTAGCCCAGACAGATCCTCCTGCCCTCACCATAAGTGTGAGGATTACATGCATGTTGGCATCATGCCTGTTTTCTCAGTCTGCTTTCTGAGGCTACTACATTTGCTACTTTTAATTGTTCCTCTTACTCATCAAAAATGCCCAGAGATTGTGTTGGCATCTCATCATTTGCCAACAATACGGGCAGTATCATGCTATGAGTTAAAGCCACAGAGTTTGGATCAACTACTTAGTCCCTGAGTTTTAATCTTCTAATATCTTTCTCCCTCTCCTTCTCCCTCTTCCTTCCTTCCCTCCATCTCTCTTCCCCCTTACATACATACACATACAATGCCTTGAGCATACCTCAGAGCTATCCTCTTTAAAATGCAAATGATACCTAACAAACCAAATAGTTCTTGGCAGTTAATGAGATGAAAGCTGGAGACATGGTTTAGTTGGTAGAGTGCTTGTCTGGCATACACAAAGCCCTGGTTTGATGTCCAGCACCCCATAAATGGGGTATGGTGGTACATGGTTGTTGTCCTAGTATAGAGAAGGTAGAGGCAGGAGGACCAGAAGTTCACAGTCATCTTCAGGTATATAAACAGTTTGAGACCAGCCAAAAATACATGAAACCATGTCTCCAAAAAAAAAAAAAAAAAAAGAAATGATAATTTTATGTACAAAGGAGATAATAAATGGTTGTTCTGTCATGTCAGTTACTTGCTCAGAAAACCTTCAGTAATATCTTTATAGACTTTAAAATTAAATGTAAAATATCTCAGCCATTTTAGGGTATCCTCATGTCAGAACCTCTCTCATAACTCCTACACACATCTTTACACTTAAAAGTCCTCCCTGGAACATATCCTCTCTCACCTTTTTTTTTTTTCTTCCTGAGGCAGGCTCTCACTCTAGGCCTGGCTGATCTGGCACTCACTCTGTAGTCTCAGGCTGGCCTCCAGCGCACTGTGATCCTCCTACCTCTGCCTCCCGGGTGCCAAGACTAAAGGAGTGCACCACCATGCCCGGCCAGCTTCTTTTACCCCATTTTTTATTCATTTATTTATTCATTCATTCATTTATTTATTTGAGAGCGATAGACACAGAGAGAAAGACAGATAGAGGGAGAGAGAGAGAATGGGCGTGCCAGAGCTTCCAGCCACTGCAAACGAACTCCAAATGCGTGTGCCTCCTTGTGCATCTGGCTAACATGGGACCTGGGGATCCAAGCCTCGAACCAGCGTCCTTAGGCTTCACAGGCAAGCACTAAACCGCTAAGCCATCTCTCCAGCCCTCTTTTACCCTATTTTAACACCCACTGTGGGATTTATGTAGGTTGGTTTGGTTTTGTGCTTGGGATGCTGAGGGTCGGGCCAGGGCCTTGAACATGCTAGACAAGTGCTCTCCCATAGAGCTGCTCCCTTTTTAAAACGTAGTCAATGCTTATGTGTGTTTTTACTTGATAAATGTGTTTCTTTAAATATTTTTATTCACTTATTTATTTGAGAGAGAAAGAGGTAGTTAGAAAGGGAGAGAGAATGGGTGCACCAGAACCTCTAGGCACTGTAAATGAACTCCAGATGCATGCACTACCTTGTTGCATCTGGTTTTATGTGGGTACTGGGGAATCAAACCTGGGTCCTTAGGCTTTGCAGGAAAGCACCTTAACCACTCAGCCAACTTTTTAGTTGCTAAGAACAAAGATCCACAGCCCAACTCTTTTTGTGCTTTCAGACTATAGATATGTGTTACTAGATCATTCCCTTAATCTCTCTAAGCATTACAGGGCTGTTGTGGAGATTAAAAATAATAATCCAGGGCTGGAAAGATGTTTTAGTGGTCAAGGCACTTTCCTACAAAGCTAAAGGACCCAGGTTCAATTCCCCAGGACCCACATAAGCCAGATGCACAAGGTAGCACATGTGTCTAGAGTTTGTTTGCAGTGGCTGGAGACCCTGCTGCACCCATATATCCCCCTCCTCAAATATATAAACAAACAAATCTTCCAGGTGTGGTGGCGCACTCAGGTGGCAGAGTGACGAGGATCACTGTGAGTTCAAGGCCAGCCTGAGACTACATAGTGAATTCCAGGTCAACCTGGCCTAGAGCAAGACCCTACCTCGAAAAAGCAAACAAAAAGTAATAATAGTTCATGTCACGCTGTTCACACTGTAGCTATCACAGAATAACCCCTCAGTAAATATGTTATGTTTTTTATTACTGATGAACTTATTTTTGCCCCTCATTCAACTCTACAAGATATTTTGCAAATGGTGAGCAAAATGAAGAGGCTCTTTCAAATAACAGTACAGATGATTGGGAAAGATGGAGGTTGGGGAGATAGCTCAGTGGATAAAGCAGTTGCCATTCAAGCCTGAGTACCCAAGTTCAGATCCCCAGCTCCCACATAAAAGCTATGGAGGCTCCTATCATCCCAGTACACTGACTGCAAGATGGGAGGTGGAGGCAAGACGTTCCTGGCAGCTGTGGTCCAGCTAGCCTGGTGCTCAGGAATGAAAGAAAGACCTGCCTCAAAGAGTGGGAAGACGGAAGGCAAGGATGGACTCCTCAACGTTGTCCTCTGACCTCCACATGGTCAATGTGACACACAGACACACCATACATATACATACATCAAAAAAGAAAGGAGGGAGCTGGAGAGATGGCTTAGCAGTTAAAAGTGCTTGCCAACAAAGCCAAAGGACCCAGGTTCAATTTGCCAAGACCCATGAAAGCCAGAGCACATGGTGGTGCATGCATCTGGAGTTTGTTCACCCATTTTTTTTCTCTCTCTATCCCTTCCTTCCTTCCTCCCTCCCTCCACCCCCCTCAAATAAAGAAATAAATAAAAATAAAATACTTAGGAGGGAAGGGAAAGGAAAAGATTTGAAACCAGAGCTGCCTGGTACCAAAATCCTTGTTAGCTCCTATAATCTCTCTACCTGAAGAGAGTTCTTCCTAGATCTAAGTGGAATAATCTTTGCAAGACAATCTTGGGCTATGTTCTTCATTCAGCTCACCCTGATCACCATCAAAATGTAATATTTCCCTTAAAATACCCCAGCAGTGGGCTGGAGAGATGAATTAACCATTGAGGCACTTCCCTCAAAGCCTAGGGAAACAGAACCCATGTAAACCAGATGCACAAGGTGGCACATGTGTCTGGAGTTTGTTTACAGTGGCTAGAAGCCCTAGGGCACCCGTTCTCTCTCACTCGCTCTCTCGCTCTCTCACTCTCATAAATAAAAGTATTTTAAAAAAATCCCAGAAGTATGTTACTTATTTGTACATAGTATTATACTATAGTAACTTCTGTGGAGAGCCATGAACTTTCTGATACCTGGATGGAGTTTGGGCCCATTGAGCACTTTGCACAACAGTCAAAGTGAATGGAGATTGTTCAAGTCCCAAGTGGAGAATTCTGCCCAGTTCTGCCTCCTATTTCTCTTTGCCAGGTCCTATAACAGACACTGGACTTAACAAGAGAAGCCAGATTCTCTTCTTTTTTTTTTAATTTTTTATTTATTTATTTGAGAGTGACAGACACAGAGAGAAAGACAGATAGAGGGGGAGAGAGAGAATGGGCACGCCAGGGCTTCCAGCCTCTGCAAACGAACTCCAGACTCGTGCGCCCCCTTGTGCATCTGGCTAACATGGGACCTGGGGAACCGAGCCTCGAACCAGGGTCCTTAGGCTTCACAGGCAAGCGCTTAACCACTAAGCCATCTCTCCAGCCCAAGATTCTCTTCTTTTTAGGAACTTAAAAGTTTGATGAAAATGCTTTGAAACCATTCATTCTTTTTTAATGGAGACATTTAAATCAAATGGGCCAACACTTGAGTAATGTGAATGAGCACTTATTTATTGTTTGTACAGATGCGCTTGTCTCCTCCAGCTGCTGTGCCAGTTTAGACTCCATGGTCACCTCCCTCTTCAAGCACATAGCAAAGGAGGGGAAGAAGCCACTTCGATGCAGAGAGGCTGTGCAGGCTGGTCAGAGACTGTTCCATTTTATGCAACAGAACCCAGATGTCCTGCAACAGGTAATCTACTCCACAAGGTGGTAAGGAACAGTGTTTCCCAGAAGCAAGCCTGATTCCTGGCTTGTGCCCGGTGTTTTGTCAAGATGTTTCCTAGTTGTTCTCTGGGAGTGTTTTCCCTGAAAGTGAGTAGTACTTGGCTTTGGTATTACCCATCCTCAAGAAACTTCTAGTGACACTCAGCTCACCACAGTGAATTTAGAACTTAAAAAGAGGACATTCATTCAGAGGCCTGAGAAGAATAGGGCAAAAATGGAACGAGAAGGCTGGAGACATGGCTTAGCAGTTAAGGTGCATGCCTGTGAAGCCTAAGGACCCAGGTTTGATCCTCCAGGTCCCACGTAAGCCAGATGCACATGGTGGCGCATGCATCTGGAGGTCACTTGCAGTGGCTAGAGGCCCTGGCACACTCATTCTCTCTCACTCTCTGTCTCCCTCTCTGTCTCTAATTAATTAATTAATTAATTAAATCTTTTAAAAAATGTAACTAGAGCCGGGCATGGTGGCACACGCCTTTAATCCCAGCACTCGGGAGGCAGAGGTAGGAGGATTGCCATGAGTTTGAGGCCACCCTGAGACTACATAGTGAATTCCAGGACTAGAGTGAGACCCTACCTCAAAAAAAAAAAAAGGAACTAGAAAGAAACATCCTCTGATTTCCTCCCTAGAGCTTTGGGAAAGGCCATCTTAAATTTGCCTAGTAAGGCCTTGGGTAGGCTGAGACACTGTCCTGTGCTGGACTCTCAGGCTTTACCAGAGAACCTACCAGAAGTATCATCTCTAGAAGCATGGCTAGCAGTGTTTTCAATGTCAGATCAGGAGTCACAATTGAGACAGATTATATAATATTCCCAAGAACATTCAATTAAGTTATAAAGTCACTATTTTCACACATATTTTCTAACTGCCTAGTATGGGTTAAGTCCAAATCAAATTCTGTCTTAAAGAACTCGCTCATTTCTGCAAGTCACAGAAACAACATGCATAAAAATTAGTGTCCGTGCCAAGAATAGTCCAGAAAGAATGATGCCATTTTGTGGGTATACCATCACTGTCACTATGGTAGTTTTCCTTCCACAGAGTTAGAAATTGTATCTTCGTCCTGTCCTCAGTTGTTTCCTTTTGCCAAATTATGCCCATAACAGTCTGGTTTGCCAGTAAAAATACTTCTTCTTGGCTACGTTATTATTAGTGAGCAAATAAGTCATCTGTAATTGGCCGAAAAATGTCATTTTAAGTGAAAAATGATTAAAACGAATGAAACAGCCATGGAAGAGGTTTACTTCCTGGATGTGCTCTTTTGGCTGATATTTGTCGTGACATTTCAGAGGTGGATGGGGAGTATAATTCACGTGCTGTGTAACGAGCGAAGGGCTACAGGCCTATAACTAGTTGGTATGACCCTGGAACTGTTTTGGCTGGCTGGGTACAGTTCACCGGGGACCTGGCCAATCTGATTTCTGACCCATCACTGAACACTCATTGCCTTTAGTGATGAGATCTCAATCAGTTCTTCTCATCCTTCCCCATGCAGAACACCTGAGCACTGTTGCAAACTCCCACCTGTACTAGGGACAGCTGCCTTTTTCAATGGAGGTGGAGGTGGGAAGGGGAGGTCTTCCAAACCATGACATGTTGTGTATTTTGCACAGAATCCCAGTGAATCTGAGAGACCTTGAGTAACGTGGGTTGTGGGAACATGGGTTTCATGATCTGGCCAGTCTGTTTCATTTATTGAGGACATACCATGTACAAGGTGTAAGAACCACCAAGACTTATAAAGACACAGTTTCTCTTCTTTAACTGTTTCCTATCTTGGGGCAGGGGCAAAGAAATAAGTAGCTAACCAATTATTTGACAATTTTATTAACATGACAAAGAATGACACAAAAGGGGAGTACTATCCAAGAAGTCTCATATACACCCCACAACAATCTTGAAATGTGGGTATCATCCCCATTTTACAGATGAATCAACAGGTACCACAGGATTATCTGAAAAGCAGTAGAGTTGGAATTTGAACCAAAAGTCTGTTTTGATCAAAGGCTCATGTCCTTACATCCCACACCTAATTCAGTGGGATGCTGTGCGAAACATTCTGTTGTGATTTTTTTTTTAATTATTTATTTATTTGAGAGTGACAGACACAGAGAGAAAGACAGGTAGAGGGAGAGAGAGAGAATGGGCGCGCCAGGGCTTCCAGCCTCTGCAAACGAACTCCAGACACGTGCGCCCCCTTGTGCATCTGGCTAACGTGGGACCTGGGGAACCGAGCCTCGAACCGGGGTCCTTAAGCTTCACAGGCAAGCGCTTAACCGCTAAGCCATCTCTCCAGCCCTCTGTTGTGATTTGAATGGCCCTCCTCTGCCCCCATCTCTCCACTCCTGCCACTGGCACAGGTGGGAGTATGCCACAACCCTCAGGTGTTCTTCATGGAGAAGTTGAGAAACAGTGACTTGGGTCATGAGGTCACTAAAGCCAGTAAATACCCATGGGTGGATGAGAACTCCGACTATCCCCTGCCCTGCCATGGCAAGGGACAGTCCACCAAAGTCACTCTTGCTGGCATTCCACCACCATCACAGTATTGTCTCAGAAGCTTTGGCACAACTTTTAACGTAGTAGAGAACTTTAGCAAACATTAGTAGGCTGTGAGCGAGTGGTCCAGCTGTTCAGGAGAACGGCCAGTGTGTCTTTACTCAGAATTACCATGTGTGTGTTGGTTTAAGTAATTTCTGTGTGTTAATAAGATTTGGTAATCTTTTACTTTATAGCATATGACTAAGTAGTGATATATCTTTATTAAGCAGTATAATACATTCTATTTATTTGAAATGTAGGCTTTCAGATAGTGTTTTAAATATTAATGACTGGTCTGTGATAGTCAGCATAAATATGATTTGCATTAGCACTAGGTTATATCATCTTGAGTGCTTCTGATGTCAACTATTGAGTATAGTAATATCTGACATCATCTCCTTAGGTCACTGACAACTTTGACCTCTATTCTTATGCACAGTTTCTGTCGTCTCAAAAGCTCTTTTGAATTGATTTGAAATTTTGACTCTTCCCCTTTATGAGGCAGTAAAATTGATAATTATTCAGATGGGAACTGAGCGCTGAGTGAAAAATCAATTCCACCCGCTCTCTGCTGCGTATAAAATTACTTCTGAGTCGGCTGGACTGAACGGATGGCCAGAGTAAAAGCAGCAGGCAGGAGTAGTGGGAAGAATTAGCTGGACAGAGCTAATAGCCTGAAGGGATGGACCTGGAAAAGAGGGAGTGGGCCAGTTGGGGGTTATTATGAGCAGGGATGGGCCCCATTGATCATCTGTTTACATCAGCTTTCCAAGACCTTATAAATCAGCTCTGAAGAGCTGCAGAACCAAGATGCAGCCTCTTACCAGAGGGACTCTGTATTAGATTATTCTCATTTTCACACTCAGATGAAAAGTGAGCCATTGATTATTCATTGGTTGCCCATTAAGCGCTGGTTTTTTATAGATGATTTGCCTATCACAGAAGGTAATGAACAAGGTTGCTGCTTCGTAACTTGAGGTTTCAGTTTTCAAGGCATCTGTGCCGGTTAAGTAATGCCTAACCCTATTAAAAGGAATGGGTTACAAATTGCTTAACAGTGCTGAAAAACTAGACCCTAATGACTAATTGTGCTTGGAGTTTAGAGAGGGCTTGTCAGCTCTTTAAACTAAACTGATGCAATGATGCTGCAATTATTTACTGGTTTGAGCTGCCCCCCCCACACACACACACACACACACGGACATATTTTGCTAGAAGCAACCTTGTGTGAAGTGTCAACTCCAGACTGCAGACGTGACCTCCTGGAGCTTCCACGTACTCAAAGTGTGAACCTGGGAAAGGTGTCCCAGCGTCCTTACAGGCCTCTCCACTTGTGCACAGAAGCCTGGGAAAGACACTTAAAGTACCTCTTACCTGAAAATGCATTATTACGATCTGCCATAGAGCTTCAGTGTTCTGAAAAATACTCTTCAAAGAAGCCATCTTCCACAGTTTGTGAACAAATGTAATTTTTCAAACATTAAAATTTAGTCCGTTTGAAGATCCATTCTAACTGAATCTGTTTCAAGTAAGAAGTTATTTCAGGTTAAGCATTGTTTCACCTTCACAACTGACGGGGGGGGGGATGTTTACATAAAATAGTGGTATCAGTGTTTTATGTGACTAGGAAAATAAATAATTTTCAGAACAGACCAACAGTAGCCAAGATCAGGTTACCACTCACCCCTGAAGAGCAGTGGGTTAGACAAAGACGCGCCGTAGTCGAAGGCTAATGTTGAGATGAAGCGTTTTTGTTGTTGATGTTGTTTCATTGCTAGTCATATTAATTATTTGTGCCCATAACCAATAATCATCACTTACCTATTTGTTTCAAAGATTTGTAGAGTTAGTGGGGCATTTCAGAGACTCCGACTAATTATGTTTGAAATAAGAATAGCGCACAGGAGCCGGGTGTCGTGGTGCGCACCTTTAATCGCAGCACTCGGGAGGCAGAGGTAGGAGGGCCGTGAGCTCGAGGCCACCCTGAGACTACATGGTGAATTCCAGGTCAGCCTGGGCCACAGTGAGACCCTACCTCAAAAAAAAAAAAAAAATAGGACACTGGTGCTGATTGCTTCCCTAACTCATAATTTCAAGAAAAGTAATTGCTTTGGCAGAATCACATCTTCCACAGAAGTAAAACAGGACCAGTGTGGTTGTCAGTAGTACCAAGTACAGTGCTAAATCAGTAGTACTAACTAGCACAAGGTATTTTTTGAGGCAAGCCCAACCGACTGCTTGTTTTTTTAGTGCAAGAGAGAGAATTAGCACATCAGGGCCTCCAGCCAGCGCAGTCAGACTCCGGACACAAGCAACACTTGTGCTCGTGTGCGACCTTGTGCTTGTGTCAC
Organism: Jaculus jaculus; assembly: GCF_020740685.1. Classification (NCBI taxonomy): domain Eukaryota; kingdom Metazoa; phylum Chordata; class Mammalia; order Rodentia; family Dipodidae; genus Jaculus; species Jaculus jaculus. Next base: position 27,066,870 of record NC_059107.1, read on the forward strand.
TGTGTGTCTGGCTTACATGGGACCTGGAGAGTCGAATATGAGTCCTTAGGCTTTGCAGGCAAGCGCCTTAACTGCTGATCCATCTCTCCAGCCCTAGCACAAGGTATTTTTAGTAGATGAGTTTTTCATGTCTAAATACATTATGTGAAAGAATTAGAGCAGTTAGATTTTACCTTACCCACTCTAGTCAAGTCATCTGTTTGGCTTGGGTCAGCATTCCTAGAAATGCAGAGAAGCAAGTTCTAATTATGATTTCTTTATTTTCTTCTTCATTTTTATTTATTTTGTTTTTGTTAACATGGCATTTAACTAACAATTGTGAAAGGCTGTCAGGAGCTATAAGAATCATACTTCAGTGGGGACATAAGCTGAAAGAACATTCACTCCTTCCTCAGTCAGTCAGTCAGTCAATGGAAATTGCTTTTGTATAGTGCTCTTCATGACATGCATCCCAAAGTGAATTACAGCAGGAGGGGATCATCTGCTCTTTCTTCATTTCTGTGCTTAGACTGAGATGATATTGCTCAACATTTTGACATACTATACAAGACATCTTTCATACTTACGATTCCATTCCATAATACTAAGTAGGAGAAAGTGCACACACATATGTAACTGTTATTGAGCCCTTGCTATAGAACCTTAGCAAGACTCTTAACAGAAGAAAACATTTCACAGATGAATAAAGGTACATCTCATAACCTTTTTAAAAAATAATTAACCAGGTCTTCAATGTTAATAAAACCATTTCAAGTGATTCGTAGACAGAAAGGGCACCCTCCAGATAACCAACAAGCTCAGTCTGGTTGGTTTGTAAATTTATGATTGAAAACGTGACAGTAGACTGGTAACAGAAAAAGCTAAAAGAACATTCTGACTTGGTCAAAGGATTTAAAGGAAGCCAGGGGCTGTGTCATTAGATACCCAAAGTGAAAAATAGGAATTCACATTTCATGACTTGTTTCTCACATACATGGCTGTAATCTTCAAATTTTCCACAGCAGCTCATGCATATATGGTATGGTATTTCTAGGGGAAAATAATAATGGCAAAACATGAGTTTTCTCTGTACAGGTACTAACTTAAGTTCCTTATATGTACACCATGTAAGTTTCAGTATCTCTGTAAAGATGTATTACAGATATAGAATCTAAGGCAGAAAAATATTAAGTAATTCTCCCAAGGTCACAAAATTGAAGAACTAAAATTTTAATCAATGTCTGTTTAACCCTACAGTTCCCATGCTTAGCCCAAAGTTCTCTATTCCTTGATTGATTTGGTGGCTTCTGGTATACAGAATGTGTCTACAGCATTAACAGTGAGGCAGGTGAGCTTCTAGTAAGTTCCACCGAGTCATCTTGAGATAGAGTGATTTAGAATAGCTGGAGAGCGACTTCATACTGCAGTCTGGGACAAAACAGATGGGCAGTGACCCAAAGAGGCATCAGGAAAAGGAAAGAGAAGTATCTTTGCCAGCTGGTGCAGAAAACGCCCTGTGGCTTCTACGGTCTCTCTAAGGCAGAGCTAACCAAGCTTTCTCTCCTTTGTGTTTGTGTTCCTGCCCCCATTCATTAATTCTGTATAGTCAGGTGATGAGGGTGTAAAATGTACTAGGACATGTGTCCTTGAGGAGGTCAGAGTATAATAGTCTAACTGTCTCCTGGTGTTCCTTTGTAACCTTGCCACCATACCTCTGAGGAAGCTCTTGGGGTTTCCTTTGCCCCTGGTTTCTGCAGAAGACCATCCAGATGGCAGCTGTGCACTGAAGGTAGAGAAGCAACATGTGCCCTGAGCCTGCCCCCTGCACCCACCACACCTCTGTTTCTTCCCACCTCTCACCACTTACTAGTACAGAACGTCAGTTTTAAATTCTGCCTCGTGCATTGCCTGTCTTCTATCAATAGCCATTCTTAAGGCCTAAAAAGAGGGAATGAGTGAGCTTGCTAAGGGAAGTGGTGCTGAACAGACAGTATATGTCTGCAAGAATATGTCAAACACTTTAAAAGAAACCTACAGTTGAGTATGCATGGCTGTCTCAAGGGGGCAGCCTAGAGACAGCTCCAGCTGTCACCTTGCAAGGTCAGACCCGCTCTTGCCAGATATACCACTGAAATTTCCGTCCTAATGGGAAACTAGAAATGCAAACTTTAGATGTTGGCTACTGACTAAAAATGAAAAGAGCAGGTGGGAGACCACCAATGTATGTCTAGCGGTCAGTTTTCTAACTCTGTAGTGTGTAATCCTAAGGTATTGCTGATCCAAGACCTCCTGGTGCATAGTCTCTTGTATTTATTTCCCACAGACAGCCATCCCCATGACACGCCTCATGATATTACTTTCCATCTGATGGTTTCATGATACTTGCTTTCACTATACTTACGACTTAAAGGGGCATTTGATCACATCTGAGTTGTGACTTTTTGGAGCTTTTGTAATTTTTAAAGTAGCCATGTTTGTTTGAAGCAAAAATAAAATGGTGTGTGTATGTGTTTTCTAATTATGAAGAATGAAATAAGAAATATCTAGCAAGGCCAGCTAAAAACAAAAATATTCAGGCAACAAAAAAGAAATGAAAGTCCAAGAGGGTATAACCTTGTTCAGAATGAAACAGTTGTGATTTTTGCCCCAAAGACCAACAAACAAAGTTAATGTTTTTAATTTTAAAAAATAGAAAAATAGGGCTGGAGAGATGGCTTAGCGGTTAAGTGCTTGCCTATGAAGCCTAAGGACCCCGGTTCAAGGCTCGGCTCCCCAGGTCCCACGTTAGCCAGATGCACAAGGGGGCGCACGCATCTGGAGTTCATTTGCAGAGGTTGGAAGCCCTGGCGCGCCCATTCTCTCTCTCTCCCTCTATCTGTCTTTCTCTCTGTGTCTGTCGCTCTCAAATAAATAAATAAAAATTTAAAAAAAAATAGTAAAATTTTGTTTAAATGGCATTTTATCTGTAGTGTGATAAAATTGTGTGTCAGTCTTTAAAAAGATGACTCTAGGGCTAGAGAGATGGCTTAGCAGTTACAGCACTTGCCTGCAAAGCCTAAGGACCTAGGTCCAACTCCCCAGGACCCGTGTAAGCTAGACTCACAAGGTGACACATGCACACAAGGTGGCGCACACGTCTGGAGTTCAATAGCAGTGGCTAGAGGTTCTGGCATGCCAGTTCTCTCTCAAAGGTCACTACATCTTGATATTTGCCCCACCTCCCAGCAGAGCCCACCACTGCACAGAGTTGGTGGATACCTGCAAAGCCCACTCCCAGAAAGTTCACTGCCAGGTATAGCCAGCAGCCATCACGTTGGGTGTCAGTCCATGTGTCAGAATATCGCTGTTCCGCAGTCAGTCAGACGGTCACTTTAAGCCTATGCTGTAATATCTGTACAATAGTTCTGCTGAGATCACATATGTGAGTGGAGAAAGAAAAAATACCTCAAATATCGTTCCAAACAGTTAACAGAACAGAGGGGCCTCCCACCCTGCTAGGACATGTGTTTTCCTACCTCTAAGCACACTTGAAGGATGTAATCCATTGATAGCATAACTTGCCTTATTAATTGAAAGGGATGGAATCCACCAGATGTAGCCCAAACCAGCAGAGAGTTGGGTGACTAAGCAACAGCAAAGATACCATATTGAGCGAGCCAGAATCCAGTCTCCAAGTCATTTATTTCAGCCAGTGACAATACATTTAAACTCCTGTGCCTCAGCAATGATTGATGGTTTAATATCATATATAATTTTTTTAATGAAGGAAAACCATTTAAATATGTTACCATTTGCACTGGTATTCTCCTATGTACATAACTGCATTTAATCATTATGGGGATTGTTTTTATACTTGTGTAATTTGTATCTAAGAAATAACTGTCAAAACCATCTTCTGCTGTTGCTGGAAATGGTACAGTGTGCTTCATACTTGAATAGATTCATTCTTCCCTGCACATAATTAAGAGTGCTGGAGCTTTCACTGCCACCACAGAGGAATTCCGTGTTTACATTTCTGAGAATGAGAAATAAGCCACAATGTGTTTTTCAGGTTCTTGTTTTCTGAGGCTATGATATTTAAGTACCTTAGTTCTGTACCAGTGTATGATTTGAAGAGTTTGATTTTAAGACTTTTAATATTAAAATACATAATAAAATTTTATTATCTAATTACAAGAGGGTTTAGCCTCTTATTAAAGTTGCTAAATCAGGCTTAGATTAGCATTATAATGGCACAGTTTGACATGGAATACTCAGAAGTCAAGTTCGAAGGGAGGGGTTTGTTGTTGTTTGGAGGGGCTTTTACCCCCACCCCTCACACAAAATAACAAGGATGAAATGCATGTATGGAAGCAAAAAAGGAGCAATTTGGGATGCTGGAGAAGGAGTGGAGGTGTCAGCCCAGGATGGTACCCTTAGGCAAGGCAGCTGGTATATGTAGCCTTTTGTTTATCTGCTACTGGTTTATGTAGCCTTTAGGCCGGCACCAGAAACAATCACTCCTACAGGGTCAGCTGCTGGTCAGAAGCAAAGTAAGAAAAGATTTTGCGTCCAAACACAGCAGCCATAATTTCTGTACAGCTGGCACCTGCTACTGGTACACAGCATGAAGGTGAAAGGTCAAAGAGGCAGTTGTTCAAAACTCAAGAATGGCTTAAAGGGACTTGTAGATTAATCTGCTTTATTAACTTCTGTATATTAGATAACTATTGCTGTGAATGACAGTACATCTTTTTGAATAAGTCGCATCTCTTTCTCTTTTAAATTAGCTTTTGAGTAATGAATATTAAATAGAAAGCATTTCAGGGGTAATTAAATGAAAACAGAATGATGTCATTTTACAATTATGTTTGTATGTTTATAGAATAGGGGAATTATGTTTTCCAACGAGCCCTTTAAAAAAAAAAAAGCCAGCTCTTTGTAAAGAAGAATTTGGAATAAATAAGTCACACATCCATTAGCTTTTGTCTTCAAACTAAAAACAAATGATGTAGTTTGTGTCCTAGACTGAAGTCACTGGTGCCAATGGCTTGATTTGGCATTTCCAGAGGCTACATACATTTCCTTATGAATGAAGGTGACTGCAATCTGTCATCATTCTTTTATCTACAGTTTAGCACACTCAGTTTTGCTATTAGTCTGCAGTAAATGTTCTCAGAATAGTCAAGAAATTGTACTAAGTGAACAGCAGCTATGCCTTGTCCTTTACACGGAGGTAAAGCAGATAGAGCACATTTCATAAGAGGAAAGCGCCGCTTGCTTCCTGCTCAGCCCACTAGTACTTAGGCATACTTTTACTATTGCTGCTCAGCCCTCGGTGACAAATGGCAAGTGATAGTGATGGCCACAGATTGGTTCTCATTGTAAACTAAAACAGAAAAGAATTCTCTAAATATATTCTTTTTAAAACCTCTACAAAAAAAAAAAAAATACTAGAAATTTTCCATGAGTTAAATACTGACATAAGCTCTGTTTTCAACAGAGTGTTTGAAAGGGGTGATTTTTCTTGATTGTCAGTGGTTTTTGGGTTTTGGTATTTGGGCTTAAGAATTCTTATAAAATGAAAGCACTGCAGAGGACATATGCGTTTTGTGCTGGTGTGACACAGAGCAGCATGGATACCTTATTTCACAATCAGATTATTCAGGGTGTCACCAGGAAGGGTGAGGGCTACACCTAATGTCATCTCCTTGTAACATATAAGCGACCCAAGGACTTTTCACAGAGAGACTGGCTGCTTTGACCAGAAAGATTAGGTTGGGAATTTTTCTTATCCTTCCACAACACATTAGAATCTTCTGAACCTCGTTTTAAAGTTCTAGATTTTGTCACCACCCTAGTAAAAACCTTATGTTCTAAAACCCAAAAATTGGCTATAGAAAGAGAACCTGATTACTAAAAAAGTAGCAGAAGCAACTAGCATATGCTCAACCATGCTAAGTGCTAGGTAGATTTATATGAATGTATATATCTTTTTTTTTTTTTTTTTTTAAGGTAGGGTCTTGTTCTAGCCCAAGCTGACCTGGAATTCACTGTATAGTCTTAGGGTGGCCTTGAACTCTCTGTGATCCTCCTACCTCTGCCTCCTAAGTGCTGGGGTTAAAGCTGTGCATATGTATCTTTATACACCAAAATGTGTGTTTACACATTTTTTATTTAAACTTCTCAACTCTGTGAACTACACGTGTCACCCTCTTTTAGGCAGAGTATTAGAAGTGAGGTCATAAGAAGTTAGGTCATACATTCAGTACTATGCAGCTAACGGGCAACAGAACTTGTACTCTTTTTAATTTTTACTTATTAGAGAGAGAAAGAGGTAGATAGAGATTGTGCATGCCAGGGCCTTCAGCCACTGCAAACGAACTCCAGACACACGTGCCCCATTATGCATCTGGCTTACATGGGTCCTGAGGAATTGAACCTGGGTCCTTTGGCTTTGCAGGCAAGCGTCTTAAAAGCTAAGCCATCTCTCCAGCCCCAGAACTTGTGCTCTTAACCTAGAAGCATGATTGGCTGGGATAGAGGGGCAAGAAGAAATCCATAATTTGTTCATAAATCCCCACTTGAGTATCACTCCTTTCTTTGAGAACTGATTGTAGGGCACAAGGTGGCACATGTGTCTGGAGTTCATTTACAGCAGCTGAAAGCCCTGGCATGCCCATTCTCTCTTTTCACCTTTTCTCTCTCTCTTACTTTCTTGCTCTCACTCTTTCTATCTCTCTCTCAAATAAATAAAAAAATTTAATATTCTTTAAAAATGATTGTAGGGCTGGAGAAATGGCTTAGCAGTTAAGGTGTTTGCCTGTGAAGCCAAAGGACCCAGATTCAGTTCCCCAAGACCCACATAAGCCAGCTGTACAAGGACCATATGCATCTGGAGTTTGTTTACAGTGGCTAGAGGTCCTCGTGTGCCCATTCTCTCTCTCTCTCTCTCTCTCTCTCTCTCTCTCTCTCTCTCTCTCTCTCTCTGTGTGTGTGTGTGTGTGTGTGTGTGTCTCTCTCTGTCTCTCTCTGTGTGTCTCTGTCTCTGTCTCTCTCTCCTTGCAATAAATGAATAAAACTAATTTAAAAAAAAAGATTGTACAAGAAGTAGGCACTTGGCTGGCTCAGTTCATATGTTCTTTGCTTGGTTTGTACAACTTAGATCAAATGCAGGTCCTCAGATATGCTAGATAAACTCTCTGCTACTGAACTCCAACGCCAGCCCTTCCTTTCTGGATTTAGCAGCTGACACATAGATGATCATCAGCCAAAGGACAACTATTCCCTGCCATATGCTCAGAGAAGACTGAAGAGTAAAGAAAGAAACAGACATGCAGAGAGGCTCATGAATGAGGACCACACAGCCGGGTGAGGCAGGGTAGAGCCGAGACAGACTGAGAACTCAGATAGGGGAGTTCTGAGAACCACATGAACCACTGAATATAGGCTCATCTAATGCAAGGTATTCAGTGACTGTCAGAGAGCCTTCAACTTCAAAGTCATAACCTGCACAACTCAGTTTATTTTGTTGTTATGGTTTTGCCCTGGAGGAAAAATACTCATGTCTGTTGATTCTGGATTCTTGGCTGTGCTTAGAAGATATAGTGAGTGTTCTTGTAATATTGAAATTCCATCCTTATCTTAATGTTTTTTCATTGGAAACACTGTTTTTTCTTTATTTACTTGCAAGTAGGGAAAGATATGAGTGAGAGGGAGAATGGGCATGCCGAGCCCTCTGCTAACTGCAAACAAACTTCAGATGTATGCACCCCTTTGTGCACCTGGCTTTACGTGGGTCCTGGAGAACCAAACCACATCAGACTTTGCAAGCAAGCACCTTTGACTACTGAACCATCTCTTCAGCCCTGCTCTGTATTTTGTTGTTGTTGTTGTTGTTGTTCAGGACTTCCTGTGTCCTTGGAATAATTATTTCACCACTTTAAGGATAATGCTACTATAAGGAGGGAATTGTTAGCATACTTGAGCTGGCCTCCAGGATAAGGTGGTGGAGCCACTTAAGCTGAAAGTTCCCAAGACTTGCTGTCTGAAGTTTTATCCCATTCATCATTCCCTCATGCCCCTTTATGCCAGGCACATTGGTACCAAAGACAGGAAAACACTCCAGTCAGTCCATATGGCAAGTCCTATGAGCAAAGAACATGAAATAGACTGCCAGGGACAGTAGTAGAAAATGCCAGGCTTGAAAAGAACTCTCACTCCCACCCCAGGCAAACAGCCACAAAGAAACACAAAGCAAGAGCTCTATTAATACCTACGCTTAATGTGGCATCTCATTTTAGATGGAAGTTCCACTCAGTGAACTAACAGCGTCGATTAGAGATAAGTGCATTCAGAAGGAAACAACTTGATGGGTAAGCAAGAAGAGATTAATAAATACATGAGCTCCTTAAGGCCTGTTATAGCTCAAATATGAAATGGTCTCCACAGGGTCATGTGATCACTGCCTAGTTCCAACTGGAAACTTTGGGAGGTCAGACCTAGCTGGAGGAAACAAGTTGCTGGAGGCAGGTCCTCAGGGGATCTTGTCTCTAGACCCTTCCAGTCCATCACAAGGTGAGAGCCTCCTCTTTTGCATGCTCTTGTTGCCATGATGTTCTGCCTAAACAAGATACCATGGACTGAGCCCTCTGAAGCCTTGAGCCCAGACAGATCTTTGCTCCTTTCAATTGTTTATGTCATACAGCTTGGTACTATTAAGAGATGAAAAGCTAACTGACACAGGCTACACGTTTTTCAACTCTGTACCAGTAGTGCCTGACACAAAAGAAGAAAGCAGTTAGTATAAGTGAAAGAAAGGACGTGTGAGGGGAAAGGAAGAGAAGGTATGTGGCATACAGTAGGTGCTCAGTGTGTATTGCATCTGTACCTCTAGCAAATAAGAATTATGATCAACCACAGTTGGTCTGAATTGTGTGCACATGATAACTTGATAGATAACCAGGGATTCAGAGCCTCTAGCCTGTTTGGAAACTGCAGAAGTTCCATCCCAGGTAGATGATGTGCTCTTATCCCACAGAGGGAGGAAACCCTCCTTCCCCACCCTGTCATTTCCTCAGCATTAGAGATGCTGGAAACAAATTGACAGAAATCTGGAGGAAAGTAACTCAAGTGATTTAGGAGAATGGAAGAGCTGGCTTATGGGGCCAGATTAAAGAAGCTAAATATGTATAGCTTGCCTAAGTGACAACTAAATGGGGCATTTGATAAGTCTATAAATACGTGGAAGATGTAAATGCCAAGAAGGAAAGGGAATTACTTAGTATGGCACAATGGACCATTGGCATAATGGGATAATATTAAGAAAGGGAAAATGAAGGTTGGACATCAATAAAAAGCTTCCTGACAAGGAGAACCATTCCTGACAGAGGACACTATTAAGTTATGTGTTGTGGGCCAAGGGGAGTAATGCCAGTGCCCTTTCTGACTGCTGGCGATGGAACCAGCTAGGTGGAGAGGAGCAATGTCCTGACTGGGGCACGGAAGCCAAGCAGGAGACCTATGCTTGTCCCAGTCCCTGAAAGGAAGAAAGCTGCTGCTTCTCCTCGGGGAAGTGAGATGACCCAGGTGTCTCAAAGGCTTGCACCCTGTGGAGAAAGGGTTGTGCTAGCAGTACATTACATACAAGATCGCTGCCAGAGAGATTAGCATTCACCTCACAGTGATTCCTCATTTCTTTCAGGATAAATCCTACATTCGAGCTGGAGAGATGGCTCAGCCCTAAGGACCCAAGTTCAATTCCCCAGTATCCACATAAGCCAGATGCACAAGGTTGTGCATGCATAAGGAGTCCATTTGCAGTGGCTGGGGTCCCTGGTGTGTCCATTTTCTTTCTATCTGCCTCTCTCTCTCTCTCTCTCAAAATAAATTTCTTCCAAATTAAAAAAAAAAAAAAAACCCACATTCCCTAGTGTGCATTCCTGAGCCCATCCCAAGTTCCAGCCCTGACGGCCTAACTGGCCTCACCTCCAACCAGCACTCTCCACACACCCTCTATAGTCCACAGCACCACTCGTTAATCCCAGTACTTCTCCAGACCTTTCATTTACTTGCCTTTCTTCACAGCTGACCTCCCGACAAACCTTTCTGCTTCTCTGCAGCAGGTCAGAGTTTCTCCTCCGACCTCTCAAAGCCTACTATGCAGGCTAATCTTCATAGCCCGTTTACCTGTGGATACTCAAAGTCTCTCACAGAGCCTGGCCAAAGTATGTGGTCAGTAAATGTAGGACTAAATCAAGGAATGAGGTTCTCTTCTTAGCACCCTTGGACTCTTATCATTCCTTGGGCCCCTTATATAATAATTAGGGGGAAAGAGATTCCAACTGTCAGTAGTATCTTTGAATGTTCCTGGCCTCCTGACCAGCACAGTCTATGTCATTTAGACAGCTATAAACTACAACCTCAAATCTGAAACGCAGTGTGCCTTCTACTGTGATTGAAATGTAAATATGAGGTAATCCTTACAGCAAATACTTTTTAAGGGCCCATGAATTATCCACAAATATATATTTTCCCCATATGAAAACATCATAAATGTAAGGATAACAGACTTCCGCTAATGCCTGTGGAGATCTTCGGGTTTACCTAACCTAATTCCTTCAGGAAATCAGGGAGAATGAGAGGCAGATGAGAGGCCATCAAACTTTGAAGCTCCTACTGTAGGGATAATATATATCGGTTAGGAAATTCACTAACCTTTTCACTCTGCTTTTTTGGGGGGGTTAGTTTCGAGATATGGTCTCACTCTGGCCCAGGCTGACCTGGAATTCACTATGTAGTCTCAGGGTGGCCTCGAACTCACGGCAATCCTCCTACCTCTTCCTCCTGAGTGCTGGGATTAAAGGCGTGTGCCACCACACCCAGCTTCACTCTGCTATTTTTAAAACATTTTTAATGGGCCAGACATGGCCTCAGAAAACAAAAAAAAAAATTATTTTGCTTTTTCCATTTATATAATCATGCATGTATATGAGCATGCCAGGGTCTCTTGCACTAAAAACAAAACATCAGGTGCTTGCCCTCCTGTCTGTATCTGCCTTTATGTGGTGCTCGGGAATCAAACCCAGGCCAGCAAGCTTTGCAAGCTAGTGCCTTTAACCACTGAGCCATCTCTCTCCAGCTCTTGTACTCTGCCTTGATAATACACACAGCCCACTTGTGCCATTGTACACATGTTGTTCCATTGCGAAGTCCACTCACTGGGAGATGTTATGACCATTCAGTAAGTAGTTTCTCTCTCCCTCTCTTCCCCTCCCTCCTTGACTCTTAGTGGCCTGAGTTTACGTCACCACTGAAAAATCTAATGTAAGCATGTGCTTGTAGTCACTGCCTACTCCATATATTACACATTGGCTGGACTTCATTCCATTGCTGTGTATTCCTCCCATTAATGCTTTATATTGTTGACCTGCCAAACAACACCATCTCTCCATTCCGTGCAGCATTTCCGATACGGTCTGGCATCCAGCCCCTTCTCTCTGTCGGGAGTCTTGAACTTGAGAGCGTGCATGTGTGTGTGTGTGCGCACGCATGCGTTTGCACACACACACACACACACACAAACAGAGGTCAGAGGACAAATTCAAGGTATTAGTCTTGGACTTCCTCCCTGTTCAAGACAAGATTTCTCCTGTTGCTTGTAATTACATACTCCTGGCCAGCTGGCCCATGAGCTTCAGGAATCTGAATCCGCCTCCCACAGCTGCAGACACAGTGGGATTACAGGTGTGTGCTCCTTGCCTGTGCTTTACAAAGGTCTGGAGATCCAAACTCCAGTGGGCAGGCTTGCACAGCAAGCACTTTTAGCCTCTGAGCCATCTCCTCCTCAGCCCTGAGCTCATAATTCTTAAAGTTCTGGATTTACTTACAGCTTCCACGTCCTATTTGCTCTTATAGAAAGAATGTGGCAAGGAAAAAGAGTAGGTATGCAAATGCTGACTGTCCTCTCTGCCTCTGCTGTCACACAGCCCTGTGAGGTCCTCATCATTCTACATCATTTTACAGCAGTACCTGAATTTGTTACCTGGCCTCTAGTACTTACCCACGATTCCTTTTCTTCGGAACCACTTTGGCTACTGTCTAAATGGTAGGCCTCGTCATCTGACTTCTCCCTTACATCCTTTGACAGCTACTCTCAGTGTATCGGCCCAGACCCATTTCTCTATTTAGCATGGCATAAAAGGTCTTAAGTAGCCTGGACTTAGCCCGGTTCTGACTCCTCACCCTCAGAGCCTTCTGTGCAGGGGCTGTGTCTCCTTCACATAGGCCAAGCATACCCAGCTCCTGGACATTCTCTCATTCACATCATCTTCCTCACACATCCTTGTTCTTTTATGATAGGCCAAGCATACCCATCTCCTGGACATTCTCTCATTCACATCTTCCTCACACATCCTTGTTCTTTTATGAAATTATGTTCTGTCACTTGGCCTATACAAATAGACTGGTCTCTTCAGACAGAATCATGCCTTTGCTGGCCTCTCTCAAGCTGTCACACGTCTTTGCTTTGTTGGGGACCTCCTAGCATAGGCCAGTAAAGGTTCTTTTTTTTTTTTTTTCTTTAGCAGTGACTTTAAAAAAAAAATACTTTTACTTATTTGAGAGAGGGAGAGTGAATATGGGTGTACCAGGGCCTCCTGGCACTGCAAATGTACTCCAGACACATGTGCCACTTTGCACATTTGGCTTTCCGTGGGTCCTGGGGAAACGAACCTGGGCCATCAGGCTTTGCAAGCAAGTGTCTTGAACTTCTGAGTCATCTCTCCCACCCTCATAGAGGCTCTTGACTGCTGCTTCCTATTAGCCACTCATGTGGTGCTATGAACTAGAAATAAGTGTCACTTGAACAAAATAAGGGGAAAGTGGCTTTTGTAAGCTATTCCACAGCATAGGATACAGATCTTCCCAATGTTCCTAAAAAGCAACCAAAGGAAATTTAGATGGTACCTTTGACAAGAAATGCTTAATTTTGATATCAATTTGAAAAGCATCCTGTTTGATACTGACAAGGTGAGAGCAAGAGAGAGGCTCCCAAATAGTGCTGAGTGGCAAATCCTGAAGCCCGTCAGTGCCCCAGGTTTTCTGGTTTATTTTAATGCAGCAAGCTGCTTTATGAGATCTGCAGCCACTTGAAATATGATTTACTACTCGTAAGAAGTTTCAAATGGGTAATGAAGATTCAGGAATGAGACTCCCAATGTACATAGTCAATTTTGTTGCTGTTGCTATCCAGTACATCTCTGCCATTGAAATGAATTATTTATTATAATTTATTTCAACCCTGGAAAATAAAGCTGTTTTCATTGAGATGTGTGCTGTAACATTCAGAGTAGACACATTGCATGTGGTACTGTCAATTAATTAATCCTGAAGTTTCATTCCAACTTTGCGTTCTTGCAAGCTGGGAGACTGGCAGGTAATTCTTTCCGCAATAAACTATGATTTAAATGAATGCTTTGAAGACTAGAGGTAAAGTTGGTAATGGAGGAAGTTGAAAGAACTGCAGAACTGGGTTGTGTTTTCCCCTAGATTTTTGCATTGAATGGAAGGGTTTTTAAATATTTCAGGCAATTCATCACTTGGAGCAAAAGTGTCCCTAACTTTCTGTAAGGGGGGGCAGGAAGAGTACTGTTGCTTCTGTGGGGAGCAGGCAGTGCCAGTCTTTGGCGAAAGCCAGCTAAGTTTACCAGTCCTGGGGTGCCTTTGAGATAAGAAGTTTGTTTGTTTCAACATTAGAGCAAGGCCCACACTACAGAGACCAAGCAAGCAGTCCTCCCAGATGATTCCAAAGGAGAATGAGTCTCCCATAAATGACTGCAGTCTTGTATTTCATTAAGTGCTAAATACTACCATTGTGAGGCGGCGAAAACACTATATGCATGGAGGAATATGCTTAGTATGTACAGATCTTAATGATGGGGCTTAGTTAGTCAAGGCAGGAAAACTCAATGAAAATATATGCTGATTTGTCCATTATGCTCATTTTTTATAACATTCCAGTAATACCACAAAGGAAGATGGCAGACAAAAGCAACAATTGATTCCTGTTTCCTAAAGTCTACTACTATCTAATTTGAGCATGATCACATTCAAGTATCTGAGTGAGTGTGTGTGTGTGTGTGTGTGTGTGTGTGTGTGTGTGTGTCCATCCTCAGGAATAGTGCTTGATGGTGACAGAAATTCCCTTCCTTTCACTTGCACTGAAAACCTAGGTGCATTTCCTCCTTGGGCTGCACACAGGTTCTCCTTGGTCCTAGATTTCCAACCAGGGCATCAGGCTCCAAACAAACTGCTACGCAGATGGTTAGATTTCTCTGCTTTTTCAGATCCTGCTGTGCTAGTCAGGCAATCATGTTTTTGTTTAGTTTTTTTCTATTTTTATTGTTTATGGGGCCAACCTTCCCTGTCCTCTCTTCCTAGCCTTCTAAAAAGCTAGTTACGTTTGCCAATGGGTTCCTGAGACTCAGAAGCAGCTCTAAGAGTTGAGTCATATATTATCGATTGTTCCTCAAAGCATCACCAAATGTATTGCATCAAAGTCAAGAGCGCTCTCACTTGGCAAGGTGCATGGACTAACAGGTTCAAGCTCACTGTCCCGCAGCACGCGCCCTTGCCCAGCTTTTCTTTGTTCTCCCTCTCTCCTCAAAGGTTAGGCATGGGGATGCTTTGTCCTCAGTCTTTCAACTTGTCTTTTGATCTCTCCTTCCTGCATGCTAACCAAAGGGCATGGCATGTTACTCCAGCCTCACCCCATTTTCCATCTGTCTGGTCACCAGGCAGCAAATCTGCAGAATCATTACACTGTCTCTCAAGTCCACAAAGAGGCTGGCATGGAGAGGAAGAGCTGATGTCCCTGCCCCCCTCTGCTCAGAGAGGCGGGCTGGGAGCTCTGAGTTCTTGCCTCACCACTCTCACCTGGAGGAGGTCCAGATTAGTTACAGCGTGTGGTGTGCACAGACGCTAACGAGGGCAACTGCTCACTTCATACCAAGTCTTATAACTCAAAGGAAATTCACTTAATTCACTGGCTTCTATGGTACTATATGTATGCAACTCTTGTTAGAATGAAAACCATTTTTTTATAAAAATGTTCAGTGGACCAATTTCCAGAGATAGTCTTATCAGGTTTATATTGCTCACTCTAGAGTCTGAAAACATGCTTACCAAATTTGTAAGCCTTTTGGGTGTGAAACCGAAAGTTCTGCTGAGAACTCTCCAGGAACCGTGGGCCTAGATTCTACTCACAGGCATTTCAGCAGCTACAGGGCTCATCAGCAAGTGGCAGTGCGGCACATGGAGCAGGTGCACGGGCACCATGTCCAGCAGGTCCGCTGACAGTGGAAGGTGAGCTGTGTCCAGAAGTGATGTGTGGTCATTCTGTTTCAGTCACCCAGAAGGTGGCCTTGGGCCTCACTCACCGTCAGACAACCTGATGGTAACAGGCAGCAGGCTGGCATGATGAATTCCAGCAGACCTTTGCACATGACCTGTGGTAGCCTCACATCCTGGTACCGCAACACCTTGAGCAAGCTAATTATCAGGGGCTCCGAGCCTTAGTCCGTGGGGATGGGGGGTAACTGCTTACTTCCCAGGATTCATTGAGAATTTGAGATTCTGTATACAGGCAGCTAGCAGGGTGCTGGCTCCTAGAAGAGTGTCTGTAACAGCTAGTATTACTGGTAGATGGTGAGAAAACCATCAGGCAGAACTTACGAGTAGGTAGAATTCTTGTCATTAAAACAATGGTGACTCAGACTTTGGCCTTTGTAATCTGAAAACCTCTGACAACAGCCCTCCCTGGAAGCTGCTTGCTAAAGGGACAGCGGGGGCTTGGAAGAATGTCCAGGTGCCACTTACAGGAGTGAGATCCTTGGAAGTTCACAATAAACCAGCATAGATGGTTAACCATTTCGAGTTTTAGCCTTGGCCCATTGACTGAAGTCAGAACTGTTTTCTGTACAGTGTTTTTTTGTCAGCTTCTCATTGCAGTCTGTGGCACTGTGGAGCAGTAGTGTCCAGAGAAACCACAACCTTGCTTATCCAACTGTAGCGAAAGGTAGGGCAGAAAACATGAAATGGGAGCCTTGACTTACGAAGTGCCCAGCTGAGGAGACGTGCGGCCCAGAAGCTGGGGACAGGGCAGTGTCTGGGCCGGTGCCCGTGCCTTACACCCATGGCTGGCTTGATGAGTAGGAGCAGCCAGACATGAACAAAGGGACAGATCACATCACTGTTTCATTTTTTCAAGTTCTTAAAATAGTTTTATCATATTTATGATTTTGTGTTTTATTTGTTTTTTGTGCATGTGTACATAGCGTATGTGTGACATTAGTATGTTCATTATGTGTGGTGTGTATACATGCCTATGCAAATGCATGCTCTACACATGCATATGGCAGCCAGAGGAGCACTTCAGGTGTCCTTCTCTCATGCAACCACATACACTCATGAGCTTGAGGCAGCAAGTCCCGGTGACTCTCGGGTGTCCACCCACCATAGACTGGGGTTACAGCTGTACAGAACCAACTTGAGCAATATCAGACCCTTGTGCCTAAGCAGCAGGTGCTCCTAACCACTGAGCTGTCTTTCCAGAGGAGTATTCTGGAGGTGTATACAGTGGGGGGGGGGGGCCAGAGGACACCTTGGGGGTATTGGTCCTTCCACCTCATTTGAAACTGGTTCTCTCTTCTGATTGCTGGCCACTACTGCGTGTCCAGGCCAGCTGGTCCATGGGCTTAGGGAAAACTCTCATCTCCTCCTCTCAGCTCACCGTCAACTTGCTGGGATTTCCAAAGCCCACCATGGCTTCGGGCTTTTCCATGGGACTGGGGGATCCAAACCGGGGTACACACACACTTTCACTGCGAATACTTTATCTTCTGAACTACCTCCCTAGCACTGTAATTTTGTATTTTATTTGAAAGATTACAAAAGAACAATAGAATCACTCTCATTCAGAATCCATGCTGCTACATGTACCAGACTAAGTCAGGATGCTTTCTGGGCTACTTCCTTTCAGGTGACTAAAACTTTTATTTTGGACTGTAACCCTGAGTGACTGGAAAATTGTGAGACCATAATCTCATTCATCTGTCTAGTCAAGACAGAAGCTGTGATACTTCCTTGAGCCATGAAATTCCATTGTGTTAGGCCAAAGGGTAGCCACAGTTGGATAAAGGAATATTATAATGTTGAAGGCCTAGTATGTGGCCAGGACAATAAAAAATGTTTGGTATATATAAAGGAAACAATTTCTCCCAGCACCCTTTCGCATCAAGTGTTACATTCTTCCATTTTAAGGATTAAAGGCTTAAAGACTTGCCCGATTCCACAAGCTAAATGACATCGAGACTGGAGCTCAGTTTTGAGTCCCACCCCATGTTGGTTTCCCTTCATTAAGAGAAACCCCTGGAAAGGACTGTCAAAGGCCTAAGAGAGGAGGAAGGGGAAAGAGGCAGTGTTGGAAGTGAATGGAAGTTGAAGACAGGAAGCCCCAACCAACACAGCCACTACTGTACCAAATACTGACTGGGATGACGTCGTGTGGGCGAGGTGTGTGTGGAACCACTGTCCTTCGGTGGTCACTTCCTGTGTCCTTGACCACAGATAGCTCTCACCAAGATACTACAAGCAAAGGCACTGTACCTCTGCACTGCCTCAGGTATTCTTCCCTGGGGGTGGGGATTAGTGAACAGATTTCCATAGGAATTAGCCCCCCTCCCCCACCCCCATCTCACCTTGGTTGAGCTATTTTCCCTGACTACACCCTCTAAGATTATTCCAAAAAATGATTCTGGAAATGGGCTGCCTCTTTACATATTTTCAGAAAAGTTTTTTAAAAAATTTAAATCAGCCATTTTTGCCAACTTTATTTTTAGAAAAGTATTTTATTCAAACATCCCCTTACTTATTACAGACATAAATACATGCATTCAGACAAATGAATCCACGAGAGAACCGTATAAAGTAATTGGCACATCACTTCAGGATGCTTTGTCAGTTACTGGAAGAATTTGGTGCCTCTAACTTTAATCTTCTCCATTAAAATATCCATTCTGCCTTCAGATTGTGAAGCCCATAATATTTTAGACTGTCTCCATGGATCTGTTAGTTTTGCTTGTCAATTTAATTTGTGACTCTATGGCTTTGGGTAGCCCACTAGGTTTTACATGGCAACATATGATCTGCAAATGATATTCACCAAACCAGGCTTCAGATCTAGCTTCTCTCCAGAGACTGGGACATGCAACAATATGGAATTGGCAGATTTCATTTGCAACCAGCTTAATCATTTTGATGATGAGGAGGGGAGGGTGGATGTTGGGAGCTGCAGTCACTGTGTGATGAAAGGGAAGGGCGGATGTTGGGATCTGTAGTCACTGTGTTGATGGAGGAGGAGGGAAGTGCAGATGTTGGGATCTGTAGTCACTGTGGATGGAGGAGGAGGGAAGGGCAGATGTTGGGATCTGTAGTCACTGTGTTGATGGAGGAGGAGGGAAGTGCAGATGTTGGGATCTGTAGTCACTGTGGGATGGAGGAGGAGGGAAGGGCAGATGTTGGGATCTGTAGTCACTGTGGTGATGGAGGAGGAGGGAAGGGCAGATGTTGGGATCTGTAGTCACTGTGGTGATGGAGGAGGAGGAAAGGGCAGATGTTGGGATCTGTAGTCACTGTGGGATGGAGGAGGAGGGAAGGGCAGATGTTGGGATCTGTAGTCACTGTGGTGATGGAGGAGGTGGGAAGGGCGGATGTTGGGATCTGTAGTCACTGTGTTGATGGAGGAGGAGGAAAGGGCAGATGTTGGGATCTGTAGTCACTGTGGGATGGAGAAGGAGGGAATGGGAAGATGTTGGGATCTGTAGTCACTGTGGTGATGGAGGAGGTGGGAAGGGCGGATGTTGGGATTTGCAGACACTGTGGTGATGGAGGAGGTGGGAAGGGCAGATGTTGGGATCTGTAGTCACTGTGGTGGTGGAGGAGGAGGAAAGGGCAGATGTTGGGATCTGTAGTCACTGTGGGATGGAGGAGGAGGGAAGGGCAGATGTTGGGATTTGCAGACACTGTGGTGATGGAGGAGGTGGGAAGGGCAGATGTTGGGATCTGTAGTCACTGTGGTGATGGAGGAGGAGGGAAGTGCAGATGTTGGGATCTGTAGTCACTGTGGATGGAGGAGGAGGGAAGGGCAGATGTTGGGATCTGTAGTCACTGTGCTGATGGAGGAGGAGGGAAGTGCAGATGTTGGGATCTGTAGTCACTGTGGGATGGAGGAGGAGGGAAGGGCAGATGTTGGGATCTGTAGTCACTGTGGTGATGGAGGAGGAGGGAAGGGCAGATGTTAGGATCTGTAGTCACTGTGGTGATGGAGGAGGAGGAAAGGGCAGATGTTGGGATCTGTAGTCACTGTGGGATGGAGGAGGAGGGAAGGGCAGATGTTGGGATCTGTAGTCACTGTGGTGATGGAGGAGGTGGGAAGGGCGGATGTTGGGATCTGTAGTCACTGTGTTGATGGAGGAGGAGGAAAGGGCAGATGTTGGGATCTGTAGTCACTGTGGGATGGAGAAGGAGGGAATGGGAAGATGTTGGGATCTGTAGTCACTGTGGTGATGGAGGAGGTGGGAAGGGCGGATGTTGGGATTTGCAGACACTGTGGTGATGGAGGAGGTGGGAAGGGCAGATGTTGGGATCTGTAGTCACTGTGGTGGTGGAGGAGGAGGAAAGGGCAGATGTTGGGATCTGTAGTCACTGTGGGATGGAGGAGGAGGGAAGGGCAGATGTTGGGATTTGCAGACACTGTGGTGATGGAGGAGGTGGGAAGGGCAGATGTTGGGATCTGTAGTCACTGTGGTGATGGAGGAGGAGGGAAGGGCAGATGTTGGGATCTGTAGTCACTGTGGTGATGGAGGAGGAGGGAAGGGCGGATGTTGGGATCTGTAGTCACTGTGGTGATGGAGGAGGTGGGAAGGGCAGATGTTGGGATCTGTAGTCACTGGTGATGGAAGAGGGAAGGGTGGATGTTGGGATCTGTAGTCACTGTGGTGATGGAGGAGGAGGGAAGGGCAGATGTTGGGATCTGTAGTCACTGTGGTGATGGAGGAGGAGGGAAGGGAGGATGTTGGGATCTGTAGTCACTATGGTGGTGGAGGAAGAGGAAAGGGCGATGTTGGGAGCTGCAGAGCTGCTCACTACTGTTGGTATTTATACCTTCAGTGCCTGAAATGCTTCTTGTTCTTTGTAGCATTTTTATCTACATCTCATGTGATTCTCAGTTTCCTTGTTTTGGATTATTGTTTTCCTCTTTAAAGTTAATTGCACAGACACAGGGAAAAGTTCCACTCACTTGCCACCAAGACCACAGGGTAGATTGGATTGCCTAAAATTTTTACTAACATATGCTACCCAGCAAGGCAAGCTGGAGTACTGTTTGTGGTGGTACGCGCCACATAATAGCTCTTTTCCTGCCCTCCTTTGGGAACAGAGCTCTATAGCTTGGAAAGAGACAGGCTGGGGAGATGGTTCAGTGGTTCAGGGTGCTTGCTTACAAAACCTGTCAGCCTGGGCTCAAGCCCCAGAACCCACATAAAATCAGATGCACCCAAAGCTTGTAGTTAACAGGAAGAGACCCTGTCTTAGAAGGTCAAACTCAGACACACTGCTTGTCTTCCACATGGGCACCCATTCACACACGTGTGTGCAAGCAAAGTAAATAACCTTTAAAGATCAGAAATTGACTCTTCATAATGAGATGGAACCCCTCTTCATGGGCACCTGCCTGGCCTGCTGCAGCACCTCAGCCTCCCTCCTGTCAGCTCACCTGCCCAGGGCATGTTCTGCATGCCTCCCTGTGGGCACGCACTCTTCTCTGGCTCCCTTGCCTTCACAGTGAAGTCCAGGTTCCTCAACACGGTTGTCCAGCCTGGCCCTGGAGTCTCTCACTTCTCACTTCTCTCTCCTGAAATGCTGGGTCCCTCTCCATTGCAAAACACATTACATTCATTCCCACCCTACTTTTTTTAACCTCTCCCTGCATATGATGACTCCATAAATGTTACCTTCTGTATGGACCCTCCCTGACTTCTCTTCAAAATTTAGAGGGAAGCCAGGCATGGTGGCGCATGCCTTTCATCCCAGCACAGAAGCAGAGGTAGGAGGATCAGCGAGAGTTTGACACTGCCATGAGACTACATCGTGAACTCCACGTCATCCTGAGCTAAAGCAAGGCGCTACCTCAAAGCAAAAGACGAATTTAGAGGATTTCTCCTCTGTGCATCCCACAGCTTTTCCCAGACCTGTCTCCTCCTACTACTCTTTGTGGTCTTCCCTGGGGGGCACCAGGTCCTTAGGCACAGAGGTTTGGATGCATGCCTGGCTCTCTCACCTCCTCTGCGTCTCATCCAAATGTGAAAACTCAGAGCGTGGGGGAACATACACTTGTAGGAGTGGGTGAGTGATCAGTGAGTGAGGAGTGGTTTGAGGAACATTTCCAGTTTGAGCTAGCAAGAAACCTAGCATGACAGGACCACATGGAAAGTGTCCTTTATTTCCCTCCCAAGCCCACCTCCCCCACACAAACACAGAGGGGTGTGGAGAGATGATGCCCCTTCATCACATGATCCCTCTTTGGATGAGGTGAAAAGCAGACAGGAAATTAGCTGAGTCTTTGCCTGGTGCCTCAACACCAAGGAAAGCATATGAGGGTGGAGAGGCAGACTAAGCCTCTTGGCTCTGTGGCCTCTGACCTCTGCCCACCAGAAACTTCTCACTAAGCCAGAAGTCTTGGCCAAGGGTTTAGATAAATAACTTTATAGGCTTCCAGAGTCAAAGCTAGCTGTTGAGGATTTGCCCTTCTAGCTATCAGTAAAATGGAGGGGTGTTAAGTGAGAACATAAAAGAGCTGGGATTCAGAACTGGAGGGATGGCTTAGCGGTTAAGGCGATTGCCTGCAAAGCCAAAAAGATCCAGGTTTGATTCCCCAGGACCCACATTAGCCAGATGCACAAGGGGGGCACACACGTCTAGAGTTCATTTGCAGTGGCTGGAGGCCCTGGTGTGCCCATGTTCTCTCTCTCTCTTTCTCCCCTCCCCCCCAGATGCTGTCCATCCTCATGAACACTGTTGTCTTTGAAGACTGTCGGAACCAGTGGTCAGTATCCAGGCCTCTTCTGGGGCTCATCCTGCTCAACGAGAAGGTGAGTGGGGCTTCCGGAAGGTCCTAGGGAAGAGGAAGAAAGAGGTTAGACACCACGTTGAACACTGAAGATGGAGGAGCAGAACCCTGGGCCAAAGAACTGCACCCTTGACAAGTCCACTAAGGCCTTCTTTCGCAGAAGGCCCTTCCCCACAGTTCTCAGGACGCCCCCTCTCCCATCCCCCTACCCCTGCTACAGTACCACAACTGCTGTGCTGGGGTTCAAGTCCCCCTTACTTCCTCCCCCACTCCCCGGAATGCTGAGCAACAGCTCTTTTGTCTCCCCACTCGGCCTCTCCTCACCTCAGGGATCCCCATTCCATAGATAGCGGCAGCCACAGGCCTTCAGGGATTGTGCGCAGAGCCAGTGTCCTTGGGTGGAGAGCAGGCATTTCCAGCCTCTGCCGCATGCTGGCCCCCAGCAGTCGGCAGGAGCAGTGCATTACCGCCTCAGAGAATGAATTGTCTATACAATAAGGTAGTACTGGGGGAAAGACAGTGAGATTAGAGGCAGCTGCATACATTAAAATTCAAACTAAAATCCCAGCCTTAGAAGGAAACTAATAGAAGAAGAAAATATATCAAGAAGAGAAGCGCTGTCTCATCACTCACCTGTGCTGAAGTATCCAATTTTAGCCACATTCAATAGCAGTGTCATTCATCTTCCCTCGGTGTTATTGTGATTTAAATCCAAGCTCTATAAAAGAGAGCAGTTCTTTTAAAATGATTGAGAGGGAATAAGGGCAAATTCAGTGTTTAGAAAAGGCTTATGACATCACAATATTATACTTTACTGATGGAGGCAATATTTCATGGTTTAAGATGAAAAAGTAATAATTTTCTATTTGGTGTGAGTCACTGCATCATTATAAAAGGGAAAAATAAGTAGTTTTGTGCATTCCCAATCTTGTTCGGGAAGACATTGTGGTTTCAGTATAATGTCTCTGATATATAGTATTTAAGTATTAGTCTGACTCCATATTAATTATGTGTGTGTTTTGATGTGAGCTGTTTTAATGTATGATGTAAATTAAATATCATGCAGCTTGGGCTTGGGAAGATAAACACATGATTGGCAAAATGTTGTCTTTTGCTGAAATTAGACTGTTGCTGTGATTAGGTACTCTGTTCAGTACCAGAGCTTATGCTGGTATAAAAGCCCCAGACCCAGCAGAAGAAGCTGAGCAGTTATCTGTGACCAGGTATGACAGATACTGTTCTCAGTGCCAGCGGGTTCTCCCCGAACTAAGCAGGCCCCTCTAGGACCCTGCCTCAGCACAGCAGACAGCAGACCCGTGGAGCCCTCAAGGACAGAGATTTGGAATGCAGCCCAGAGCTGTTGGAGTGATTCACAGAAGCCAGGAAGGATGATGAGGCCTGGGGGAGACCTGTGGCCTCACCTTCAGTCACCTGAAGTGCTCCCGGGGCAGTGGAAGTTCTTCCCCTCTGCCTTGGAGCCCTTCCTCTTGCAGCCTTCCTGTGACAAGTGCAGACCTGAGTTCAGTCTCCCACAGAGGAGGCAAGGACTCCATCAGGCTCGGAAATGACAAGAGAACCGAGATTTCTATGAGAAGGGATAGCAGTTTACACCTAGGAGTGTCTCTGTGGCTTAGGACAATTCTGTATAGACCTGGATGAAAGCTCCATTGAGCTTTAGGTGAGCTCTGAGAAGATCCAAGTTGGTCTAGCCCTTTCTCTATCCCACAAGTTCCTTCCTACCAGGCTTGGGGTCAGAGCCCTGATACTGTTCTGTCTCCCAACAGTATTTCAGTGAGCTGAGAGCAAGTCTGATAAGCAGCCAGCCTCTCTCCAAGCAGGAGGTCCTGGCTCAGTGTTTCAGGAATTTGATGGAAGGAGTGGAGCAGAACCTGACTGTCAAAAACAGAGACAGGTGAGTGTTGCCCATCAGGGCATCTCTGCAGGAGGCAGACATTCCAGGCATGTTGCAAAGAATTGAATTGTGCTTAACATACCTTCCATATTGAGGTAGCTTTTCTATTACACCTTGAGATCCTACACCCAGGACAGTTCCATTCACTACTGAGGCATTTGCTTCCTTTCCAGCAAAATGCAAGCTAGGCACTATACAGGCATGCAGAGGTTAGTAAGGTGCATACTTTAGCCTTAAGCAGTTGATAATCCAACAGGAGAGATGAAGAGTAACTGCAATAGGAGACTGTCAGCCATGGAAGATGAAGAAAGGCTTCCTTGCATTTGAACAAGCACGGGCCTTGCAGGCAGGAAGACCACGGTTCAATTTAATCCTGTGCTATGTGCCAGAAAAGCAGTTAGCTACTCAGTTTCCTCAACAGGACAGTGGAGACTATGAACAGATTGACTGCAGTGTTTATATAACAGAATGTAGGAAAGCCTGAGACAGATGACCTCTGTTCAGTATTGGCTTTTTTCCTCTTTCTGTCCTTTAAGAGTAACTGGTAGCAGTGGCCAATGTGCCTAAGAGGAGAACAAACTTAAAGGTAGGCCTGAATTCATTCATTTAATTTTTAAAATGTTACTGAGAGTCTACTATGTGTAGATATTGGGAATCCATAACAGTGGTAACCAAAGCAGTCAAGGTTCCTGCCCTCATGGAGCTTACACTCTAGTGGGGGAGACAGACAGTGATGAACTCTGTATGAAGAAAATGTGTTCATGGGGAACACTGCTCATGCTGACCTTTGATAGGTGTGGTAGGATTCAAACCCACACCATTTTAAATGCACACCATCAGTTGCCCAGTCAGCAGTGTGTCGAGGGTTACCAGCCTGGAGCTGTAGTAATATAAGACCATGTCAGCATTTCACTGTACGGCCCTCTCCCAGGTCTCCCGCTCCACCATGAGAATGTCCTCCAGGCCTCAGGAACTGGATAGGAGACGTGACACATGGATAAATCCCCTCCCTGCCTCTGGAGAGAGATTCCCTCCCTGAGGCCAGAGAGCTGAGTGGCACTCTAGGGTTGCTCTTTGAAGTGGCATCAGCGGCCCCACTGGTCTCACAAGAGTGACAATGAGCAAGAAGTGCTTTTCTTGTGCCAGGCACTGTGTAAGGGAAGGTTCTTGGGTACTCTCTCTGTGACTTCATGAATTTTATTCCTGCTTTCCCTTGGGACAGTTACTAGTACCGGGCACAAAGACAAATGGCTAAGTAGTTAGCTAAGCTGCCTAGCTAGCTAATAAGTAGTAGAGCCAGGATTTGAACTCAGTGCTCCCTATGTCTTGTTTTCTTTCATTTTACTTTATTTTAAACAGGGTTTTACTACATATCACAGGCTGGTCTCAAATTCAGTATCCTCCTGCCTCGGCCTCCTGAGTACAATATTTAGGGCATAAGCTTTGGTTTTTTATTCTTTTCCATGTATGTGTTATTTGACTTTTTGGGTTTAATTAATTAATTTATTTATTTATTTGAGAGAGTGAAAGAGGCACATAGAGAGACAGTGAACATGCCAGGCCACGTAAGCCACTACAAATGAACTCCAGGTGCATGCACCACCTTGTGCATCTGGCTTTACGTTGGTACTGGGGAAGTGAACCTGGGTCCTTTGGCTTTTCTAGCAAGCGCCATCTGTCCAGCCCTTCTTTTGGTTTTTTGAGGCAGGTTTCTCTGTAGCTCAGGCTAGCCTGGAACTTACTCTTTAACCCAAGCTGACCTTTGGAACTCACGATGATTCTTCTACCTCAACCTGGGAGGGGTGTTCTACCACACCTGGCTGTAACTGGACTTAAAAAAATAAAAGTTTTAAATAGCAGAACCACATAGTGCCCTCCCAACCCCGTGGAGTTGGCAGGGACCAGTGAAGAGGGTTGTGCTGGCGCTAGAACAGCCCTGGTGGCTGAAGTGGGAAGTGCTCACAGTGCTGTGGAGTCTTCCTTCAGGAGACTGGTCTCCGGGTCCTGAACTCCACAGCAGCCTTTCATCCCGAGATTCACATAGCCTGCAGCTGACCATGTTCTTTCCACAGGTTTACCCAGAACCTCTCCGTCTTCAGAAGAGATATAGCAGAGGCCCTGCGCAGTGATTGCCACATGGAGCTGTGCAGCCTGGACATGATGAGCTGACAAGACTCTCCGGACCATGCGCCAAGCAGCCTTTGTCAAGAGACTCTCAAAGGTCTAGTCCCAGGACTGAGATACTGGCTAGCCCCAGAGAGCCTGGTTTTCAAAGCAGACAACAAAAGCCCTCCAGTTTTAAGACTGGCCTAATGACAAGATGTATAAATAGTGCACATGCTATGTAAACTCAGTCCTCACTGTGAAAAGCAAAACATACCCTCAGTCTTTCTATCAGAGATTATTATTTTGGCTCTCACAATGCTCTGGAAGGTGTAGAAACAATATTTAACCAAAGACTATAATAAACCAAGTTTACAGCTACATGAGTACTATACTTAATGGCTCTGAACTCAGGGTGGTCAGATTGTTGGAGGCACAGCCTTCAACATGTGACCCTGGACTGAGACAAATGCCCTTTGAACCTGGTAAATTAGTAGTGCATTTTGCATCTGGAAAAGGCTACGTTAGAGACTGTGGGCTACAGGCATTTAGAACGAGTGCTATAGGCCTCTCTGTTTTAGCATCATCTGATAAAGTTGAGACAGTAACACAATTAAGTGACTTACAAACAACATTTGCTCTCCACTGGCATAAACCTGCAGTGGCTCAGCCCAGGAGAGTTAAGCTGTGCCATTGCTGCCTACAGAGAGATTCTTTAGGACTCTTGTGGCCCCAGAAGTACTTCTGTGTGTGCCCACACCTAGTCCTCCTGGCTCCACTTAATTTCTAAGAGAAGCTGAAGCGCCTACTTAAAATACAACACGTGGCCGGGCGTGGTGACATATACCGTTGGTCCCAGCCCTCGGGAGGCAGAGGTAGGAGAATCACCATGAGTTTGAGACTACATAGTGAATTCTAGGTCAGCCTGGGGCTAGAGCGAGACCCTTCTTCAAAAACACACACAAAAAGAATGCATACACACAGGTTTAAAGTAGTCCTTTCTTCTTGGAGCATCCAGTGTTAAAAGTCCAGAGGATGGGACAGCTGATTTCCTTGCTACTGTTAGCATTGTGACATAATCCAAACACAGAAAACCTAGAAGGCTCTGACAGTTTGCTAGCCAGTGTAACTAGGCTATTAATGTGAGATTGTCACTGTCAGATGGGTTTCATGTCTCGCTGCTCTGTCTTCATGGTTCAGGCTTACAATAAACGTCACGCCTTTTGTTTCTGATAAGATTGGCCTTGCTGCTGAACAAGGAAATCCACGGGCTCTTCTTGTAATCTCATTTCTCTTGATAGCTGAGTTTTGCAACAGGCTTGTCATATAAAAGCAGAGTCACCCAAGTTTATCTCACAATGTTTGTTTGTCTTCTATGTTTGAAGTAAAGGGGGAAGCCATGGTATGGATGGGACAGTTTCTAATATTTAATGGCTAGGAAAGCCTGAGCCTTACTCTCCAGCTCATTACTAAATACAGTTTTCCTGGAGAAAGCAAATCCTGAACTGTGAAACATCAGGTACTCAGGAGCCCAAAAAGAATTTCTATTTCTTATTTTAGGGTTTTTTTATTTGTTTGGTTTTCTCTCTGTTTTGTTTTGTTTTGTTTTTTTGAGTAGGGTTTTGCTCTAGACCAGGCTGACCTAGAATTCACTATGTTGTCTCAGGGTGGCCTTGAACCCACAGCAATCCTCGTACCTCTGCCTCCCAGGTGCTGGGATTAAAGGCGCACACCACCACATCCAGGCTGGTTTTCATTTTTGAGATCATCTTGCCATGTAGCCCAGGCTGGCCTGGAGCTTACTGCAGTCCTCCTACCTCAGCTGCCCAAGTGCAGGCTCACAGGTTGAGCGACCAAGTCTGGCTTCTAGGGTTCTGTTACTTAGGTGTTTATTATTGCACTCATACCACATACACCAAAAAGAACAAAGCTCTGTGCAAAGTTTATTCCATTCTAGCACTATTTTACACATGTCCAGGATATAAAAGCAGTATATCATTTACATTAAAATGTTCAAGATGAAACAATGTGTGCTCGCTTCTCTTTGCCACAATGCCAGAGTTCCTGTGGGGATTTCCCAGCAGCTGACAAGCTCCACCAGACTTGCCTGTGGAGAGCCGCACCCATTCCTCCCCCCCCATCCCACCCCACCCCCGGCTTCAGGGAGACCTGCTCAAGTGCTGGACGCCCGGAGCACAGTGGACAGCCCACTGCAGCTAAAGAAGACACCCCGCAAGCACGGAGCTCCTGCCACGTGCCCTGTCACGTTAACTCACAGCAGCCCTGCGAAGACAGCAGCAGTGTCCACGTGAGGACCGTCAGGCTCGAAGATGGCTGCTTGATAGTTAGCAACTCATTTTCCAGAACTTGAACCCAGGTCTGCCGCAAAGCCTGGCCTCTTTTAGTGGTATAGAAATGTTAATAATATTTAGGCTCATTTTCATCCATGTCTTAGAACTCTGTTATGACACAATAAATTACCCTAAAACTTTAGTGGCTTAAAACATTTATTGCCTTGGAGAGATGGTTTAGAAGTTAAAAGACACTTGCCTGCAAAGCCAAAGGACCCTGATTCCATTCCCCAGTCCCCCCATAAAGCCAAATGCACAAGGTGGAGCATGTATCTGGCATTCATTGTCAGTGGCTAGAGGCCCTAGTGCGCCCATTCTATCTGCCCCTGTCTGTCTGTCTGTCTCTCTCTCTCTCTCTCTCTCTCTCTCTCTCTCTCTCTTTCTCTCTCTCTCTCTCCCTCCCTCCCTCTCTCCCTCCCTCTCTTAAATAAGTAAATAAATAAAATTTTTAAAACATTACCTCAATTCACAGAGGTAAGAAGTCCATGGTTGGATCCCTTGGTCAGGGTCTCAGAGCTGTGATCCTCTCAGTGCATCCCTGTTCACTCTTGTGAGTCATTTTCTAACAGGTTCTTCACGACAGGGCTTCTACACAGAGCAGCTCAGGACCTGGCAGCTCTCTTCATCAGAGAAGAGTCAGAGACAAGTCGTGGTCTTTTATTCTCTAAGCTCAGAAGGAGAGCTCATCACTGTGTACTCGGTACACTAGAGGGGAAATCGCCAGTTCACTCCCACACACCAGGAAAGGGTCACACACAGCCTGAACTCGGGAGAAGTAGGGGCCACTGAAAGCTGTATGTAAAGTCTGTTGTGACTTACCTGGACTCTGCTAGACACGTTGAGTTCAGCTGCAGGTTTCTCGTTTCAAACTGGGAAATTGTCAAATCTTGATTTTCCTTTTCATCATGGGCCTTTCCTTGGAGAGGAAGAACAAGCGGGGAAGCCTAGCATAAGGATCCACCTTCATCCCACCACAGATGCAAACCTGATTTGGGACTGTGCCTGTCCCTACCCACCTGAGCCTGGAGCATCTGCCTTGGGTGGGGGACAGTGGAGACTCCGGAAGCAGAGACCTGCAGGTCCCTGTGAGTGGCCTCTGTAGGGACAGTGTGCCCCAAGATTAAAACAGGCATGTAAGGGTGCTGGGGAGATGGCTCACTGGGTAAGAGTTTGATCCCCAAGACCCATGTGAAAATCAGGACACGGGCTGAAGAGATGGCTCAATGGTTAAGGCACTTGCCTGCAAAACCTAGGTACCCGAGTTCAGTTCCCCAGTACTCACGTAATGCCAGATGTACAAGGTGGCGCATGCATCTGGAGTTCATTTGCAGTGGCTGGAGGCCCTGGAATACCTATTACCTCTCTCTGTATCGCCCCCGCCCCTCAGAATATTTTTTTATAAAGCTGGACACGGTCACACATGCCTAACCCCAATCCTGCAGGGGGCAGAGATGAGAATCCTGGGGCTTGCTGGTCAGCCAGTCTGGTCAACCACTCTGGCTGAGTAAACAGCAGTTCCAGGTTCAGTGAGAGACTCCATCTCAAGTGAGCAGTGTGAAAAAGCCATAGAGGAACATGCCCCACTCTGTCCTGCACACGTGTGCACCTGGGGCTCGTGCATCTGCACACACACACATGCTGCAATTACACCAGAGTCTGGGGATGGCACGCCAAAGGCAACTCCTGTAGTTAGTATGCAGTGTGTTCAGATCACAGATGTGCAATAGTGCTGACAGTTACACAAGGCCTGCCTACCTCGTGCACACACGCCTAGAGTGCAGATGTGTGCCACACTTGCACACCTTGCTCTTCTGGAGGGATTCTAGTGTGCAAGTAGACCCTCTTACAAGGTAGCTTCTGAGACAAGCCAGCTTCCTCAGCCAGAGCTTAAGTAACAAGTGGTCTGCTGGTATTTTAACTTGGCTCAAATTTTGCCTTCCACGCGGTCTTTAAAACCTGACCCCAAGAAAGCTGTATCCTAACTATTTGAGAGTTTTCTGGGGTTTCTTTCAGCACTTTGTAAGCAGCCTTCTTCAGCTCAGGAGACTGGAGAATGTCTGGTCCCTACTGTGTATAGTGAATGATTTGAACTGCACAGAACAGCCCAGTAGACACCTAGAAATACCTCAGGGTTTTTTTTTTACTTTATTTATTTATTTATTTATTTATTTATTTTTGTGCTAAGAAAGAGAGAGAATGGGCATGCCAGGGCCTCTAGCCCCTGCAAACGAACTCCAGACGCATGCCCCCACCTTGTGTTTCTAGTTTACATGGGTACTAAGAAATTGAACCTGGGTCCTTGGGCTTCACAGGCAAATGCCTTAACCTCTGAGCCATCTCTCCAGCCTGGGATAGCCTGGGATTTTTGTCTTTTTAACTCTCAGCAGTGGGCACCAGCTTTGTAAAGTATGGCTTGCAGCCCTGTAGAAGGCAGTGGTCTTAGAGCAGCCCTGTTTGATGCCTAAACTCCAGCCAACTATGCTCTGACCCACAGCAGTAGTATCCATTACCCACCAGCAGCATTTGTTAAGAGCAAGCAATTCCAATTTGGGTCCATTGACAGCACTGTGTAAAGGAGATTTGGCACCACAGATGGTTGCAGGACTGTTTCCATGGCTTCTTCCAGGACTCTTGTTTCCATGGCTTCCTCCATCACATAATGGGTCAAAACGTGTTCACTGCCTCAGGCCTCTAACCTGTATGTCTTCTTATGGCTCAATGTCATATGCCCTGTAGTTCTGACACATGCTAGGTTTTCTTTAGCTGACTGAATTTAAAAGCCTTGAGCTTTCTGCAGTTGGCCATCTTGAAATTCTCACCTCTTTTTTTTTTTTAAGTTATGGACAACCTTTAGAAATAAAGCTCATATACAGCCCAGTTGTGGTGGCACACGCATGCCTTTAATTCCAGCAACTACGATTTTTACAAAACACTTTTAATATTAATATAGGTACATAAGCTCATTCCATACTAGTTTCACATTCCTACCTATGGGGTTCAAAGCTATGGAGTACAAAATAAACCCCCATGTCTGCCGCTTTATTTTAAAAAAGCAAGGTTTTAACGTCTAGATGCCTTCCTCACACAGAGGCAATTCCCACTTCTTGTCCCCCTTGTCAGTATACTTTGAGGCTGCAGCTGGATTAATACTTGCACTGTTGGGCTGGGGAAATGGCTTAGCAGTTAAGGTTCTTGCCTTCAAAGCCGAAGGACCCTGGTTTGATTCTCCAGGACCCATGTAAGCCAGATGCACAAGAGGGTGCATGTGTCCGGAGTTCGTTTGCAGTGGCTGGAGGCCCTGGTGCACCTATTATCTCTCAAATAAAATATATTTTTTTTAAAAAGACTTGTATTGTTTGCTTAGTCCATACACACACACACACACATCTCCACTGTCAACAGATGTCAACTAATCTTCATGGACCTGAGAAGCAATATAAATAGTTTTCTATTTAGTTACAGCAACCAAAAAAAAAAAAAAAAAAGTAACTGACTCTATCAATCACATTAACCAGATTTTTGACCTGGGATCTTTCTTAAGAGATTCTTTACTTCCAAGGGCAAGAATAGCAAATTAGGACAAGACATAGTGGCACACACCTTTAACCCCAGCATTTGGGGGGCAGAGGTAGGAGGATCACTGTGAGTTCAAGGGCACCCTGGGACTACTGAGTGAATTCCAGGCCAGCCTGAACTAGAGACCCTACCTTGAAAACCCAAACAGAAGAAAAACAAGTGCTAATTACTTAACTCATTGTTAGTCTGAACCGTGGAGAAGGGCCCCACATGAATGAGATTTTCTCAAGTCAGGCCTTTCTGTCTCTACCTTGTGTACAACGAGATTGCAATGAATCTCATGTTCAGGATTTCATCTGCTGACTGCTAGATAATTGCCCTTAGGCCACTATTTATTTCTACTAAGGCATTTTATACTATTTTTAGCCTATAAATGCTGCAGGTAGAACATGGACATGCGTGCTGAGTGGCTGAACTTTGGATAAGCACAGATGAGATGCTCCTGGCTACTCACACAAAATTGTGTAATTAAGACCTATTCCTTGGGTCAATAGCAGGTTTAAAATGTATATTTCAATGAATTAGAAGACACTAATCCATACTATTAAAAAAATCCTGGGGCTATAGGGATAGCTTAGCAGTTTAGGAGTTTGCCTGCAAAGCCAAAGGACCCTGTTTCAGTTCCCCAGGACCCACATCAGACAGATGCACAAGGGGGCGCACACATCTGGAGTTCATTTGCAGTGGCTAGAGGCCCAGGCACACCCATTCTCTCTCTCTACCTCCCTCCCTCCCTCCCTCCCTCCGCCCCCCTCTCTCTTTCTCTCTTTCTCTGCCAAATAAATAAATAAAATATTTTTTAAAAACTCCCGAAAGATGGTTTAGCGGTTAAGGCACTTGCCTGCAAAGCCAAAGGATCCAGGTTCAAATTCCTAGGACCCACAGAAGCCAGATGCACAAAGTAGTACATGCATCTGGAGTTGGTTTGCAGTGTCCGCAGGCCCTAGTGTGCCCATTCATATTCCTCTCTCTCCCTCTCTCTCTCCTCCCACCATTCTATCTATATCCCTCAAATAAAAATATTTGTTTTATCTCTACAGATAGACAGTTTATTGAGAGAAACAGCGAGGGGCAGCAGCCTTCCCGCAGGATGAAGGCTGAAGCACTGAGCCAGGCTAGTGTGCAAGTTTATAAGGAGGATCTAATCCCAAGTCAACTGCATAGAGGACTCCCTACCAACCTAGGTGTCAGGGTTGGGGCTGTTCTTTTACTGAACAAGTTGGTGCTACAGTATTAATGTTCTATCCTGAGTCTCGTTTTCAGACCTGAACCAAATCAACTTTCCATAAAGATCACATACTCTCTCTATCTCTTAAGGCAAATGCTCTGCCCCCCAACAGGGCAGAGAGTAATCTGTAAGGCTTTCCTCTCTGAAAACAGAATGTCAAAAGCATAACAGCATTCTCCTCAGACCAATGCTTATAACCCAAGTTTTATTTTCCCTATGGATATGAGGTGTTTATGTTGATAAAAATCAATCAAGCCGGGCGTGGTGGCGTACGCCTTTAAACCCAGCACTGGGGAGACAGGGGTAGGAGGATCACTGTGATTCTGAGGCCAGCCTGGGGTTACAGAGTGAGTTCCAGGTCAGCCTGGGCTAGAGCTTTACATCCACTTTTATATGGGGCATTCATTCTTTTTCTTTCCATTTGTTTGTGGGTGTATATGTGGGAGTGGGTGCACTACACACAGGTGGAGGTCAGAGGCCAACCTCAGGGTGTTGGAACTTTTCTTCCACCTTCTTTGAGACAGAAAGCAGTCTAGCTAGCCCATGAGCATCAGGGTTCTCCTGACTCCACTTCCAACTGCTGTTGACACACTGGGATAACAGTTGTATGCGCTACTTTGCATTGGGGGCATTAAGTGGGTGCTGAAGGCTTGCACATCTTAAACTGCTGAGCCATCTCCCCAGCCTTGGGACACTCATCCTTAAGGCAGAATGTTAACTGAGACATGTAATGACTTGGTTCTTACATCCAAAGGTCAAACTAAGGGTAGACTTTAGTGGACAGCTTCTTGGCTAATAAGAACTCACCTGCAGTGACATTCTTAAGAGTATGTTAGTGAAATGGGAGCAATTTTACAAGAGAAACAAAACAATTAAAACAGCTATCATTTATTGAACACTGACTAAGCTTTACAAATTGCCATGTCTTTTAATGCTGTTCAACAAGAATCCAAATGTCAGGCTAGAGAGATGGCTTGCCTGCGAAACCTAAAGACCCAGATTCAACTCCTCAGTACCCACATAAGCCAGATGCACAAGGTGATGCATGCATCTGGAGTTCGTTTGCAGTGGCTGGAGGCCCTGGATCGCCTATTCATTTTCTTGCTCTCTTTCTCTCATAAATTAATAAATAAAAATATTTTAGGAGGGCTGGAGAGATAGCTTAACAGTTAAGTGCTTGCCTATGAAGTCTAAGGACCCTGGTTCTAGGCTCAATTCCCCAGGACCCACGTTAGCCAAATGCACAAGGGGGCACATGCATCGGGAGTTCATTTGCAGTGGCTGGAGGCCCTGGTGTGCCTATTCTCTCTATCTCTATCTCTGTATCTCTCTTTCTCCCTCTTTGTCACTTTCAAATAAATAAATAAAAATAAAAACAAAAAAATATATTTTAGGGGCTGGAGGGAGGGAGGGATGGCTTAGCAGTTAAGGAACTTGCCTGCCAAGCCAAAGGACCCTGGTTCAATTCCCCACGACCCCACATAAGCCAAATGCACAAGGTGGTGCATGCATCTGGAGTTCGTTTGCAGTGGATGAAGGCCCTGGCACACCCATTCTCCCTCTTTCTATTTCTCTCTCTCTCTCTCTCTCTCTCTCTCTCTCTCTAATAAATAAATAGAAATAAAATATTTTTAAAAAATATTTTAGGGGCTGGAGGGAGGAACTCCAGACGCGTGTGCCCCCTTGTGCATCTGGCTAACGTGGGTCCTGGGGAAATCAAGCCTCGAACCCAGGTCCTTAGGCTTCACAGGCAAGTGCTTAACCGCTAAGCCATCTCTTCAGCCCAAGAGTGGGTTTTTGTAGCTCAGCAGTCAAGACACCACCTTCCAGCTCTGCTCCTCCCCAGCGCATGCTGTTGGGCAAGGATCTCACTTCCCTACAAGGACCTCTAGCCCTGTAGTGAGAACCCAAGCAGCACCCTTCCTCCAGCCTGAGTCATCTCAGATTTCCTTAGGAACCTTCTTCCCACAGGCCTCCACAATAGGGAAAGGACAAGCCAGGATTCAAAGTCAAGATTTCCTACCCCAAAACTCAAGCCTTTTCCCCCAGTGTCATCCCTTGAGCTAGATCCTTCACGGCTAGGACTCTTAGGGCTTCCCAACCTATGGGACTAGAAACTTCCAGAAAAAAAAAAAAAAAGCCAGTTTGTACCTGGGCATTTGGTGTTGTCTGCGGGCTCTACCACTGATTCATCTGGCTGAACTTTATAAAATCACTTTTGAGACTTCTTAGTGTTTTATCGCGGTGCAAGTTTATGATGACAGCAAACCTTTCCAACTACAGCAAGAGTAACCTACGTCCTTGGCATATTAAAAAATAATGTTAGTGTCAGGTTTTACCTCCAACAGTTTGGATTGCTGATAAGAGCGCTTCCTTGACAAGATTCTTTCTGAGGTTTACAGAAAGCATAATAAAATATGTAAGTTACATTTCCACAAACAAAAGCTATAACATAAGTTATTTATAAGCATGAGATACAAACAGTATCGCGATAAATAAACCATAAAGGGTACCTGCAACATCCATCTTAATGTAATTTGCCCAACAAAAGTGTTGAAACGAAGTCAAATTCAGTGGAGAAATCTGTCAGGAAGGGAGGAACGTTGTAGAGCGCAAAATGGAGAAAATGGCTAAGTGAAGGAGGAAGCAGGAGCTTGAGATCAGACCTGGAAGTCCTTCAGAAGACGACAGCGCGTGCTTCACACGGGGCTCGTCCACCCCAGCCACCCCTCGTGGTCTGCCACGGACACGTGGTCACAGCTCAAACACCCTCCCCAGCCACCCCCTGGGGAGAGAACCCTCCCCTCTGTCCACTTCCTGTCCTGCCCTGTGTCTCATTCTGCCACCAGCTTCCCCCCAGGCTGGCCCCCTCACAGCCAGGGCCTGGGGCTGACCCAGCCTACACGTCCTCCGAATCTCACTCACAGACAAGCCAGGGAGTGTGACCCAAGCCTCCGCTCTCATGGCACCGGTGGGCAGTATAAACAAGTCAGATGAGCGCAGCACAGAAATGGCAGTAAGCAGGGACAGAGAAGGAAGGTGAGGGGTCCAGGGCTATTTTGGGGGATGGAGAGAGGGGTGAGAGCTGGCTTGGGTCTTAAAGGGTCCAAATGTGCCGGCCACAGGAAGAGCCTGAGTACCAGCCTGAACTCAGTGCACACATTCCTAGGTCCAAATGGCAACCCTATTTTTATTTCTTATCCTTTCATCTGTCCTGGCTCAGTGTTAAAACTCTCTAACGTGATCCTCCAATGGGCCAGGCAGGCCCTGCATCCAACCCCAGGACATGGACTTGGGTGCCACCAACACTGTTCTGCCCTAACGGAACTCCTGAGCCAGGAAAAGAGACAACCTCTGACCCTAACTCAAGCCCCCACCTCTGCTTCCATCTCCTTTACTCAGACCCTTCCCACTCTGTCCCGGAGTGGAAACTGGGGAAGGGTGAAGGGAGAAATGGTCTTTGTAGCCCACATAGTCAAGGCATCACCACCCAGCCCAGCCCCACCCCAGCCGCATGCTGGTGGGCAAGGATCATTCTTGGACCTCATCCCCTATGGTGAGGGCCCAAGCATCGTGAATCACCTGAGCTTTTGCCTTCCTCCTGCTGGCAGACTTAGCCCTTTCAGACCTCCTCCTCCAGAACCTTCTTCCCAAAGCCCTCCACTCTAGCTGACCCTGTGATGAAGAACTCAAGCTGCATGGTTCCTGCTTTCAAGTGGGGAAACTGAACCCCAAAGGATGGACATGGCTTAGGAAATTTGAGTATATGCTCGGTAAGTAAATATTTGTTAGGCTGAGGTAGGGAGGATCACCATGAGTCTGAGACCACCCTGAGACTGCAGAGTGAATTGCAGATCAGCGTGGGCTAGAGTGAGACCCTACCTCGAAAAACCAGATAAGTAAATATTTGGTGAGTGAATTAATTGGTGAATAAATTTGGGTACCATGAGAACTGGAAGTGTCCCTCACATCTCAGACATAGGAAGTGTGACAGGCAGGCCAGGGTGGACAAGAACCCACCATATACAGAGTGTGCCAAAATATGCGGTTGTATTGTCTGTGGAAGAAGACCCTAACAGTCTCATCTGTCTTTCAAATAGGACAACTGGCCCAAATACGCTTAAGAGCCCCAAGTCAATGCCTCCACCTTTTTTAAAGACCGAGAAATTGAATCCTGAATCACACAATAAGTCAGTGGCAGAGTAAACTTGAAGGGAAACTGAGCCTCATGCATCAAGATTCATGGACCACTTGAAAAATTCCAGCATCCTGCCTCTCATCCCAGAAGCCCCACCTCTTCTCTCAGACTCCCAGCAAGGCTTCCACCAGCTCTGCACCTTGATCCCAGCTTCTCCTCATAAAGACCAGAAGATGTGTACAACTTGGAAGTCTCTGGATTCACAGGAGTCTTTACCCCGCCCCTCACTTCCCCAGCTCTGGGAATTTTTAATCTCTGTCATTCACTGTGTGTGTGCCGGCTATCCCATTGTTCAGTTGATAGCAGGTGCAAAAAAAAAAAAAAAAAAAGGCAACAGGGAAATGTATTTGGTCAAACCAGTGCTCAGAGGA
The DNA here is from genome assembly GCF_020740685.1 of Jaculus jaculus. Classification (NCBI taxonomy): domain Eukaryota; kingdom Metazoa; phylum Chordata; class Mammalia; order Rodentia; family Dipodidae; genus Jaculus; species Jaculus jaculus. Next base: position 27,104,750 of record NC_059107.1, read on the forward strand.
AACTTTATGGCCCTGAGTGGATTTATTTAAATAATAAAAAGAAAAGAACCAGGCCTAGTGGCACACGCCTTTAATCCCAACACTGGAGAGGCAGAGGTAGGAGGATCACCATGAGCTCAAGCCAGCCTGAGACTACATAGTGAATTCCAGGTCAGCCTGGGCTAGAGTGAGACGGGACATTGAAAAACCAGAAAAGAATAAAAAGAGAGGAAGAAATTTTAACAAAATGAATTAAATTTTCACCACAACAAAGAAGAAATTAATTCATCAAAGTGAACCATTCATGAAAGAGATGGGGGGGGATAATGAGGAGCTGGGGAGATGGCTCAATGGATAAAGCACTTGCCCAACAAGAGTTCAGTTCCCCAGCACCCACATAAATGCCAGGAGGTTGTGGTGTCATCCCAGTCCATAACTCAGCACTTGAGAAATGGAGACAGGATCCCCAGGACAAACTGGCTAAATCAGCAAACTCTGGGCTCAAATGAGAGACCCTGCCTCAGGAAATAATGTGGGCAGTGATGGAGGAAAGGTACCTGACCTCGAACCCTGGCCTCTGCACGCACACACGCACTGTAATGAACCTGAAATGGTGGCACATGCCTGTAGTCTCATCATTTGAAAGGCTGAGGTAATAAGAACAACAATGTCAGCCTGGGATTATGGAGAGACCATGTCCCGAAAATAAATAAATAAACGCAGGACTGTGCTCTACCCCACCCCCACCCCGCTTGTGCACCAAAATACATCCTAGTAAGGGCATTTTTTGAGACCAATAAAGTAGAGCTTTGGCAAGTGTGATCGACAAACAGGCACAGATACGTAACGGAGTGAGAACCAGTAGCTATCAGCGTCAACTAATTTGCATGAGAGTTTCTTCCCAGTGTTAAACCAGTACGTTTGAAAGTGAGATAGATGACAAGCTGCTCACTGGTTTCCAAACCTGAACAGGCATCCGAACCACCTGAGTGGCTGGAAAGACTGCTGGAGGCCCCCCCCCCCCCCCGTGTTTTAGATTCCTTGGTTCTTGGGCCAGGATCCAAGGACGCATTTCTAACAAACAGCCAGGCGCACTGCTGACGCTGCTAATCTAGGAACACACTTTGAGAACCATTGGCCTGAACCACTACTTTCCCCTTTTACTTCCCTTCCTGAGCCTCCTCATGGCACCCTCTGTCTAAAGAAAGTGAGAGAGGGGTTGTCATGACTCAGCCCCAGTGCTGGATGACTGAGGACCACGGAGCTCACGGATCTAGGACTCAGACATGCAAAGCTCTTACCCATGCCATGCAGTGGGCTTAAGGCTTGCAAACTGGACCAGCTCAATCCCATGAGCTTGATGGCTTCTCTACTAGACAGGGAAACTGAGGCACAAAGAGTTCCAAGTTTCCACTTGGTGAACTGGGAGAGGAATGGAGTCCCACGCATAATGGTCTTAGAAGCAGGGCTGGCCACTCTACCCACCTTCCTGATCTACCTTTGCCACGTACCTCTGTGCTGTGACCTATGAGGTCTTTCACCAGCTCCTAGAATTGGCCAGTGAGCCTGGAACCCCGGGCTCTGGAAGCCAGCAGGAAAGTGGAGGTTCACTCGAATCTCCTCAATATCCGTTCCCTCAGTTAAGGCCCTTTTATTATCGGGTGACTATGAATGATGAGTGGCCAGTGCTGCTGGCACACCCTGAATTCTCAGGGACAGAAGCCCCTACCTCTGTCCTTAAAGGTACTGTTACATAATCACGAAGTAAAGGAGGAGTTTCTTACTTCCAAGGCTGTTATCTCATTTAGTTGTCATAGCCACCCTGGGGGTAACTAGTCCCCTTTCCATTTTACAAATAAAGCAAATGAGGCTGGAGACAGGCAGTGAGGGACCCAAAGCCCTCGGACCACCAGTAGCTTGTTGGAGTCACAGCCAAGCCCAAAGCCCAGCCTCCCAGCCCTTTCAGCCCTCATTGTTTTGTCCCCACTCAACACGGAGGTTCTAAAGGCCTCAAACTACCTGAGGTCACACAGCGCCTGACTTAACTCTAGACCCAGGCCTGGAGGTTTCTCCAAGCCAGAGGCCTCTGGATTGTTGGGAGCAAAGAGACAGAAGAATCCCAATCTATTTGCTGCCTGAACCTTCCTTCCTGTCCCCTGACCCCGGCGGTGGATGAAAACTACAGACAAATTAGCAAGAGCAAGAACAGTACATCAATCATGAAGCTAGAAACGAGGGTGGGAGGGAGTGACTGTCGCTCTGTACCTGTGTGTCCTTTGCTCCCACAATTCTCTCCCACAGTTCAAGAACATCCCGCGATGCACGCAGTTCCCATTAGACAAAACAAACAAAACCCCCAAACCTAAAACGACCGAGCCACTCGCCCAAAGTTACCCTGCACGGAAGTGGCTTGTCCAGATTTGCACGCACTTTCTGACCAACAGCAACACCCCAGTTCTCACCGCTTTGACCCTACAGGAACGGAACGAGAAGAGGCCCGGTTAGGGGTGCAGCGCTGAGTTTGCAGCGAACGACTTTAGAATCGGCTTCGAGAAAACGATTCTCCGCCTCTCCCAGGCTGGAGCGAAAAGGTGACCGCTCCCGGTGCGGAGCCTAGAGTGGTATCTACCCCTGGGCCGGTGTAGACAGTCCCCAGGGTGATGGCAAAAAGGGGGGACAGCGGTCCCAGGGCCTGGGCTGGACTAGAGCTGGAAGGGGTCAGATTTCCTTAAAAAAAAAAAATCCTGCTACTTACTTGAAATGAGACCCGCCCCCACGTTGACCACCCCAGAACGTAAGCTCCCTTCCCCTGCCTAACCTTGGAAAGGGGGAGGTCTCCATGCCTGAGACTCCATCAATCCTACACCATCCATCCATTTATCTATCCTGCAACGAATTTCCAGAGGCTGCATTCCTCACTCCCCACCAGTTGACCTCGGGTGGGGTCCCTAAGTCCAGCCGGGCCCCGGCACGCCTGGGCACCTGCGGATCACTGCTCGGTGCGCCCTGCAGGAGCCAGGGAGCGTCTCCAAAGTGGCCGCGACGCGACGACGGTAGCTCGGGCGGGGATGACTTCTCCCCACCCGGGTCGCCAGTCCTCGATGGCCGGGAGGGTGCCCCGAAGCTTCGCTCGCCCGGCGCCCCGGAGATGCGTGTCTTTCGTTGCTTGGGTGCAGATCGAATAGCTAAGTGGCTTCCGCAGATTCCGTAGGGTCGTTCCGGGCTTGCAACTCCATCGCAATTGAAGATTCGTTTTGTTTGTGTTTTGTTCCGATGGTTAGGAAAAAAAAAATTTAATTGGAAAACATAGAAGCTCCCCCCGCCTCCCCCACCCCCACTTCAGCAAAAGCCAGTTTTCCAAGGCGAGCGCCCAGGTCGCGGCGCGGCGCGGCGGCGGGAAGCGGCGGGGCCCGGAGGAGCGGGGAGCGTCTGCTAATTGCAGCTTCGTTAGATTTCGGGTTGGAGAGGCTGCGGTTCGGGCGCTAATATCCGCCGCCCATTATCCCGGCTAATAAATTTGACCTATTGTTCGTTTGTTAAAATGATGTCACCTTGGAACAGTCCCTAAGCTCCTATTTCCATGAATTAGGCCTTTATTGAAAGCCGAGAGCCAATGGGAGGAGAGAGGCTTGTTGATCGCAGCCAATGGCTGCTGCGGGAGAGGAATTAACAGCGGAAACTCCAGGTTCGGTTCAAGAAAGATGACACAGAGCCTGTCGGGCCCGCGCACTCTTGGCAAAGTTTCAGTGCGACGAGAGGCGCTGGGCGCTCCATGGCCGCGCCGTAACGGGGACCCAGCCGCCTCCCCGCCCAGCCCGGCCCAGCCCTTCCGCCCACCCAGGATGGAGGCGCCCGCCAGCGCGCAGACCCCGCATCCTCACGAGCCCATCAGCTTCGGCATCGACCAAATCCTCAACAGCCCCGATCAGGACAGCGCACCGGCCCCGCGGGGCCCCGACGGCGCCAGCTACCTAGGAGGACCCCCCGGGGGCCGTCCGGGCGCCGCTTACCCATCCCTGCCCGCCTCCTTCGCCAGCCTCGGCGCGCCCTTCGAGGACGCGGGATCTTACAGTGTCAACCTGAGCCTGGCGCCCGCCGGTGTGATACGGGTGCCGGCGCACAGGCCGCTACCCGGGGCCGTACCGCCGCCTCTGCCCAGCGCGCTGCCCGCCATGCCCTCCGTGCCCACGGTCTCCAGCCTGGGAGGCCTCAATTTCCCCTGGATGGAGAGCAGCCGCCGCTTTGTGAAAGACCGTTTCACAGGTGAGCCGAGAGGGCCAGCAGAAGCCAGGCCTCAGGGTCCCTCACCACCCCCACCACCCCGGGGACCGGAGGCGCCGCGCCCCTCGCACTCTCCATCCATCCCAGAACCGGTGCCAGAGGCCCAAGCGTGCGCGTCTAGGCCTCTGGGCTCAGGGCAGCCTTAGAGGGGAGGGGACTCCGGACAGTTGCAAGAAAAGAAACCAGCGTCCCGGGGAAGGGGGAGGGGGTGTCCCTCTCCTGGCTTCACGCCGCTCGGGAACCAGAGACATAGCAGAGCACTTTATGTCCCACGGGGGGCTCCACTTGAGGCCTGGACTGGTGGCGGGGCTGGGCTTCAAGGGGCCTCGTGTGTTTCTGCAGCGGCGGCCGCGCTCACGCCCTTCACCGTGACCCGGCGCATCGGCCACCCCTACCAGAACCGGACGCCACCCAAGCGTAAGAAGCCGCGAACCTCCTTTTCCCGGGTGCAGATCTGTGAGCTAGAAAAGCGCTTCCACCGCCAAAAGTACCTGGCCTCGGCCGAGAGGGCGGCGCTCGCCAAGTCCCTCAAAATGACAGACGCGCAGGTCAAGACCTGGTTCCAAAACCGGAGGACCAAGTGGCGGTGAGAGAGGCCCCGCCCGGCCCACCTGGCACCTGCCCTTCACCTGCCCCGCCCTGCGCCACCACGCTGCCTCCTCTCCAGTGCCACCCTTCCCCGAGTCCCCAGGGCTGCGCCTCCCACTCCTCCTGGCCAGTTTTTAAATCTCCTTACCGGCCCGGTGTTTCTCAGTCTCTCCCTCCCGCACCTTGGCTTCTCCATCCTAGTCTCCTGTGTGTTTTTTGTTCCATCCTCTTTGGGCTCCTCTCACCTGCACACACACACACACACACACACACACACACCTCCCACACTCTCTTTCCTCCTACCCTCCCACCTTCTGGGATTTAGGACTATCAGCCTGGGCTGGGGGAGTGGGAGATGCACTCCAACTCTTTTTTATCCAAGCCCTGTTTTCATGCAACCCGTAACCAGCGTAGCGATCCCAACCTAGAAAGCGGTCAGAGACAGGAGACAGGGCCTGAATGAAGAGCCTGATCACGCTGACCCCCCTACACACACACACACCCCGGGGACAGCCAGCCAGTAGACTCGTGGACCCCAGTGGCCCTGCTGGTCCGTTACACATTGTCCTGCCCGTGTTATCCCGCGGGGTTGAAGGGGGGGGGGGTGGGCAAAAAGAAAGGAAAACAAAAACCAAGCTTTATTGTTGGCGAAGCCACAGCAATATCCGTGTGGTGTGTGCAGGTGGACGAAGGGCAGGGTTCCCTCCTGGCGTCCTCCACACCCACCCAGTGCACAAAAACAAACGACCCCAACCCACCGTCCCAGCCCGCCGGACCTCTCAAGTGACAAGTGTGCACCGGAGGCAGACTGTTCCTCGCCCCGAGCGTCCCCGCTGGCCGCGGGTTCCCGGGAGGCCTGGGGCCCCCGCTGGTGGCCCCGCGGTGCCCGGGGCATGACAGTGTTGTCCCTCTCCCTTCCCCCCTCCCTCCCTCCCCCGGTGCAGGCGGCAGACGGCGGAGGAGCGGGAGGCGGAGCGGCAGCAGGCGAGCCGGCTCATGCTGCAGCTGCAACACGACGCCTTCCAGAAGAGCCTTAACGACTCCATCCAGCCCGACCCGCTCTGTCTGCACAACTCGTCGCTTTTTGCTCTGCAGAATCTGCAGCCCTGGGAGGAGGATAGCTCCAAGGTCCCCGCCGTCACCTCGCTGGTGTGAGCCACCAGCGCGCACCAGTCGCCACGGACCGCCGCCGCCCGCCGCCCCCCTCCCACTCAACTTGGAGGGGCGTCCCGGCCATACACACACACAAAACACCCCAACCCGGCTGGGGTGGAACCTGGGCCGAGAGGGGAAAGGGCCACCGAGCTCCACGAGGCCCCGGGGCGCGGCTGCGCACGGTCCGGTCGCGGAGAGGGCTGGGCCCGGGCTCCGCGCGACCGCACAATCCGAGCCCCCGTCCCACCCCAGGCTCCGGCCTGACAAAGAAAGCGCCTTACGTTACTCCGCCCCCCGCCCGCACCCCCGGGCTGGGCGCCTGTATTATACTTTGTACTTTTGCCCAAACGTGTAAATAATAAAAGTTTTGGTTGTTTTTTTTTTTTTTTTCTTTAGAAACCTACCACCTGCTTTCCCTGCGGGGGCCGCTGGAGGAGGGGCAGCCGACCCAGCAGTTAGGGGGAAGCACTAGGGGCCTGGGGGTACCCTGCGTTTAGCCTGGGTTCACTCCTCTCCTTTTCCGTTCCTTTTATTTAAGTCGTTTTATTTAATAAAAGAAAGTTAGCTATTTCACTTAATGCCGGTTTTATTCCGTTTTCGTTCCACGAACGCTCGGCGATCCTCCCCCCACCCCACCTCGGCCTCGCCCTGCACCCCTACGGCGGTAGAAGCCGGGAGCGTCCGCTTCTGCAAGGTGCTCCGGTCTTCGCCGAGGCTCGAACCCCCGGCCCCGGGGCCACGCGGAGGATGCGCGGTGCAGGTCAGTGTGTGACGGCCGCCCGCAAGCCTGGGTGTCCGCGGAATGGGGCGTTGACCTGCGAACTGTGCTCTGGGCCCGAAAGGTCCCCAGACCCGCGTCCGGATTGCTGCGACCAGAAAGGTTGGGCCTAGGCGGGTACCGAGGCCACCTCAGGTCAAATTCACCTGGTAGGTGGGAGGCCGGGTGTCTTTGAACTTCCCGGAACGCGGAGCCCCCTCATAGCCCGCAACTTGCTTTCGCCTCTGCCGTGAGGCCCCAGCCACACTCTCGGATCTCCGGCGACCCTGGGCACCCTGTGAGCCCGGGGTACCAACGGGGTGCCCGAACGCCTGGGGAGTTAGTGCAGTGTGCAGTCCCACCGTCCGCGTTCGCTCGTGCGAGACCCCAGGTAGAGAGCATGATGTCGTGTGATGTCACTGCAACCTCCGTGTCGTCACTGGACACGAGAGGGAAGGGCGCACCGAACACCCAGAACCCTAAACCTGCCTGTGGCCCTCCCAGGCTTACCACTGCTGGAGAGAGTTGGAAATTTCTGGATTGTGAGACTGGGAGTTAGGGCCCCTTCTGACAATGTCAAGCGGACACCCGAAGCGTCTGTGACATTTTTATTCCCCCTGTCCCTTGATTTTTTTTTTTTTCATTCCCTTTGGTCATTCTTTGCAACTCTTAAAAAACAGATTCGATTTTTTTCAGCCTCTTTATTCTTTCTCTATGATATCCTCTATTTTCATTTATTTCTCGTGTTTCCTGTCTAGCTGTTATGTTTTTCCATTCACTCATAGTTATTTTTTATGCTTCTCGATATAATTCTCCATTGCCTCTAAATTCTCTGAGCCTGTTTCTTTGTCACAGAGGAAGCGCTCTTCCTCTCCTAATCTTGTCCTCTGCCTGTCCCTCTAGGCTTCTCAGACCCTTTTCTATGATTTTTCTCCTTTTTTTGGTCCTTTTTGTCTTCCTGGGCCTCCAGATCTTTCTCTTTGTCTCTTTTTTTCCTTCCCTTCCTCCTTCCTTCTCTCCTCCCTCCAGACTTGCCTCCCAGAGACGGGGAAACACTTCGGACCAGAGTTCCAGGCCTAGCCTTTCCCCAGCTCCCACCCTCGGCCTTCGCGTGAGCCGCGGACCACCGTCTCTCCCGAGTCTTCGCTCTAAGCGGGCTGGAGGAGTGTGTCCTAGCGGGGCCCAGGGAACGGGAGGGCGGCTGGGAAGCTAGGCCCGATTCCAAGCACTGCTGCACCTACCTCCCAGCCCTACGAACCCGGAGATTTACAGACTGGGTAGGAACTAGGGTGACTCGGGGCTTCGGGTATCTTCCCTGGATATTTTCCTAAAACGCTTTTTATTTACTCTGCTAAAAAGCCTGATGAACGACGTCACCTGGATAGGAAAGGTTGGTTCTTTTTGGCTGGAGAGCAATACACCCTTCTTCTCCCCCCTCGCCCCCACCAATCGGTGTGACTTCTTTCTTTTTCTTTTTCTTTTTTTAGTTCTATTTATGCTTTACTCTATTACACTGTTTTTCTAAATTACTCGCGCTTTGTCAGTGTGATCCTCGATTCGGGGTTCCTCTTTGGGAGCACATACACACTGTCTTTCTCCATCACTTGTTTTGCACAGAAGGACTCTAGTTGAGGGGCTCGCTGGTGGTCGTTGCTGGTGGAGAGGACGGCAACACTGGTGCTTGCTGAGGCCCTCCGGGCACCTGGTCTTCCTTCTGATAGTGTTCGCCATTTGCCCCAACGGAGCCTTGTTAGGGGATCACGTCTAGTTAGGGGGTGACGGGAGGCCAGCTCCCCCAGAGCAAAGTACAGTGTCCGCAGCAAGTGGGAGCAATTTGGCTGAGTGGCAAGAGTGCGTAGCAGCTTCCGCTGGCGACGTGGATGGTCGCTAGGTGTCCTGGCCTCAGTGGCAGTGCGAGAAGAGAGTCCGGGCGCCGTGAGGACGCCGTTCCTGCACCCCCGCACCTGCAGAGCAACCGGGCACCACGCGTTTAAATCCTGAGCCCGCAGGCTCCCTCCTGGCTGAGCTGAACGAAGGCAGCTAGTCGTCTGAGATGGGCCACCCTCCCCCCCCCCCCAGGGCTCCTCCAGAGCCTCCACGTACCAGCCCTAGGCCCTGCAAGCCGACCTGTGGGTGTGGGAGCAAATCGAATTGAGAGCGAGAAGCAGCAGGCTGGAGACCCCGGGGTAGCCTTGTTCTGGTGGCCTTCCTGGGCCTAGGTTCCAGACTCTACAGTCGCGCCCATTTTACAGACACAGGCCGCGTGACCGTCCGAACCTAGAGGTCGTGAGGGTTCTCCCCAGCACTAGTTTCTGGGTTGCATCTGAGACCCACTGGCGAGCTTGGGGCCGAAGGTGTCCACAACAAGAGGCAAGGTTTCCATGCCAAGCCCGCAATTGGGTCGCGCTCAGATCTCTCCCTGGGAAGCTCCGCAGCCAGTGGGATATGGAATTGGGGGACACGGACCCAAAAGAAAAGAACCCTAGAGAAAGTGCAAAAAAAAAAAAAAAAAACCTACGAAGCCTGAAGGTCCTTCCACAAAGGAGAATGCCCCCTTCCCCCCAGGCTGGGAGCTGTGTGCACAGCGTATGATTTAGGAGGACTGGCACACAGGCAAGGTTTGGATGCCCTCCCCAATTTGCAGATGGAAACATAAAGGCTCAGAACTGTTCTGACCTTAGTCCAGGGCGGCGTGGCCAGACGCTGTGGTCTCCACCCAACAATCGTCCAGTGCTTGGTGAAGACAGGGCAGCGACGTTGAGTTTAGCCCACTGAAGGATGGAAAGGCTGCCTGAAGAGGTGTGGGCTGGTGCAGCCTCTCTGTCCCTCAGGTCACAGTGAGAACAAGAGGCCAGGCCCGCTGGCGCCTGGACGGAGAATCGACTGGTTCTGTGAGTTCCAGGGGCGCGCCGAGGGCTTCTCGCCTCCAGGCTTGCGCGCTGGCCCGCGACTGCCGTCTGTACACAAGGGGGGCGACAGTTGCGGCTGCTCGGAGCTCCACGGTGAGATGCTCTGGCTGGGCTGGCCCGGCTGCTAGAACCCGAGACGGTTCTCCCGGGCCCGGCGGCCCGAGGACTCAGCCTCAGTCAGTCCCATCGCCAGCAAGGTCATCTGCGTCCTTTTCCCAAGGCCTGCCCGGCCTGGCCTGGCGCTCCCGTTTAGGGACCATAGAATGTGACTTCCAGACTGCCTGGCAGAGTAGGGCCTAAATTGCCACTACACGAAGGTACCTGGGAACTTGGACCAAAACCCAATATCTCAGCCTCAGCACCAATTAAAACCGGGCTGATTGAGGCGGGGAGCGGCGCGCGCGCTCGCGCGTGTGGTGTCCGAGCCTGTGTTCGGAACCAGTGAAGGTTTCTGAAACACCGTTTTCTCCAGGAGAAACCCACGCGCTCTCATGTATCCGAGCACTGCGCTGTTACTAACATCTCCAGACCCCTGCGAAGCTGTCCCGGAGAGGAATTGCTCCTAGCCATCCGTCCTTCCCCTCGCGAGCCACCCATTCACTGGTGGCAGAGTTCTGTGGTTCCAGTCTGTGTGGCCCTGAACGAACGGCATCTACTTTCTATGCCTTGCTTTCTGACAAAGTTTAAAACAGTCATTCTGACGAGGTTGAAAATAGTCTTAAAAAAAAAAAGAAAAACCTGGCCTGCGTTGTGATGACTATTTTAATCCCAGTACCCCAGTGGCAGGTAGGAGGGATCGCCGTGAGTTCAAGGCCACCCTGAGACTACAGAGTGAATTCCAGGTCAGCCTGGGCTACACTGGGACCCTACCTCAAAACCCTCTCCCCCAAAATAAAGTCTATGAAAACTCTTCCAGAGGGAAAAAAAAATTTTAATGGCTTGTAATACAACTACAAATAAATAAATACTATCAAAATAAAGGCATTTAAAAATATTTTGTTCGGCTAAAAATCTGACTTAGATCGTCATGACAAAAAAAATAAAGAGATTTTAAAATATTTTATTCTGCTAAAAAGATAAGGGATTTAGATCTAGCCATGACATAGAGACTTAGCCAATGTTACTTGCTGGGCAACATCAGGCAAAGGGCAGTGTCCTTGTTGGCTGGCAAGACTGCAGAGGTAGGCATGTCAGACCTGGGCTAGGGAAAGTGTGTCAATAGCCTGGCATTAGCCTGAGTCACTGGCTATAATCTTCCCCTTACTTCAGTTAAAACCAATGTTCTCCGGTCAGAACAGCTGCCAACTAATGTTAGTTATCAAATCCCTTTGGATGGGCTCCCAAATGGTGTGGAGAAAAGGCAGTAAGAAGAAAGAAAAAATACCATATCTGAACAGAATGTCGGAGTCGGTTTTGCCCCACCTTCCACTACCCCATCCCCAGAAGTCTGGTGCTCGGGAAGCGGAGAGGGAGGGCAGGCAGGTGACCGCGGAGAAACGCATCCTGACCGCAGGGGAAGAGTCCCACAGCTACAGGTCCGCGGGAGGGAGACATTTTTTGCTGACCCAGACTCCTCTGGTTTTAAGAGGGCCAAATCCTCAAATGGAAGTAGTTTCAGATTGGCTTTAAAAGCCTACAAACCTGGCGTGGCCTGTGCTGGCCTGGTACCCGAGATGCACTCATTGACTCTGCCCTCAAGTCTTATTGATGGATGGATTCCACGGGTGGCTAAAGGGCCTGGGACCTGGGTGAACAGCCCTTCCATTGCCTTCTTCCTTCCTCCCTCTCGCACGCCGGGAAAGCCCTCTCCTTACCCCTGCTGGGACGCAGGGAACGGAAGGGATGCTGGTGCTACCACCGTAGCCAGCCCGGTGGGTCCCAGCGGCTGAAGTTCCCTGGGGCAGAGAAGGTGTGTTAGGCTGAGACAACGCGAGTGAATATGCAAAACAGAAGCAAGTTCGCATCTGCTGTTTGGGCGCCACAGCTGGGGCACTTTTGTTCCTGGACTGAGGACCATGGGGGTGGGGAAGCAGAAAAGAAACTAACCCCGGGGAGGGGAGGACGCTGCTGTGAGCCCGCCCTGGGCCGGGTGGACTTTATTAATGCCTCCAGTTTCCAGTTCGTTTGTTGGAAAGTGCGGCTGGGGCCCCCTCTGAACAAGGATGGCACAATGCCAGTCCTCAGCTGAGAGCCCCTTCAGAGTCCCAGCCACCTGTACCCTCTCGTGATGGGTCCCAGCCTGCCCAGGGTGTAGAATTTGTTAAGGGCAAGCACAATCTGCTAGTCCTCAGATGACCCTGTGCCCGATTGCGATCCCCATTGTGCGGATGAGGAAACTGAGTCTGAGGAATGACAAGGCATCCTCGGGACCCCCTCCAGCAGGCGCCAGGACTTTGGTGGGAGCCAAATAACCCCCGCTCATCAGCTTTTGTTCATGGAGGCTCTTCAGACCTCCCTGTTATTAAAGCCAAAATATTTGTGTATGGCTGCCAAGGGGAATGCTGTCCGCTTTGAATACGATTATGCTTGAGCAACATCAGGCGTAAATTGAGCAGTCCTGGTCATTCTGTAAGCGTTTATGGTGTTATCACTGCTACGGCTGTCCTATGGTTTCTCTTCTGTTGGTTTACTTACGAGATTCAGGGGACTTCCACTCCACAATCTGCTCCCTAGCTTAGGCTAAATCCAGGCTCTATTAGACTCCTGTGGGTGGTGATGCCACAGGGCCCTCAGCCCTGAGATCCTAGGGCAGCTCTATCTTCTAGGGAAGGATGATGGAGCGCCAATCCACTTTTCATCCTGTCCCTCAATGCATACACATGGGGCTTTTCTACCATGGGGCTGGGTTGACATTTCAGCTTTATCTCTGAGCATCCTGTCTCCACCCGCACTCTGTTAGCATAACTTTGCTGTTTATATGATTAATGAGTAGGTGAAATCTCACGACAGAAATATTCTGCTTTTCCTCATGGAAAAAGAGCCTGACCTGGCAACTTAAGTCATGAAGTTGCTCAGGTCCAGAGAGCTGGAGTTCAAACTAGTTATGTCCAAGTTTAGAATTGATTCACTGCATTTGAACACACAGCATCTTCCAGGAAGAAGACACCAGAAATGGTTTTTCATTCACTGGTCAAAAATCCAGATTACTCTGAGTAACCAGGCCTCCTTGCCTTCTATGACCTGTTTTTATTTCTTTTCTTTCTTCCTTCCTTCCTTCTTCTCTTTCTCTTTCTTTCCTTCTTTCTTTCTTTTGTAACTTGTTTCTTTTGGCCACTGATGCTTGGGTGCTATAGGCATATAGTCCATGTTTAATATTAGTAATAGTAAATAGCATTTATAGAGTACCTTCTGTGGGCCAGGCAGTGGACTAAATATTTTTCCCAAGCATGTTACAGAACCACACACACACACACCCCGTGTGAGCAAGCTTAGGAAGTCACCAGACACTGATACCCCATTTTGAAGAATAAGAATGTGACCTTTGGGGACATTAAGTGACTCACTGATAACACATAGGGTCTGGGGTGGAATCCAGATGTTCTGCCTCCAGAGGAGAATCCTAATCTGTTCTTGGCATCTAATGTGCCAGACACTGTGCTTAGGGTGTCACCCAATCCTTCCTATGATCTTATCAGACCCATTTTACAGATGAGGGGACCAAAACCCGAGCAACAATATGGTGTGTGTTTACCCCAGGTCTGGAAGCTATCTGAATATGGCAGTCCCACTATTTAGTTCTGGGACCTCCAATCTGTTTCAAAGCTGAGCTTGAAGTCTTTATCCCAAGTCCTATGCTCTGTAGAGAGGGGCAGCAGCTGTGGCTATAGGACAGGTCATCCTCATACAAAACACAGCTTCTTGTACAAACATGGTACTTCCTGAGCTCTGTGTGAGACCGGGAATATCCCTAATATAAAGCGAGGAGACAGTGAACCCTCTAGAGGCAAGAGGGACACAGAAACCAAGGCTGCTGAGGGCAAAAGACTGGAAAGCCTGCTCCACAGCAACAGTGTACAAGAAGGCCCTCCTCATTGCTGTTCCCCCTTTATTCTCTTACCCCTTCTCCTCTCTCCTTCCCCTCTCTCTCCTCCCCTCTCTTCTTTCTTTCCTTGTCCTCCTCCTCCTCTTCTTCCTTCTCTCCCTTCCTCCTTCCTTCTCGCTCCTCTCTCTCTTCTTATCTGCTCACTGCACCTTCTCAAATCTCCCAGCCACTAACCCCCAAATACAGCTCCTTCGATGAGGTCCTCAGGTCATGTTCAAAAGCAAGGGAGAGGGTGGCATCTGTATTACTCTAAGATTTTTGAGCTCAAATAAGATGGATTGTTTTGTGGGTCCCCAAATTTGTCAGATGGAAAAGCAAGACCTTGAACCTGGAGTTATTAAATCCTGAAGGGAAAGGTCTGGGCTGATGTCTTGGGTTTGTTTCTTCCTTCCCCAGTAGCCAGGTTCTGCTCACACCTGGCCCAGCCCCGATCCAGACTACAGCCTCTTCCTGGGGCTTCACCATGCTCAGCCAAGTGCTGGGCACTTAGTAGGTGGTTTCTGAGATCCAGCTCTTGAGCGTGGCTGCCTGTGCTTGGTGGGTTGATGCCTGGCTCTGTACTTCCCTGTAAGAAGGTAATTTGCATTTCTGGAGGAGCAAGTTGAACCTGTACTGTATGTAGTTTAAAAGCAATTTGTCAATGGCGACAAATTACAGAAATATATTTCTGTTGCAGCATCTCCCAATGGCTGGGGTTTATGGCTTCATCGCCCAGATTTGAAAGCATCTCTGCCTGCTCTAGCAAATGGGAAAATGTATGAACAATTTGTTGGCTTTTTTTTTTTTATCAAGTTTCCCCAAATATGTAAACTCTGAGACCGCCTTATTCTTTTTAAATGATCATTCATTTGTCTCCAGACTCTATCTTTTGGCACAATTTATTATTCTCTATTTCAAAAAAAAAACTTAAATGCATTTTGCATATTAGCACGTAACTCTTGTTCCTGTCTCAGTTGTGGAAAGGGCCGGATTGCTTTTATAAAGAAAAAAATGGCTAATAAAATTGGCCTCAGCACCATTGCTCTGCAATTCTTATGAACAGTAAAGTGGTACTTACCGTCATTGATGTTAAAAGCTATTTCTAAATTATGGTGCCATTTATTATCTCTAGTGTCCAAAGTAAGTTTAAATGATGCTTATAATTCATGTTTTACCAAATTTCCTTTTCCCCCCGAGGATACCTCTGATTAACTTATGCACATTAAAGCGCTTTTTAAATTCTTCTTTTATTGCCATTATGCTCTGAAAATCTCAGCGATTCTCAAAAATGGGTAATAAACTTGAGATAAAATGCTGCAGTTTTAGATCAATGCTGACATATCACTGTAGTGATTTCTACAGAGCTAAAGTGATAATGCTTCATATTTACGGAATATATACTTGGTTATTACTACAGTATTACCATTTTGTTCTAAGATGAAATGAGTAATTTACCAATTTATTAAACAGTTACATTTAAGTATTGCTTAGGACATTACCACCCCAATCTGTTTACTTAGCTTGAAGAGTTGCCATTAAGATACCCTGTTTATTTAGGTAAAATTTGTAATCATCATGCCTTCCATTAACCAACTTATTTTTCTGCAAGGCTAATTGTCTGGAAATGAGTTTCTTCTTATTTACTGTGCTATATTCTGCTTAGCTGGCTAAAAATGTCATCCCCAGCAAGAAGTGCTAGGGAAATTAATAATACATATGGAGAACAGTTTTAATTAGTATAATACCAAATGTTAATAAAAGATTTATGACGCCGTTAGAAAGTTCTACCAGAAGAGATCTCATCAGCTTGGGGCTCGGTTTTGTCAGGAGGGCACAGCAGTGTCTATGGCCTTTGTGAGAGGACAGCCCTGGGTGATCCACAGTGCTGTGGGGCCTGAGAGTTCAGTCTAGAGATGGGAAAGTCTGCCTTGGAAGGGGGTTTCCATGGAGCACACAGAGCAGGCTTTAGGATCTGGAAGTTGGGAATCAATGGTAACTATTTTTCTGCCCAACATGGGAGGAACTAACTGTAAGGGCCAGCCCAAGGCCCTCCTCTGACATTTCCTGGTGCACCAATCATTTTTGGTCCAAATTGGGAACAGGACTTTGAGAAAGAAGCCAGGTTGCTATTAGTTCAGGAACCCTGGGGAGATGGCTAGATGGGCAGGTGGGAAATGAGCAAGTGATGCTTGCCCAGCACCTGCTGTGTCTTTTGCTTGGACAAGTCTGTGTTCCTCCTTATGCCAGAGAGAGCGTCTTCCTCATCTGGGAGGAGGAAGAGAAGCCTTGGAGGGCCCAGCCCTGGCTTGCAGTTGTGCAGCTAGTGAGTAGAGAGGATTGGAAGCAGGGGGTGTGATGACACCAGAACACACTGCTCCGAGATACAAGCCAGCCTCCCAGCTAACCATCCACAAGCTTGTGCACACGATGTCCACCCAGCAGGCTCCATATCTGGGGTAGGAAACTTGTAGACAAGGAAGATGCTCCCACCCAGGGCTGATGGTTCCGATCTGCCCTGCAAGCCCTACAGGACAGTGCTCTCTCTTCATGCCTCCATGTTCCCTGTGGGCTGATGTGAGCTAGGAGGGCAGAGCCTCTTCTTGACTTGTCTAGATCCACAGTGCCTGGCAGTTTACAAAAGACCAAAGAGAAATAAAGTGAGAAGGAGAAAGGAACACAGCTCCCACCTGTAGTGTGAACAGGAGAAATGCCAATGCTGGCCAAGGACACTGTGCCATATGGAAGGAATTCACGCCCATGCCCATCACCAAGCCCACCCTACACCAGCTGAAGTTTAAAGAGTTCCTACTGTGGCCTTTTTCTTTTGGGGGGGTGGTGGTTGAGGTAGGGTCTCATTGTGGCCCAGGCTGGAATTCACTATGTAGTCTCAGGATGGCCTTGAACTCATGGCGATCCTCCTACCTCTGCCTTCAGAGTGCTGGAATTAAAGGCATGTGCCACCACGCCTGGCATACTGTGGCCATTTTATACAGCCCCCAAGGACCAAGCCTTAGGAGCAGTGGCATCCTGTGTACGGTAAGCCAATTCTTTTGCACATGTAATAAAAACTGACCAAACCAATTACTTTCCTTACATTCTCTCTAATTCTAGAAATTTCATCTTATGAGGCACTTGAGGGCAGATGGCTCTTTTATCCTATCCTTGATTAGAGAAGGAAAGAAACAGGGCTGGGTCAGCAGTTAAAGGCTTTGCTTGCAAAGCTTGAGGGCCTAGGTTCAATTCCCCAGCACCCACGTAAAATCAGACATACAAATGGCACATACGTCTGGAGTCCCTTGCAGTGGCAAGTGGTCCTAGCATACCAATTCTCTCTCTTTCCTCACAAATAAATTTTAAAAAGTTGAAAGAGAAAAAATAAAAACAATGAAATGTCTTGGAAAGAAGTATTCCAGACTATGGGACAAAACAAATTGGATTGCTTCTAAAAAGAAGAAACACAATGTGTGAGACCAACACCACCTTGGGAAGGACCCAGAAGTCTCCCCTGGAGCATCCTGCTTTCTAGGAGGAGGAATGCTAACCCATCAGAGGATGAACAGATTAACAAACTGAGCCCTAACCACACAATGGAGTATTACTAAGTCATAAAAAGTAAATGCAACACTAATGCCTGCTACAGGGGGACCTGGAGAACTAGATGCCATGTGAAAGAGGGAAGCAGAGAGGATGTGCAGTGTCCAAAAACAAGTCAATCAACAGACACAGAAAGGAGGGTTATGTCACGAAGGAGAGAGGAGACAGGGAAATTAGGAAAAACTACTCAATGAGAGTGGATCTTTTCTTTAAGTTTTATTTATTTATTTATTTATTCGCACAAGTGTGTGGGGTGGGGTACAGCAGGGCCTCTTGGTACTGCAAACACCAGACACTTACTTGTTCCACTCTTCTTTATTTTTTTATTTATTTGCAAGCAGAGAAAAGCACACACAGAGAGAGAATGGGTGCGCCAGGACCTCCAGCTGCTGCAAATGAACTCCAAATATATGTGCCACATTTTTTTGTTTGGTTGGCTTTTTTTTTTTTTTTTTTTTTTTTTTGGTTTTTTGAGGTAGGGTGTTACTCTAGCCCAGGCTGACCTGGAATTCACTCTGTATTCTCAGGGTGGCCTCAAACTCATGGTGATCCTCCTACCTCTGCCTCCCAAGTACTGGGATTACAGGCATGCTCCACCAAGCCCGGCTTTTTTTTGCATCTGGATTTATATGGATACTGGGGAGTTGAACCCGGGTCGTTAGGATTTGCAAGCAAGCACCTAAACCGCTGAGCCAAGACCCCAGCCAAGAGATACTCTAAGTGATGAAAAAGGTTTGAAATAGATAGTTGTCATGGCTGCACCACTGATCTGTATTTATTTATTTAGAGCTAGGACTTGTTACTAATCCAGGCTTACCTGGAACTCATAATCCACCCTGCTCACCACCCTCCTTCCTGAGTGCTTGGATTACAAATATGAACACCATACTGAGCCCGCTTTTTTTTTTTCTTTTCTTTTTTTCAAGGTAGGGTCTCACTTTAGCTCAGACTGACCTGGAATTCACTATGTAGTGTCAGAATGGCCTCAAATACTCAAAGATCCTCCTACATCTGCCTCCCAAGTGCTGGGATTAAAAGCGTTCACTACCATTGCCATCTTGACTGGAACCTTTTAAAATAGTTATACGTGGTAAGAATTTTACCTCACATTTTAACATTGCTTTTTAGGAATGCTAGCCACAATATTGAAAGCTACGTTTTTCTGGGTATTCACCTTTGCATTAGCTAAAAGAGTGAAAAACTGGTAATAACCTTATGTCTATCATTTAGAGGTAGGTCACTCAAAACTTGTTATTCTAATGGCAGCCATCAAAACCATAGGAAAGAGACTGGGAAGATGGCTTAGCAATTAAAGGAGCTTGTTTGCAAAGTTTGCTGGATTTAATTGGCAAGCCACCCATTGAAATGTTTGGTGTTTGTTTACAGTGGCAAGAGGTCCTGGTGTGCTCCATACACACACACACACACACACACACACACACACACACATGCACGCACGCACTCACGTGTAAATAAATATTTTTCTGTTTTGGTTTTTCAAGGTAGGGTCTCACTCTAGCCCAGGCTGATCTCAAACTCACTCTGTAGTCTCGGGGGGCCACAGACTTAGGGAAATAGTCCTATCGTCCTACCTCTACTGCCAGAGTGCTGGAATTACAGGCATGTACTGCCACACCCAGCAAATAAATAATTTTTAAAAAGCACACAGTGGGAGCACTGAGAGTTGCTCACAGGGAAACATGTCCATAGTGTGCTAGAAAGGAAAATAACTTAATTAAGTTAATTTCTCTGCACATGCATACCAATGTGCCAGCGTCTCTCCTACCACTACAGATGAGTTGCAGATGCACCCACCACTTTTGTGTCCAGGTTGATGTGGTTGCTGAGGAATTGAACTTGGGTCGGTAGGCTTTGCAAGTAAGTGCCTTTAATCACTGAGCCTTCTCCCCAGCCCCAGGGGAAACAATGTAGTTGCAAACCGGTTTGCATATCCTATTGCCATCATAGCACACCAAAAGATCTGCAGGACAAACACACAAGTGACCAGTGAGACAAATGTCTGCAAAGACAGGCACCAAACCAATGATTTCCCCAGGGCTGAAGGAAGAACACTATTCTGGCAAAAGACATTTATTTCTTACTGTATCAAATTATGAATTGCAAAAAGATTAATGACTAAAGAGGGCTTAGTGGTTAAGGTGCTTGCCTGCAAAGTCAAAGGACCCAGGTTCGATTCCCCAGGACCCACGAAAGCCAGATGCACAAGACGGCACATGCATTTGGAGTTTGTTTGCAGTAGCTGGAGGCCCTGGTGTGCCCATTCTCTCTTTCTCTCTCAAATAAATAAATAAAAATTTAAGCCGGGTGTGGTGGATCACACCTTTAATCCCAGCACTCGGGAGGCAGAGGTAGGAGGATTGCCATGAGTTCGAGGCCACCCTGAGACTCCATAGTGAATTCCAGGTCAGCCTGGGCTAGAGTGAGACCCTACCTCGAAAAACCAAAAAAATAAATAAATAAATAAATAAAAATAAAAAATATTAAAGATTTCATAAAAGCATGTACAGAGGGTGGGGAGATGTCTCAGTGGATAAGGTGCTTGCCTGCAAAGCCTAACAACCTGGGTTGGATTCCCTACTACCAATGTAAAACCAGATGCACAAGGTGGCACATACACCTGCAGTTTGTTTGCAGTGGCTAAAGGCCCTGATGTCCCCATTCTCTCTGTCTCTTTTCTCTCTACCTCTCTCTGCTTGCAAATAAGTAAAGATGTTTTAAATACTTTATTTTATTTGTTTGCTTATTTGAGAGAGAAAGAGACAGTGAGAGAGAGAGAATGGATGCACCAGGCCTCCAGCCACTGCAAATGAACTCTAAACACGTGGGCTACCTTGGTCATCTGGCTTACGTGGGTCCTGGGAAATCGAACCTGGGCTCTTTGGCCTTGCAGTGCCTTAACCACTAAGCCATCCTTCCAGCCCCAATAAAAATATTTTAAAAAACACATGCAGATATTTCAATTCAGTCACAAAGTAATAACATGCAAGAAGCAGAAGAAAAAGAAGAAAACAGTCACCTCCTTGCCACCAAGTACATGTGCATTTTATGATTCCTCAGTGGCTTTTGTTTTTGTTACTTTTTTTTTTGTATTAGGGTTAGAATCCAGGGCCTTCTGCATGCTAGGCTCCACCTCCAAATTGCATCCCAGGCCCTATTACATTTTTTTAAATTTTTGTTTATTTTTATTTATTTATTTGGGAGTGACAGACACACAGAGAGAAAGAGGCAGATAGAGAGAGAGAACGGGCACACCAGGGCCTGCAGCCACTGCAAAGGATCTCCAGACACGTGCGCCCCCTTGTGCATCTGGCTAACGTGGGACCTGGGGAACCGAGCCTTGAACCGGGGTCCTTGGGCTTCACAGGCAAGTGCTTAACCGCTAAGCCATCTCTCCAGCCCCCCTGTTACATTTTTATAGGTACCAAGGTTTCTTTTAAGAACCACCAGTGCTAGGGAGATGGCTCAGTGGTTAAAAAAAAGTGCTTCTTTGAGTTGGGTGTGGTGGCACATGCTTTTAATCCCAGCACTTGGGAGGCAGAAGTAGGAGGATCACTGTGAAATCAAGGTCAGCCTGAGACTACATAGTGAATTCCAGGTCAGCCTGGACTAGAGTGAGACCCTACCTCAAAATAAATAAATAAATAAATAAAGTGCTTGTTTGCAGTGCCTAATGGCCTGGTTCAATTTCCCAGCACCCAAATAAAGCCAGATGCACAGGGTGGTACGTGTGTCTGGAGTTCATTTCATCCTTCCTCCCTCTCTCTCAAATACATAAAGAAAAGAAAAGAAAAAGAATTATCAAAACACAAAAAGATGCAAGTTTAGACTGAGCTGGGCCAACGCTGCCTCTCTGTGCCTTATGTTGATTCCTTTTCTCTATCTCTCTTTTTATTTATGAGAGAGAGAGAGACTGTGAGTACATCAGGACTTTCGGCCACTGCAAATGAACTCCAGACACATGCGCCACTTTGTGCATCTGGCTTGTATGTAGGTATGTTGAGCCTGGGCTGTCAGGCTTTGCAAGTAAGCGCCTGAAACTGCTGAGCAATTGTTCCAGTCCCATTCATTTATTCTTACACCCACATCAGTGTTCTTTAACATCAGAGGAACTCACGAAGGCTGCAAGCCCCTGGAATCTTTAAGGATTTTAAAGTGTTCGGCGTCTTGCTGTAATTTTCAGAATGCAGGAGGAAGGCACTGAGCATAAGACCTTTATGAGACAGGGCAGACCGCAACACCAGGCTAACGTGCTTGGTCTCCATGATGGAAGGTACTATGTCCTGGTGATTATCTTTACCTCAGCCCTTCACTGCTTTTGATGACCAGCTCTGCAGAGTGACCTGAGTTCAGGAAGGGTATTAGCTTCTCAAACTGACTGCACTTTCAAATTCATCGTAGCACAGAAGACATTTCAGTTTGTCTTTCCATGGTTTGTTGTCAGGCACAGCCGCCATTTTCATTTCTGCTGCTTTGTTCCTTTGGAAAAGATTGCATGCTTAGAACCCAGGAGAATGGAATCAGAGTTCAGTGTTTGTATGTGCCAGGAACGTGTGCTGTGCCTATATGTGTGCATGAGCTGTGATGGCCTGGTGTCAAATAATCAAGGCAGAAGTCAAAGCTAATTTTTTTCTCTTATTTTCAATGTATTATTTTCAATGGGAGTAAATAATTAATAAGGAGGCCCTTTGTGATAATTAAAACGATGTCCCTACATGTCAACACCGCTAGCTCTCCTAGCAATGAGTGAATTCAGATCCCGCTGAAGTAGGAGCTGTTAGTCTAGATGGTCACACTGCAGAGTGCTAAGGAGCTGTGGATGGCAGTAGACATGAGGCCGAATTCAATGGAGAAAAGGCAAAAGCCTGGGAACTGACAGAGAAAAGACCCTGCCTGGTGCCAAGACCCATTTTGGACCAGTTGGTGAACCACACACAAAAAGACTTTGCAGGGGTGAGAAGTTTGAAGCCTTGGGGCTACATGGAATGCAGATGTCTCCCCTTTCTTCACCAGAATCTGTCAAACCTCCCATTGCAAGGAGAAGGGTAGCAACTGGAACCTTCTATGTAACATTCACTGTGTACAACTATCAAAACCCGTTTATTCACCTTCCCATTTGACCAATCCTTCCCTTCCCCTGCCATGGGGCCTACTCTCTGCTGCTGGAGACTGCAATAGAAAAGCCCCTTTTCTCAGTAGAGAGGCTACCTCACATGCACACAGACTTGGTTCCGTCCCCAGCCCTCAAGTGGAGGGTAGAATAAAGCCAATATTCCCTGCAGCAGGGCCCTTAGAAAGCAAATAAAGTAACCCAAGTTCATGAATCAATGACTGGATGGAGACAATGTGGAAGACAGATACCACAGAATACTACTGAGTTTGGAAAACAAGGAAATCCTGTTTATGTCAGCACGGTGAACCGGGAGGACACTCTGTTAAGTGACACAAGCCAGGTGCAGACTGACAAATGCCACATGATCTCTCCAATGGGGAAGAAACTCGCGGGAGTACAAAGGTGGGCATCAGAGGCTGGGCTGGGGTGGAGAATGGGAAGACAGTGATCAAA
The DNA here is from genome assembly GCF_020740685.1 of Jaculus jaculus. Taxonomy (NCBI): domain Eukaryota; kingdom Metazoa; phylum Chordata; class Mammalia; order Rodentia; family Dipodidae; genus Jaculus; species Jaculus jaculus. Next base: position 27,127,618 of record NC_059107.1, read on the forward strand.
GGTTGAAAAGTTTCAGTGAGATAGGAGAAGAAAGTTCCAGGGCTCTACTGCTCCGCCTGATGCTATAGTTGATTTTAAACTTAATAAACTGTGCATGTCAAAATTGCTGGCAGAGTAGATTTCAAATGTTTTCACCACAAAAATGGTAAGCAGGTTGGCCAGGCGTGGTGGCACACACCTTTAGTCCCAGCACTTGGGAGGATGAGATAGGAGGATCCTCTTGAGTTTAAGGCTACCCTGAGACTATGTAGAGAATTCTAGGTCAGCTTGGGCTATCGAAAACCAAAAAGAAAGAAAGACAGAGAGAGAGAGAGAGAGAGAGAGAGAGAGAGAGAGAGAGAGAGAGAGAGAGGGAGAGAAGGAGGGAGGGAGGGAGGGAGAAAGAAAGAAAGAAAGAAAGAAAGAAAGGAAGGAAGGAAGGAAGGAAGGAAGGAAGGAAGGAAGGAAGGAAGGAAGGAAGGAAGGAAGAAAGAAAGAAAGAAAGAAAGAAAAAAAGAAGGAAAGAAAGAAAGGCATTGAGCTATAAGTTCTGGGTGAGAGGCTATCTGGGAAAATGCACTGCCTAGTGGATGTTGGAATAATGCCTATGGATGATATCTTGTGGGTATTTTTCAAATATTTTATTTTTATTTATTTATCTATTTATTAGAGAGAAAGAGAGAGAGAGAGAGAGAGAGAGAGAGAGAGAGAACATACCAGTGCCCCTAGCCACTGGAAGTGAACTCCAGACGCATGTACCACCTTGTGCATCTGGCTTACAAGGGTCCTGGGGAATTGAACCTAGGTCCTTTGGCTTTGCAGGCAAGCACCTTAACCATTAAGCAATCTCTCTATCCCCCCCCTTTTTTGAGGTAGGCTTTCACTCTAGCCCAAGCTGATCTGGAACTCACTCTACAGTCTCAGGCTGGCCTTGAACCATGGTGATCCTCCTACCACTGCCTCCTGAGTGCCAGGATTAAAGGCATGTGCCACCATGCACAGATGAGGAACTTTCTTTTTTTTTTTTTTACTGTTTTTTTTTTAATTTTTAAATTTTTATTAACATTTTCCATGATTATAAAAAAAATATCCCATGGTAATTCCCTCCCTCCCCATGAACTTTCTTTTTAAAAAATTTTTATTAATTTATTTATTTGAGAGAGAGAAAGAGGCAGATAAAGAATGGGTGTGCCAGGGCCTCCAGCCATTGCAAACAAACTCCAAATGCGTGTACCACCTTGTGCATCTGGCTTACATGGGTACTAAGGAATCGAACACAGGGCCTTAGGCAATCACTTTGCAGGCAATCACCTTAACCACCAAACCATCTCTCCAGCCCAGATAAACTTTCTCTTTAGTCCATATTTGCTTTGTAAGCAAATACCTTTAACCACCAAACCATCTCCCCAGCCCCTAAGACATAGTTTTAAAAAGTCGGGCGTGGTGGTGCATGTCTTTAATCCCAGTGCTAGGAAGGCAGAGGTAGGAGCATTGCTGTGAGTTCGAGGCCACCCTGAGACTCCATAGTGAATTCCAGGTCAGCATGGGCTAAAAAGCAAGACTCTACCCTGAAAAAAAATTTTTTTAATTAAAAAGTTTTATGTCTTTTTTAAATTATTTATTTATTATTAGAAAAAAACAGGAGATATAAATAAAGAGGCAGATAGAGAGAATGGGTGCACCAGGGCCTCTATCCACTGCAAACAAACGCCAGATGCATGCACCACATTGTGCATCCTGCTTTGCATGGGGAATCAAATCTGGGTCCTTTGGCTTTTCTGACAAGCACCTTGTGACTGCTCCAGCCCAAGTTTTATAATTCTTTGTTTTAATTTTTTTTGGTTTATTTTTATTTATTTATTTGAGAGCAATAGACAGAGCGAGAAAGACGCAGAGAGAGAGAGAGAATGGGCATGCCAGGGCCTCCAGCCACTGCAAACAAACTCTCCACGCAAGAGCCCCCTTGTACATCTGGCTAACGTGGGTCCTGGGGAATCGAGCCTTGAACTGGGGTCCTTAGGCTTCACAGGCAAGTGATTAACTGCTAAGCCAGAATCTCTCCAGCCCCAAAGTTTTATAATTCTTAAAGGAAAACAAACAAAAATATATATATGTCTGTTAATCACTAGCACCATGCACAAGATCATCCTAGCTCCTAGACATGGAGTCAGCCCTGAGTAAGGGGGTTCTTCCTAGTATCCTTGCCTTGACACTCTCACCCTTCACCCCCAATTCTTGCTCCACTTCTCATTCCTGGGTTACTTGCAGCACTGGCTAATAAATTTTTCCCTTCTTCGTTTCTCTTGTGACCAGTTCCTGGTACATTCGGCTCTCTTAGTAGACATCTGTTTCTAGTGGACCACATGTCCCCAGGTTCTTAGCATCTGATTCAGAGAACTTTAAGTACAACTAGTAAAACAGCAAATGTTTTATTTAAAGACATTGTACGTGATTGAATACTCTGTAAGGGAGCAGCAGGGTACCGGAGCTAGCGCAACAGGCTCCTGCCTGGAGCTTCCTTTTATGGGGTCCCAGAAGAGGAGAAAGAGGGATTGGTTGCTAGGGGTAATCAGGAAGGTTAAAATGCATTGGGACCACAAAGAAAACACTATTCTGATCCCCCACGATCTCCACTAGATGCGAGGTTGATATTTTCTTTCTTGTTGAGTTTTTCTATTCACAGCTATTATTACTCCATTTTACTCCTGTCCCATAAGTGAATGTAAACCTTTTTTGCATGATATTGCCAAGTGACCACGGACACCCAGATTCACTGGTTCATAAGTGATTGTGCTTTCAATGAGTGTACCCCTTGTGTGTGCTTCAGTTTTGATTCCCCGACAAGACAGAGGATAAAGAAATTCAAGAATACTACAACAGCCCTCCAGTCACAGGGCAGCCAGTCCCAAGTACTGTTGATAAGTCTGGAGTTGCTGGTTATTCAAATATCCTGCGGCTAGTGGTCACTGTAGGTCATAGGCACATCCTTAGAACCGTGAATGGAAGCCGGGCATGGTGGCGCTGGCCTTTAATCCCAGCATTCCGGAGGCAGTGGTAGGAGGATCGCTATAAATTCAAGGCCAGCCTAAGGCTACACAGTGAATTCCAGGTCAGCCTGGGGCTAGAGTGAGACACTACCTTGGGGATTGGGGGGGAAATGAAGCTGGGCGTGGTGGCACACGCCTTTAATCCCAGCATTCCAGAGGCAGAGGTAGGAAGATCAGATGAGTTCAAGACCACCCTGAGACTACAGAGAGAGAAATCCAGGTCAGCCTGGGCCACCCTACTTTGAAAAACAAAACAAAAACCAAATGAACACACAAAACAAAAGGAGCCCCATGAACACACCAGGAGGCTCCCTTCATCATTTCATCACCTCAGAGCTGTGCCCAGGTACTACAGGAAATGGATGGATTCTAAAAAGATTTATTTACTTACTTAAGAGAGACAGAGAGAAAGGAAAAAAGGCCCTCCTGCCACTACAACATGCACTATGTTGGGCTTTACCTGGGTATTGGGGCAATCAGGCTTTGCTAGCAAGTACCATTAACCACTTAGCCATCTCTCCAGCCCAGTGGATGGATTTTATGTCAAGGGGTGTGGAGAGGTGTGAAATTCTAGAGACGTTGTTCTAGTGACCACAGGGAGGAAGGGACTGGAAGCAGGACCACGGGGTCCTAGCTGTTCAGAAAAAAGTTCCCAGCAGGCTCTGGAAGTCTCTTGGAGCAAGCGAGCTGTGTGGCCTGAATGGCAAAGACAAGGAGACTGTACCAGATGTGCATGAATACCCAAGTCACCCCCACAACAGGGAAGCAGGGGTGAGGCTGAGCCTCAACATTGCCACTTTGCAATTCTGTGACCTTGAACAAGTTACCTACCCTCTCTGAAGGAGAGACTTCACTCCTGTAAATCTGGCCACAAGGACACCTTCTTTGTGGGTAGCTGCCAGCACATCCTCACTGCCGAGTCAATATCAGGATGTTTACGTCCTGAGAATAAGACCAGCTGTCCCACAAATGCATCTGCAGAGGAGCAGACAGGAGGAGCTCGTGGACTCTGAGCCCTGCACTTGACACCTGAGGGCTGTGGCTGCAGGGGGTGGGGGGAGGGGGATTAGTCTGAAGGAGCACCCTTGGAGCAAGGGAAGGAGAGAGCCACAGGTCAGTCTGGTCACATTTTCTTTTCTGTTTTTGGTTTTTCAAGGTAAGGTTTCACTCTAGCCCAGGCTGCCCTGGAATTCACTACAGAGTCTCAGGGTGGCCTTGAACTCAAGGCGATCCTCCTACCTCTACCTCCGAGTGCTGGGATTAAAGGCGTGCGCCACGATGCCCAGCTTGGACACATTTTCAAAGATCTCGTCAAAGGGAAGAAAAGCAAAGGGCAGCGGTGTGTGCTGAGTTTTGGCAGAAATACCCAGGACCGCAGGTGCGCTTGTCTATCTGTCCCACTGTTCTCCCCCCCCCCCCCCCCGCACCTCCCCTAACCCGCCCCTCAGACATCTTGGCTTTGAAACTGTCAGATGACTCCAGAGAGGAGCCAGGTGATCATGGAGAATGGGCCTCAGGGCACAGGATGCCCACTCCACTGTACCCATCCATACTTAGCCCCTAAGAAGAAAGAGGCCTGATGAGGGTCCAAACTTAACCTGTTTTTTTTTTTTTAGAAGCAGTCATACTGAGATGTTAAACATGTATGCATTTTTTAGGATTTTATTTTTATTTATTTATTTATTAGAAACAGAGAGAGAGAGAAAGAGAGAGAGTGAGAATGGACATGCCAGGGCTCTAGCCACTGCAAACAAACTCCAGATGCATGCGCCACCATGTGCATCTGGCTTACGTGGAACCTGGAGGATTGAACCTGAGCCCTTAGGCTTCACAGGTGAGTGCCTTAACCGCGAAGCAATCTCTCCAGCCCCATGTATGTATTTTTTTAAGGCATTGAATATTAAGGGATGAAACAATGGTTCAGAAGTTGAGGCACTTGCCTGCAAAGCCCAACAACCAGGGTTAAAATCCCCAGTATCTACGTAAAACCAGATGCATAAAGTAGCACATGCATCTGGAGTTTGCTTGCAGAGGCGAGAGGCCCTGGAGTACCCATTCTGTCTCTCTCTCTCTGCTTTCAAATAAATTAAATAAAATAAATAGTTCAAAAAAGAGTGCTGAATATTCAAAGATTCCCAGAAACATTGTCTAGCCATGCATGCGCCAGCACTCAGGAGGCAGAGGTAGGAGGATCGCTATGAGTTCAAGGCCACCCTGAGACTGCATAGTGAATTCCAGGTCAGCCTGGGCTAGAGTGAGACACTGCCTCAAGAAAGAAAAGAAGGTTTATTTAAGAGTCAACAGGAGGCTACAAGGCTACAAGTGCTTTGTCTCAAGAGGGACAAATATAATTAAAGGGAAAAACCCACGGGCTGTGCCTTCAAAGTTGTGTGTAATACATGGCCTACTTGCAAAATATCACAAAAGAAATCAGACAGATTCCTGGATTCCCTAAGCCCTCCAACTACTCTTTCCCTCTTCTATATAAAAACTTGCTGCTACCACCTGATTCCTCCCTCCCAAAGCTCATGTTGGAGTTCAGCCCCACTTGTGAGGTACTGATTTTCAGAAGACTGAAAATCAACATTTAGAAGTGGGGGCAAGGGCTGGAGAGACGGCTAAGGGGTTAAGGAAACCTAAGGACCCAGGTTCAATTCTCCAGGCCCCACATAAGCCAGATGCACATGGTGGCACATGCGTCTGGAGTTCATTTGCAGTGGCTAGAGGCCCTGGCGTGCCCATTCTCTCTCTCTCTCCCTCCCTCTGTCTCTAATCAATAAAATAAAATAAATGTTTAGAAGTGGGGCCTTTGAGATGCAATTATGGCTAAATAAAGTCATGGCAGAGTTACTCATAGTTGAACAAACTATCATTTTTATAAGGAAGATCAGAAGACATACGCTTGTTGTGTCTTATGCTGTCTGTTGACATGGGATATGCCCCATGTCACTTGGGACTATTTATTTATTTGAGAGAGAGAAAGAATAGACATGCCAGGGCTTCCAGTCACTGCAAACGAACTCCAGATGCATGCACCCCCTTGTGCATCTGGCTTACATGGGTCCTGGAGAGTTGAACCAGGATCCTTTGGCTTTGCAGGCAAACACCTTAACCTCCTTTCTTTGTAATCTACCCAGTTTGTGATACAGCGTCCTCAGCAACAGAAAAAGAACCGCCCTTCCCTCAGCATGGGTGCCTGGTAGCGGGCCAACAGGGCACACGCTCTCAGAGTCCTCCTTCTAGTGCTCCGAGCCAGCCGCACACAGGGACACAGCCTCCTCAAACAAGCCAAGCCGGAAGACATTTACTTTCTTGATTTAGAACGCTATCGTTGTGTGTGTGTGTGTGTGTGTGTGTGTGTGTGTGTGTGTGTGTGTGTGTGTGGTTTCCCAGGAAAGGTCTCGCTCTAGCCCAGGCTGACCTGGAATTCACTATGTAGTCTCAGGGTGACCTTGAACTCATGGTGCCCCACCTACCTCTGCCTCTCAAGTGCTGGGATTAAAGGTGTAGTCACCACATCCGGGCTAGAACCCCGTAGTTCTGTCCTGTCTGTCAGTGCTAAGGTGTAACTCTCTATGGAAGCATGTGTGGCTGCTGGAGCGCAGCTTCTCTGTTCTGGTAGTGGGGTGGCTGGGACAGCCACACAGTCACTGATGAGCTGGTCGGAGATGACCTGCCAACTGCCCCTCACCTCAGAAGCTTGCATGCCATCCCCACCCCCACACGCACTTTGGGCTCGCTCTCTTCCCTTTTCCTGCCTCTCCCATCTTACTGTGGCTTCCTCTATGCTGTCTGACAAACATCTCAGAGGCCGCTCTGAGGATCCTGAATGGAATGGAACAAGTTAGGTGTGGCTACGGAGAGCCCAAGAGAGAGCCACAGCAAAGAGATGTGGTCCCACTGGGTGCACAAGCACCGTGTACTCAGATGCCAAAGAAGTGCATCCTTCACCAGAAGGCACTCGAACAACCAGAGAAAACCTCCCAGCCTTCTTGTTTTCACTGCCTGACATCTGATGTTCCACTGCTGTTCTGCCTTGTGCACAAAGCCAGCTTCAAGGCTGCGCAACCAACGCTTAGGGGCGTCCTGTACCACCTTTATATTTCTTTTTTTTTTTTTTTTTTTGAGAGGGTCTCACTCTAGCCCAGGCTGACCTGGAATTCACTCTTCACTCTGTAGTCTCAGGCTGGCCTCGAACTCATGACTATCCTCCTACCTTTGCTTCCTGAGTGCTGGGATTAAAGGTGTGTCACCCCACGTGGCATAGATTTTTTTTTTTTTTGACACAAGGTCTCACTCTATCCCTGGCTGACCTGGAACTTACTCTGTAGCCCTAGGCTGGCCTTGAATTTACAGTGATTCCCTCACCTCAGCCTATAGAGTGGTGAGATTAAACGCATGCACCACGATCCCCAGCAGCCCTAATAGGTTTTTTTTTTCCTGTTTTTGTTTGTTTGTTTGTTTGCTTTTTCGAGAGGTAGGGTCTTGTTCTAGCCAAGGCTGACTTGGAATTCACTATTTAGTCTCAGGGTGGCCTTGAACTCACAGCAACCCTCCTACTTGTGCCTCACGAGTGCTGGGCCTAAAGGCATGCGCCACCATGCTCAGCCTGATAGTATTTTAAAATATTTTTTATTTGTATTTGCAAGCAGAGAAAGAAAGAGGGATAGAAAGAATAGGAGAACGAGGGCCTCTTGCTACTGCAAACAAACTCCAGATGCATGTGCCACTTTATGCATCTGACTTTATGTGGGTGCTGAGGAATGAAACCTAGGTGGTCAGGCTTTGCAAACAAGTGCCTTTAACTGCTGAGTCATCTCTTCAGCCACCTAGTTGTTTTTGAAAATATTTTATTTTCACTTATTTATTTACTAGAGGGAGGGAGGGAGGAAGGGAGAGAGAGAAAAAAAAAGAGGGAGAGAGAAAGAGAGAATGGGTACACTATGACCTCCAGCCACTGCAAATGAACTCCAGATGCATGCTCCACCTTGTGCATCTGGCTTATGTGGATTCTGGAGAATCGAACCTGGGTCCTTAGGCTTTGCAGGAGAGTGCCTTAATCACTAAACTATCTCTCCAGTCCTACTTAATTGTTTTTGAACAAGAGATTCTACACTTTCACCGTGCAGTGGGCCTGCAAATGATGTGCTGGTTCTGCTTGCATAATCCAGAGGTCTCTGACTTTGAGCATTTTCCCCCAATACATAGGGCAGTGATACAAGTCAAGAAGGCAAGCATTATCCACTTAGCCAAGATAAAAAGGTTGGTGATGGCTGGGTGTGGTGGCACATGCCTTTAATCCCAGCACTTGGGAGGCAGAGGTAGGAAGATTGCTGTGAGTTTGAGGCCACCCTGAGACTACATAGTAAATTCCAGGTCAGCCTGGGCTACAGTGAGACCCCACCTTGAAAAAATAAATAAATAAAAGGTTGATGCTATACTGTATTGGTGAGGCAGATGGAAACAGACACTCTCATACACTGTGGGTGAGAAAGTAAATTGTTCAGCCTTTTGTAGTTCAATTAGCCAGTCTTTTCTATCTGAAGATGCCCTTTAACTGAATGATGCCACACAGTTTTTTAGCAAACAGATATACTTCTATGCTTGTTCAAAGAAGTATGCACAAGGCAACTCATCACAGCACCATTTTAAGAAGCCGTTGATTGCAAATGGACTAACTGAATCTCAATAGGACTGATTTAATAGCACACAACACCAATGTCATGAAATACTATGTAACCATTTGAGAAACAGACTACTGTGGGCTGGGAAAATGACTTAGCTGTTAAAGCATTGGTTTGCAAAGCCTGATGACCTGGGTTTGATTCCCAGTGCCCACGTAAAGAAAGACGCACAGAAATGGGCTGACCCATGACCACCTCCACATTGATGGCAAAATGGAAGAAGCAAGACGGGGCTGGGAAGGTGGCTCAGAGGTTAAGGGCACTTGTTTGCAAAGCCTACCAGGCCAGGTTCAATTCCCCCAGCCACTCATATAAAGCTATATGGGTGTTCATTTGTAGCAGCCGGACATCCTGGCATACCCCCCACACACATGCAAATAATTTTTTTTTTCTGTTTGTTTTGGCTTTTCGAGGTATGGTCTCACTCTAGCCTAGGCTGACCTGAAATTCACTATGCAGTCTCAGGCTGGCCTGGAACTCACAGTGATCTTCCTACCTCTGCCTCCCAAGTGCTGGGGTTAAAGGCATGCGCCACCACCCCCTGGCTCAAATAAGTATATTTAAAAAAAAAATATTTTATTTATTTATTTATTTGAGAGAGAGAGAATGGGCACACCAGGGCCTCCAGTCACTGAAAATGAACTCCAGAGGCATGCGCCACCATGTGCATCTGGCTTATGTGGGGGCTGGAGGATCAAACCCGGATCCTTTTGCTTTGCAGGCAAATGCCTTAACCACTAAGCCATTTCTCCAGCTCCATAAATAAAATTTTAAAGCAAGGTACAGAAGGATATTCATAATCACAAATTTACCTAAGAGCATGGGAGGGGCTAAACACCCTCGTACTCACAGATAACTCTGGAAGTACAGATGAAGTTCATGACTGTTCAAAGGAACCGTAGTTGACAGTAGGAGACAGTGAGATTTCACTGGTCACCCTTTTTCTGCAGTTTCACATTCTATAGTTTTAGTTACTTATGATCACCCATGGTTCAAAACCATTAAATGGAAAATTCCAGAAATAACCTTTTTTTTTTTTTTTTTCAAGGTAGGGTCTCGCTCTAATCCAGGCTCACCTGGAATTCACTCGGCAGTCTCAGTGTGGCCTTGAACTCATAGTGATCCTCCTACCTCTGTCTCCTGGGTGCTGGGATTAAAGACGTGCACATTTCATAACTTTTAAATTGTATGCCCTTCTGAGCATGCCATCCCATCCCATCCCATTCCCACCTGAGATGTGAATCTTCTTTTTCTTCTGGGTATCCATGTTACATATGCCCCTTGCCATCTTAGTTGTGTGTATGTGTGTGTGTGTGTGTGTGTGTGTGTGTGTGTGTGTGCGTGTGGTTGGTTGGCTGGTTGGTTGGTTTTTTGAAGTAGGATCTCACTCTAGCTGACCTGAAATTCACTATGTAGTCTCAGGCTGGCCTCGAACTCACAGCAATCCACCTATCTCTGCCTCTGGAGTGCTGGGATTAAAGGTGTGTGCCACCACGCCTGGCTAAGTGTTTGTGGTGAGTAAACCTTATTTCACTGAGCAATGGCCCCTTAAGTGCAGAGGTAATGATGCAGCAGTGTCCAGGTGGTGAAGCATGGACGGGCAGCTTCCCCCTGGGGCGATGTGGAAGCACTGCAGGACATCCAGGAAGAGCTCAAGCGTGAGGATTCGGTACCATCTGCGGTGTCAGGTGTCCACTGGAGGCTGTAGGGTGTATGCGTCAATGGATGGAGACCATAACTGTACCCTTTGCCATAGTAAATGTCCTTTTATTTCCCCATGTGTGCTTTTCATTATTACCAATATATAATATTTAAAATTGCCAAAAAGCATGCAGACAGCTAGTAGAGGAGCAAGCCAAGCAGCCCGCTCTGAGCTCAGGTTTCTTTTTTGGAGGAACCAGGACTCAGTCACTTAAGCTAAAGTCTGGATTACCCCACTCCCCCATACACACATACATTCACATCATGTTGCCATTGTAAAGTCCCAAGTGATGGTTCTTTTTAATTCAGGGCAAATGAGAACAGAAACAGAAACAAGTAAAGGACAGAAGAGATGGCTCAGTGGTTAAGGATCTTGCCTGAAAAGCCTAATGACCTGGGTTCAGTTCCCTGGTACCCACATAAAGCCAGATGCACAAAACAGCACATGCATCTGGAGTTTGTCTACAGTGGCTAGAGGCCCTGGCACACCCACTGTCATTCATTCATTCATTCTCACTCTCCTTCTTTCTCTCTCTCTCTCTCTCTCTCTCTGTTTGAAAATAAATAAATAAAAAGAAAATAAAACATCTTTTTATTACTCTTGATGATTTGCATACTTTCTGTGCCTTAAAAATAAGAATATGGCCAGGCCTGGTAGCACATGCCTTTAATCCCAGCACTTGGAAGGCAGAGGTAGGAGGATTGCCATGAGTTCAAAGCCACCCTAAGACTACATAGGAAATTCTAGGTCCTGGGCTAGAGTGAAACCCTACCTCAAAAAAAAAAAAAAAAAAAAAAGAAAAAGAAAAAGAAAAAAGAACATGGAAAGATGGCTCTGAGATTAAAAGTGCAAGCTTGCAAAGCCTACCAGTCCAGGTTCAGGTTCAATTCACCAGTACCTACGTAAAGACAGTTGTACAAAGTGGCACATGTGTCTGAAGTTCATTTGCAGTGGCAAGAGGCCCTGCTGCACCCATATGGCGTCTCTTTCTCTCTCTCTCTCTCTCAAATAAATAAATCATATATTTTAATTTTTAAGATATTTTATTTATTTATTTGCAAGCAGAGAGAGAGAGAGAGAGAGAGAGAGAGAGAGAGATAGAGCATAAGCACTCCAAGGCCCTATCTTGAAAAACTAAAACAATAATAATAATAGTAACATAGTGCTGGGAAGCTAGCTCAGTTGGTAAAGTGTCTGCCTCACGAGCATGAGGACCTGAGGTCTCTCCTTAGTACCTACATAAGTGCCAGGCATGGCACTTATAATCCCTGGGCTGAGGGAGCAGAGACAGTTGGAGTCCTGGATCCTGGTGACCTACTAGTCTAGCCTAACTGGAGCGCTCCAGGCCAATGAGAGACTTATCTCAAAGTGGACGGACACAGTTCTTGAGGACGCCACCTGAGTTTATCCTGTGGCCTCCACATATACATACATGTGCAGCCACACACATGTGCACACACACATGAACATGCAAGCACATATACACGCACCACACACATGAGAAAGATGAAAATAAGGACATAAAGTTACAATTCATCCTGATCCCACATGCATACAGCGAGGAAGCCCAGCGATAAATCCAAGCATAATTATATGTCAGCTCATCAGCTCTATGTTGAATGCATTTCCGTTCTCTGAACTTGGTTTTCTATTTCTACTATATGTTTTCTGTTCTGGCTTCTCCATTCTTTGAGTTAGATTGTTTTTGTTTGTTTGGTTTTTTTTTGTTTGTTTGTTTGGTTGGTTTTTCGAGGTAGGGTCTCACTCTGGTCCAGGCTGACCTGGAATTAACTCTGTAGTCTCAGGGTGGCCTTGAACTCATGGCAATCCTCCTACCTCTGCCTCCCGAGTGCTGGGATTAAAGGCGTGTGCCACCACGCCCGGCTTTTTAGATTGTTTTTTACAGTGCTAATATAATATTTAGAATTTTCAATGGATGTTTTTTGCTCCCTACACTTCCTTATCCCCTCCACCCTCACCCAACCTCTTTCAGTCATCAAGACCAGGTGGCATCCTTGCCTCAGGGAAGGGATGTCACAATAGAAGGATGAGAAAAACCGGACGCATTTCAAAACCCAAGCCCCAGAGATAAGAGGCCTGAGCAGAAAATTCGAGAGAGGAGTTTCAGTACCAAGCAGGGCAAAGCTGGCAGAACCTTCTCACACTGAAGGAGGAGAAGTGGAGGATGTGAGAGATAGAAGGTAGCCAAGAACAGAAACTCCAGGTTGCTGGGAGAATGTGTCACAGAGGGTCCTATGCCCTGGTTCCTTTTCAAAGCCAGGGAACACAGTAGATGCAAGGCAGAAATGGTTATGAGGTGAGACGCTGCACCTGAGACCAGCTCTCTGAGCTCCAGGCATCAAAGAATTCAGGGACAGAGAACCCAACGATTCATTCCTATGTGGCCAGGCTGGGAGTCTAGAACTGCTCAGAGAGAGGATCCGGAGGGACCTTGTGGTTGAGAAGGAGGACTGACCACACGGCAGCTTCCTTCATTCTTGGTCAAAGGCAGCCAAGGTGAGATGGTGGTCATCACAGAGGTGTGGGGGGCTGGTGGGGGGCAGTGATGACAGATGTCCGGTTTGCCTTGATGCCTGTTAGGGGCCCATAAATGAGATCAGTTCTGAGACTCTGTGACTTGACTGAGACAAAAAGGTTACAATGCTCATCAAGGAAATCGATGTGCCCTCTGGAAACCCATATCTTGCCAACCCGAGTTTGCAAATGTGCATCCTCCAAACAATAAAATGGAATAGGATAGAGAAACAAACCCAGCAAAACAGCCAGGAGCTTTATCCCCAGACGAATCATTTCTGAAGCCTTCTAAGTAAAACATAACTCCAAAACAGACTGTCCCCCTTGGGGGTTCCAAATTGGTCTCTCTGACAAGGACAGAAGCTCTATGCTTGAAATGCAGACCCATCTCCAACTCCTGAGGGCCGGGAAGCCCACTGACTCACTTTATCCTTCTGCCTCTGTAAGCAATGCCTTCCTAGTCACCTGGAGCTGCACCCCCCAGCCCCCTGCCCCTAGGGGAGGAGAGGAGGCTTCCCTGGGGCCGCTGGAGAGAAGCCGGCCAGACCGAGCATCTTTGACTTTGACCTCTGTGGCTGGTCCCATTCTTCAAGTGTTCAGAGTTACGAACCGGTGCTCTTCTGACCTGGAAGCCTTGGCAAGCTGGGCTTTATTATCTTTGATGGAGGCTGGCTTTGTCATCTGTCCCAAGTCTGACCATTCCTTTACCCATCTTTCAAATAAGCCTAAGAATAATTTCCTTGTGGGGGGCTGATGCTGAACAGATGTTTGCAAGGCCCCTTAGGAGCCCGTGACAGCTCCCTCAGTAGGACTCAGAGCGGTGTTATGTAATAATTTTTCCTCCTAGTTTTGATTAAAAGATGATACATGCACAACTCCGTGCCCAAATGTGTCAGTGCTAATGGGGACATGCGCATTGGATGGGGCTCCATACGTACTGGGGTAGAAGATTAGTGTCCTGAAGCAATGCCCCTTGCAGCGCCATGCTCCCCCAGCAAAATGATCAGAGGAAATCTCTAGCCAAGCTGACCTGGAATTCACTATGTAGTCTCAGGGTAGCCTCGAACTCACATTGGTCTTCCTACCTCTGCCTCCCAAGTGCTAGGATTAAAGGTGTGCACCGCCACACCTGGCCCCTCGACTTTTTTTAAACAAAGATTTCCTCTGGCATCACTAAGGAAGCAGAGATAGGAACATGGATGTGAGTCCGAGGCCAGCCTGAGACTACATAGTAAATTCCACATCAGTCTGGAAAACGCATGTGCGCGCGCACGCACACACACACACACACACACACACACACACACACACGTGCATGTGTGCAAATAAAAATAATAAAACATTGGGCTGGAGAGAAGGCTTAGAAAGCACATGCCTGCAAAGCCTATGGACCCAAGTTTGACTCCCCAGTACCCACATAAAGCCAACTGCACAGGGTGGCACATGTGTCTGGAGTTCATTTGCAGTGGCTAGAGGCTCTGGCACACCCATTATTTCTATCTGCCTCTCTCTCTTTCAAATAAATAAATAAAATATTTTTTAAAAAAAAATAGAAAAGTGAGCTGGACGAGGTGGTGCACGCCTTTAATCCCAGCACTCAGGAGGCAGAGGTAGGAGGATCGTCCGGAGTTCAAGGCCACCCTGAGATACACAGTGAATTCCAGGTCAGCCTGAGCTAGAGTGAGACCCTACCTCAAAAAACAAAAAAAGTAGAAAAGTTGAATTGTTTGTGATTTGTGGGTGCCAGATATCTGTAGTGTGGGACGTGTGACCAGGACAATCAGCGGCAGCTTAATGCCATCTCACACATGGTTCATGGCCGTGCCCTAGTCTCTAGTGCCCTCTGCTGTAATTCAGGAGACAAACGTTTCTTCAGGGAGCCATAAATGTCACTGCAGAGAAAGACAGGGGGCTATTCTTTTTCCTTCTCACAAGTTTCGACCTCACTTATTTCACTTAACCTAATTTCTTCACTATAACACAGACAGCTAAGTGTAGTTTACAACAGCTTACCATGTATTTTGCAAAGAACTAGAAGGGGGGTGTTTGAAGCTTTCCAACACAAAGAAATGGCACTGTCTAAGGAGCTGCACATGTTAGTTTTTCTGATTTCCCCATAACCCATTATATATGGAAATATCAAATTATCACATGATAGTTAATGCACATGTGAAATTATTGTATGTTGATTTTAAAACATTTCCACTTGGACTTGGACTGTCTGAAGCTGAATTGCGAACTGTTTCTCCTCTGTAGCTAGGACTGTACTGTTTTATTATCCCATCTTCCTGGTTTATTTATTTTTAGTTTGTTTGTCTTGAAGCAGGGTTTCACTCTAGCCCAGGCTGATCTGAAACTCACTGTGTAGCCCAGGCTGGCCTACCTCAGCCCCGAGTGCTGGGGTTACAGGCGGGCACTGTTCTACCTGGCTTGCTTCATTATCCCAAAGATGGAACTGAGTGTCTTGAAACAGAACAGGAAATTGATTAAAAACTAGGATTCAGCACCTCCTGCCCCAGGATTGAACAGCTGAAATATTTTGGAGGCAGCTCCTAAGAAAGACCTGACTTCATACAGCTCCACACTGTTGTGTTCTGAGAGCTACATTGTAAAATTTCCTCTCATATTAATTTAATTTAATTTTTTTTATTTTTGGCTTCTCGAGGTAGGGTTTCACTCTAGTCCAGGCTGACCTGGAATTCACTCTGTAGTCTCAGGGTGGCCTCAAACTCACGGCGATCCTCCTACCTCTGCCTCCTGAGTGCTGGGATTAAAGGCATGCGCCACCACGCCCGGCTTCATCCAGCCCTGCATAGAGTGCTTTTCCTTGGGTTTGTCGTCTCTGCCTGTGACTTTCTGTCACACCTGGCTATGGCTCAAAGATCGAATACTCGCTTACTCTGTGAGGAGAAAGGATATTTGCCCATTAATTTCAACTCCGGCACTCCAAGCCCCATATAAGGCACAGTTAATATAATCTCACTTCAGATGACACTCAGAGGAGCAGGAAGACAATTTGGGGGGGAGAATAGGAGGCGGCCCACATTTACTGGGAATGTTAATATTTACTTGCTGCACACTTGGTATCTGGGAGACAGCACAGTCACTAAATGGGGATTACATCTTCAATTAAGTAGTGGTGGCAGGGGAGTCACTGATGTTTCACAGAGGGAAACTGCCGAAATCATACTTTAAGGAGAATAATTTTTTTTAAAAGCTACAAAAAAAAATTGGAAGAAAAGCTCTTGGGAAAAAAATAGAGGGAACATTTCTGTTTAGGGAATCCTAATATTTTGGCTGAACACATTATGTAAAATTAAATACTATTTTAAACCAAGGAGATATAATATCTAATTAAGTTTCTGTGGTTGATGAGCTTACAGAGGGTTGTGGGTGTTACATCCATTGGACTGAAAGAAGTGGAAAAATTAAATAACACTATTCTATAGTGATTTCCATCTAGACATACAGACTTCCATATCTGCTTTTAGTGTGCCCCTCCTTATAGCCCACTGAAGACAAGACAGAGAAAATGAGAACGCGTGCAGTGAGCTCTTGGACATGGGAGCAGCCCGAGGAAGAAGCAGCAGGAACTGTCAGCCTCATTTCGGAGCTGTCACCATGGGCTTCAGTGGCCAAGGGATTGTCATCCCAGGTCATCTGCATGGCAGGATTGGAGTGGACAAGGGACAAAACCATGAGCTCCACGTGTTCTGGTCCCAACTGTTCCTACCCAAAATGTTCCTTGGAGGAAGGCAGCCTCCAAACTGCGAACAACCAAAGCTTCCTGGTAGGAAGTTACCAGATACAGGGAGGGAAGGCTCTCTGGAGCTTTAGGGGTCTTTAGTGGAGGTGTGCCCCTTTTAAAAGGAAGTTCACTTTGAAGATTAATTAACACATGAGCACCTGTTCAGTTCCTTTATACAATAATGGCTGAAATTTATTTATTTATGGACTGGGGAGACTGATCAGTGGTTTAAGGCACTTGCTTGCAAAGCCTGCCAGCCTGGGTTCAATTCCACAGTACCTACATAGAGCCAGGTGCACAAAGTGGTGGGTACATGTGTCTGGAATTCATTTGCAGTGGCAAGAGGCCCTGACATGCTTATTCTCTTTCTCTCTCGCACATAGGTACAAATAAATTTTCAAGTTTTTAATCAAAGAGGGGAAAGAGAGAGAGAAGGGGGGAAAGAGGAGGAGAGAGATGGGGAGGAAAGGAGAAGGTTTGAAGGAGAAGTTACTATGTGATTTTCAGTGAGTGATGTTTATTTACAACTTATCTTGAAGCCGGGCGTGGTGGTGCATGCCTTTAATCCCAGCACTCGGGAGGCAGAGGTAGGAGGATTGCCATGAGTTCAAGGCCACCCTGAGATGACAGAGTTAATTCCAGGTCAGCCTGGACCAGAGTGAGACCCTACCTCGAAAAACCAAAAAAAAAAAAAAAAAAAAAAAAAACTTATCTTGAACAGCAAACTTTCTCAAACAGTAAAATCAAAATACCTACATATGCTAAAAGGCAACATAGAGAAAGATCATATTCCATGGCCAAAGGCTAACTATTTTGAATATATTTCACTGGCTTTCTCTTTAAATCAAGAAATACAACAAGGGCCAGCAAGCTGGCACACACCTTTAATCCCAGCACTTGGGAAACAGAGGTGGAGGATCGCTATGAGTTCAAGGCCACCCTGAGATTACCGAGTAAATTCCAGGTCAGCCTGAGCTAGAGTGAGATCCTACCTTGAAAAACCAAGATAGGAAGAAAGAGGGAGAAAGAAAGAGAGAGAAAGAAAGAGAGAGAAAGAAAGAAAACAACAAGGGTGGAAAGATGGCTCAGCAGTTAAGGTGCTTGTCTGCAAAGCCTAAGGACCCAGGTTCAATTCCCCAGTACTCACATAAAGCCAGATGCACAAGGTGGCACATGCATCTGGAGTTTATTTGCAGTGGGCCCTGGCATGCTCACTTCTCTTTCTCCCTCTCTCTCTTCCTCTCCCTCTTTCTCAAATAAATAAGTAAAATATTTTACAAATACTAAAATTTTTCTTCTAAATTTTTTTTTTTTAAAAAAAACGAAGTACAACATGGGCTGTGGAGCTGGCTCAGCACTTAAAGGAGCTTGCTTGCAAAACCTGCTGGTTCAAGTTCAATTCCCCAGTACCCAGATAAAGCTAGATGCACAAAGGGGCACATGTGCTGGAGGCTCTCTGTCTATCTGCCTCTTTTTCTCTCTCTCAAATAAATAAATAAAATTAAAAATTAAAAAAAGTACAACAGCCGGGCGTGGTGGTGCACACCTTTGATCCCAGCACTTGGGAGGCAGAGGTAGGAGGATCACCATAAGTTTGAGGCCACCCTGAAACTACATAGTGAGTTCCAGGTCAGCATGGGTGAGAGCAAGACCCTACCTTAAAAACACACAAGCAAAGAACTAGAGCAATAAATGTGAACACTGTCTGGTACCCGTAGTTTATTTCCTCCAGGATGTTTCTTTCCACAGATTGTGTTTGTGTGAACCATTTTACTTTTTATTTATCAAAGTTCTGTACTTGGATATTTGTAGTGTTTTGTGCAATAGGAGCTGCAAAGATATGCCAGTTTGTCTATGAAATGAGTTGTATATACCAATAAATTGTAGCTTAAAAATGAATAAACAAAAGCCGGGCATGGTGGCGCACACCTTTAATCCCAGCACTAGGGAGGCAGAGGTAGGAGGATCGCTGTGAGTTCGTGGCCACCCTGAGACTCCATAGTGAATTCCAGGTCAGCCTGGGCTAGAGTGAGACCCTACCTCGAAAAAACAAACAAACAAAAAATGAATAAACAAGCCGGGTGTGGTGGTGCACACCTTTAATCTCAGTACTCTGGAGGCAGACGTAGGAGGATCACCATGAGTTCGAGGCCACCCTGAGACTACATTGTGAATTGGACCTCAGACTGGGCTAGAGGGAGACCTTACCTTGAAAAACCAATATAACTAAATAAATAAACAGGAAGGTATGGAGAGATGGCTTAGCAGTTAAGGTGCTTGCCTGTGAAGCCTAAGGACCCTTGTTCGACTGTCTAGATCCCACGTAAACCAGATGCACGAGGTGACACAAGTGTGTAAGCTCACTTACAAGAACAAGATGGAGTATGGTCTGGAGTTCAACTATAGTGGCTGGAGGCCCTGGTGTGCCCATTCTCTCTCTTTCTCCCTCTTACTCTTGTTCTCTCTCTCCTATAAAGGCGTCTGCCACCATACCCAGAAAAAAAAAGAAAGAAAGAACTAACTCATTATTTCAAATAGTTTAAAATGAGCCGGGCGTCATGGCACACGCCTTTAATCTCAGCACTTGGGAGGCAGAGGTAGGTAGACCGCCATGAGTTTGAGGCCACCCTGAGACGACATAGTGAATTCCAGGTCAGCCTGGGCTAGAGTGAGACCCTACTTGAAAAAAAAAAAAGCCTAAAATAATTTTAAAAAATTAAAATTGGGGGCTGGAGAGATAGCTTAGCAGTTAAGGCGCATGCCTGCAAAGTCTAAGGACCCTGCTTCGATTCTCCAGGTCCCACATAAGCCAGGTGCCATCTGTTTGCAGTGGCTAGAGGCCCTGGTGCACCCATTCTCACTTTCTCACTCTCCTCTCTGTCTCTAATAAATAAGTAAATAAAAATTTTTAAAAAATGGGCTGAGGAGATGGCTCAGCAGTTAGGCACTTGATTGCAAAGCCTGATGACCTGGGCTCAATTTCCCAGTTCCCACATAAAGCCAGATGCACAAAGGGGCACTGTGTTTGCAGAGAAGGAAGCTCTGGTGTACCCATTCTCTCTCTCTCTCAAATAAATAATAAATAAACCAGTTTAAACTTCAGGAAAACTATTTGCTTCACAACTCCCATCATAAACTAAACAGGGTCACACTTAAATATTTGAGGAAAAGGGATAAAAGAAAGAATTCTTGGGACATATGCACAGAAAGTTGGAAGAAATTTGTTCAGAAGTTTATTTGAAATTAGAATACTCAAATGAGGAATCTTCAAGTGAAGAATGAATTTTAAGAAGTTGCTTTTTGTTGCTTGTTTCTGTTTCAAAATTACCATGCGAAGGGCGTGGTGACGCATGCCTTTAATCCCAGCACTAGGGAGGCAGAGGTAGGAGGATCACTGTGAGTTCAAGGCCACCCTGAGACTACATAGTGAATTCCTGGTCAGCCTGGGCTAGAGTGAGACCCTACCTCAAAAAAGCAAAACAAGCTGGGCGTGGTGGCGCATGCCTTTAATCCCAGCACTCGGGAGGCAGAGGTAGGAGGATCACCAAGAGTTTGAGGCCACCCTGAGACTACATAGTGAATTCCAGGTTAGCCTGAGCCAGAGTGAGACCCTACCTCGAAAAACCAAAAAAAAAAAAAAAAAATAATAATAAACAAATAAAATTAAAAAAAAAGGGGGGGGCTGGAGAGATGGCTTAGCAGTTAAATGCTTGCCTGTGAAGCTTAAGGACCCCGGTTCAAGGCTTGATTCCCCAGGAGCCACGTTAGCCAGATGCACAAGGGGACGCACGTGTCTGGAGTTCGTTTGCAGAGGCTGGAAGCCCTGGCGCGCCCACTCTCCTCTCTCTCTCTCTCTGCCTTTTTCTCTCTCTGTCTGTCACTCTCAAATAAATAAATAAACAAAAAACAGTTTTAAAAAATTGCCATGAGACAGAAGTAAGGTGTTCAAAATAGATCACCAGGGCAGGCAGAAAAAGTGTTTCTGCTGGGCACTTGAGCACCAGCAGGCAGGATTTTAGAAATTCTAGTCATTTAACAAATTGCACCATTAAAAGTCATAATAGGTCTAAAAGCCGTTCTTGAAAAACTTACTAAGTAATTTGACCTACATAATCATCCTGTTAAATTCATTTGATATCATGAGACAGTTAGTGAAATATGCCTAGTACATTATATTAAAGAGAAAAGTGCCCTTCAATTGGTATCTGATGTGCACTTTGCAAATGCAGCTATCAGTTGTCTATAAAACTCCTGGACATGATTTGATTTGATTTGATTACTGTTAGATTATTTTACTTTGTAACATATAGGGGGGAAGACATTGCAGGTCTGCTATTGCTTACTAGAAAATATTTAAGGAAAAATGTTTTATTTATTAGCATAAAGAGACACAGTGGATTACTGGGTGATTAAAGTGATGATACAGCTGCCATACTTGTCAAAAATGTTGTTCTAATTCAATAGCAAGGCGACAGTCAGTCTGAGTTGATCTATGCCTCAGCAAACTGGCTCTGAAAACAGGACACAACCTCCTTAAAAGGATCTTTGTAAATTTTTATAATCGCACATTATCAAAACCAAATGGCAACAGCAGCAAACCCAGAGTGATTTCTCAATTATAAATTTGCTTTCTATCTGCAGAGGCTTGTGTATGTTGTCTTTTGTATCTTTAACCTCCCAAATCAATAACCAAGAATGATATTTAATGCACACAATCTCTGCAGGCAACAGAATTTTTTTTTTTTTCTGAAAAGTAGAGAAAAGAGATTTAATCAATGTGGCATATTGGAAGAGGAAAAGATAAAAGGTTCATCTTTGGGGCACTGGTGTGGGCTTCAGGTTTAAATAAAGAATTGGGGCAGGGGGCATGAGGTATGCATAATTAAGTCATCTTGTTCAAAGAAGGAAATAAGATTTTTTGTAAGAAGCACAACTGAGATGTGAAGCAGGAGGGCTGAGAATATAAGGTCAGACAAGGCTACATGGCCAGACCTGACTCAAAAACATAATATAGAGGGCTGGAGAGATGGCTCAGAAGTTAAGGTGTTTGCCTGCAAAGCCAAAGGACCCTGGTTCAGTTCCCCAGGACCCATGAAAGCTAGGAGATGCATGAATCTGGAGTTCATTTGCAGTGGCTGGAGGCCCTGGTGTGCTCTCTTTCTTAAATAAATAAATAAAATATATTTATAAAAAATCTTGAGAAGAAAATCCAATAAAAGGAACAAATAGACAAAAAAAAGAAAGAAATATCACTTATTGAGTGGCTTCTGTATACAAGGCAGTGTGTTACTGCATCTTTCATGAATATTATCAGGTCATCCTACTGATACAGAAAGCTGAGATGTGGAAAAAAGGGACATTCTTTGAAAAACACTAGATTGTACATATTTTCTCTTTTTCCTCTTGCTTTACTTTGGTTCATGTCACGAAAGGTCTACAAGTCACTCATATTATCAAAATTTCTTCCCATCTAAATGGGAGAGGAAACTGGCTAAGATCACTTGTCAATGTAAACATTGACTGCAATTACACCATCCATATTTCATCTAGGTTTTAACTCTTAGACTAGTTGGTGGGAATTTTGCTTTGCTGACAGTTAGACATAAAATATGTCTTCTATAAAGTAGCAGCTTGCTGCAAGTCCTATAAAGCCACAGACAAGTAAATCATCAATTTGCTCTTTAATATTTGTTACTGTATCATTTGCCTTTAAGGATAGAGTTAGTGATATTTCAAGGTAAGACCATAGATTCTGGTTTATTTTAAGTTACAAGTCAGAATGTGGTACAGCCCTTTCCGTACTATTTTTAATACATTGTATACTGAAATTGTACAGAGTGGTCAATAGACTTTTCTGGGCTTTAGGAGCCACTTGGTATCATAGCGCCCTCTGCTGTTATTGGCCTAAATTTATTGTTCTTTTTTTGTTTTTGTTTTGTTTTTTCCAGGTAGGGTCAGACCAGACTGACCTGGAATTCACTATGTAGTCTCAGGGTGCCCTTAAATTCACGGTGGTCCTCCTACCTCTGCCTCCCAAGTGCTGGAATTAAAGGCATGCACCACCACACCTGGCCTCTAAGTTTATCATTCTTTCTAGTGATAGAGAGAGGGTGGGGGGCGGGGGCAGTGAGACAAACCCAGCTTTTCAGAAATGACTATTATGGAACTAGGTTAGCTTGTTGGCTTTCAGGGTTCCGAATCTAAATGCTGACAGTGAGCCTAAATCCAAGGAGATGTAGGAACCGATGTTTACTAAGTGAACCCATGACTTTTCAGTTCCACCATCCTGTCCCCGGAGTTCCTGGCTGAATGCATCTAGCCTGTTAGACAGACATCTAAAGGGTGGTCCAAATCTGACTTCATGATTTCATCATCCCCAGCTCAACTAATACAGGGATTTGCGGTGTCTTTGAGATTGGCAGAGTCTTTTCTCAGGATGATCACACAAAACTTCTGTGAACTAAAGTTCCCAGAAAAGTACCGCATCTGCTGCACCTACTTCCAACCAGGCTGAATGGACTGGTAAAACTCCTTTGAGGGCTGGAGGTATGGCTTAGCGAATAAGGTGTTTACCTGCAAAGCCAAAGGACCTAGGTTCGATTCCCCAGGACCCACGTTAGCCAGATGCAAAAGGTGGCACACATGTCTAGAGTTCATTTGCAGTGGCTGGAGGCCCTGGCATGCCCATTCTCTCTCTCCCTCTTTCTCTGTCAAATAAATAAATATAAAACATTAAAAAAAAAAACTCCTATGAACACATAGAGATAGAATGTTGCAGGATCAAAACCAAATTACCCTGAGCTACCTTCAGACTCTCAGTAGCCATTATTGTCTGTCTGACCTAACATTGACTTGACTATCAGTTGGTCAGGGGTGACCTGTTTGGAATGTACAAGCAGACCACCAGCTTCCACCAACCCAAGGGCTAAGAATGTTATCAGATAGCATCTGAAGTCTATGGTGGAGATTTCCCCACTTTGCTATAACCCGCCTACCTGATGGTCAGCCAGTGTATTTGAAAGTGCCGTGATTTATGACTTTCTTCTGTTCTGTACCTCAAACATTCATGAAATTGTTAACATGTTGAAACATGGATTTTGGGGAAACCTAAATCTGTGTTCCCAGGCCATGATCACTCACATTTGGCTCCGGAGTAAACTATCTCTTATCCCCCTTGAGGTGAGAGCTGTGTCTTTGGTGTTGACCATACTTCTACTCGTGGCTTCCAGGTTCTTATTTTACGAATTCAAAGAATTAAATATACAAACCATAGATGATGTTTAGAAAAAATTTATTGTAGGGCTTAAGAGAAGAGAAGAAGGTAGGACTGCTGTATGATGGTGGCGGGGTGGTGAGACGTGGAGAGGGTCTCCAGAAATGGGAAAATCTACCTGGTGACTCTAATTGGGAATGTTTATGGGAATGAGAACTCCTTTAGGAAAAAAGAAAAAGGAAAAACCAGATTAGTTAGATTTTTAGGAGCTGAGCATGGTGGCTCACACCTCCAGTAGTTTGAATTCAGTGTTTTGTTACTTTGAGTTTGCATCTGCAGCCACCTGGCTGGATGCAGTGTCACTGGGTGGATCTTTTTTTTTTTTTGGTTTTTTGAGGTAGGGTCTCACTCTGGTCCAGGCTGACCTGGAATTAACTCATGGCAATCCTCCTACCTCTGCATCCCCAGTGCTGGGATTAAAGGCGTGCGCCACCACGCCCGGCTATGGGTGGATCTTAAGGTGTGGTGGTGGGTTTAAGATTTCAATCTAAAGATATGCAGAGTGTGGTAGCTGGAGCTCCTGAAATGTGCAGTGATGTGTGGCTTTTGACTTTTAGGCTTGTGCTTCTGTCTCTGTGTTTGGGCCTGTGAAGGCAGGCCAGCTTCTTCTGCCATATGGAACTTCCCCTGGATCTGTAAGCTTCAATAAATCCCTTCCTCTATAACTGTGCCTGGACTGGAAGTTCATCTCAGCGAACTGAAGCTGTCTGCTACACACCCTTTATTTTAGCACTTTCAAAAGGGTGAGGCAGGAGTATCACCAAGAGTGGGTTCAAGTCAGCCTGGTCTAGAGTGAAACCCTACTTCAAAAAGAAAAAGAAAAAAAATAGTCTTTGTTGAGGGAAAACCATGTTGATTTTGAATTTCATCTCTGGCCCAGATGGTGACTTGACATTCTAAGTTACCAAAACATAAAATTATGATCCCTGCCTTAAGAGTTAATCCAACTGAGTCAGTCAATCAAGAGACCATCTCTCCAGCTTTTTCCAGGTAGGGTCTCACTGTATCCCTAGCTGACCTGGCACTCACTCTGTAGAGCCAGGCTGGCCTTGAACTCACAGCAATCCTCTTACCTCTGCCTCCCTAGTGCTGAGATTAAAGGTGTGTGCCACCACGCCCTGCTATGTTTGTGGGTTTTTATGTTTTGTTTTTCAAAGCTCTAGCTGATCTGGAATTCACTCTGTATTCTCAAGGTGGCCTCCCAAGTGCTGGGATTAAAGGTGTGTGCCACCATGCCTAGCTATGTTTAAGCTTTTTAAAAAATATATTTTAATTTATTTATTTGACAGAAAAAGAGGGAGAGAGAGAGACAGAGAGAGAATGGGCATGCCAGGTCCTCCACCCACTGCAAATGAACTCCAGATGTGTGTGCCCCTTTGTGTATCTATCTGGTTAACATGGGTCCTGGGGAATCAAACCTGGGTCCTTTGCCTTTGCAGGCAAATGCCTTAATTGCTAAGCCATCCATCCAGCCCTATGTTTAAGTTTTAATCCACCTTGAATCGATGGTTTCTTTGTGACTTGTGGCTCCAATTGGTCCAGTTTCATTCTTTGGCATGTGGGTATTCAGTTTTCCCAACACCACAGACAAAAGGACTGTCTTTTCCCTGCTGTATACTTTTGGAATCCCTGTTGAAGATCAGTTGACTGTAAGTGCATGGTTTCATTTCTGGCTCTCTAATCTGTTCTATTGGTGTGCATATTTGCTTTTAGGCCAGCACTGAGGTACTGTTAGGCTTGAAAGCCGTTGAGGATAGACCGTTCCCTCATGCAGCAACTTTAGACCCCATCTTTCCTTGGTGAAGGTGGAGGTATCACAGCTTTATTTTAAGGGGAAACTACTTCCTCCTGGTTAAGAGAATAGAATTGGAGGGGCTGGAGAGATGGCTTAGCGGTTAAGGCATTTGCTTGCAAAGCCAAAGGACCCAGGTTCGATTCCCCAGGACCCATGTTAGCCAGATGCACAAGGGGGCGCATGCATCTAGAGTTCATTTGCAGTGGCTGGAGGCCTTGGTGCCCATTCTCTCTCTCCCTCTTTCTCTGTCAAATAAATAAATAAAAAAAATATTTTTAAAGTGAATAGAATTTGTATTTTACCTCTGGCCCTAGGTGAAAAATAACATTCTAAGATACACAAAACGTAATACTAGGGTCCCCTCCCTTAAGAGTTAACCCAATTGGGCCAAACATGGTAGCTCATAATAATCCCAGCACTTGGGCGGTTAAGGTTAGGAGGGTTGCCATGAATTTGGGGCCAGCCTTGGCTACCTAGTTTCAGGTTAGCCTGCATTCTAGAATAAGACCCTGCCCTCAACATCTTCCCACTGCCCCCCAAAAAGAGTTAATTCAATTGAGCCTATTAATCACCTGACTCAGAGATGCCATCCCTCACCAAAAGACATGCTAAATTATAAAAATAAATTTCAAGAGACATGCTACATTGGTGGCAGGAATATTTAGCCCTTTACTGGGCTACTGTAGACACAGTTGCTTGCACATCACTGATTAATTAGCCTGCTCACTTTTCTCTGGGTTCTACCTCAAACAGCGTCACTTTTCTGAGTGTCCCTTTTCAGCTCTTCTTTGGATTCTGGCCAAATTCCTAAGCATATTTGCCTAGAAAGTGGATCTTCTCACTGGCTTTCTTGTATGCAGCTTACATAGCGCCTTCTGGTATGAAGAAGGCTAGCCCAGGCAGAGATAGGAGGATTACTGAGAACTCCAGGCCACCCTGAGATTATGTACTGAATTCTAGGTTGGCCTGAGAGTGAGACTCTACCTTGAGAAACCAAAAGAAAAAAAAAAAAAAAAAAAAAAAAGAAGAAGAAAGAAAGAAAGAAAGTTAGCCTGCAGGAAAGAAGCTTCCAGCTACTTCAGTTTAGCTTCTCAAGTCTTGCAACCAAAACTTGTGTCTTCAGCAACAGGAACTTGCCATCTAAAGGTGTCGCTATTCTAATAGCTGATTGAATAGATTTCAAACCAAAATTTGTCAAAAGAGATCAAGAAGGGCTGGAGAAATTGCTCAGTGGTTAAGGCGCTTGCCTCCAATGTCGTAGGACCTGCGTTTTGTTCCCCAGTGCCCACATAGTGGGGAAGGATCTTAGGGAAGGCACTAAGTAGCACATGTGTCTGGAGTTCATTTGCAGTGGCTAGAGGCCCTGGTGCTCCCATAATCTCTCTCTCTCTCTCCCTTTGTCAAACAGATAAATAATTTTTTTTTTTTTCGAGGTAGGGTTTCGCTCTAGTCCTGGCTGACATGGAATTCACTATGGAGTCTCAGGGTGGCCTTGAACTCACGGCAATCCTCCTACCTCTGCCTTCCAAGTGCTAGAATTAAAAGCATGTGCCACCAACGCGTGGCTAAAATTTAAAAAATTTTTAAAAAGAGATAAAGAGAGTTACTTCACAGTGATCAAGGGAACAACCCACACAGAGAACAGTACAATTCTAAATATACAGCCATTGAGCACAAGAGCACCGGATTTTACAAAACAAATACTGCTAGACATGAAGTCACAGATTAACCTCAACACAGCGGTGACTTCAACACGCCACTCTCTTCAATAGAGAGGTCATCCAAACCAAAATAATAATAATAATAATAAACACTGATGCTAAATGACATCAAAGAGAAAATAAACTTGATTGTTCTATCTAAACTTTTTACTACTGACTCTACTACTTTGTGACATCTAAATTCTTCTCTTTTGGGAGCATAGGATCTGAGACTGCTGTTGGGGTCAAGGCCAAAGGAAACTGGAGGCCTCTCCCTAAGAGAACTAAGATGCATTCCTAGAGATTGACTGTCTCCAGATACATTTCTAACTGGACCCACTATGTAATAACAACCTGGTTTCTTCTGAACAGATAATCACCTTAGCCATCACAGAAATTCCCACCGTGCCAGAGAAGACCACAGCTGGAAGTCTGCCATCTCGGTGTCCACTTTCTTTTTTATTTATTTATTTATTTGAGAGTGACAGACAGCGGAAGAGGCAGAGAGAGACTGAGAGAGAGAATGGGCACGCCAGTACCTCCAGCCACAGCAAACGAACTCCAGACGTGTGTGCCCCCTTGAGCATCTGGCTAACGTGGGTCCTGGGGAATCGAGACTCAAACCGGGGTCGTTAGGCAAGCGCTTAACTGCTAAGCCATCTCTCCAGCCCATCAGTGTCTACTTTCATGGAAGCACTGCTGTATACTTTCCTGGTAGAAGTACTCCTTCCTTGGTCTCTAACACCTCAAGGCCAGCAAGGCCTAAAGTTAAGACAAGGGGAAGCAATAAAGAACTCAATGTGGAGAACTTGGAGTGTAAATGGGAGTGGGTCTTTTCACAATCACCATTGCTATTTGCATTCCTTGATTTCAAGAATCCCAGCCATATATTGCTCATCAATTTGAAGCAAATATTGATTCACAGAGGGTGTTATGCCAGCCCAACATGATGTTAACATATAGCTGGGAATCTAGCTGGATCTTCACAAGGCTATTCTAATATTGTGAGGCTTGGGCCAGGCATGGCGCACGCCTTTAATCCCAGCACTTGGGAGGCAGAGGCAAGTGGATTGCTGAAAGTTCGAGTCCACCCTGAGACTACATAGTGAATTCCAGGTCAACCTGGGCTAGCACGAGACCCTACCTTGAACGCCCCCCCCATAGTGCGGTTATATGCTTTAGGGTGACAGTGAACATGGAACCAGCGTATTCTGTGGGCATGACCCTACTTGCTGTAAATTCCTTAATCAGAATCAATGCATGATGGAATACTGACAGTGAGAAGTCCATGGAGGGATACTATGGCAAAAACATAGTGGGTGAAGGACTGGAGAGATGGCTCCGTGGTTAAGGGAGCTTTGTGTGCAAGCATGAGGGCCTGAGGGGGCTTGAGACCACCAGAGTTCTAATTTCCACATCCCATGTAAGCAGCAGGGCATGGCCACACATACCTGCAACTTCAGCCTCACAGAGGAGCAGAGACTTGACAGTCATTAGAGCACATCAAGCTCCCGAATCAGTACCTGTTGTTTCAAATCAAGACTGAGTGGAAGAGTGATGGGGCTCTGGTCACCATCGGTGAGTGCCCCATTACCACCACAGTTGAGCCCATGGGTCACAACACACACACATGAAAAACAACAAAATAACAACAACAACAAAACCTAAAAAACATCGTGTGTAAGGATCTTAAGGAAGGCAAATCTACATCCAAAATGAGCATCTATTCCAATTATAACGAAATGCGGGCTGGAGAAATGGCTTAGCAGTTAAGGTGCTGACCTACCAAGCCTAAAGACCCATGTTTAACATCTCTACAGATCCCATGTAAACCAGGTGCACAAAGGTGAGGCACATGCAAAGTCATACACGCCCACTAGGTGGCACAAGCATCTGGAGTTCGATTTCAGTGGCTGAGGCCCTGGCCGGCCAATTCTCTGTTTCTTGCTTTCTTTTAAAGAAAAGAAAAGAGGGGCTGGAGAGATGGGATGGCTTAGCCGTTGAGGCATTTGCCTGCAAAGCCAAAGGACACAGGTTCAATTTTCCAGGACCCAAGTAAGCCAGATGCAGAAGGCAGCACATGTATCTGGAGTTCGTTTGCAGTGGCTGGATGCCCTGGTGTGTGTGCATGTGAGTGCTCTCTTTCTCTCTCTCTCAAATAAATAAATAAAAATAAAATATTGCTGGGTGTGGTGGTGCACACCTTTAATTCCAGTCAGTGCGCAGGAGGCAGAGATAGGAGGAATGCCATGAGTTCGAGGCCACCCTGGGACTACCTAGTGAATTTTAGGTCAGCCTGGACTAGAATGAGACCCTACCTTGAAAACCAAAAACAAAACAAAACAAAAAAATAAAATACTAAAAGAAAAGTTGTCAGGCATGGTGGCACATACCTTTAATCCCAGCACTGGGGAGGCAGAGGTAGGAGGATTGCTGTGAGTTTGAGGCCACCAAGACTACATAGTGAATTCCAGGTCAGCCTGAGCTAGAGTGAGACCCTATCTCGAAAAACAAACAAAAAAAAAAAAAAAAAAAAAGAAAGAAAGAAAGAAAGAAAGAGAAAAGGTACAGGGGCTGGATGGCTCAATGGTTAAGGCAATGTTCTGTATCTCTCTGCTTGAAAATAAATAAATAAATAAGTATTTATTTATTTTGGTTTTTCAGTTTTTTGAGGTAGGGTTTCACTCTAGCTCAGGCTGACCTGGAATTCACTATGTAGTCTCAGGTTGGCCTCGAAGTCATGGCGTTCCTCTTACCTCTGCCTCCTGAGTGCTGGGATTAAAGGCATGCGCCACCACACCTGGCTATAAATATTTTTTTTAAAAGCTAAAATAAATGACACTATTTAGATATTATCACACAGTTTAGGTCATTGGTGTTTGAGGGAGAGGAAACTAACAAGGTTTCCGGGCCACAGCGAAGGGAATGGAGACTTAAACAGTGCATGATGAAGGCTGTACAGAAGTGTCTCCTAGGTGCACAGTTGGTGTGTGGGCACCCTGTGAGGCCGGGAAAAGAGAAACCCAGAGCAGCTTCAGAGGCATCCCTGGTGCCCATGCAGGGCTCTCTCTACCTCCTTCCCGCTCTCCCTTCCTTCTTCTGTTTTTTTGGAGGGAGGGTCTCACTCCAACTCAGGCTGACCTGGAATTCACTATGTAGTCTCAGGGTAGCTAAAAAGCTTTTCTTTCAAAAGATGTTGAGGCAATGGTATGACAACAAAGTAAATAATGATAAAAACAAGTCAAACAATATCCAACCACGTTAAAAACACACACAAGCTGGGCGTGGTGGCACATGCCTTTAACCCAGCACTAGGAGGTAGGAGGATCTCGCCATGAGTTTGAGGTCACCCTGAGAGACTACACAGTGAATTCCAGGTCAGCCTGGGCTAGAGTGAGACCCTACCTTGGGGGGGGTGTGTGTGGGGGGAGGCACATACACAAAAGCCTCCAACTATATGGCTTTCCATATACACACACTTAAGAACCTTTAAAGGTCTGGAAGAATTTTTATTTTTGCTTTTTTCGAGTGAGTCCTGGTAAGGATATTTGCACAACTATTTATTTATTTATGGAGGCTAACCCTAGGGAATGGGAATGGAGATAGAAAGGAGTATATTTCAACCTTTTCAACTTGTGCTGACCTTTACAATTGTAATGGGAAAGGCGTGAAAGATTCATTGCATTTGTAATTTGTCAATCTCAAAAATACGCTTGTTCGTGTGTGTGCACGTGCTTATGCACTTAACCCCCTTGAGATACATTGTTCGTGTCCCTACAAGGTGTCTGAAATCTTAAAACCACCAATGTATTTATTTACATTCACAGTGGCTCCTTGCAGAGCTACATTCAAATTAAGTCCAGAATCTAGAAAGAAATTACAAAGTAATTTCAACTAATACTTGTACAGGCTGAAAGAACATCAATGCTTCCTCCATCTCTGCCAAAAATCTCGGAGCTTTCCTCATTTTTGAAGTGTTCAAATTCCACTCAGCTATGCTTTCCCTCTCCTTTAACCCAATTTCTTTGCGCAGATAAATCTCCTAGGTTTCAGGATTTTCTCCATCAAATGTTTGTATTATGCATCTCAAAAGAGCTTGGAAACTTTAGTTGGAGTGAAGAAAAAGTATAGCAGGAGGCCCCATTTTTATGCTGATCCTTTCTCCAAATTTGGGGTTGTTAATAATTGTTAGCTCATGTGTATCACAGCTATCTTCCCAACTGTAACAGGAGTACAGAGACTTGAGGCATTACTACACTATTTTTTTTTTTTTTAATTGAGTTTGAGTCTCACTCTAGCCCAGGCTGACCTGGAATTCACTATGTAGTCTCAAGGTGGCCTTGAACTCACAGCCATCATCCTACCACTGCCTCCAGAGTGTTGGGATTAAAGGTGTGTGCACCGCCATGCCCAGCTTGGATTATTTTTTGTGTTTGTTTTTTTTTTGGGGGGGGGTATTTACTTTTTTTTCTTTTTGAGATAGAGTCTCCAGACTGCCTTTGAATTTACAATCCTCCTACCTCCGCTTCCTGAGTGCTGGGACTAAAGACGTGCTCCACCACGCCCAGCTTAATAGCAACATGTTCAAACAGGGCGGTTTAGAGGCCCGAGGGCCGCGTAGAAGAGACGAGATTAGAGCTGCGAACTCATTTCTCTCCGGGGGAATACTTCACATCTCAATCTGTTTAAGACTTAGTCGCCATCTTCCAGGGTGGGCTGCGAAGGAGGCTCCGTGGCGAGAGGCCTGCACTCCGCAGCAGGAGAAGACGTGGAAGGGATGGAGACTGGGAGCGCGCCATCAGGGGCAAGCACGCCTGCGCTCAGGCGACCGCGGCAGAGGGGTGGGGCCGGGATTCTAGCGCGCATGCTCAGTGTGAGCCCGCCAAGCACCTGGAGAAGCTAAGCAGTGAGGTAGTAAGGCGTGGGGTCGTAACGCGCTTGCGCAGTTCTGGGATCGTGCGGGGTTGCGGGGGTTCCCGGCCGACTCCGCGGAGGCTCAACTCGGAAGCTCTCGCGAGATCTGCGACGGCTATATATCCGTGCGGAGAGCCCGCGTCCTTTCCCTGGTGTGATTCCGTCCTACGCGTCTAGTGTGAGGCGCCGTAGTTAGTTGTCTCCGTCCGTCTCCTCACACCCCCCCCAAGTGCGTGCCACCCCCCATGGAAGATTCGATGGACATGGACATGAGCCCGCTGAGGCCTCAGAACTACCTTTTCGGTAATGGCTTCGTGGAGGGTTTCCGCAGGGCCTAGAGGCTTGTGTGTGTGTGGTTGGGGGCGGGGAGGCGGGACTCCGGGTGAGGCCTGGAGCTGTGCAGAGAGCGAGGAGTAAGACTCGGGGAGAAGACGCCGGAAGCCGGGGAGCCGCACGACGGGAGCCTGGAGGGTCCAACCGTTGCGGGCCCCTGGGGCGTGAGCGGCTGGCGCGCGCGGCCTACAGGGCCTCAGGTGATTGGGAAGGGGGCGACTTGCCGGTCTCATCACTGCCTACGCTGAGAGCCCGAGCTCCGCCATCATTACTCCTTTTCTCCTTTTTAGGTGTGTTGGAAGTTTGGGTTCTGATTATTAGTTGCTATTTACTAACGCACGGCCCCGGCTGTCTGGGTGGCGAGGCGAGAGGCCCGGGTTCCGGGGATGGCGTGCTTCTCCACGGCGGCTCGGCCGGGGCGGGGGAGGGGAGGCCTGGCCCCGCTCGCCGCAGGGAGGGGGACCGCGGTCGCCGGGAGCACGTGGTTGCCACGTGGTAGGTGGATGGGGAGGGGGCAGTGTGGGCTCTCCATCCGGGTCTCACTGCTGGGGTCCTGTCACCCCATGAGCTCAGTGGGGGGGTGTCCTATGGCGGGAAATGATGAGGGAAGTGGCAGGATTTTGGAGGTCTTTGTTTTCAAGTGCGCACATCTGTGATGGCGGAGGCTTTATCGAGGCCTGCCTTGTGCCCCTGCGGGACGTGGAGTGGAGTCGGTCCCACATGGCAGCTCACCCTGCTCGTGGCACCCACCAAAGATGAACCTAGAGCCCTGGCCCCTGAGCTGGTGCTGTCCTTTATTTAATAGGACCGGTATGCAAGACCCCCTTGGGCCCCCATGGTGAGGTTCAGTCACACCTGGAGTGTCAACGTGGAGCGCTCTCCGCTACGCCACACGCAGCAGACTAAAGAGTGCAAAGTGGCCCCACGTTTTTATCTTGCGGAGATTTGATTGAGCAATACCAAGTAGCAGTTAAATGGTATCATTAAATGAATCACTTGGTTATTGTGAACATATTTAAGACCGGTTTTCCGCTTCTGGGATAGTGCATACACTTCACTTAATGTGAAGACGACTTTGCACTTAAGAATTTGGGGTACAGTTTATGTAAAGAATGTCTTGCGAAACCTTTATATTGGAAACATCCCCAACAACAATTCTGAATTTCTGCTTTGGATCATTCACATGTGT
Organism: Jaculus jaculus; assembly: GCF_020740685.1. NCBI lineage: Eukaryota > Metazoa > Chordata > Mammalia > Rodentia > Dipodidae > Jaculus > Jaculus jaculus. The sequence goes on from NC_059107.1 coordinate 27,161,517, forward strand.
ACCTTATATCTTGCAGTGATAAGTTGTCCATATTGGTGGTGTGCAACCATTGAGTATTCGCTTTCCTTGAGAATTTAGGTAGATTCAGCTTTACAAATACATTTTATTAAAGAATGGGCGCTACAGGGTCTCTGGCAACTGCAAATGGAAGCGTGTAGGCTATTTTAAGAGAGAGTGAGGAAAGAAATGAGTTAGAAAAAGTGGAAATCAGTCTCTTACGGGTGTTAGTTGGTTAGGGAATTACTTTTAAGAATTCAGGGAGAGCTTTCTGACTTGTCCTCTTGGGTAACTTGTGAGAAACTAGTTCACAAGTTAATTACTTAGGTTTTGATGTTACTTTTCTCCTTGGTAGAATTTTTCTTTTTTTATTTACAGGTTGTGAACTAAAGGCTGACAAAGATTATCACTTTAAGGTGGATAATGATGAAAATGAGCACCAGTTATCATTAAGAACGGTACTTAACATTAATATTACTTAACCTTGATTTCAGCCATTTAGTTGCTATACATTTGATTGAAGGCTTTGCTTCAACTTCCTTGACTGTTAAGATAATATTGCTAGGAGTGGGTATTGCATATGCCTCATTTGTGTATACTAGTGACCAAGAACTGGCTATCTTTGCTATCTTCTGTAGTACCAAGCCCAGCCAGTACTGTGTATTGTTTTCATCAGTTTTATTAAAAAATTTTTTTCTAGGGTAGTGATAATCTTTATTAAGCCACAGTGACTGGCCTGCTACTCAGCCTTGTAGTGGTTGCCATGTTTCTTAGGTGATCATAGTGTGTGTGCATTGTATTGTGAACAATCAGTTGTGTATTAGTGGTGGTGGTGAAAGGCTTATACTTTCAATGCATAACATGTTGAGGAATGATGATAAAATAGCTGGAATTAGATTTTTTGTTTTGTTCACAGGTCAGTTTAGGGGCTGGGGCAAAAGATGAACTGCACATCGTTGAGGCAGAGGCAATGAATTATGAAGGCAGTCCAATTAAAGTAACACTGGCAACTTTGAAAATGTCTGTACAACCAACGGTAAGGACACTGGGCATTTTGTGTTTTATGTCACTTGGCAGGTGTCATAACACAAAGGAGATAAAAGGGATGTTATGTTTGATTTTTAGTTTCAGCAGTGAAAACATCAGTCTGTCACTGAAATTGCATTGATCAATTCTTGATTATATATTTTGTGCTGCATCTATACACAAATGTTGATTTGGATGTATATAGCCTGGCCTATGATGCCCTTTTTTGAGGTAGGGTCTTGGGTTGGCCTTGAAGTCAGTGATCCTTGTATCCCCTGAGTGCTGGGATTAAAGGCGTGTACCACCATGCCTGGGCTGTCACATGGTTGAAAACTTTGTAATTTTCATATGTGTAAATAATACATTTCGGAAATAATCCTCATTACTTTGGGCCTCCCTGGCCCTTTCATTCCCCCCCCCCCCCCCCCCAGGTAGGATCTCACTCTAGCTCAGGCTGACCTGGAATTCACTATATAGTCTCAGGGTGGCCTTGAATACATGGTGATCCTTCTGCCTCCATAGTGCTGGGTATAAAGGTGTCCATTCTCTATTTAACTAGCCCTTTTTTCCTAACTAGTCTCTCTTCCCCTAAGTTTTTTTTTTTTTTTTTTTTTTTTGCTCAGCCATGATGGCATGTTGATGTTGGTGTGTGGGTAACATGCTGTTGTGAGGTCATGTACTCAATGACCACTTCATGTCTGTAGGAGTTTCCAAAGCACTTAACCTCATTCTTTGTGGCTCCTAACCTTCTTTCAGTACCCCCTTAACGCTGTGTTCCCTGAGCCTTGGAGGGTGTCATAGAGAATGTCTCACTCAGTGCTGAGCACACAACTGTCTTATTCTCAGCACTTTTGGCAAGGTTTGTGTCTCTTTAGTAGTTGCCACCATCTCAGGAAGCTTCTCTGACCAAAAGTGAGTGTAGAACTAATTATATATGTAGGAAATAAGTGTGTGGGCATAGCACACCTATTCAGCCAAACAACAGTAATATTTCTGCTAGGACCTATGACCTTCCCAGCCATCATAATAGCTTTTCACTAAAATTCTCCCCATGGAGCAGATCTCAGATCCAGTCAGTAATTGACCACTTCCATAACAGATATGCCACTGTTGTATCTGGCTGACCAATCACATTTTCTTTATGATTAATGATTTAAAATTTCTCACTTTTAGGTTTCTCTTGGGGGCTTTGAAATTACACCACCTGTGGTCTTAAGGTTGAAGTGTGGTTCAGGGCCTGTGCATATTAGTGGACAGCACTTAGTAGGTATGTTATTTTTATGCTATATCTTTACTGTGCTGCTTAGTTCCTAATCAGAACTTCATTTACTTTAGTTCTGTCTTGAAATAATGTTCCAGAGAATCCTGTAATTTCTATTGAGAAAGGCCTGGTTTTATGCCCCTGCCCCTTGGGTTTTTGTGCTAGGCTAGGCTGGCCTTGAACTTCTGACAGTCCTAACTCAGCCTTCCGAGTTTGGAATTAAAGGCAAGCACACCACACTCAGCCATGTTTTGCTTTTAAGACGTAGCAGTAGGTGCTTACATGGGAGATGGCTCAGTGGTTAAAAGGTGCTTGCTTGCAAGCTTGCCAGCCTAGGGTTTCATTTCCCAGCTACCCTAAAGCTGGGTAGATATTCCTTTGTAGCCTTGAAACTGACACAGGCACACAGATAAGCTAGCAGTGAGCATTAGCTCAAAACCCTTAAGATTTTTTTCTGGTCCTCATTTGCTGTTTTTAAAACTGTTTTTTAGTGCTTGGTTTTTCTGAGTTTTGGAGGTAGGGTTTTAACTCTGTGTAGCCCAGGCTAACATGGAATTGATTATGTAGTTGTACTTACCTGGAACACACAGTGATCTTCCTGTCTGAGCCTCTCAAGTGCCTCATCATGCCCAGCTCCTAACTACAAGTTTTGTTTGTTTTTTCGAGGTAGGGTCTCACTGTAGCTCAGGCTGACCTGGACTCTTGGCTATCCTACCTCTGCCTCCTGACTGCTGGGATTAAAGGCGTGTGCCACAACGCCTGGCTAAGTATTTTTTTTCTTTGAGATACTGTCTCACTCTGGTCCAGGCTGACCTGGAGTTCACTATGTAGTCACAGGATTAAAAGTGTGCACCATCACGCCTGGCTCCTCTTTAAAATTTGACCTCTAGACACATGTGCCAGCTTGTGCATCTGGCTTTACTGGGGTACTGGGGAAATAGAACCTGAGTCCTTAGGCTTTGTAGACAAGTACCTTAATTGCTTAGTCATCTCTCTAGCTTCCCCCCCGCGCCCCATTTTTTTTTTTTTTTGACGTAAAGTTTCATTCTTGGCCTGGAATTGACTGTAGTTTCAGGGTGACCTCTAGTACTCAACAATCTTACCTCTGCCTCCTGAGAGCTAGGATTAAAGGTGTGTACCACCAAGCCCAGTTTGTTAGAAGTTTTGTAATGTCCAATTTTATTTCAGTTGTGGAGGAAGATGCAGAATCAGAAGATGAAGAGGAGGAGGATGTAAAACTCTTAAGTATGTCTGGAAAGCGATCTGCACCTGGAGGTGGTAACAAAGTTCCACAGGTAAAGATGAGAATTTTTTTGGAGGGGGGTTTGAGGTAGGATCTCAATCTGGCCCAGGTTGACCTGGAATTAACTATGTAGTCTCAGGGTGGCCTGAAACTCAGCAGTGATCCTTTTAAACCTCTGCCCTCCCAACTGCTGGGATTAAAGGCATGCACCACCACGATCGGCCTAAGATGTAAAAGTTTTAACTGGATTGTTTTCTAGCCTTAACTTGGTGAATAAGAATCAGCTCTTCATAAGTATATTTTTCTTTCAAGAAAAAAGTAAAACTTGCTGCTGATGAAGATGATGATGAGGATGAAGATGATGATGAGGATGATGAAGAGTAAGTAGTATATAGAAAGTTGATAATGCACATATGAAAGAATGCTCCTTATGTTGCATAGTTGATAATGTGTCATAGAATATGGGTGTACCAGGGCCTTTTGTCCTTGTACCACATTGTGGATCTGGGTGGGTGTGGGAAAGTGCACTTGAACCTTCAGGTTTGGAGTCCAGCATCCCTAACCATTGAACTATCTGCCCCCTCCCCCCTTTAAATTTGTTAAAGGGATATTAAGGGCTGGAGAGATGGTTCAGCAGTTACAGTGGTTGCCTGCAAAGCTTAACAGCTCAGGGTCAGTTCCCCTGAATACACATAAGCCAGATGCACAAAACAGTGCATGCATCTGGAATTCACCCTGGCACACCCATTCTCTTTTCTCTGCTTGCAAATAGAAATATTTTTAAAGAGGCCATTAAAAAATTTTTAGTGACAGAAATTTACTTGTACATCAGATTTATAAAATGCTTTAGTATTTGAATATCACTACTTTAAGAATAACTAAGCCAGGCGTGGAGGCGCATGCCTTTAATCCCAGCACTTGGGAGGCAGAGGTAGGAGGAACACCATGAGTTCGAGACCACCCTGAGACTATATAGTGAATTCCAGGTCAGCCTGAGCTAGAGTGAGACCCTACCTCATAAAACCAAAAAATAAAATAAAATAAAATAATAAAAGAGTACTTAACCATTGATGAGTGAACATACCCAAGAAGAAATAGAAACAATTATGCTTAGATTGACTTCTATCAAGTTATTATATAGGTTTGTAGATGTCTACTATGTTGAAAACTTAAAGCTGTCACAAGAAAGCTTTGGAATTGGACTTGTATCCTAATTCTTTTGGGCTTTGAAGGGTCTAGTCAAGGCTGGCCTCATGAGTACTGGGACTAATGGGATGCACTGATACTTTGCATAGCCCTCTTGTGTTTTGAATTTTTTGGTTTTTCAAGGTGTGATCTCGCTCTAGTCCAGGCTGACCTGGAATTCACTATGTATTCTCAGGGTGGCCTCGTACTCATGTGATCCTCCTACCTCTACCTCCCAAGTGCTGGGATTAAAGGCATGCGCCTCCACGCCTGGCTATGTTTTTCTTTTTTTCTTTTCCTTTTTTTTTTTTTTTTTTTGAGGTAGGGTCTCTAGCCCAGGTATACCTGGAATTCACTGTGCAGTCTCAGGGTAGCCTTAAACTCACAGCCTCTGCCTCCCAAGTGCTGGGATTAAAGGCGTGCACCATCACGACCAACACTTTTTTTTTTATGCCCACTCATTTTTTTCTCTTTCTGACGCATTTCCTCTTAGTAGTAAATAAAAATAAAAACAGGGCTGGAGAGATGGCTTACAGTTAAGGTGCTTGCCTACAAAGCAAGATGAACAAGGGACACATGCATCTGAAGTTCCTTTGCAGTGGCTAAAAACCCTGGTGTGTCCATTCATGCTCTCATAAATGAATAAAAAATAAACCTGAGGAACACTATGCTCTTGAGGGAATAAGTGAGTGTATTATGTGGATCCAGATGATAATCTCTATGCAGTCTGGCAGCTTTATGCTTAATGGCACTTACATATTTAGGAAGAGCCAATGTTTATTCTTGTTTCTTAGGTATACAATTAGAATTGGTGGGTCATGGTAATAAGTGCAGATCAAACTTTTTGAAGAACTTGCCAAGTGGTTTTGCAAAGTAGCTGAGGAATTTAATATTTTTATCAGTCATCTATAGTTGTGACTTGTCTACATATTAACTTTTTGCATTTTTTGGATTCTCCTGGAGACTAATGATAATGCTAATGTCAATTTTGTGCATCTGAGTGGCAGAGATTCTTGTGTTTTATGGAAGCAAATGACTATTTTTATACTATTGTGTGGGTCCCTTTTATTGTTTGAAGTTGGGTCTCACTCTGACCTGGAATTCACTAAGTAGTCTCAGGGTGGCCTTCAACTTAAAGGTGACCCTCCTACCTCAGCCTTCCAGGTGCTGGGATTAAAAGCATGCACCACTGTGCCTGGCCTGTCATTACTTACTGTTTAGAGAGTATGAGAGGAAAGAGAAACTTTAGTTTTTTTTTTTTAATTTTTTTATTTATTTGAGAGCGGCAGACACAGAGAGAAAGACAGGGAGAGAGAGAATGGGCGCGCCAGGGCTTCCAACCTCTGCAAACGAACTCCAGACGCGTGCGCCCCCTTGTGCATCTGGCTAACGTGGGACCTGGGGAACCAAGTCTCGAACCGGGGTCCTTAGGCTTCAGGCAAGGGCTTAACTGCTAAGCCATCTCTCCAGCCCAAGAAACTTTAGTTTTGATATGATTGCTTTCAGTGCGTAAGTTTCTAAGAATTTCAGTTTAGTGTGTGACTTAGAATACATTATGTCAAAACATAAAGGATATCTTGGGTTAAAGCTAATACTGCCTTGTATGTACATAAACTTGTTTTATAGCCATTCATCTTACTTAACCCTTTACCTCTTGGCTATTGTGAATAATGCTTCAGTGAATACATGTGATGAATCTCATAGCTCCTGTAATAATTTACGTGCTCTGAATGTCTTGGTTTACAGTGATGATGATGATGATTTTGATGATGATGAAGCTGAAGAAAAAGCTCCAGTGAAGAAAGTGAGTACACAACAAGCCATAAAATTGTTAAAAAATAGTGAACAAGGTGGGTGTGGCAACACACACTTTTATTCCCAGCACTCTGAGGCCGAGGTAGGAGGATCATTGGGTTCAAAGCCAGTCTTAGGGTGATCTTCCTACCCCTGGCTTCCGAGTGCTGGGTTTGGAAGATGTGCCGTCATGAAGGCTACCTTTTTTCATAATGATTTTGGGGCAGTTTATGTTGCCAAGAGGGTTACTGATTTTAAGTTAATCTCTAATTACAGTCTATACGAGATATTCCAGCCAAAAATGCACAAAAATCAAACCAAAATGGGAAAGACTCAAAACCCTCAACACCAAGATCAAAAGTAAGTGGCATGCACTTAAAATTAGACTTTATGGAAATAGTAGAAATTTGGGCAATTCTGGAAGAACTTTGTTTGAAATTTGGCATTTGGATAAACCTGTCATTGGTGTTATAGAAAGATTAGGTGTTTGTGTCCAGTGGCTCTAACTACACACTGTAGATGCAAGAATGTCAACATGGTACTTGGGAGAAGGCTCAAGGAATTTTTTAATATGACATACTTTTTACTATAAAGAAAAATACCTTATTAAAGGTATTAGCATAAAGCACATGAGTAATGCCCGAGGAGTATATTGTGCTTTAGGATAGGCCTCATGCATTGAGTTGCCTTAACTTTCTTGCTTCATCTACAGAATTTGAAAGTGTTTATTTGCAAGCAAAGAGAAGGGGGAGAGAGAATGGGTGTGCCAGGGCCTCTAGCCACTACAAACAAATCCTAGAAGCATGTGCCATTCAATGCATCTGGCTTATATGCATAGTAGGTCTTTAAGATTTGCAAGCAAGTGCCTTAACTGCTAATCCATCCCTCCAGATCCATCTTGCTTCATTTTTGTAGCCCTTTGGGTCTTATTTTTCTTGTTTTGGTTTATAGTTTTTGGAAGTAGGGTCTTACTCTATCCCAGGCTGATCCTGGAATTCACTATGTAGTCTCAGGTTGGCCTTGGCCTCTGGCGTGCTGGGATTATAAAGGTGTGTACCACCATGCCCAACTGAATGTGAACTTAAAATACCAATTTTATCTGGGTTTAAGGTGTCTGTGTGGGAGGGAGAAGTATAGGTCTTTCAGGAGCTCTCACCACTGCATCTGGCTTTTGCCTGGGTGCTAGGGAATTAGGCTTTCTAGCAAACACCTTCAACCACTGAGCTATCTCTCTGTTACCTTGACTTTGTTAATGAATCCAGGCAGTGATGGCTATTCAGAACTATACTCTGTTAAGACCTTTTCAAACTGACCTTTTCCCCAGGGTCAAGAAGCCTTCAAAAAACAGGAAAAAACTCCTAAAACACCAAAAGGACCTAGTTCTGTTGAAGACATTAAAGCAAAAATGCAAGCAAGTATAGAAAAGGTGAGTAAGTTTACCCTTGGTTGGTTTTTTTCCTTTGCTGTAAATTGTACTTAGGGGGTGAGGAAATGGACTTGTACACCTTTTGCATATCATTCTTTGACACGGGAATCCCTCATTGTCCTGGAACTTGCAAGGGAACTGCACTGGCCAGCAATCTTTGGGGATCCATTTGGCCTGTGCTGCCATAGCACTGGCATCACACAGGCCACTATGCCTAATTTTTAAATATTTTTACATGGGAATGGGAGTTCAAAGTTTTAGCTTCATGCTTGCAAGGCAAGCACATTGAAGGCTAAGTCAGTCATCCATTCGGTTCCACTGCTAATCACTTAACCATTTTTATGTTTTGTTTTGTTTTTTCCACAAAAATGGATTGTAAAAGTATGTTAATTTATAATCACTTTTTTAATATAGTAATAAATCTTATCCATTAAATACAAAGTATTGTAAGATAGATTGACAACATCACTGAAAAGTAGCCTGTGGCTGTACTACAGAACCAGTAGAGGGCGAGAGTTAGTAAAATTGGAAACAGCTGGAAAAGACCTGAGATTTTTTTTTTTTCCCCGCTAGTATATTCTCAATGATTAAGCATTTTCCTTCAAATTGAATCATTTATTTGCCCTTTACACAAGGTATTCCTAATCTACCTGTGGTTATACCTTGAATTTGTTTAACTAATGTGTGCTTGGTGAACTTTGGACTTGAGTATAAAATGGAATGATCACTTTGTGTCTTAATTAAAGATTTCCTGAACTGTGATTAAGATCCCAGTTAGTGAGATGTGGAGGTGGAAAAAATGCCAACACTTCTCCATGTGTTCTGTAGGCACTATATATATGACCTCACGTCTGCAATGAATGGATTTGGGAAGAAATCACATTTAGTGCTGTTTGCTTGAGCAAGGCAAAGGAGATTTATTGAGAAATGGATGGAAACATCCTAAAATTTATCATGACAAGCATACTGATTTGAGCTGGCATCCAAAGGGAAAAGTAGCGGGGGCTAATGAAGGAAGGTCTTTTTAAAATTTATTTTGAGAAAGGTAGAAAAAATGGGCACACCAGGACCTCTAGCCACTGCTAATTAATGCAAGTAGCATGCACCCCCTTGTGCATTTGGCTTTTACATAGGTCCTGGGGAATTGAACCTGGGTCCGTCAGCTTCGCAGGCAAACACTGTAACCACTAAGACATCTCTCCAGCCCTGTGAAGGTCTTAATAACCATCTGCCCAGACTGTATATTTACTTTATTTGCAGTGTAACCCTTCCTGGTATCACTGATTTTTTTTTAATCCCTTGAATACAATGGTAAAACAATACTTCCCCCCCCCCCCAATTTTAATGTGGTTGTATCTCCTTGGTTTAATTGCAGGCACATTGAACAGTCCTGGGCACTACTGGTAAATAAAGCCCAAAGATGGGGAAAGAGGAAAAGGAGAAACAAATCTAGTCCAAACTGAGTATCATCAACAATCCAGACTGAAGTCTTCTATTTTAATCTCATTCCCCTTTCCACATTCCCTTGCAGAATGTAGCCTTTTAACAAAAAACATTTTTCTTTGACTCAATGTGATTCAGTGAAGCTTACTGCTTACTCCTACTGTGGATATGCTTCATCTATAACTATGTTTTAATTACCTTTGTATCTGCTTAGCTGCTCAATAAATGCTTGAATGAACCAAATAAGGATGTATGTGACAATATTTTAATTGGACATTACTACAGTGAGGCCTATTTTCCAGGTGATGGAGGCAATCATGTATTTGCATCCAGTGGCTGATTTGGGCAGTTACTTTGACATTTGGAAGCTGAGATGCATAAGACTAAAATTCCATCATGATAGGAATTTTACATTTAGCATACAAAACAACCGTTTTTTAAAATATTTTTTATGTACATGAGAAGCAGTATGGGCACGCCAGGGTCTCCTGCCACTGCAAACTCCAGACACAGGTGCCACTTTATGCCTCTGGCTATAGGTGGATGCTGGGGAATCAAACCCTGGAGTCAAGTTTTGTAAGCAAGTGCCTTTAACTGCTGAGCCATTTATCCAGTCCCAAAATAGTTTTAATAATTTTTAAGGTATTTGCAGCATATTTCATTTAATGGTGGTGACAAAGGATAGGTAGGTATTTATTTTTTGTCTATATGCAATATTTGAAACATGCCAAGTTTTTTCAAAAGGTTGGATTATTTACTGTGATCTAGAGGGGACGCATTTGTTTAGAATTTGGTTTTGCATGGTTGGTAGAGGGCAATGACAAGTGATTCCTAACAATACGGATGGATGGACAGCTAAGTTGACATCTGCATGCTTGTAGAGTCATTAGTGTAGCTTAATCATCTTTAATCATTCTTGGAATGGCTGTTGAAAGAATTGAACCATCAGCAATTGAAAGACCCTAATCCTCATAACACTGCTTACTAGGTCTTTCTAGATCCAAAAGTGATAGTATTTTTAAAATGAAGGGACAAAGAATGAACAGGCCCATGTAACAGTATGTAAATCTTCAAGGAATTTTCTGTTAATATCAAAATTAATACTTGATTGTCCTTAATACTGCTTTTTTAAAAATTTTGTTCAATAGGGTGGTTCTCTTCCCAAAGTGGAAGCCAAGTTCATCAATTACGTGAAGAATTGCTTCCGGATGACTGACCAGGAGGTAACTGAATTTTCGGGGATAAGAGCAAACCCAAAATTTGCATTGAGATTTATTGTGATTGTTTTAGTCTCTTAAATTGTTGGCTACTTTTAAAAGGTTCCTAACCACAGACAGTACTTAAAAGTACATGGAAACTCTTAAAAGAATTTAGTTGGCAGAGACTGAGAAGATAACTTTAGTACATTTTTTCCTTAGCTTTTTATATAGTTGGTAAAAAGCTCAGGCTTACTTTTTGGTAGTGTGCTGGTTAAGGAAATAAGGCTGTGGTTTTCCATTGTTGATACCATTGGCTGCTTAAAGCAGTCTGATACTTGGTTTTTTGGAATTAGTAAAGAGCATTTTCTCCAGATGGGAAGTATTTTGCCAAAAATTTTGGCAAAGTATGTCACTGAATTTAAGTTCAGTACTAATCTTGTCTCTTTTTGTGAGGACTTGTTGATGCTAGGGAATGAGCGTAGGGTCACACATGAACATCTTAGTTATGCTTGGTTGGTGAAGTTATGAAGGAAAAGTTGAGTAGGTCTTTTTTGACAACTTCCATAATTGTAAACAATAAACCATGATAATTGCCCCCTCACTTTCCTCTTCACAACACTGCATAACCCCTCCCTCTCAGTCTTATTTGATGTCCTCTTTTCCTCCTGTGATCTAGTGCGGACACTGATGTGAGATTATGGATGTCTAATCTATTTTGTGTCTGAAAGAGTACAGTGTAAGGAGTCATACCCTTCTTTTGGCTCTTGATTTTTTGAGGTAGGGTCTCTTAACCTTGGTTGACCTGGAATTTACTATGTAGTCTCAGGATTACCTCAAACTCCCAGCCATTTTTCTATCTCTGCCTTCCATGCTGGGACTAGAGACATGCATACCTCCATTCCCTGGCTATGTCTGTTTTTAATGGATCTTATAAATTATAAAAAATTTGGCAATTAATGATTATTCTGCCTTAATATACTAGTTCATAAATGTGTTTTATTAAAAACTAAAAGTATGGTATGAGGTTTGCATTTAAACAATTTTCAGACATCTAATACATGCCCAAAATGATTTAATACAGTTGTAGGTGATACCAAAGAACTGATGGGACTCTTGATTCAAGATAGTTTTTTGGGTGTCGGTTAATCACTTTTTAAGTGGGTGCTGGGAAATTGAAAATTATATTTGCACAGTAAGTGCTCTTAGAAAATGCTTTATACTTAAATCTGATGTGAAGAACACATTTAATAGTTTGTCAAGTTAATCACATCTTCTAATTAAGGGTAGGTGGGGTAAACATGGTGTCATTCAGATATCAGTGCTATCGAAACTTACAGTGAAAGAGGAGGAGGGCCTTTAAGGAGCTGTTGAAATCCAAGTCACCAGCTTAATTAATATAAGGTATTTTTTACTTGTTCTTGGTTTTTTTTGAGGTAGGGTCTCACTCTTAACTCAGGGTGGCCTTGAACTTGTGACAATCCTACCTCTGCCCTCCCCCCGAGTGCTGGGTTTAAAGGCGTGCGGCATCACGCCCAGCTGTATAAGGTATTTTTATTTCAGTGAAACTGATATCTTAACTTGTCAGCTCTGGAAACTGGTAGAGAATGAAAAATGTTGAACTATGAAGAGACGTTTTTTAACCAGTCTTTTCCCTTGTTTTTTCCCCAGGCTATTCAAGATCTCTGGCAGTGGAGGAAATCTCTTTAAGAAAGTAGTTTAAACAGTTCCTTGAAATTTTCCGTCTTCATTTCTGTAACAGTTGATATCTGGCTGTCTTTTTTATAATGCAAAGTGAGAACTTTCTCTACCATGTTTGATAAATGTTGTCCAAGTTCCATTGCCAAGAATGTGTTGTCTAAAATGCCTGTTTAGTTTTTAAAGCTGGACTCCACCCTTTGCTTGGTTTTAAGTATGTATGGAATGTTATGATAGGACATAGTAGTAGTGGTCAGACATGGAAATGGTGGAGAAACAAAAATATCACATGTGAAATAAACCCAGTATTTTAATAAAGTAGTACTGTTTCTATTTACTCATTTAACTGTTTCATACTTTGTCAGAGAGAATAAATGTACATAAATAAAGGTGTCCTCAAATCCTATGAGAAAATTGCTGTTTCCCCCTTTAAATAATTCCTCACCATTCATTAGTATCTAGTGCTGACTTGATAAATGGCTAGCAAATGGAACTATGCAAACTTTTTGTCAACAGACCTTTCTACCTAACCTTGTCTGCCAAAGAGAATTTGTGTAGAGGCTGTCTTGGGTCCTTCACCAAAGTAAAGTGGTGAGTGACATCTCTTCCTGAAGAGAGCTTGTTCACCTAACAGATTAATTTGGTATCATTTTAAAGGCTTTTTTAAAGTTTTTATATTTGAAAAGAGTATGGGAAGCTGCAAAGCTACTTTGTGCATCTGGCTCTACATGGGTGGTACAAATCAAACCTCCAGTGTTGGCACATAATTTTACCACTTAATTAAGGTAAGTTTGCACACTCAGGAATACAGAGCAACTCGGCATTTTCAGAGCTGATAGTTTTTCTAATACTGTGGGGAATATTACAAATGAAATAGTTGAAAATTCTCTCCCATATCATCTTTTCCTGTTGGAGGATCTTGTGAAGGTACTACTGTTGCTAGTAGAAGAAGGTGCTTATTACATAAGAGATTGAGCAGAGCAAGTCATTGGGTCACATCACACATTTTAAATTTGCTTTAAAAAGGTAAGAGAAGATCTTGGTTAAGAATTCCAGAACTATTAGTCTTAGCCACAGAATGGGCCGAAATAGTAAACTCCACTAAGGGAGCGCTCAGCAGACTCTCAAGGTGGATATGCAAATGCTTAAGAGCAGCATGGCATTTGCAGGAGTGTATTACAGCCGAGAAGTTAGCACCTGGTTTTGACATGAATATAAGAAAAATGACCAAGCATTGTCTAGGATATGTGACTTTATTTGTCCCAGGGGCTGGAGAAGATGGCTTAGTTACATAAAGCATTTGCCTGTAAAGCCAAAGGACCCTGGTTCAATTCCCTAGGACCCATGTAAGCACAAGGAGGCACATGCATCTGGAGTTTGTTTGCAGTAGATAGAGGCCCTGGTGTGCCCATTTTCTCTCTACCCCTCATACATTTAAAAAAGTTTTGTGCGGGGGGCGGGGCTGGAGAGATGGCTCAGCAGTTAAGGCATTTGCTTGCAAAGCCTCATGACCAGTATTCAATTCCCCAGTACCCATGTAAAGCCCGATGCTTAAAATGCACATCTGTAGTTTGCAGGGGCTAGAGGTCCTAGCATGCTTATACTTGATCTCATTTGCAAATAGGTTGTGCCTAGGTGGGTGTGTACTTGAGGGTTGGAATTAGCTTTTATTGAAGAAGGTTCTGGGTTTTGTAAATACAGGTTTAAAGTCTTCCAGCCAGGCAACTGAAGTCCAGGTTTTGAGGACATGGATGTTCAAAGAGGTTTTGAGAAAAAATGTAAACCTTCAGCTCTGAGGTTCTAATTTATTGCCAAAGTATGACTGCCATTGATCATGTTACCTAAAGCTGCATCTCCACAGACATGCTGAGTCATAGGCTAGTCCTCCCATCTGGGATGGAAAGATAGAAAACTCTTCACACCTGGACTTAAAGCAAGCTGTTGCAAAGTTGTATAGGTGTTTAGAGATCAATAAACAAAGCATTTATGTGCTTTACAGGGCTTGGATTTCATCGAGTTCAACATTTTCAAAACTGCCCACGTTTACTACCCTAGAGTAAGGAATTGAACGCAGGTGTGCTCGACTCTAAAACACGACCACTTAGCCGGTATTCTACTAGTGATGGGGCAGGTGAGGTTTTTTGTTTTGTGCTAACCAATGCTAGGCATTCACTCTAATGTGCAGCATCAGCCCCATTCCTCCATTTCATTATGTAGTCCAGCTGATGTGAGTTCTGACCCCTCATTTCAAAGCTATTTATGGTAAGTGGCCAAAGGTAGTATGTCCAAAGTAGCAACAAATATCTAGAGAACAAATTGCAGTGAAACAGAAAGAGTTGTGTTACCAGCTCGTAGTGGAGTTGGGAAGAGGCAGTATGTGTTAAAACAGCTGCACACTAAGTGGCTGCGCTAAGATGTCTGCCAGCAAAGCAGTCTTCCTGTCACCCCAAATTTTCCCACACCTAGCACTTGACATCTTTTCCCTGGGATATTCCCTTAATGTGGTGGATGATGGTCTCCTACCTTTAATTGCAACCTAAATTTAGCCAAGGGCTTTGAACTAACAATCTACTTCTGATTTCTGTTGAAGTCCTGGTGAAAAAGCTGCTGTTGGGGCTGGAGAGATGGTTCAGTGGTTAAGATGGGTGCCTGCAAAGACTTAGGTTTGATTCCCCAGTACCTACGTAAGCCACATGCACAAGGTGGCACATGCATCTGGCATTTGTTTGCAGCGGATGGAGGCCCTGTCGTGCCCATTATCTCAACATATAAAATAATGTGTTTTAAAAAGCGATTGATTATCTCGTGTACTTACTGCCCAGCTTCCTTGACAGAAGTGCAATGATTTATTTTTTTAGCTAGGAATCTTGTCTGTTTCAAACAGGGCTCAGAAACAGTGTCTCCCAAATTAATGACACATATTAAATACCAAATATACATTATTACAAAATCAGATGGAACTCATGCATATGGAAAGTCTCATGCATATGGAAAATTGGGTATTGGTAACGTTCTGGTATGAAACAGTTTGTGTGTGAGGGGTGGAAACAATGTAAGTGGCCAAGTTTGGAGTCTCAAGATACTGCTTAAATGCTTTCACTAATGATCTTCCTCCCTATTACTAATAACAGCCAAAATATGTTTGTGTTTAGTATGTGTCAGATGCTGATCTCATTCATTGTACTCGGAAAATCTGAGTTACCATTCTTAGCTACATATTTTTTGTGTGATGTGTGTGCACGTTTGTATATGTATGGGTGCACAAGTGCGTGTGGAGGCAAGAGGAGGCTGACATCTAGTGCCTTCATTCCCCCTTCACTCTCCACTTTATTATCTTAAAAATATTGGGGCTGAAGAGATGGCTTAGCGGTTAAGCGCTTGCCCCCGTTCGAGGCTCGGTTCCCCAGGTCCCACATTAGCCAGATGCACAAGGGGGCGCACGCGTCTTGGAGTTCGTTTGCAGAGGCTGGAAGCCCTGGCACGCCCATTCTCTCTCTCTCTCCCCCTCTGTCTTTCTGTGTCTGTCACTCTCAAATAAATAAATAAAAAATGAACAAAAAATATTTAAAAAAATATTATTAGCCAGGCATGGTGGCACACACCTTTAATCCCAGCAGAGGTGGGAGGATCTCCGTGAGTTTGCGGCACCCCCTGAGACCACATAGTGAATTCCAAGCTAGAGCAAAACCCTACTTTGAAGAACCACATATACATTATAAATCATATATATTTTGAGACAGCATGAGCACACTAGAGCCTCCTGCCACTGACAAATTTCAGACATGTGCCACTTTGTACATCTGGTTTTACATGGTATTGGGGAAATGAACCTGGTCTGTCAAACCTTGCAAGCAAGTGCCTTTAACCATTGAACTGTCTCTTCAGCTACCTTATTTTGATCTTTTATGAGAGAGAATGGACATGCAAGGGCCTCTAGCCACTGCAAATGAACTCCTGATGCATGTACTACCTTGTTCACCTGGCTTATGTGGGTACTGGGGAATCAAACCTGGGTCCCTAGGCTTTGCAGGCAAGTACCTTAACCATTAAACCGTTTCTCCAGCCCTCAGCCCCTTTATTATCATTATTTTTTTTCCATTGATGGGAGGAAGAGAGGCAGATAGAACGGGTGTGACAGGGCCTCCAGCCACCGCAAACAATGTCCATATGCATTGCCACCTTGTGCAGCTCACTTATGTGGGTCCCTGAGCCCTCTTCCACTTTTTTTTAAGATTGTTTATTGGCAACTAACAATGAACGGTGATATTTCCCTCCCCCTCCCCCACTTTCCCCTTCATAACTGCTCTCCATCTTTTTTCCTATTATGAAAGTCTTGTGAAGGTATTGCTAGGCACTGCAAGGTCATAGATATCGAGGCCAATTTCTGTCTGGGCAGTTTCATTGTAAGGAGTGGTGCCCTTCCTTTGGCTCTTACATTCTTTCCACCAACTCTTCCGCAATGGACCCTGAGCCTTGGAGTGTGGTAGAGATGTTTCAGTGCTGAGCATTCCTCTGTCACTTCTCAGCACTGTTGCCTTTTGGGTCATCCCAGTGGTCACCGCCATCTGAAAAGAGAAGCTTCTCTAAACAAAAGTGAGAGTAGCATTAATCTATGAATATGAACATTAAGTGTAGTGCTTTCAGGGCAGTTTGGTGAGAATAATAAATGCATTTAGCCAGACAAGAGCAGGCTTTATGCCTGTAAAACACATGACCTCCCCTGCCGTAGGCTTTTGATCACTTTAGTTTGTGAGACAGTGTCTCTCCGTGAACCTGGAGTGCCAGAGGTTCTGCTAAACGAGTTACCACTAAGCCCCAGGGATCCTTCTGTCTCCTCCCCAGGGCTGGGATTACAGGCACACCACTACACCCTTGTTTTAAGGGACTTGCTGAGATTCCAAACTCAGGACCTCATGCTTGCACTACAAGCACTTTACTGAGTGAATCATCTTCTCACCCCTCTTAGCCATATTTTGAAGGAATGGAAGCAGTCTCAGACCTATCTGTTGGGATTTCTAAGTAAATGTTGGAAGACACATTCAAATCCAGGAACTATGATATTTTTTATTTGTTTCGTTTTTCAAGGTAGGGTTTCCGGCGGACCTGAAAGTCATTATGTAGTTTTAGGGCAGCCTCATGATGATCCTCCTACCTATGCCTCCCAAGTGCTGGGATTAAAGGCGTGCACCACCACATTAGGCTTGATTCTTGAATCTATGCTGAGAACTGTGCTGGATTTTGTGACCTTTTTTGTTTACTTTTTTTTTTTTTTTTTAGGTTTTATTTGTTTATTTGAAAGAGAGAGAGAGAGAGAGAGAGAGAGAGAGAGAGAGAGAGAGGCAGGCAGGCAGGCAGGCAGAGAGAATGGGCGCGCCAGGGCCTCCAGCCACTACAAATGAACTCCAGATGCATGCGCCACCTTGTGCAGCTCGCTTACATGGGACCTGGAAAATCGAACCTCAATCCTTTGGTTTTGCAGGCAAATGCCTTAACCACTAAGCCATCCCTCCAGCCTGGGACAGTAGTTTTTGTTTGATAGATGAGATTGGCATATTTAACATTGAAAAAGCTTGCCTCTAGTGACGTTTATAATAGCTCCAGCTTTGAAAAAGAAACCTAAAGCAGCTTGCAGGAATAATCTGGAAGAAATACTATCCCATATGTATAACTCAAAGTCGCTTTGCTGGACAGCACCTTCCTTGGTTTATGCTGTAGTGTAATGGGATTATGAGCTGCAGCTAATAACATGAGGGCGTTGAAATCCAAACAGTCTGAATTTCTGAGTTTTATTTATTTTGTTTGTTTTAATTTTTCTTGTCCACTGTAACCCAGTCAGAAGCAGAGGTTGGCTGAAAGAAATGAGGCAATCTTGTGATAGTATCTGCATTTCGGGGTTAGTGGACGAAGTTTGGGGGTTGGTGATTATCAAGGTCGGGGGTCCAGAGTCTTGAGAGTGGGCCTACAAAAGAAAACAACCTGCTTAGGATGCAAACAAGCAATTCTTAGTCCGGCTTTTGAGAGGAGTCCGGAAGAGGGCCTGGAGTGGTCGCTGACCAGAGTCCTGGCTACTCCTAGGAACGCAGTAAGCTCTGGCTAGGATTGCAGTAACTCTTGGGAACCGCTAGGTGGTAGCCGTGTGTTTCCAAATTGGGGTCGCTGGAGAGGGCAGCTGGGATCCCAAGAACTGACCCCGGAGGGGCTCGGGTGGGGGTGGAGAAGACGCCCCTGAGCCCTGAACACCCCCCCCCCCATGGCAGCGACGAATAGAGAGGAAGAGGGCTTCGCTTAGCGTTTTCTTCCCACCGGAAAGGTGTCTGGGAAAAGACACGATCTTGCGTGGCCTTTAGGCGACCCTCCCCTTTTAAGTGGAGCCGCATAGGGGGCTGGGCCTGGCCCGCCTTTTCCTTGCTTGCTCCCACTCAAAACGTTGGTGGGTGTGAGTGCGAAAAGCGCGTGTAAGTGAGTGCGTGTGTGGCGGGGAGGCACTCCGCACCTAACTGCGTTCTTGGGGGACTGTCGCCGGCCCAGCTGGGCCAACGTTTGCGCTGCGGCGCGGGTCAGTGCGCCCGGGCGCGGAGCTCCGACGGCTTCCAGCGCTCATCGGTTCGGCTCTGGCGGTTCCGCCCCTTCGGAGCTGCGGGTCCCACCGCCGCCGAGAGTGTGTCTCCCTTCCTCCCGGAGAAGGAGGAGGAGGAGGCCGAGGCAGGCAGAGGAGCAGGCCGGGGCCGCCTTTGATGTGGGCGCGGCGCACCCAGTAGAGCTGCCGAGCGCCCATCCGGCCGCGCCCCGAGGGGGGGAGCCCCCGGGCCCGCATCCTCATTGTGCCGGCTCGGGCCCGGGCCCGCCCCCGACCCCCCGCCCCCTCGCCGCCCGCGCGTAGAAAACGCCCCGGCCGCCGCCAGCGGTGGGAGGGAGGCGGCGATGCGCAGTGCCGGAGAGACGCGGAGGAGGAGACATGAGCCGGCGGGCGCCCAGACGGAGCGGCCGTGACCCGTTCGCGCTGCAGCCACGCGCACCAGCCCCAGAGCGCTGACCCCTGGCCCTGGCCAGAGAGCGAGCCCCCAGCCTCCACCCATCCATCCATCCATCCACCCATCCATCCATCTATCCATCCATCCATCCATCCATCCATCCCCGCTTCACATGCTGCCCCCGGATTGAGCCTGGGCAGACAGCAGCCTCCAGCGGACGCCACAGACGTCCTTCTCTTCCCGCCGGCAGTGGGCAAGATTCCCCGCACCGGCCGGACGCCTCCTTCAGCCTCTCGGCGGTCGCCCCGCAGCCCCCGCGCCAGCTCGGAGGGCGCAGCGCTCGGGAGGAGCCGCGCGGGGCGCTGATGCCGCAGGGCGCGCCGCGGAGCGCCCCGGAGCAGCAGAGTCTGCAGCAGCAGCAGCCGGCGAGGAGGGAGCAGCAGCAGCGGCGGCGGCGGCGGCGGAGGCGGCGGAGGCGCCCGGTCCCGGCCTCGCCGAGCGGACATGTGCAGGCTGGGCTAGGAGCCGCCGCCTCCCCCCCGCCCAGCGATGTATTCAGCGCCCTCCGCCTGCACTTGCCTGTAAGTGCCCGCGTGCGGGGTCGTCCTCCCTGCCTTCCTGCCTGACCACCCGGCCGTCTGTCTGTCCGTGTGTGTGCCCGTGGCTGTGTCCGCCCGGCCGTCTGTTCGCTACCCTCCACCCCAGATCTTTTTTCTTTCTTTCTTTCTTTTTTTCTTTTGCCTGTGTGTCTGTTTCTCCGCGTCCCTTCGCTCAAGTCCCACTGACCGCCTCTCCATCTCTCTCCCGCAGGTGTTTACACTTTCTGCTGCTGTGCTTCCAGGTACAGGTACGTGGACTCCCCCGGCCGAACACCCCTCCCTCCCCAGGACCGCACCCCCCTCCAGGTGCCCCACCCCTCCTGGGCGCCGAGCCCAGTGCACCTGTTCCCAGGGCGCAGAAGGGCGGCTTCACGTGCGTCCAGCGCCCGCGGGGCACCGGCCAAGGGCGAGGAGCTAGCTCTGGTGTGGGGATCAAGCCAGTTCTGGCTGTTGCGTCCCCTGTCGGCCTAGGTGGAGAGGTCTACAGGGCTTCAGCTCAAGCAGCGTGTCCTGCTCCAAGACACCCCCCTACACACTCCCCGTCTGCAGCTGGGGAGCGGTTGGGACCCAAGGATTTTTCTCTGCCAACTGTCCCTTTACCATCGCTGTTCGCGCTTCCAAACAAAAAGGCCGCTTTCAGCTGAGTGGATTTCGAGTCCAGAGAAAAAGCTTTAGTTGTAAATTAGAGAGAAAGAGAGAGAGAGATTGAATGCTTTAGTTGTACGAGAGAGAGAGAGAGAGAGAGAGAGAGAGAGAGAGAGAGAGAGAGATTGCGAGAGGGAGGAAGGAGAGACAGCGAGAGTGGGAGACAGCAAGAAGAGAGAACCATTTCCCCAAGGCTGCTCCCCGTCGGGAGTGCGCTCTGCCCCACACGCCCTTGCCCAAGGTGGTGCAGCTCTGGGCTGGTTCCCCGCCCGGTCCCCGTTCGCTCGCAGTGAATCAGAGGAGGGCTTGGCGCTCAGCCTGGAAAGCACTTGCTAAAATCTGATCTGTTACTTCAGCGGCTTTCAGACTCGGGAAGGTCTTGGCACACAGACAGTTGGAACGCTCTGGCTTCCAAAGCCGTGGAAATGAAGGAAAAGGGGCGGGGGGGGGGAGAGGGAGTCGACTTCAGCCCCGATTAGAACCAGACCAGGTCTGCCTAGGTGGGGGGGGGCAAGGGTAATAGGAAGTACTAGCTAACCCCCCCCCCAACACCTATAACCACAAAGGGAGTACCTAGGACCCTGACTGTATAAGGCAGGTGTCCCTCCAGGGTGAGGGATGCCTGGTCTTTGATTAGCCTTGTGCACGGGTCAGTGGTGGTTCTCCGAGCTTTCTGGTACAAGGAAGGTTGTGTGTGTGTTGAACTCTGCTGTGATTCCTAGTCTCCTGCAGCGTTTGTTGCTGGTGGGTCGTCAGAGAGGACTATTATCCCCAGGGTAGGCACGGAGCTCGAGGCAACCGTTGGGACTGGGGGCTAGAAGGATGGATGGATGGACAGACTGATGGGCTCTTTCCTTCTGTTGGCTAGTCTAGGGTCCCCAGTGACTCCTTGAATCAATACAACTGGAGTCAGTAACTTAACCCTGGCTGTTTGCCAAAGCAGATGTGACCCTGTGTGGTGAAGGGGCTGGAGGGGGTGGGGGGGGGACAGTTATGGGGAATGGTCGATGTCAGAGAGAAAGGCCAGTGCCAGGCATGAGATGCCTGGTCCGCAGCTGAGTCCCCCAAGCAGAGGGCAGGGCCCTAGGGTTACTCCAGGGGGTCTGCTTGTCTGGTTTGGGCTGAGCCTGGGGTGGGAGCTGAGAAAATTAGAATGGAGGTGGAGAGGAGCCCTTGGACTTCCGCTGCCCAAGCATATGCATGCCTGCTGCTCTTTAGTTCTTGAAGTCAGGCCCAGGAGGGGCTGCTGGGTGGTCTTTGTGTTCTCGGATGGGAGCGTGTGAGGGAGGGAGTCTAGACTGTGCTTCCCACCTCTACCTCTTGGCCAGAGTTAAAGCCAGTATCAGAGGAAAGAGCTGGGTGGTCCACCTGGGGTAGGTCAAGAGGCAGCATATCTAAGCAGGTGAGGGAGCCTCCTTTCTTTCCTTCCTCCCCCTCCCCTTTACTGTTTTGACCCCTCTAGTCTTTCCACCCACAGGCTGTACAGGGCTGATGCTTTTTAACTCCTAGTCCGCACATCTTTGTGGTATCTAAGGATGGGATTGGATGGGGTGCCCCTGAAACTTTGGAAAGAAAATAGTGTACTAGTCCAGTGGGTTCTCAGCATCCCAGTACCTGGGATCTCTAAAAGAAATGTGGAGGGCAAGATTGACAGGCTCAGTGGCAGAGGTAGGGTGGTCCTCAGTGGTGTAGAGATGAGGGGTCTGCAGTGGCGCAGTGGCTTGGAGTCTGGTCCCCTGCAGAGGCAGTTTTGGATGGGTTCTGGGAAAATGGCAGGGTCCTGGGCAGGTTACATACAAGCAGACCTGGAGAGCCTGTGGTGCAGGCAGAGGTCCGGGAGGGCTCCCCAAGTTAGCCATGGTGTGCACCGTGCCTAGAGCTCAGCTTCATTATGCCATTTCTGTGGCTCCCTGGGAATCTTGGTTTCATCATTTGTAAAAGAATAGGTCTGAAAATGAAGGGCATATTTCATGCTGGAAGTGGGAGAAATTTTCCAAATTCTTATTCACTCAGGAGGTGGATATACCACTGGAAAATGAGTATACCTGTGTCCTTCTCTTCCTGCCCCTCCACTGTTGTTTTGCAGACTAGTATAGTCTTAGCAGTGGAGTTTCTGGGATCCTCCCCTCCTCCCAAGTCTTCAGCCACCAGGTTCCAAATGGGACCCTGCCCCCCCTAACCCCATTTCCATGAATGCATTCAATGCCAAACACTTTCCACACCCCATGTGGTGAGCCCCGCCCTCACCGAAGGCCACCCTGGGAAGCAGGAAGCTGAGAATTTAATAAAACTCCTTCATCCTTTCTCCACACGGCTCGGGACACT
The DNA here is from genome assembly GCF_020740685.1 of Jaculus jaculus. NCBI lineage: Eukaryota > Metazoa > Chordata > Mammalia > Rodentia > Dipodidae > Jaculus > Jaculus jaculus. The sequence goes on from NC_059107.1 coordinate 27,184,326, forward strand.
GCCGATAGCTCAAATCGGAAGAATTTTAAAAATTTCTGCGGGGAGCAGGCAGCGTGACCAGTAAATTGCTTTTCTGCACTTGGCTGAGCTCTGACAATGACACCGAGCTGGGCCTTTCACGAGGCTCCTCTGACACCTGCCTGACATTGTTCCTGCCGCCAGGCTCCGCTAGGTCTTGGCCTTCCCCACATTGGCCAGGCGTGAGGCAGGATTGGGTGGGCAACAATGATCACTTGTCCCTCCTGCCAGCTCCTTGTTCCTCCCACAGAGCCACTTCCTGTCTCTCCAGTCTCTCCAGGAGGTGTTCAAGGTTGGAGGTTTCCTTCCACACTCCCTGTCTGCTTGACCACCCACACCCAGCCTTGTCAATGGGGTTTCGGCCCTTCTTACAGGCTGGCTAGGATGGGGACGCTGGGGACAGTGTCCTTGGACAAGAGGAGGTCTGGAAGCTGTCCTGTAGGATGAACGAGAAAGAGGCTGAGCCAAGTGGCTTATAAGCATTTCAAAGCAGCTCCTATCCTGGGAAGGCTGGAGTCACATTCCTGCTTCTTCCGAGGAGAAAGCCAGGCACTGAAGGAGGAAGGGATTTGTTCAAGGCCATGGCTAAGAGCCAAGACTCTGGATTCAAAAATCTTGTATTCCTTCCATCTTTTCTAGAAGGCATCCTCACGCTATTCAGGAAGTTTCCAGAGGCATGCTGGTGTTCTTAGAGAGAGGTCCTAATTGGCTTCCCACAGCACAGGTAGAGAGGTCAGCTGCCTCTACATCAGTGTCCCCAGGTTCCGAACACCTAAGAGAGTGCAGATGTGTGTGAGGACCCCAGAGCTCGAGGTGGGTATTTTGGAGGTCCTAGGGTTCAGCTTTCTTTCCCAGCCTCCTTCCCAGGGTGAATGAGGGCAGAGGAGCAGGATACCCTGCAGCCATTCCTACAACTGGGTCCAGACTTGCTTTGGAGTTTTAAATTATTTAGAGAGAAAGCATGGGCTCACCAGGGCCTCTCCTCTCCTCTCCTCTCCTCTCCTCTCCTCTCCTCTCCTCTCCTCTCCTCTCCTCTCCTCTCCTCTCCTCTCCTCTCTCTCCTCTCTCTTGACACTGCAAATGGAGTCCAGATGCAGATGCTACTTTGCACATCTGGTTTCACCTGGGTACTGTGGAATCGAACCCAGACTGGCAGGCTTTGCAAGCAAGCAAGAATCTTCACTTGGACCATCTTTCCTGCCTAGTTTTTTTGTTTTTTCAAGGAAGGGTCTCGCTGTAGCCCAGGATGACCTGGAATTCACAATGTAATCACAGGGTGCCCTTGAACTCACAGCGATCTTCCTACTTCTGCCTCCCAAGTGCTGGGATTAAAGGCGTGTGCCACCACATCTGGTTCCGGTTTTAACTTTTCTTATCGTTGACATAGTCCATGTCAGAGGGCCAGGGGAAGGATATGGGGATCACGAGTGCGTCCTTGCCGCTACTCTGGGGAAGCTCTGTTGGTTTTGTGGGCCCTCAGAGAGAGTCTGGAGCAGGAAGAGGAGGAAGTGTCTATCATCAGCGGGAGTTTGTGGTTCGGACCTGGTGCTCTTGCAGAGAAGTCTAGTCTTGGGTGCACTGAGGTGCAGTATGCCCGTCAGGTTACTGTCAGCATCAGCAACAGTATTCATGATGCCTCCAGGTCTGGTGTGTTTTCTTATACAGTACTGTCTAGGACATGTTTCAAAAACAGCCTGGGATTAGGGAGTTCTCTGGATGAGAATCAAGTGGCTCAGCCACTCATAGTCACCTGCCTTTTACACAGAAAGGCAGAACTGGATTCAACTGGCTGTCTGACTCTAAATCTCAGGCTTATTGAGAGGCAAGATGAAGGCCCGAGTCAGCCAGCCTGGTCCAAATTGTGCCTGTATCTTCTGGTTACTGTGTGACCTTGGGTAAGTTCCTTAACTTCTCAGTTTTTTTGTTTGTTTGTTTGTTTTGTTTTGTTTTGTTTTGTTTTTCGAGGTAGGGTCTCACTCTAGCCCAGGCTGACCTGGAATTCACTATGGAGTCTCAGGGTGGTCTCGAACTCATGGCAATCCTCCTACCTCTGCCTCCCGAGTGCTGGGATTAAAGGCATGCGCCACCACGCCCGGCTCTTAACTTCTCAGTTTTTAAAAAGATATTTATTTACTTGCAAGGAAAGAGAGAATGAGAATGGGTGTGCCATAGCCTTTAGCCACTGAAAACGAGCTCCAGATACATGCACCACTTTGTGCATCTGGCTTTATATGGGTCCTGGGGAATCAAACTCTGGTTGTTAAGAAATTGCAGGCAAGCACGTTAACTGATGAGCAATCTCCCCAGCCCATCCTCTCAGCTTTTCTGTGCATAAAATTGCAAAAAACCACACCCTACCCAACAAACAAAACATAAAACCTCATAAAACAGTCTCTACTTCCCCAGGGGATTGGATAGAGAGTGGACAGCCATCTAGACCTATCTTCTGTACTTCTGGCCCTGGGAGGGCTGGTTCCTGACTCCTGCCAGTCAGATTTAGTAAGCACTGCTGTCTCTTAGTAGGTGTGGAGCTGTTAAACTGGCTCTTGTGGGTGCCAGAGGTTGCTGGGCTGTGCCCTGTGCTGTTTTCTGTGAGTGAGAGGTGCAGGTACTGCCCTTCACTCACTAGGGGGATGCTGATGTGGTCAGGGCTGGGGGATGTGCTTGAGTCTGCTCACAGCACCTGGGCCTGAGTGTTGGCATTTTTTTTGGAACATTAGCAGGTAAGTGGCCTCTTGGGCTATTGTGTGTCTGGCTAGTAGTTCTTTTGTGTTGGCATTGGAGTGGCATTTAAAAATGCTGCTGTGTCCATGATGGGACCAAAAACAAGGCACCAGTCAGCTGTAGGTCACTACACAGAAGAGCTCCGAGTGTCTGTGGTCAGTCATTGGCATGGCCTTGCTTGTGACTTCTCTCAGCTTGGTGGATCCAGCAGAGTGCCAGAGAGGAAGCCTCTGAGAAGCTCAACACAGAGGCTTCGGCAAAGAGAGGCCTTCAGGTTTTCGACACAGGGACTGTAACTGTCCACTCTCTATACCTCGGTTTTCCCCATCTTTAAAAGTGGGATAATGTGAAGCACCTCCTTTTTTAGGGGTTGTCATAGGAACTGCATGGGGTACAGTGGCCAATGCTCAACAAACCACTGAGTAATTGTAATAGCCTGGTCACTTCTGTGCTGTGCTCTGGGTATACTGTATGAAAGCAAGGAATGGCATGTGTCTTGGACCAGTGACAGCCAGCCTGCTCCGGTCTGTGTTGGTGTCTTAGACATAGGACTTAGGTCGGCATCTGTCATTCTACTACTTGGGCTGTGTGGCTTTGGGCAAGGTCCTAAACTTCTCTGAGCCTCTGTTTTCTCATAGGAATACTGATACCCTCTCAGAGCTGGGCAAGTTGGTGCTTAGCTTACAGTCCGGCATTGGGAGGCTGAGGCAAGAGAATTATGAGTTCAAAAAAAAAAAAAAAAAAGGCAACAAAAACTCCAATATCTCCTAGGTCCTTTAGTAGGAGGAATGGAAACTACATCCCAGACCAGGTGCTCATTCAGTAGGCGCTCCTCACTAGCAATCCGTGAAAATGTAGGGGACTCTTGCTGCATACCTGTCCTGGGACTGTGTTTGCCCCCTATAGTTTTAGCTTTCCCTTTGCCCCCTGTGGGGCGAAATGGCAGACACTTTGGGTAGCTTTGTATGGCAATCTCTCCTCCCACCCACCTTCTGCCTCGGAATCCCTTGGTACTTGTCACTAACCCGCTGCATTCTCTGCTGCAACTCTCCGGGACAGAAAGGACAGACTCTGGATCCTTCCCAGTAGGTCACACCCTGCCTTGGCTGCTGATTAGTGCGACCCAGTAGATCCATTGTCCCCGCCATACCGGGCATTAACGAGGCATCCGAATGGAGCCTGTCCCACCTGCAGTTGTTAGGAAGTGGTCCCCGGGGAGAGCACTTGGCACAGAGGCAGGCTCCTGGTGGGGTAAAGTGAGGGGTTACCGCAGCTGTGTTGGCTCTGGTGGTTTGAGACCTGCTTGACCATCAGTTCTTCCTGGAAGTCCTGCCGAAGGTTGTAGGGCACTGGACCCTTCCCAAGCTCGGAAAGCAAAGAGCTTGGGGACGTGAACCTGGACTTGAGTCTCTTCTGTTCCTGCGCCACACGCTGGGCCCCTGGGGAATGTGTCCCTGTCCCAGCCATTGGGATGTGGCAAGAACTGGAGGGTAGGGGAGCAGAGCCCACCGTGAACCTACATATCTAGGAGTCTGTGTGTGCACATGCACATGGGCGTATGAAGACGAGTGAGGCACCTGGAACAGGCCACTTAGAGGGGTAGGGACGAGAGCCTGGAGTGCTCACAGAGCTGTAAGCCTGTTGTGATGGCTGGGACATCAAGTTCAGGAATGACCACAGCACAGGCGCGCTGGTGGGCATGGAAGAGTGCCCGCATGGAGGGCGTGTTTAGGATCTACATGCAGTGGCTACCTTCCTTCCACCAAGGGCTTAAGGGAGATGGAGTAGATGCTGGAGAGGAAGGGGAGAGGGCTTGGGTCTGTGCAGGTCCTGCCCTCATCCTCAGGCTGGCTCTGTGGTCAACTACGTGCTTCAGAGACCTCCATGTCGATGATCTGTAGGGAGAAGGCTGACGTACAGGGAGAGGGAAGCTGCCCTTCAGGCCCAGCCCCCATCGCGCATCGCCCCTCCCGGGTTGATGGCTTGGCCAATCAATACATTGATAGTCTTGGGAGCTTAATGGACAGGCTGGGGGTGGGGAAAGAGCCCCTTGCGACCTCACTTTCTGTCTGTTGTGGGTGTGGGGAGCGGAGTGTGGCACGATGAGACAGACCCGAGGCCGGAGCTGCAGGAAGGAGGATGGGACACTGTCAAGGGTGGGGGCTACACCCTGTCTTTCCCCTCGCCTTTCTTTACAGGAAACTCCTGCTCTAGAGCCGGAGATGGGTGCATATCATGGCTATGTCAGTTGCTATGCACCCTGGAACCAGTCCTCTGAGCTTTTTGCGCCTTCTTGTGTCACCTGGAGCATCCGGTAGTATAGTTTGGACCAGCTCAGGTTGCCTGAGGAGTAAGATGAAAGTCCCTGACCTGTACTTAGCATGTGTCTAGGGTATGGTAGAATTTGTGAGTTTTGCTCTCTGGCTTAAGGTTGCAGGTCCAGGTCTGGTTGGGAGTCATCAGTGGGATTTTCGTCCTCTGGCCTTGTGCAGAGAAGTAGGTTCCAGCCCTGTCATGAGCAATAGCCCTCCCTTCCCTCTCAACTGTGGTTTCTGTCCCATTGCACGGTTATATAGGGAGATGTGTTCCAAGATCTTCACAGGGTGGTGAAAGCGAGGATGGAAGTGAACACCATGTGCGTGTACTGTGACGCTCAGACTGTAGCCGAGAGCGGAGAAGGCTGCTCCCCTTCGAGAAGGTTTCAGGTGCAGCACAGGAGCTCTGGACGGAGGGATAGTAAGAGATTCCATTGTGCTCTTCAGAATGGTGCTGTGATGTCAATGTAATAAATTGTTCACTCTGGATTTTTTTTTTTTTTTTTTTTTGGTTTTTTTGTCTTCTGAGGTAGGGTCTCACTCTATCCTAGGCTGACCCTAGAATCCACCATGTAGTCTCAGGGTGTCCTCGAGCTCACAGCGATCCTCCTACCTCTCCAAGTGTTGGGATTAAAGACTGCCTGGCTCAGTTTTTCCATTTAATATTTTTGGACCTTAGTTGACTGAGCAGTAACTGAAACAAAGGACAAGAGGGACATTGCAGTGGGAAGAGGTGGCCAGGGAGAGGGCAGTGGTGGTGGGGGAGAAGCGATGAGAGAGCCAGAGAGGAAGTTGAACTGAACCTTGTCTTCTCCTCACTAACCCTGTGGACAAGTGACTGGACCTCCCTGAGTCCTCACTTTCCCCCTCTGTAAACTGTGGGAGGGGTGTGTAGCATTGCTTTGCAGATCATGTAGAATAATTCACCTATAGTGGGAATTAAAAAAACACGGCCCTTAAGAAACAAGAGAATAGCTGGGTGTGGTGGTGCATACCTTTAATCCCAGCACTCCGGCGGCTGAGATGGGAGGATCACTGTGAGTTCGAGGCCAGCCTAGACTACATAGTGAATTCCAGGTTAGCCTGGCTAAGAGCAGACCCTACCTTGAAAAACAAAAACCAACAAAAGCAACAACCAAAACCTAAAAGTAGTCTTTCTCTGAGAGAAATATAAACAGTCCCCATTAAAAAAATGCTTTTATTTTTATTTATTTGAGAGAGAAAGAGGCAGATAGAGAGAAAATGCGGTGTGCCAGGACCTCCAGCCTCTGCAAACGAACTCTAGAAGCATGCCCCATCATGTACATCTGGCTATGTGCATACTGGGGAATCGAATCTGGATCCTTAGGCTGTGCAGGCAAGTGCCTTAAGTGCTGAATCATCTCTGTAGCCCAACAGTCTCCATTTTGTTGATAGGAAAACTGAGGATTTTTGAAGAGATGAGTCAACAATTGTTGTTGTAGCTAGGTAACCCACAGGCCACTTGGGGCTAGTTACTCTGTCACCGTGTAGGTGATCCGCACAGTATGATGGAGGTCTATGGAAAGTGTGGCCTGGGAAAAACTGGTTAACTCCAAGCATGGCTCAGAGTCAGGGGCTGAACCAGCAGTCCAAGAGGAACACTGGTAGATTTTGGGTGTCCTGTGCTGGATGAGACACCTTTTGGCCTTTTGGGGCTGACAGAAATTATTTGCATGTATGTGTGTGTGTGGGCATGCGTACTCACGTGTTCTTGGGGTGCACCGGGGCGTCTTGCCACTGCAAATGACCAGAAGACTCTTGCATCTTTTTTTTTTTTTTTTTTTTTTGCATCCAGTTTATATGGGTGATTTAGGAATTGAAACCTGGCCCACAAGCTTTGGAAGCAAGTGCCTTTAACTGCTGAGCTATCTTTCCAGCCCCAGACCTTTTTTTTTGGGGGGGGGGGTTTCGAGGTAGTGTCTCACTCTAGCCCACGCTGACCTGGAATTCACTATGGAGTCTCAGGGTTGCCTCGAACTCATGCTGATCCTCCTACCTCTGCCTCCAGAGTGCTGGGATTAAAGGAGTGCACCACCACGCCTGGCTTTTTTTTTTTTTTTTATTTTGGACAGATTCTCCCCAAGGTGAGGGCAGGAGGGGAGGCAGGGACTGGACCTCTGAGAAACACTGGGCGTTGTGCTCAGGACATTGGGACCAGGGAGGGCTCTGAGCAGAGAGGCGCCTCATCCCCTGCACTGAATCTGGATGGTGCTGGATCACAGGCAGAGCCACCTGTTGACATTCCTGCACTGAGGCCTTGGCAGACTTGCAGGCCGTGGGCCCTGTGCGCTCTTGTGTGTGAGCAGTTCTGCATTGAAGAGGGAATATTTCCACCAGAGCACAACCCCCAGGGTGTCAGGAAGGGCCAGGTGGGGAGAATCTGAAGTCTTGGGAGACAGGGGGACTTTCCACTGTGGGTCGTCAACGTTTTGCCCCCCCCCCTTTGTTTTTTCGAGGTTGGGTCTTGCTGCACCCAGGCTGACTTAGAATTCACTATGTACACTCAGGGTGGCCTTGAACACACAGCAGTCCTCTTACTTCTCCCTCCTGAGCACTTGGATTAACGGCGTGTGCCACCACACCCGGCTGGAAAGTCTACTTTGACCATAGATTGCCTAAGATGTGGGGGAAAGCTGGGCCGACAGAGCACCATCTTCCACTGGAGATGTTCCCCATGGGCTTGGAGCCCTGTGAACTGCCACTGTACCTAGCTAGAGGGCAAGAGAAGTGAAGGTTTCCAAGACAGGCCTGCCTTTGTGTGTGCATCTGCACATGCAGAGCTTAGAGTTGAGCTCACCCACACCCAGACCCATGACCCTTGACAGATGGCTTTGAAGTCCAGTCTGTGAAATGGGCTCGTTCTGACCCCTTGGTGATCCACAGCTCAAGTGGTTAAAGGAGTTAGACCAGGGTCATATCTTGGGGGCTTCTTTTTTTTTTTTCCTCCAAATTTTTTATTAACAACTTCCAATGATTATAAAAAATACCCCATGATAATACCCTCCCTCCCCCCACTTTCCCCTTTGAAACTCCATTCTCCATCATAGCCCCTCCCTATCTCAATCAGTCTCTCTTTTAATTTTGATGTCATGATCTTTTCCTCCTCTTATGATGGATTTGTGTCAGGCACTGTGAAGCCATGGATATCCAGGCCATTTTGTGTCTGGGGGGAGCACACTGTAAGGAGTCCTACCCTTCCTTTGGCTCTTACATTCTTTCTGCCACCTCTTCCACATTAGACACTGAGCCTTGGAAGGTGTGATAGAGATATTGCAGTACTGAACACTGCGGTCCTTTCTTTCCAACACCATGATATACCTTCTGAGTCATCACTTGGGGGCTTCTTAACAGGATGCCTGGAGCCAGGGAATATGTAGCCACCCAAAGCTTTAAAGCATCCCTTGCCTCTGTCTGCAAGACCCTCAGTTTTTCTGGGTGGGAAAGGTGGAGTCACTGCTGGCCTCAAGGTGTCCCTTATTCTTGGCCATAGACATTTGGCAAGCATTTGCACTTCCTGGGCCAAGCTGAGATGGGGGGTGTTGCTGGTTGAGACAGGCAGGCTGGTATCTGGGGACAGTAACATGTCCTGAGCCTCCCCTGGGAGGCTGGGGTCAGGGACTTCTAGGGAAGGCTTCTGAAGGCAAAAGGAGCTGGTGGCCTGAGCCCACCAGAGGCGCCCAGAACACTTCAGCTGTTCAAGAGGCAGGACCCCATTTCCAGCAGAGGCTGCCCCACGACCTCATGGGGATTGATAACTGGCCACAGAGTGTGCCTTAAATGGGTAGAAGCTGGGCAAGATGGATGATCTCCTCTCCATCCTGGGGAAGTGCTACCCCACAACCCCTGCTGACCCTGGGTCACCCATTCTGCCACTGTCCAGTGGGCCAGGGAGGAAAATCATTAATGGGAGGCCAGCTTCTGAGGTCGAGCATCTCCCCTTAGGGACTGGGGGTGAGGAGATTGGTTTGACCTCTAGTCGATAAGGTCTCCTGTGAGCACGAGGAGAGTTGGAGGACAGAGTGGATGCCAGTGCCTATCTCTGGGGGGAGGGGACAGGGGACAGACTTGACTGCAGGAAAGGTCATTGGTCCCGGATGTGGGGTCTTCTGGGCAAATGCCAGGGCTGGACCTCTGGGGCAGCATGAGGGTGGGAAGTGAGGCAATGTCTGGTTCTGGGCTGGACATGAAGACCAGGGATACTGCAGAGCTCCATTCTATGCCTTGCAGAATGGGCTTTTGTGAACCTTGATTTCCACATCTGCTAAGTGGAAGATATGTCGTATCCCATGACATTGGAGTGTTGGGACTCTCAAAAGCAGTAACTCCCTCCCAGACTGTAATCTGCTTCGCTGGGCTTCCACTTGGAGTCTTGTGGAGTGTTCCAGTATATTCACTCGGTTGTTACCCTGGCCCAGCACTGACTCCAAGCTACATATGGCTGGCCGAGAACACCTACTGTGCTGCGTTTGTATTCAGTGTTGGGGGCAACCCCCGAGGTGGGACCATCTTCCTCATGCCTACTGTGGCTGAGGGAGCTGAGGCTGAGTCATGTTCAGACAGCCAGGGTCTGGAAGAATCTACCCAGCGAGGGCCATGCTGTCCTGGGAATGGGGTCCCATGTGCCTAACAGTGTGTCAAACTCAGTCAGTGCATGGAAAAAAAAATCCAGAACACTGTTGGACTTACGGGTTTGTTCAGATTTATGGTTAAGATGGGATGGGACTTGTATCCAGTTATTAGGATGCAAGAGAACATAGTTTACTGCTTCATAGCATGTCAGGACTCCGAGTCTCATGAACATTTGATCTGTTCATTCACTCATTGAGCAAGTGCTAGGGTGCCTGTCAGATGCTGGGGAATTAGCAACACACGGAAAGACAAGTCCGTCTTTCCTGGTGCCATCAGTATATTGGGGACAGACAGACAAAAGCTAGGTAGGCTGACATGTGCTAGAAGGGAACACTAAGCGTAAGTATGGAGGGTGACAGAAGTGTGACTACTTCCAAAACGTGGTCCAGGAAGGCCTGTCTGAGGTCTCATGTGAGCAGATAGATGCTTGGGGAAGTAAAGGAGACCAGAGTGTCAAGATCTGAGAAGGTGCATAGAACGGAAGTGAGAGCTGGGGCACGGCCCCGGGCGCTGGCGTGTTCTGTGTGTGCGGAAGGCTCTGGGGCCGAACACTCAGCGCCGGAGGTGGAGAAGGAACAGGAGGAGAGGAAGGAGGCGAAGCGTCGAGGGCTTGCTGCTAGGGTCTGGGTCAGTGAGGACCTCCATGCGTGTGTGGTGGGAAGCCCCGGGGAATGTGGGCACTGCGGAGGACTCTCTAGGAAGGCTTTATTTGATGGAGGATGAATGAATTAATTAGCAGCAGGGGCAACATGTACTGGGTTAGCAGGAGGCCAGCAAGGAATTAGGGGCACACTGTCCCCGTGGGAGCCATGTGCATTGGCTTTCGTGGACAATGGGAACCAGACATCGGGAGGTCCAGGCAGTGTCCACGGGACATGCAAACTGAAGCATTCTGCAAGGAAGCCTGGGCTGGGGGTTAATACTGGTGGTACGGGTGAGCATTAGGACCATGAAGGAATGGGGAGGAGTCCTTGTGTAGCTCCAGGAGAGGAGGCTTGTGGACTCTGGCCCACACTGAGATTGTCACGTCCCCTCCTACCTGCCATGGGGACCCTTAATCCTTCCCGTGGTGGTGTGGACGCTGGTTGTCTCCCCATCTGCTCAAGTCCTCCTCACGTTAGTCCCAGCATGCCATTAGGTAGGGTAGGGCTCTTGCTTTTCCAAGGAGTCTGAGGGGCTGAGATGGCTCAGCTGTTAAAGGTGCTTGCTTGCAAAGCCTGCTGGTCAGGTTTGGTTCCCCAGCCATCCACATAAAGCTGGACTCTAAAAGTGGCACGAGCAATGGCATTTGTATGCAAAAGAAAGAGACCCTGGCATGCCCCCCCCCACACGTGTACAACTAACTAACTAAATAAATAAATAAATAGAAGGGAAAAAATATTTATTTGTGAGCAGAGAGAGTATGGGTTAGCCAAGGCTTCTTGCCATTGCAGATGAACTCAGACACATGCATCTGGCTTTAGGTGGGTTCTGCAGAATAGAATCTAGGTTGCCAGGTTTCACAAACAAGTACTTTTTACTTCTGAGCCATCTCTCCAGCTCCCCCACTCTTTTTTTTTTTTTTTTTGGTTTTTCGAGGTAGGGTCTTGCTCTAGCCCAGGCTGACCTGGAACTCACTATGTAGTCTCAGTGAACTCACAGTGATCCTCTTACCTCTGCCTCCCAAGTGCTAGGATTAAAGGTGTGCGCCACCACATCTAGCCTTCTTCTCTCTCTCTATTTATATATATAGAATTAATTTGAGAGAGAAGAGAGAGAGAGGAAGAAGCAGAGAGAGAGAGAATGGGTGTGCCAGGGCCTCCAGCCACTGCCAACAAAGGCTACTGTAGGTCAAACTTGGGCACTTGGGCTTCTCAGGCAAGTGCCTTAACCACTAAGCCATCTTTCCAGCCCATCTTTTTTGTTTTAATATTCTATTTATTTATTTGCAAGGAGAGAGAGAGAGAGAGAGAATGGGTGCACGAGGGCCTCTAGGTGTTGCAAATGAACTGCAGGTACATGTGCCACTTTGTACATCTGGCTTTACATGGGTAATGGGGAATCTGACCCCTGTCCTGAGGCTTTGCAGGTAAGCAATTTAACCACTGAGCTGTCTCTCCACCACCTATATTTCTTTTTCTTTTTCTTTTTTGGTTTTTCGAGGTAGGGTCTCACTCTAGCTCAGGCTGACCTGGAATTCACTATGTAGCCTCAGGGTGGCCTCGAACTCATGGCGATCCTCCTACCTCTGCCTCCCGAGTGCTGGGATTAAAGGCGTGTGCCTCCACGCCTGGCTTCAGCACCTCTCTTTTATGTGGGGCTGTGGTGGAAAGACCCAAAGGTTTGTAAGATAAGCACACCTAGGCTGTTGGACCACCTTGGGCAATAAGCCTCCCCTCTGTGACTCTTCTGTGAAGTAGGGGCGTATAAGCAAGCATTGAGGTCTGGCCAGAGCCAGTGTGGAGGTGCAATGTGGATGGCTCACCATCTCCCCTCCCGCTGCTTAGGTGCTGACAGCCGAGGAGAACGTGGACTTCCGCATCCATGTGGAGAACCAGACTCGCGCTCGGGACGATGTGAGTCGTAAGCAGCTGCGGTTGTACCAGCTCTACAGCAGGACCAGCGGCAAGCACATTCAAGTCTTGGGCCGCAGGATCAGTGCCCGTGGCGAGGATGGGGACAAGTATGGTATGTGCCAGCCCCCAGCCTCACCCCACATACACCCCTTCTTGACCTTGGACAGTGCCCATTCAAACCCCAGCTCTGCACTGTGTGGGCTGTGTGGTATTGGGCACAGCACCGAGCCCTTCTGAGCCTCAGTTTCCTCATCTGTAAGATGGCGATGCGTTCATGACTGCTCGAGAGGCGTGTTGGGAGTACTAAGATGTGAATAAAAAGTACCCATGGCGTGGTGTCATTAGAGGGATTGGAGGGTTGTGTGGGAATGCTCAAATGCCACCTGGAGGGGTGGACCGTTCTCTGCATGCCTCTGGCAGCCGTGGGGGTCAGTTTGGTCAGTTTGGTGCATGCACGCATGTGTGTGTGTGTGTGTGTGTGTGTAGAAACGCGCACATGTGCACTTTCCCGTCTTGAGCCTGTGCACCTATGAGACGTGAGTGTCACAACTCGAGCCCTGTGTTTAGCCCTCCTGTACAGCCTTGGGGCTCTCACACCCTCCCCCCCACTGCAAAACCCCACTGCAAAAGCTGAGAGGAGAGACACTGGGATTCCCATTCTCCCCCAGCTTCTGGTGCATGAAGGCCCTGCGCAGTGAGCAGTACAGACACCTTCCCCAGAGCTTGGAGGGGATTCGGCCAAGACAGGAGCTGGGCAAATACTTAGCATGCAGGTTCTTTACTTAAAATTTCCAGGCAGGAAAAGCTGGGGCTACGGAGAGGCCTCCTGGTCCTTGCCCTTCTCTGGGGAGCTCCTGCTTTCCTCTCGCTCACTTTCTTGCCTTCTTGGGCCCAGGTTCTGCCGGGGGGCAGGGGGTTGCTGGCACCCCGGGAGACAGTGATTGGGGTGAAGTTCTGTGTGTACACTAGGCCTGCCAGCCTAGGCCTATCTGGGATGATGCCTCCCCGGCCCCTGCCCAGTGCCATCAGGACGTGACAACAAGACAAATAATTTCTTGGACCTTTTATCTTGGACACCATTTATTTTCTTGTAGCCCCAGGGCAAGACTGACCTCATGGTAAGGCCCCGAGTGTGGCTGCCGCACCACATTGGGGGCTGGGCAGGGGCAGGGCCAGGCCAGGCCAGGGGGGCTAGGCCCTGAGCCCCAGCACCTCCACGCCAGCTGCCTCCGTTCCTTCTCTCTACGTGGTCAGTCTTTATCACTCCATTCCCTTTCTTCAACCTCCTTTCTTTCGGGATTCTGGCCCCGTCTTCCTGTTTTTAGGGGGGGCCATTTCTTTGCTCTTCCTTCCCTGCTCCCTCCGTCCTTGTTCACTCTGACCATAGTTGCCCTTCTCCAAGGCTCTTGGGTCTGCTGCTCATCCCCTCTCCCTGCGTCTGTCTCTCGAGGGGCATTCCCGGCTACGGGGCAATGTGGGGCAGTCCGCAGGCCCAGGTGGTCGCCTCCCCTGGGATCCGCTGTCCAGTTGCTGCCAGGGAAGGGGCAGCTGGTTGGCCAGGCGGGAGGAGGTGCCCTCCTAGGGTGTTCCCAGAGTTTCTGATGGCCCCTCCAGGCTGGGAGAGTATGGGGGGGGGGGTCAGACTTTGGTTGAGCCATCTGTCCATGCCCTGAGACAGGAGGCAGGGGCTGTGGAGGGAGAGGAGCCTGGAGTGGCCAGCAGGTGCTGGTCATCTCGCTTCTAGTGCCTGAACTGGACTGCTGTGTGACTGTCCTTTTAAAAAAATATATTTTATTTTTATTTATTTATTTGACAGAGAAAGAGGGAGAGAATAAATGGGCACACTAGGGCCTCTAGCCACTGCAGACGAACTCCAGATGTGTGTGCCCCCTTGTGCATCCGGCTAACATGGGTCCTGGGGAATTGAACCTGGGTCCTTTGGCTTTGCAGGCAAACACCTTAACTGCTAAACCATCTCTCTAGCCCCTGCTGTGTGACTTTCCACAAGTCCTTTGCCTTTCCTTTCTTCTTTTAGAGAGAGAGAATGAGAGAGAAAATGGGTACACCAGGGCCTCTAGCCACTGCAAATAAACTCCAGACACATATGCCACCATGTGCAACTGGCTTAGGTGGGTACTGGGGAATTGAACCTGGGTCCTTAAGCTTTGAATACAAGTACCTTAGCTTCTAAGCCATCTCTTCAGCCCTCCTTTGCCCTTTTGTTTTTGTTCCAGTTTCTCTTCTGTACAGTGTGAATATGATTAACCCAGGGAGGGATCTGAACATGATGTCCTCGTTGAGCTGGAGAGATGGCTTAGCGGTTAGGGCGCTTGCTTGCAAAGCCTAAGGACACACCCAGGCTCAATTCCCCAGCACCCACGTGAGCCAGATGCACGAGGTGGCAACATGCCTCTGCAAGTAGTTTGCAGTGGCTAGAGGCCCTGACACACCCATTCTCTGTCTCTGCCTCTCATAAATAAATAAATAAATAAATAAAAACCAAATAGGCTGGTGGGAAGGTCTGAGTAGCTGCATTTCTCACATGTTCAGAATCTCATTTGGCGTTTCTAGAACGAGTCCGTCATGGCTCCTCTTCCACCTCTACAGATTCGAGGCCTTAATTTTCAACTCTTCACGACTGCGTTTGTATACATCTCCAACCCCCACTTTCATCACCCGGGGGGGGGGAGGGTGTCTTATAGGCTGCCAGTTCCCCATTTAAATGCCCCATTAGAAACACAGATGTGGCCATGAGACCCCATCTGTGAGCCCTGGGAGAGGAAGTGTGACAGTAGAGCCAACGGAGGCTCCCAATCTAGATGATCAATACAGATATTATTGGGAGAGTGATTTATGTGGCCACAGAGGGAGGACGGGGCACGGGCTGCCCTGGGATCTGCGTCACTGCTCGGGGCAGGGCCGTGGGGCACGTCAGGAACCTGCTCCCTCTTCTCAGGGCTGGGTCCTGCCATCTGAGACTTAGCTTGGTGGCATTTGATCACCTGCTGTCTCCGAAGGGCAGCAGATGTCAAGCACTGGCAGAATCCCCATGAACTCCTGGAATGCTGAGTCCTTACGACACAAAGCAAAGGGCTGGCATCTGCGTGCTGGGTGTACCGGCCCTGGTCCGGGATCCCTGCCCAGGGCTTGCAGCAGCATAGGGTCACTCGGTGAAATCTGCACAGGTGGCAGTGAGGCCTCCACACCTTGGTGGCCTGCTAGAGGACTGCTGTGTTGTTCTCAAGACTTTCCTAGCCCTTAGTGGGGCAGGCAGGGAGGGGGGTGGGGTGTGAGCGGGGTGTCCTGAAGGGCCGGTAGCTCCAGGAATGAGGGCTTTTCCATGCTGGGGCCTAGCTCGTAGACCGAAGGGCAAGGAGTGGACGGTGAGGGGCTGCTTGTCTACTGGGATTGTATCAGCCTCTTTCCTTCTCACCCTGCTTCCAGTCACTTCTGTTCTGCAGCACTGAACCAGGAGCTGGGCTGGGCATCCTGCAGAGCTCTGAACTCAAGTTTCTTCCTCTGCCACCTGGGGATGGGGCCCTTGAGCCAGCCTCTGCCTCCCTAGGGGCTGCAATTCTTACCTTGCTTCTTCTTCTTCTTCTTCTTCTTCTTCTTTAGAGGAATATGTATGGTTGTTGTTTTGCAGTAGGATCTCACTCTAGCCTAGGCTGACCTGGAATTCACTACAGAGTCTCAGGGTGGCCTCGAACTCATGGTGATCCTCCTACCTCTGCCTCTCGAGTGCTGGGATTAAAGGCATGCGCCACCATGCCTGGTATAAAATATATATATATTTGGGCTGGAGGGATGACTTAGCTGTTAAGGCATTTGCCTGTAAAGCCAAAAGACCCTGGTTTGATTCCCCAGGGCCCACGTTAGCCAGATGCACAAGGGGGTGCATGTGTCTGGAGTTCGTTTGCAGTGGCTGGAGTCCCTGGTGCACCCGTTTTCTCTCCCTTTCTCTCTTTCTCTGTCAAATAAATAAATAAAAATATTACATATACATATATGTATTTCAAGGGAAAAGAGACAGGGAGAGAGATGGGCACACCAGAATTAACCCTAGATGCGTGCACCATTTTGTGCACCTGACTTTACTGGGAATGAAACCCAGGCTTTGCAAGCAAGCACCTTTACCCACTAAGCCATGCCTCCAGCCCATGCCTGCCCTTTTGATGGTGGTTGGGAGTTACCATTCCTTGGGCTTCCTCCAGCTTGGGCATGTGTGGATTCGTGGAAGTAGAGGTCCAAGGTGACATGGCCCGGTGCGAGCAAGGTCTGCTCTGCAGAGCGCTGGGTTGGGAGACCCCGAGCCTCTGTGTTTGCTCTTATCTCAACTAGGTTCTATTTGTAAGCCAGTGAACTCCTGGAAGGCAGTGACTTTGTCTTGCCCAGCACAAAGCCTGGTCAAGAGCATGTCCCCTTTTAGAGAGTCTTAGATGAATGAATAAATCAAGTCTGGACAATGGAAAACAAAACCCAGGGCTGCCTTGTGTGGCTGTTTGCTGAGCTGGTGACAGAGGGGGGAGGGGAATATCCTCTTGATCTTATTTTCCTCATCCTGATACTTGCTGGAAGGCTGTTTGATCCAAGAACAATATTCTTTGGGCTGCTTGGTGTGGCTGAGCCTACAGGCCCCCCTACTCTCTGAGTCTGACTTCACAGTCCACGCTCTGTCTACCAACCCAAAATGTCACCCCATCACTCCAAAGGCTCATGCCCCTTTGAAGAGAACCCAAGTCCTTGAGTTAGCTCTAAGCCTGGGAGGGCCCTACTACTGAGACTTCTCCAATCTCAGGCTCGACCACTCCTCCTGCTCCTAAACCAGGCAGGATTCTTCTAGGTCCGTCCTCAGGTCCTCTGTGTGGCTGACGCCCTCAGCCAGAGGATCTTCTCCTCCCAGATGTTCCCGTGGCCTGTTTCTTCCAAGTGACCTCTAGGGAGAAGTCCCACCTCCGTCTTCCCAAGGTGTCCCTCTTGCCAGCTTCTCCCACTGTCTGGCATCCTGTTAACATATTTAGTTCTCACTCTCTGTTGAGTGCAGGGACACTTCCCGAATGTGCTTGAGAGTTGGGGGGACAAGGTCATCCACCTGGGGCTTCTGGGCAAGAGGCTCAGCATGCAGTATCAGCCCGCCCTTTCTCTCAGCTAGGAAGGGGCCTTCCTGTTTCAGTCCAAGTCTCCCAGCTCCTGTCCCCATTGCCTCTGTCTCCAGGGAACACCCACATCTTATTAATCCCACATCTAAAAGGGCTGTGCTGGAGCCACAGCCAGCATTAAACATAACCTTTTTCCAGGTGGGGTCCCTTGCTCTAGTCCAGGCTGACCTGAAATGCACTGTATAGTCTCAGGGTGGCCTTGAACTCACAGTGATCCTTCTACCTCTGCCTCCCAACTGCTGGGATTAAAGGTGTGCACTACCACACCTGGCTAAACATAACTGCTAATTAATTCTTTTTTTAAAAAATTGTTTATTTGAGAGAGAGAGGGGGAGAGAAAGAGAAAGTAGAGTGTGCCAGGACCTCCTGGTATTGCAAACAAACTCTAGACACATGCACCATTATGTACATCTGGTTTTATGTGGGTATTGGGGAATTGAATGTGGGCCATCAGGCTTTGCAAACAAGTGCCTTTAACCACTGAGCCATCTCTCAAGCTCAACTTCTGATTAATTCTACAGATATGTTGTAAAACATTATTTATTTATTTATTGTGTGTGTGTGTGTGTGTGTATACATGTCAGGTTTTCTTTCTGCTGCAAACACAAATGCCAGACATGAATTTTTTGTGCTGTCTTTATGTGGGTGCTGGGGAATTGAACTTGGGCTGGGGGGCTTTTCAAATAAGCCGCCAAGCCATCTAGCCCTATTGATATTTTGTTTCTCCTGCTCTTCATTTCTGGTGAGTCCACATGGTCTCTGATGCTCCTTAGGGTCTTCTGGAGAAGGGAAACTGCAGGCACTGGGCACCCTGGAAAGAAGGCCATAATGTGCATGTGTCTGCACTTGCCATGTTTAATAGCTCCAGAAAGGGTACCTTTCCATCTCTCCCTCTGCCTCTGCCTTCTCCCTATCTAGCCCCCCTTCAGAGGTGAGGGAGGGAGGAATGCCTGGCTCAGCATGACCTCTGAGCACCCTTGGTGCCAAGGATGTTTCTTTTCTTTTCTTTGACCTCTGAGCACCCTTGCTGACAAGGATGTCTCTTCTCTTCTCCTTTCCTTTCCTTTCCTTTCCTTTCCTTTCCTTTCCTTTCCTTCCTTTCCTTTCCTTTCCTTTCCTTTCCTTTCCTTTCCTTTCCTTTCTTTACTTCCTTCCTCTCTCTCTTTTTCTTTCTTTCTTTTTTTATTAAACAAATTCCAGATGCATGCACCACTTTGTGCATCTGGCTTATATGGGTCTTGGGGAATCGAATCTGGGTCCTTTGGCTCTGGATGTTGCCTGGAGAAAGACCAGGGCCCTAGTAGGCTGGCTCTGCCCAAACTCTCCCAGTGGGCTCTGAGCTCCCGAGGGCTAGGGCAGGACTTAGAATTCCCCTGGTGCAGGGAGAGCCAGCTTGTTCTCTGCTTTGGTCTTTGGGCTGCCTCTCAGTAGGACAGTATCTCTGTGACTCAATTTCCTCTCTCTAGGTCTGCTGCCTCTTTCTTTCCCAACCTTTAAACCCAGAGACTGTAAGTAGTGGCCTTGTATCATCGTTGGTAGCCCGACCAGCTATTATTGCCATTTTTGTTTGTTTGAAACGAGATTCTTTCTATACAGTCTAGGCTGGCTTTGAACACGTGATCTTCCTGACTCAGCCTCCCCAGTGCTGTGAATCGAGGTGTGTATCACAAAGAACTGCCTCCCACCTATTTCTTGCCTTTCTCTGTGGAGGTGGAAACCAGAGGCTTTTGGGAGCTCCTTCCCCTCTCAAAGAAACCCTCATTTCCTCTCTGGCTGCAAGCCCAGCCCTGGATACTCTCCGGGGCTTCCCCATCTCCCAGTGTCAACTGAAGGTGTCTTTGTTAGGGTGACTTAAGGACCCCTCCTCCCTTAAGGTCATTTGCAAGTGGAGACGAGGGAGGGATGAGCCTCATCCTTTTGCTCTGTGGGCATGTTCGCTCACTGTCCTGTCCGGTCAAGGACAGAGAGACGAGCCCCACTGCCCAATCCAGCGCTCACTCACCGGGGAAAGGGACTGAGCTGGGGAAGGGAGGGGCGGAGTGACTAGGCCAAGACTCTGGGGCCTGGGTTTAACTTTTAACTCCATTGCTTGTGCTCTTCAGACTCAGTTTTTCCACCTGTAAGATGGGGGGGAGGGTGGCAGTGGTACTGATCTTGGTGTGAGGGTTCAATGAGATGGTGCGTGTGGGCAGGAGTGGGGAGTGGGAGCAGGGCCCAGCTTGTCATAAACTCAACCTAAGTGTGCCGTCCTGATTTTTCTAGATGGGCTTAGAGGTCATCTAGCCCTGGTCCCAGGCTCCCTGTATAACACAGTAAGGGGATGATTGTATCGGTATTACTATTATTATTGATCGTGAGGCTGGGACTAGGTGGGTAGGAAACTAGCAAGGGGCAGGGGCATGAGCCACAGGAGGGAGGAGAGTGGTGAAGGGCATTGACTGTAGAATCAGAAGCTGCTTCAAACCTGTGCCCTGCTGTCACTAGCTGGGTGCCCTGGGACATGTCCCTTCACCTTCCTGAACTTCCCTTTAGCTCTTGAGTAGTGTTAGTCGTGCCTGTAACACAAGGCTGTCCATGCACTCACTGAAACATGCTTCATGATCGTTTACTGTCATGGAGGCCTGGGCTGGGTACTGGAAGTCATAGTGAATAGTAACCAGATGATGCTTATGTGGTGTTAGCTCACTATTCCGATGATAACAAAATGCCTGAGGCGATCAAGTTAAAAAGAAGAAAGGTTTATTTTGGCTCCGTTTTGGTAATTACTTGGAGGCCTGTGGTGAGGCAACACGTCATGATGGAGAGTGCGTGAAGAAGGAGGCTGCTCACCTCATGGTGGCTGGGAAGCAACGAGACGGGCCTTCAAGGGTGCATTGCAAGTGGCCTAACTTCCTCCACTAAGAGTCTTAAAGGCTTTACCACCTCCCAATACTACTATAGGCTGGCAATCAGCCCTGCCACATATGAGCCTTCCAGGGACTTAGCAGATTGAAACTGTGACACCAATAAGTGTTAAACACAAGTCCAGGGTGCTGAGGAATATGGCACAGGGAATCGGGGCGTTCTGGGCTGGGGAAGGTGGTGTTCATATCAGACTGTGGTCATGGAAGGCCTCTCTAAGGAGGTGATATATAGCCCCCTTGGAGATGAAATGCCACTATGGAAAGCAACTTGCAGGTAGTGGGAATAGAAAGTGGACAGGCCTTGGGGCAGGTGTGTGCTTGCTTGTTGTGTTAGATGAAGAACACCAGAGTGACTGGGGCCATGAGGGAGGCTGGGCAAGGGGAAGAGACCGTAGAAGCCAAATGACACAGATCCCAGGGAAGAATCTGACTTTTCTTCTAAGTAGCTTACGAGTTTGGGGGGGTTTTCCTGTATTTCTTTCATTTATCTATTTATTTACTTGTTTATTTTTATTTATTTTGTTTGGTTCTCCGGGGTAGAGTCTCACTTTAGATCAGTCTGACCTGGAATTTACTATGGAGTCTCAGGGTGGTCTCAAACTCATGACAATCCTCCCACCTCTGCCTCCCACGTGCTGGGATTAGAGATGTGTGCCACCACGCCCGGCCATATTTATTTATTTTTACTTGAGAGACGGGGGTGGGGGGGGGGGAGAGAGAGAGAGAGAGAGAGAGAGAGAGAGAGAGAATGGATGCCTCAGGGCCTCTAGTTACTGTAAACAAACTCTAGATGTGTGTGCCACCTTATGCATCTAGCTTTTTTTAAAAAAAATTTTATTAGCACTTTCCATGATTATAAAAAAAAAAATCCCATAGTTATTCCCTCCCTCTCCCCCCCCCCCACTTTCCCCTTTGTGCATCTAGCTTTATGCAGGTACTGAGGAATCAAACCTGGTCCTAAGGCAGGCAAGAGCCTTAAACACTAAGTCATCCGTCTGCCCCCCCCCCTTTTTTAATTTATTTATTGGAGAGAGAGAGAAAGAGAGGGAACAGGAGGATGGTCATACCAGGATCTCTGGCTGAACTCCAGGCACATGCACCACTTTGTGCATGTGGCTTGACATGGATACTGGGAAATTGAACCCAGATTTTGCAAGCAAGTGTTTTTAACCGCTGAGCCATCTCCCCGGCCCTAAATCGACACTTTTATTTATTTATTTATTTATTCGTGGCTGTGTACCTTGAGCCCCATGTGTGTGATGACACCCCTCTCTGAGCCACTTTTATTTATTTATTTATTTTTTGTTTCCTAAGGTAAGGGTCTCACTCTAGGCCAGGCTGACCTGGAACTCACTATGTAGTCTCAGGGTGGCCTCAAACTCATGGCGATCCTCCTACCTCTGCCTCCCCGAGTGCTGGGATTAAAGGCGTGCGCCACCATGTCCAGCTCTAAATCGATACTTTTAAAGGACTCCTCTGGCTGATGTGTGGAGGGAAGACCCCTGAGGGTAAAAGTGGCAGAGGAGGCTGCCTGCTGTCTAAGCCAGACAGGAATGAAATAATGCCACCCTTGCCTCCACCAGCTAGTTGAATTACCCAGAGCAGAACTGAGCAAAGACAAGGTTTCTGGGCCCCTAGGGTTGCATTTTGGGGGCTTGGGTCTTGGGAAGCATGTGGGGCTCTGGAGGAAAGCTAGCTTGGGTGGAGTCTCTCTCTCTCTCTCTTTCTCTCTCCTGCTATTACTCCCCAAAGACTTTACATAATTCTGGACTGGCTCCTGCTCATTATGTCATGCACCGAGTGGCGTCTAGGTCACCGTGTAGCACTCTGCTGCGGTCCGGGTGGGAGGGAAGAGCAGACTCCTGGCAAGTCCGGCACAGACCTTCCTTAGACCTTCCTTAGGCTGAGGTGAGGGATGAGCTGGAGCCGGCCTGTGGAGGCTGGAGTCGCTTTAAAGCCCCAGCCCCAGGCCCCTTGGACAGCTCCAGGAGGGTCAGGGTCCCAGCTCACTGAGCGGTGAGGTTTGTATTCAGAGCTGGTGGGCTTCCGCAGAGAGAGGCCGTGTCCTGCCGTCGGGCCTCTTGTGGGCTGCTGGCGGACACTTCGCTTGCCTACCCTAAAACATGAAGACAAAGACCCCCCTACTTCGTACAGATGGGGGGACTTGTGCTGGCTCCTGTGCACAGAGAGAGCAGACTGAAGCCGGGAGGAGGCGCACGAGCAATCTCGCCCTGCACTTGGGCCCCGGCCCCAGCGCCCTCGTATTTCTGCAGTCTCCTCTCTCCGTCCCTCTATTAGACCAGACTACTGCTCCAGGAAGAACAGGGCTGAGCTACGTCACCTTGCCCTGGGGAGGAAACTGAGGCTCAGAGAGGGGTGTCATCACACACATGGGGCTCAAGGTACACAGCCAGGAACAAAAGAAGAGAGAAAGAAAGAAACAAAAAAACAAAGAAAGAAAGAAAGAAAGAGACTTCTGAGTCTCCATCCTAGGCACACTCAGACCCAGATGTCCTTCCTGATGTGGGCTGCCTTTCTAGAGGAGGCTGAGCATGCTCAGAGCAGAGGTTAGGGCCTGGGGAGGCAATTTCATTTATATATATATATAAAATTTACTGAGAAGGGGGGGATGGCGTTCTAGGCCTCTTGCCACTGCAAATGAACTCCAGATGTGGGCATCACTTGGTGCCTCTGGCTTTACGTGGATACTGGGGAATGAAACCTAGGTCATCAGGCTTTGCAAAAGCACCTTCAACCGCTGAGCCATCTCTCCAGCTCATCGCTTCATTTCGCAGGTAAAGCCGCTGTGGCCCAAGGCTAGGCAGAAGAGAAGTGGAGGTGTGAGTTCGAGTCCCTGTTTGCACGCACCAAATCGTTCACCTTCCCCATGTACCCGCTGCCCCCTTACAAGCTGCTGGAACTGTCTGGGCCCCCAACCATAACCCAACCATGGGAGGCCTAAGATTTTGAGGAGATGATAAAGTGGGTCCTGGAGATGCTAAGAGGCTTGAGTGAGTGGTTGACAGGGAGGATCAAGGGCTCAAACCCTACCTGTCCCTCCCTCCGAACTTGCCCGTATTCCTGACTCAATGTTTACTGGGGATGGGGGGAGGTGGAGAGAAGAATGTGCCTCCCCTTGCTTCCAGAATTACAAAATTCTTGTTAGATCTTTAAATTTTATGTAAATTCTTTTTTTTCCCCTTGGAAAGGTGGATATCATATTTTAATTAGTAGTGGTGTCAAAGGAGGGCTGGATTAATTATAGAGATCTTGAGTTCCAGATGGTTTCAATTTTCACAGCAGGGCACAAGGGCCTATATTTGTAAATGTTTTTTATTAAAATCATACCTAGTGTATTTTAGGGGCACTGAGGTACACTCCTTGTGGCTCCAAGGATACTGCACTCAGGAATTTGGGGCTATGATTTTTTGTTATGAAGAACCAAGTCCCTTGTCACTGAAATTAAACTTTCGTGACTTGAGGGAGGGGCAGGTGCTGGGAGCGGAGAGTGACGGGAGGGAGCAAGATACTCCGGCAGAAGGGTCCCAACTAAAGAAAGCCGTGGGGGTGGGGAAGTGGTAACAGAATGGGACAGGAGCCCAAGATAGAAGAAAGAGAGGAAGAGAGAGAGCTCAACCCAAGTCACGTTGTACTGTACTGTACTGGGGGTAAATACAGACTGGCAAAGGGAGAAGGAGAGTCCTGAATGTATTTGTTCTGTCAGGGTTTGGGGGGCTACCTCTGGTTATATCCAATGTGTGGGGGGTGCACTGTGAGGCTTGGGTGTGGCTAGCCTAGGGCACCAGTGCTAGGTGAGAGAAAATTGGGTCCTGATTGGACTTCTGGACTTTTGACTTTCCACCCTCCAGTTTTGGGAGCCTCCGTCGGGGCAAGTGGAAGATCCTGTGCATGGCCCCCTCTCCTTGGCTCTCACAGCTCTACTGTTTCTTGCTGCCTCGGGTGGTCAGAGCTACTGGCAGCTGCTCCAGATGTTTGCCCTGGGGGATGGGATATCAGACCTACCTTTTGGAAGGGCGTGTGTGTGTCTGTGTGTCTACACACATGCGCATGCACCTGTGAGTCTGTTCTTTTGGTCTAGAGACTGTGACTTCTTCGGGATCTTTGTACTGCTATTGGCCCTGCTTTGGGGATGGGATTGGAGTTGAAGGGCTGGCAATGGGGGTGGTAAAGGGGAAGGGCACAACCGGTATGTAGCCACAAGGAACAGAACTCCCATCAGACTTGGTCCCAAGAGGTCCTGGCAGCTTTATCTCTCTCCCTACCCAGGGCCAGGCTGCTCCCATGGGTTCCTGCTAGGAGAACTCCCCCTTGCCTTGCCTGATTTTGGAGAAGTGAGGGACCTGGCAGGGGGTCGGGGACCATATCGCCGGGTCTTCAGACTATATAGCACTGCCCCTGTTTAAAAAGTGTGTCTTGTTCTCCTTCTGCCTTTCGAAGCTCAGCTCCTAGTGGAGACAGATACCTTCGGGAGTCAAGTCCGGATCAAGGGCAAGGAGACGGAGTTCTACCTGTGTATGAACCGAAAAGGCAAACTCGTGGGGAAGGTGAGTGATGGTCTGGAAATCTGGGAACTTAGGGGCCCCTGTGGCAGCTCCAAGGAGCTGGAAGAGTTTTTCCAGGGTCCTGTGGGTAGCATCTGTAAAGTGGGCCCAGTGAGCATGTGTGTACCTGGGTAAGAGAGATCAGTCTCTGCTGTCATTTCGACCCGTTGCCCGCTTCTTCGTTTTAGTGCCTGCAAGTGGCCTGGTTGAGGTATCGGTGCCCATGGGGCCCTGGGCTTTTCTGGAGGGGGTCAGGGAGTGGAGTTCAGATTTGCTCCCTGGTAAGAGAACCTTCCTGGGGCTCTGGGAAACCCTGATGTCTAGGAACCGGGGTTGGCGGCTCGAAGGCTACGGCTGCTGTCAGCACCATGCGACACAGCAGCTCACCTCGGGGGGGGGGGGGGGCTCACAGCTCGAGCCTTTCAGGAAGATTTTATTACTTAGGAACAGGCGCGGGGCTGGGGTGGGGGGAGCACTGCATGCAACACATTAGGGTGGGGGTGGGGTGGACCCCGTAGGGCTCAGACGCTCCCAGGAGGTTTGCTCATTTGTAACGGTCACGGTCACATGCTTGTCGGTCCTAAGCTTCAAAAGGAAGATGTCGCCCATGGTGGCTCTCTGGTGAAGTCACGTTCACTGTGCTCTTGCCCCCACTATTGAACTTGTATAAGTGAGGGTGGGGTCTGCCTGGTCAGGTGGAGGAGGAGGTGGGCTTCTGGTTAGGGACAAGGCCCTGAAGGGGGTATCTGGTTCATGGTACTTTATTGGGGTAAGGGGAGATGGTCTGTCTTCTTGAAGGCTTTTTTTTTCCCCCCAAGGTAGGGTCTCACTCTAGCCCAGGCTGACCTGGAATTCACTATGGAGTCTCAGGGTAGCCTCAAACTCATGGCGATCCCCCTACCTCTGCCTCCCGAGTGCTGGGATTAGAGGCGTGTGCCACCACGCCCGGCTTGTTGAAGGCATTTTTAAATTCTTATAATTTTCTTAAGTTTGAGAGAGAGAAAACACATGCACATGGGTGTACCAGGGTCCCTTACTGCTGCAACACACTTCTGATGTATGTGCCACTTTGAACATTGGCTTTATGTGGATACTGGGGAATTGAACCATGACCAGCAGGCTTTGCAAACAAGTGCCTTTAATCGCTGAGCCATTTCCCCAGCCCTGTTTTTGAATTCTTGAACACCACCTAGCTCTTTCCCCTCCGTCCCCACCCCAAACTATACATGCCAGGGACCTGAGCCAACCAATGACAATGGTGTCCTTTAATTGAGTACCTATGTATGCTTCCCTGCACTGGGCAAACATACTTCCAAATAATCCTGGTAAATCGGTACCATTTCACAGATGGCAAAGCCGAGGCTTGGCTCTGTCTCCGGGCACTTGTCCTAGGTCCTACAGTAGAGCTAGAAGGGATTCAAAGTTTGGAAGGAAAAGATTCCAGCCACACGCCCATACCAACCAGAGCTGCAAAATAATAGTAATCTGAAGAACACGAGGAGTGGTTTCAATTAGTGATTCACTTTCCGCCGTGGTGAGCTGGCCGGCAAGGGGGTCGGTGTAGCGGCTGGGGCGCCGGGTCCCCCTGGCCTGGCTAGTCCTGTCCCCGGCCAGCCATTTCCTACAGCCACAGCCCAGCCCCGCTTTTGTCAGGCGCTTTGTTCTGCTGCCCGCCTGGGCCTCCTCCCAGGCCAACCTGCTTTGGAGTTTGAGGCTCAGTTTTTCCTTCTCATCCCTCGGGGAGGGGCTGTGGCACCTTGCCGGTGCCCGGTGCTTGGTGACCGCAGCACCCATGGGTGGTGGTTCCTAGCATCCTTGACCCCGGTCCTGGGGCCGCGCCCCCCTGCCACCGCCGCCGCCGCCGGCTGAGTCACCCTTTCCACAGGAGCCGGCTCCGATTTCCTGCCCCCTCGCCCTCTCTCCCGTCATTAATATTGGTGACGGTTCAGCTGGCTCAAGGCTCAAGGCACAGTGAGGCAGGCCTGGCCCCCTGCTGCCGCCTCTGCTCCCTCCTTCCCCATCTTCCTGCCTGCACACCCCTTCCGGCCACCTCCTTTCTTCTGGATCCACGGGCTTGGTGGTCCCCAATCCACCTGTCCTGGGCCTGGCCTAGCCAGCTCACCCATCAGCTCAAGATAGAAATAAAGCTCTCCTCCCTGCCCTCTCAGGCTAGGTTCTGGGGTTCCCTCCTTTCTGTCTTTCCAGGCTTGGTCTGGCTTCTGATTTCTAATTCTCACTACCTGCTTTGCAGCCTCAAGCCCCCAACCAATCTACGCCCCCTCCTCTACCAGTCCAGCATAGAGCTCGGCTCCGCCCCTCCACGCTCAGCCCACCTTCATGCCTCCCAACTTGAGCTGTGCCCATGCCCCAGACACAAGGACCTGCCCACACCCATTCCGTGGGTGCAGACTTCACTCAGATGCGACCTGGACGCGTCCCTGCCCTTCTTCCTGGCTCACCTATCTAGACTTCCCTGGCTCCTAAGTTGGCCCACTGTCCTTCCTCAGCCTCTCTGCTCACCTGGATGTCCTTACATGTCCTCATGTCTGCATTCCCTTCCAGCCTGGGAGCTCTCAGAGGGTCAGAGTGGCAGGGGAACGAAACGAAGCCAGAGTATGGCTCTTGCTTTTCTGACGCGGATTCAGCTGCAACCGGAACGATGCCTGGTAGCAGGTAGTTACGGGAGACAGGCTCCCTGACCCCCCACTCAGCCTCCGGGCCCTTATCTGTAAAGCAGGACTAATGCTGGCATTGAAGTAGCCCCTGCTGAGTGTCAGTGCTTTTTGCTTTCTAGCCACGTCACCGTCATTTCTCCTCCTCTTCCTTCTTCCTACTCTCATTTTATATTTCTGCTTCTAGACAGGCTGTCCAGCCCATGTGGGCCTCAAACTTCCTATAGTGCTGAGGGCTCCTAAGTGCTAGGATTACAGGTGTGCACCACTGAAACAGCTTTTTTTTTAAATTTTCAATTTAAAAAAAATATTTAAATTATTTATTCATTTAATGAGGGAGAGAGACACACAGAGTCAGAGAGAGAATGGGAGCCTCAGGGCCTCTAGCCACTATAAATGAACTCCAGACACCTGGTCTATCTTGCTGCGGCCACCAAGCATGTGTGTGTAAGAGAGAGAGAGAGAGAGAGAGAGCATGTATGGGTACACCAAGGCCTCCGGCCACTACAAACTCCAGATGCGGGTGCCACTTTATATGGGTACTAGGGGATTGAACCCAGACTACCAGACTTCGCAAACAAGCTCTTCTAACTTCTGAGCCATCTCTCCAGCAATCTATTTATTTATTTGTTTGTTTGTTTGTTTGTTTGTTTTTGTTGAGATAGGATCTTATTCTAGGTGGCCACAAACTCATGGCGATCCTCCTACCTCTGCCTCCCGAGTGCTGGGATTAAAGGCTTGTGCCACCACGCCCCCTACGGTAACCTTTTGAACTTTTCATTGACAGCTTTTGTACATATAGGCAATATGCCTTGATTGTAATCCCCTCCCACCGCCCTCCCTTTCCCTTCCTGAATCCTCCCTCCACTAAATTCCCTCTTTTTTTTTTTTTTAAAAAAAGATTTATTTTATTTATTAGAGACAGAAAGGGAGAGAGAGACTGAGAATGAACGCACCAGGGCCTCTAGCCACTGCAAACAAACTCCAGACGCATGCACACCATGTGCATCTGGCTTACATGGGACCTGGAGAATTGAACCTGGGTCCTTAGACTTTGCAATCTTGTGCCTTAACTGCTAAGACATTTCTCCAGCCCCCTAAATTCCTTCTTTCTAACTTGTCTCTCTTCTAGTTTCCTCCCTCCTATTACGCAGGTCTTGTGGTCGTAACCCTCAACCACTCTGAGGTCATGAATACCATGGCCACTTTGTGCCTGGAAGAATGCACCACAGCTGCTTTATTGGTACTAGGGTTTGAACCCATGACATTGTACACGTTAGACAAGCATTATGTCCACTGAGCCAGACCATGATGTCACTCCTGCACCTGTAGGACCTCTGCTTTACAGCTTCCTTGCCTTTTTCTGTGGATCTGGGTGCCGACCTGTACATCTCTGCCTAGAGCAGGCCACGTTGAGCCCTGGGTACAGCTGTTCAGATGCTCTGCCCTTGCTCGTAGCCACTCTAGCCATGCTGCCCACCATATTCCAAGCTGTATCTGTAGTCCTGTGTGCTTGGGTGGCACCTAGCTCCTGGCCACTCCTCTGAACCAACAACTACCTGTCTAGGAGGCAGCATATTCTTTTTATTTTTTAAACTTTTTTGTTTTATTTTTATTTATTTGTTTGACAGTGAGAGAGAGAGAGAGAGAGAGAACGAGGCAGAGAGAGAGAATGGGTGCACCAGGGCCTCCAGCCACTGCAAACAAACCCCAGACACGTGCGCCCCCTTGTGCATCTGGCTAACGTGGGTCCTGGGGAATCGAGCCTCGAACCTGGGTCCTTAGGCTTCACAGGCAAGCACTTAACCACTAAGCCATCTCTCCAGCCCAAGGCAGCATATTCTTTTTTTTTTTTTTTTTTTTTTTTTTGAGGGAGGGTCTCACTCTGGCCCAGACTGACCTGGAATTCATTATGGAGTCTCAGGGTGGAACTCACGGTGATCCTTCTACCTCTGCCTCCCGAGTGCTGGGATTAAAGGCATGCACCACCATGCCCGACTTTTCAGCATATTCTTTTTTTGTTTGTTTGTTTGTTTGTTTTAAATTTTTATTTATTTATTTGCAAGCAACAGATAGAGAAAGAGGCAGATAGAGAGAGAGAATGGTCGTGCCAGGGCCTCCAACCACTGCAAACGAACTCCAGACGCGTGCGCCCCCTTGTGCATCTGGCTAACGTGGGTCCTAGGGAATCGAGCCACGAACCGGGGTCCTTAGGCTTCACAGGCAAGCGCTTAACCACTAAGCCATCTCTCCAGCCCCTTCAGCATATTCTTTTTTTTTTTTTTTTTTTTTGGTTTTTTGAGGTAGGGTCTCACTCTAGCCCAGGCTGACCTGGAATTCATTATGGAGTCTCAGGGTGGCCTTGAACTCACGGCGATCCTCCTACCTCCGCCTCCTGAGTGCTGGGATTAAAGACATGCGCCACCATACCCGGCTCCCTTCAGCATATTCTTAAAGAGTGGTAGATGACTGGAAAGATAGCTTAGCAGTTAAAGCACTTGCTGGCAAGGCCAAAGGACCCAGGTTCGATTCCCCACTACCCACGTAATGCTAATGCACATGGTGGCACATGTGCCTGGAGTTTATTTGCAGTGGCTAGGAGGCCCTGGCATGCCCATTCTCTATCTGCCTCTTCTGTCTCTCTGCCTCTCTGTCTCAAATAAATAAGTAAATACAAAGTAAAATATACATTTAAAAAAAAAGTGTAGTTGAATGTTCTCATGCCATGTGTTCGACATCTCCCCTCTCTGGAGACCCTCAGGTCAGATTTTCCTCATCTGCTCCCACCTTCAAGTCTTCCATGGTGAGGGCTCCCTGTCCTCCGGCCCGTCTTTGTTTAGACCATTTTAGTTGTAAGTAACTGAAATTCAACTCAAAATGCTTTCAGCAGAAAGGGAAACTTTTGGCTTATATAGCCACAAAAGTCTAGGGGGGTATTTCCGGTGTTAGGTAAGGCATGATACAGCAGCCAGATGATGATGTCACCAGGATTCGGATCAAATAGAAGGACTGGGGCTCCAGTTTGCAAGTAAGAGGATGGGAGGTGGGAGTGGCGGAGAGGAGACTGAATTCTGCTAAGCCCCCGAAGTTCCGGAGCAGGAGGGTCTCCAATTCTCTCAACAGTGACACTTCCCACTTGCCTCAGCCGAGTCAGAATTCCCTGGGTGAGGAATATTTGTTCATTTACTGATTTATTTTATTTGAGAGGGAGAGAGAGAGAGAGAAGTCTACAGAGAGATTGGGTGTGCCAGGTCCTTGTGCCTCTGCAAATGAACCCCAGACGTATGTGCCACTTTCGTGTGTCTGGTTTTATGTGGGTACTGGGGAATGGAACCCAGGCCATCAGGCTTTGCAAGCAAGTACCTTTAACCACTTAGCTATCTCTCCAGCCCACAGGTGTTGTTTGAGTCCCTGTATGTGACTCATCAGGGTCCCAGAGGGGGTCAAAATCAGAAGCAAAGGTCAACTTCAGGTGCAGCCTCTGTTAAGCTCTTATCATCCTCTAGGGCCTAAGTCCATGGTAGAGAATTTATGATCACCACGGGCCTCACTGCTATAGTTCCTACTAGGCCCCCTGTGCCCTGGAGTGCTGGAAAAGTCCCGAATAAAGTCTAGCTCCCTACCCCTCTGAAGTAAACGTAGACACGCATGGAGCCCTCCAGACCCTGTGCTAGACCATGGTGCGTCACCGTCTCACTCCGTGCCGTGGTGGCTCTGAAGCTCTGGGGGAGTTGAGGGGCTCTGGTGGGCAGCCCCTATTCTGCCTCCCTATGGACTTCTTTGGAATCGGACAGGAGATAAATGCACTGCAGCACTGGGCAATTTCAAATCCCACTGAGGACTTGGTTGAGCCCCAAGACCTTGGACAAGCTCCTTTTCCTGTCTGAGCGGTTACTTTCCTCCAAGTAGCGTCCATCTCGGTGATTTCAGAGGATGAAGTGACACGGTGGATGTGGAGTGTCTGGCCTGAGGTCAGCAATCAATAGATGCTGAATGAATGCGGAGGGAGTCTAAGTGGACCAGTGGAGATCTCCAGTACTCACCTTGCTCTGTTTCCTCAAACTGTGTCCTCCTGGAGAGACATCTGTGAGGCATTTGCCAAGGATTCAGGAGGCAGAGTGTACAAGGGATGTGTGGAGGGGGATGGGTGTTAAGGGACTTCATAAAGATAGAGTATATAAACCTAGTAAAGCTTGATGCATTTGATTCCAGGCTGACCTGGAATTCACTGTGGAGTCTCAGGGTGGCCTCAAACTCATGGCCATCCTCCTATATCTGCCTCCCGAGTGCTGGGATTAAAGGCGCACGCCACCACTCCCAGCCCAAATGCGGTTTTGAAGTGAGTGGGGGAATTGCCTAGGAAGAGAGAGCTGGTGGTCAGGGAAGGCTTCTCATAGGAGGCAGTTATAGGGCTGTCTTGAAGGATGCAAGCAATTTTTCTTAGATGAAGAAACAGGATGGTTTGTTCAGGTTGCTTTGACAGGGAAAGATAGATAGAAAGAAAGAAAGAAAGAAAGAAAGAAAGAAAGAAAGAAAGAAAGAAAGAAAGAAAGAAAGAAAGAAAAGTTTGGGCTCAGGATGGACAGGCTGTTTCTAGAACTTTCTATGGGAAACCCAGTGCCCAGAGACCACTCTCCACTCAACCTACCTTGTATACATTCTCTGCCTTCCTTCACAATAGTCTCTCACCACTATGCCCATCCCAAGCTGTCCCCTGTCTGCTCTGCAGTGTTCTTGAAAGATAGCATGCCCAGGAAGTATTTTCTTACCCTGCCCGCCTGTTCTGCAGAGTTCAGCACTCTGTCTGCAGGGCCCAGGCTTGCCCTCTGCTTAAAGGTGAATTTTTCTGGAAACTCCAGCCAGTTTTCCACTTCAAACAAAAGGCTGGAACCCACACCTCAGTCTCCACACACAGCCAGACCTCTGGGCTTCCAACTTGGCCAGGCGGCCATCCGGAACGAGGAGTGGGCCCGGCCTAAATTTGGAGATGTCAGTTGGAAACTAATGCTGCTAATTCAGGCCTTCCAACTCTTGTGTGTTTCCCACTGTTTCTCACTGAGCAATGTGGCTGCTCCAAGGGGAGCCTGCAAGCCCTGCCTCCCCACCACTTCGTGACACCAGGGCAGACTCTCAGAGGCAGGCCAGCCCCATCAGAGTCACCTGCCCCTCAGAAGTGAGCTGGAGAGTTCCTCCCATGCACCAGACTCGAATATAAGCACCGTGTTGTGTCTCTGACCCAGAAGTCTTTGTTCCCATTTTGCCCGGTGAGGAATCTGAAATTTGGAGGGAGGAATTGGCCAGCTTGAGGTCACACGGGAAGCGCTGGAGTCCAAGTCCGAGTCCAGCACTTCCTGCCCTGCGTGCCTAGCACATCTGCTTGGGAGCCTGAGACCCCAGCACCAACATCATAGCCTTTGGAACGCGGCCATGCTACGTCTCTTATTTTTGGCGGCCCCCAGCCTACTTCATACCAAGTGTTACAATGTGCCACATCCTACACTGAGCGTAGTTTCACGGTCTCACGCAGGGGTTGAGCAGCAGATTTAACGTCAGATTCTGTTCAAATCTGTCAGGATTCATTTTCTGTTGCAAATGATAGAACACAACATCGACTGGTTTCAAGGAAACGAGGCATTATTGGCCCACGCCACAGTGATGTAACTTGAACTGCAGATGCAGCTGGATCCAGGGCCCAGATGATGTGACCGGGGCCTGGGTGTTTCTCTCATTTTCTTCTGCTTGGCTATGACTTTGCTTGCTGGGTGATGGCATTACCGTCAGGCAGTGTTTCCCTCTGTGGTGGTAAAATGACTGCCCCACTGCAGCCTTACAGACAGACGCCTCAAGTTTAAACTACTCCCGCACCCCACTTGATGGTATTAAAGATTGAATTTACTTACAGGGTCTCAAGACGCACCCGGATTGGTGGGCTTGGGTCATACGCTCACCTGTGAGCCAATCTCGGGATAGATAGTGTTTGGCTAGAGCTGGGTCTCTTGTTTAAGTAGGAAGTGGAGATGGAGCGCCTGTCTATGCAGGAGGAGAGCTGGGAACTCCTGAGTGACAGTGGGACTCCGCTGTCCACCGGGCCTGTAACAAAAGTCTACCCCATGTGTCTGGAAGCAGAACCCCTTGGAGTAGACCCTTTCTGCAGAGCTGTCCCAACCATGGCCACTTGCCTCAGGCTGTGCCCTTCCATCTGCTACTCCCTTTATCATTCCATCCCGACAAAGACTGCTGGCTGAACTTTCTTCTGGGCCCATGGGTACGGTTTCTTGTAAAGTCGGGTTTTAGCATTCCCCCCAACCCCTCAACACACACACTCCCTCACCCTCCATGTCTGACCAGACTCCTCGGCCTCCACCATCCCCCTTCCCATGGCTGCTCACCCCACGCACATGCCTTCTCCCAGAGTCCCCCTAGATCTCATCTGCAGCCCCATATACCCTGGTGCTTTCTCATAGCCCCTTCCCTGCCCTATGGCGGTAGCCCCCCTCTTGCCTGTGCTGGGGAGGCTGGGAGCCCAGCCCAATTGCAGCCCTGCATCTATCACCATGGTTACCATGGTTGTAAGTTTGCGGTTGTGAACTCAACAGGGATTATTGACTTGGCTTTTTATTATTTTTTTCTTTCTTTCTTTCTTGACCCTCCCCTGTAGCCTGATGGCACCAGCAAGGAGTGTGTATTCATTGAGAAGGTTCTGGAAAACAATTACACAGCTCTGATGTCGGCCAAATACTCAGGCTGGTACGTGGGCTTCACCAAGAAGGGGCGACCCCGTAAGGGCCCCAAGACCAGGGAGAACCAGCAGGATGTGCACTTCATGAAGCGCTACCCCAAGGGACAGGCGGAGCTGCAGAAGCCCTTCAAATACACCACAGTGACCAAGCGCTCCAGGCGGATCCGCCCCACACATCCTGGCTAGGCCGCCCGCTGTCCCCGAAAGGTGACCAGCCTCACTCACTCCCAGAGAACTGCACCAGAGGATTATTTTTACATGAAAAAAATAAGGAAGAAGCTCTATTTTTGTACATTGTGTTTAAAAGAAGACAAAAACTGAACCTAAACTCTTGTGGGAAGGGACAATAGGATCTCATTGTTGACTCGAACCCCCACAACGAAAAGACTCAAACGAGGGGGACTGTCACCCACCCACAGGTGCTTGCCTCTCTCCAGGGGTGACGACTCAAAACTTGTTCCCAGAGGAGGACTTGAATGAGGAAACCGACCCTGCGAGAAACCAAAGTCCTTTTCCCAAAGGTTCTGAAAGCAACAACAACAACAACAAAAAACTAAGACAAAAACAAAAAGCAAAGAGAAAGTAACACCCCCTCCTCTCAACAAACGCCCCCACTTCCCATCCCCTCGCCCTGCCCCAGACTCCAACAAAAATCGCTCTCTGGTTTGCAGTCATTTATTTATTGTCCACTGCAAGCTGCCCCGCGACACCGCGCAGGGAAGAAGGCGTGCTCCTGAGAATTCTCCGCGCCCCGAACGACCTTCTGACGACAGACGCCTCGTCCAATCATGGTGACCCTGCCTTGCTCGCAGTTCTGGAGGATGCTGCTATGGACCGTCCATGACCCACGTGACCTAGTACACCAATGATAAGGGAATATTTTAAAGTCAGCTATATTATATATATTATATATATAAGCTATTTATTTCACCTCTCTGTATATTGCAGTTTCATGAACCAGGTATTACTGCCTCAACAATTAAAAACAATCCACAAATTATTTAAAAACCTGTGAGGTGAGTGATGGCTGGGGGACGAGGCTCTGGCATGGTGGACTGTGTTTCCTTACTCTTGACCTGTAGTCTCTGCACCGGGGCTGGGGTCTTGCTCATTCATTCATTCATTCACTTACTCACACGTTCCTTTATTCATTGCTCTGTCTGCACCAGACATAGCTCTAAGGTACTGAGCAGACAGCCTTAGAGCAGATGAAAATCTTTGCTTCAAAGAGATCACATTCTCCGGTGTCACTGATTTAATGATTGACTAAATCATTTCTTCACATGCATTACACAATCCCTCTCAGAGTCTCATAGCATGTGGCAGGGGCTGGGAGGAGGGAGCATCCAAGCCCACAGGGACCTGCGCTTAGTAATTCAGATTCATTTTATGGGTTTATCCATTCAACATTGATTCATTAACCACTTGTAAATAAATGCCAGGCATTCTGCTACACACTGGGAAATTCATCAAAGTACAGAACAGACCAAAAAAACAACCACAAAAGTCATGGAGGTTATTATAGACCTGATTGAGACATCTATGCATTCCCTGTATTCAGCCTGATAGAAGCAGGGGTGTCTTCTGAGCAAGGTCACTGAATAAGAAAAGGAAGCTCGTATCCAAATCCTAGACTCCCCAGTGTTGCAGCAGATGCCCCTTAGTACGTCCCTCTGGTGTGTTTTGTCCTCCCAGGTGCCTTCCTAGTCCCACCACCTAGGTATCCCTCAACAATGCCACGTGAGACAGAAAAGGACCTCCACCTCTGTGTCTGACAGGCAGACACACTGAGGACCAGAATGACTGTCAACTTGCCCGAGACCTCACAGTGAGACCCTTGGTGATAAACCCTTGCACGTTGGTTATCCAGTACCATAACAGATACTCAAGAAAACCAGCTTATGAAGAGGAACAAAAGGTTCTTTTGGCTCATGGTTTTGGAGGCCCTGCTCCATGACATACATACTGGCTCCATCTGTTTGGAAGCTGTGATGAGGCCATACCCTGTTGGGAAAAGCCCGTGGTAGGTGCTTCCTCATGGCCAGGAAGGGAAAGAGGGAAAGAAAGGAATAGCACCGAGTCACCTGCAAGGACACACGCCCTTAGTGACCTCAAGACTGCTCGCAAGGCCCTATCTCTTACCAGTAGCTCTACTCTGAGGACCAAACTTAAGATAGACTTTTGAGGAACCCTTGTCCAAACCATAACACTTAAATGTTGAGGCTGTCATTCCTTGAGGAGCTTTTTCTGCTACTGCATGCAACCTCAATGGGATGGCTTTTTCTCCCCCCAGCAACTGCAGCCAAAAGTCTGTGGGGCCAGAAGTCCAGTGGACAAGTATTAAGTTCACTCTTGTCAGACACTGCTGTCCCAGAGGCTTGTGGGAGCAGTGAGCTGAGCAGGTCTCTTCTTGCTTCCCACTGGGGAGATTGACAGGACCAAGTAGGCATAAAATAGGACGTTAGTAGTGGAGAACCTTACGAAAAATAAGGAGAGGGAGCAGGGCTGCCATTTCAGACAGGGTGGGCGGAGGTTGCCTCTGGATGGGGGGGGGTATTTGGACAGGCTTGAAGGGGAGAAGACTCATGTACACAGGGAAAGGGAATTCCTAGCAAAGGGGAGAGAGGGTATGAAGGCTGGAGGACTGCGGTAGAATAAGGAGGCCAGTGGGCCAGGCAGAGTTAAAGGGGCTGGGGACTAGCTGGGGGTGGCTAGACTCTGGCTTGTGCTTGAGGTAGGGTCTTGCTCTAGCTCAAGCTGACCTGGAATTCACTAGGTAGGGCGAACTCACAGTGATCCTCCGATCTCAGCCTCAGTACTGGGATTAAAGGCATGCACCACCACGCCTGGTAGAGAGACAGAGAGAGAAGAAGGAATGGGTGTGCCAGGGCCTGCAGCCACTGAAAATGAACTCCTGATGCATGCATTACTTTGTGCATCTGGCTTTACGTGCATGCTGGGGAATTGAACTCAGGTCGTTAGGCTTTATGAGCAAGTGCCTTAACCATGAAGTTATCTCTATAGCTTCTTGTGCTTCTTTTTAAAATATATTTTTAATTTATTTGAGAGAGAGGCAGAGAGAGAGAAAGAATGGGCACGCCAGGGACTCCATCCATTGCAAATGAACTCCAGGTGCATGTGCCACTTTGTGCATCTGGCTTAAGTGGGTCCTGGAGAATTGCACCTCAGCCCCTTGGCTTTGTAGGCAAGCACCTTAACTACTAAACCATCTCTCTGTCACACCCCCGAACCCTTTTTTTTTCTGGAGCTATAGTCTTGCTATAGCCCAGGCTGACCTGGAAGTCACTATGTATTTTCAGGCTGGTCTCGAACTCACAGCAATCCTCGTACCTCCACCTCCTGAACACTGGGATTAAAAGCATGCACCATCATGTCCAGTTTTGTGTTTATTTTTTAATTATTTTGAGAGAGAGAAAGAGTACGGACACACTAGGTCCTCCTGCCACCCCAAATGAACTCCAGACCCATGGGCCATTTTGTGCGTCTGGATTTACGTGGCTACTGGTGAATCGAGTACTGGACCAACAGGCTTTGCAAGCAAGTGCCTTTAACCAGTGAGCCATCTCTTCTGTCCAGGCTTGAGTTTCTGTTTGCAGTGAGACACGGGTCTTCTGTCTTAAAGAGAAGGATGCTAGACACCAGCCTCTGGGCTCCTACCAACTCTGCCTCAGCCTAGCACCCAGAATTGGCTTTGCCCTTGGGCCCCAAGTCATTTCCTGCTCCTGAGGCCGTGCCTCTGCTCCATCCCAGGAGCTCGTGGTCTGTGGTCAGTTCCTTGTCATGCATCTTTAGAGTCCCAGCCACGGGAAAACATGGGTAGATGCTGGTCTGGCTCCTTCTTCTCTAGGTAGCGTTCATTTCCTGAGCTGTGGGAACTGTGTAAATGATAGCCAGGGTGGGCTGGTGGAAAAGTTCCCCATCATGAGTTATATCTTCTTAGGGACACCTACTCCAGAAAGCAGGTAGGGAAGGACTTCCCCATGGGCTGGAGAGATGGTTTAGCTGTAAAGGCACTTGCTGCAAAGCCTAACAACTGCGTTCCCTTCCCTAGTACCCACGTAAAGCCAGACATACAAAGGGGCGCAGGGATCTGGAATTTATTTACAGTGGCTAAAGGCCCTGGCATGCCCATTCTCTCTCGCTTTCTTTTTCCCTCCCTCTCTCTATTTCTCTCCTATCTCTCTGTTTGCAAATAAATACCTAATTAAAAAATTATTTATTTACTTAAGAGAGAGAGAGGAAGAGGCAGATATATATATAGAGAGAATGGGTATGCCAGGACCTCCACTGACTACAAACGAACTCCAGACACATGCACCCCCTTGTGCATCTGGCTTACACAGGTCCTAGGGGACCGAACCAGGGTCCCTAGGCTTTGCAGGCAAGTGCCTTAACTGCTAAGCCATTTCCTCAGTGCCACATTTTTTTTTAAGAAAGGACTTCCCCAGTCCAGCTGCACAAAGAACCCCCCCAAATCACAGCCAAACACCATCCTATTAGATCTCTCCCAGCCTCCAGGGTGGGCATTGCTTGCCCTACTTTATAAAGCAGGCTCAGAAAGGTGGGGTCACTTACTTGAGGCCACATTGATGTCCATGGTCTCCCATCTCACCAGATGGACAAACAGATAAAGGCCACGTGTGCCCAGGCGCCAGATGCCTCTTTTCTCACTCACTGGACGAGGAGCTAGAGCCCCTGGTATGTTTGTCTCGGCCACATTGCCCCACTTTGTGGTCTTAGGGAGATCATATCCATTCTAGGGGCAGTATCTTCCATGATCCAGTTTTTTTTTGGGGGGGGGTTTCAAGGTAGGGTCTCACTCTAGCCCAGTCTGACCTGGAATTCACTATGGAGTCTCAAGGTGGCCTCAAACTCAGGGCAATCCTCCTACCTCTACCTCCCGAGTGCTGGAATTAAAGGTGTGTGCCACCACGCCCAGCCCCAGTTGTTGTTTTTAATATATTTATTTACTTGAGAGAGAGAAGAAGAGGCAGATAGAGAAAATGGGTGCCACAGGGCCTTTAGCCATTAAAAAAAAAAAACCACAAACACACACACACACAAAAAAACTCCAGACGCATGGGCCACTTTGTGCATCTGACTTTAGATGTGGGTACTGGGGAATCAAACTTGGGTCTTTAGGCTTTGCAGGAAAGATCCTTGACCACTATCTCTCCAGCCCAATCCACTTGCCTTGGGGAGCCTATGTGCTGTTCCAAAGAGAGGGTCAGCACCAGTGATCGGTTCTGCCTGGTCTGTCTCTCCTTCTCCCTTCACTTCAGAGAACGGGCAACCAGCTCCGGGACTTCCAGTGAGTCATGACCAAGCCAGCTGATGACCCCAATAGAACAATGACAGCAAGCATGGGGGTATGGCAAAGGGCATGGTGGAGGCTCCTCTAGTGAGAATGAGGGTTGAACTGCCCCTGTAATCCGATGCAGAGGATTCTGGGAGAACGCTTGTCCTCCGCTCCCTCACAGTGCCTGAGCTCTGGGGGAAGATGAGGCCAGACCTCATATGAAGAGGCAGGCAGGAATGATGGGTGTGGGTCGGGTATTGTCCACACCTGCCTGGGTGCTGTGCGGATCTAGAGTCTTTTGCCTGGATCAGCCTATACGGGACAGCCAGCCTATTCCCTAATCTAAGACACGGCTCCCACATACTAAATTCTTGGTGTCTCAGCTGTTACTATGACCTCTGAGTTAGCTGTCATAGTGTCCCTTTTGTAGATGGGGAAACTGAGGCCAGACAAGCCTAGGATTGGCTCTAAGACCCACAGTAGAAAGTGACAGGACTGAACAGTGGGCCCAGGCCCATTCTCATTTTCCACCTCCTGTAGTTCCTCCCCTCCCCTGCCTTTGCTGGAAGCGGAGATGGTGAACAGACTCCAAAGCCTGGGGCAGAAGGGAAAGAAACTTCTGGCCTTGGGTGGGGAGCTTGTCCCAGGGTGAACAGGAGGGGTGGGGAATGTGTCTGCTAATCATGGGAGCTGACCAGGTAGGGGAGGATGGCCTATGCCTAGAGCAGAAAGCTCAGGATGTCTTCCTTCCTGGACCAGCTGGAGACTTGCCAGGCCAGTCCAGACCAGGATACCCAGGGCTTGAAATCCCTACAAATGGGCACAGTCCCAACCTCTCCCCCCTCCCCCCACCTCCACAGTGACTGGGCCTTCCAAAAGAACAATAGTGAATTAGGTGCTAAAGATGTGAACACAGTCCCTAACCATGCAATTAGCTCGCAGGTCTGCTACAGACATTAGGCGGGAGTTGGGGACCAGATGGCTACCAGGCTCAGCCAGTGAGGCTGTCCTGGGACAGGACTTGCCTAGCTTCCTTGCTGAGCTTTCCAGCTCTGGCCAGGAGAGGAGGTGGCAGGTAGCCTTGAGTGTGGCCCCCCTGCAGGGCAGGCCAGTGATTAACCAGACATTCCCCCCCACCAACCCTTCCCCTGGGCACCGGTGCAGGCCTAATTAGCACTTGCTAGAATTTCCGGCCGCTGCGCTTGGTGGGGGAGGAGGGGCAGGTATTCCATTTTCCAAGCTGACCCTCTGCAGCTGCAGACCCCCACAACCACCTCTGGGGTGGGTTAGAGTGCCGATGATGGTTCCAAAAGACACCACAGACTTGAGTCTCCTTTGCCCATCCCATCCAGGACAGCTAGTCATGGACCACGCGGTCTCTGTGGGGGCTTCTCCAGTTTTCTCATTGACCTCTCACCACAATTCTCTGAGGCACTTGTTTGTTGGTTGGCTGGCTGGTTTGTTTATTTATTTATTTATTTATTTATTTACTTTGTATGTGTGCGTATGAATGTAGGCGCATGAATGCGGGCACTCATATGCCACAGCCCCTGGGTGGAGATCAGAAGCGAACCTCAGATGTCTGGCCTTGGCTTCCACCTTGTGTGAGCAGGGTCTCTCTCTCCCTCTCTCTCTCATTGTCCATCACTATGTATGCTGGCCCTTGAGCTACTGGCGAATGCTCCTGTCTCTGCCTCCCATCTTGCGGTAGTTTGCAGCGGGATGATAAATGCTCACTATGGGAGACAGCTCATGCTTTATCTACTGAGTCAATCCCCCTGCTCTTAGATCTTTTTAAAAATTTTTTAACTTAATTTATTTTTTACTAACAACTTCCATAATTGTAAACAATAGCCCATGGTAATTCCCTCCCTCCCCTCACTTTCCCCTTTGAAATTCCACTCTCAGTCATATCCCCTCCCCCTCTCAATCAGTCTCTCTTTTATTTTGATGTCATGCTCTTTTCCTCTTATTGCTTATTTTTATTTCTAGTTTATTTATTCATTTGACAGAGAAAGAGGGATTGAGAGAGAGAGAGAGAAAATGGGCCCGCTAGAGCCTCCAGTCATTGCAAACGAATTTCAAATGTGTTTGCCCCCTTGTGCATCTGGCTAGCTTGGGTTCTGGGGAATTGAACCTGGGTCCTTCAGCTTTGCAGGCAAGTGCCTTAACCACTAAGCCATCCCTCCAGCCCCTTTCCTCTTATTATAATGGTCTTGTGTAGGTAGTGCAGGGACTGTGAGGACATGGATATCCAGGCCATTTTGTGTCTGGGGGGAGCACGTTGTAAGGAGTCCTACCCTTCCTTTGGCTCTTACATTCTTTCCACCACCTCTTCCACAATGGACCCTGAGCCTTGGAAGGTGTGATAGAGATATTGCAGTGCTGAGCATTCCTCTGTCACTTTTAGCACCATGGTTCCTTCTGAGTCATTCTAAGGTCACTGCCATCTAAAAAGATAAGGTTCTCTAACCAAAAGTGAAAGTAGTGTTAACAGATTGGCATGACCGTTAAGAGAAGTGCTGACTTGGCAGTTTGGTGAGCATAGTATATACATTTAGCCAGAGAGCAGCAGAAGTTACACCCCTAGGGCTCATGACTATCCCTGTTGTAGGTTTTCAGTATCAGGGATGTATTCCCTCCCATTGAGCGGACCTCTAGTCAAATTAGAGGGCAGTTGGTTTCCCCCATAACAGATGTGCCACTATTGTACCCATTGGCTTATTTAGCCTGGCTGTCCAAATATAAGGCTTGCAGTGTCCACTGTTGAGTATCAGATCCTTATTCTTTAATTATTTATTTATTTGTAAGGAATGAAAGGGAGAATGGGTATGCCAGGCCTCCATTATCAGGCTTTGCAGGCAAGCGCCTTAACCACTTAACCATCTTTCCAAACCGTCGGGTATTTTTGTTTGTTTGTTTGTTTGTTGTTTCTTGAGGTAGGGTCTCACTCAAGCCCAAACTGACTTGGAATTCACTATGTC
This sequence comes from Jaculus jaculus, assembly GCF_020740685.1. Lineage (NCBI taxonomy): Eukaryota > Metazoa > Chordata > Mammalia > Rodentia > Dipodidae > Jaculus > Jaculus jaculus. The sequence continues at coordinate 27,226,927 of NC_059107.1, forward strand.
ATCTCAGGCTGGCCTTGAACTCATGGCAATCCCCCTACCTCTGCCTCCCGAATGCTGGGATTAAAGGCGTGTGCCACCATGCCCGGCCAGGTACTTATTTTTACCTGCTTTCTACCAGTGAGGAAACTGAGGCTCAAGGTCATCTGTTTGACTTCCCAAATTCTGTACATGTCTCTTACATATCAAAGAAGTGCTCTCTGCACACACGCATGACCAAAAGGAATTGGTGACATTCCTGCTTTACATGTGGACAGAGGATCAGATAGGCAGAGACGTGCTTCAAGTCACCCAGTTATATGCTCAAACGGCAGGGTCCGGGTATATGTCTACCAGGTTAACTTCTCCCCCTAATGCTCTTTCCTCTCTCAGTGTTGTGCTCTTTGCTTTGATTCATAGAAAGTAATTTCCCAATCTTTCCATCTTCCAACTGGATTAAAAACCCTGGCTTTTAAGAGCAAGTCTTTCTTTCTCAGAGGCGCTAGCAAAAGCTCTCTGCTTGGATAAAGCCTCTCTCTTGCAGGCTCAGGCTCAGGTCACTGTGATCAGGGAGGCAGATTAGTTTACCTAGCCCGGTCTGAGTTTGAGTAGGAAGGAATAGACTCTGAAAGTGGGATCAAAGGACCACGGAAGTGACGTCACCAGGAAAAAGGGCAGTAAGCACAGCAAGGGCAATCTCTGCTTGTGGTCCTCACCCTTGAGGGTACATCACAAAGCCAGGAGATCCCCAGTTGCTGGGATCTACCCCACACGTGCTCAGCTTCAACTGGGCAAACAATGCGCATCCTCAGGGCACTGAGGCTGCTGAGGTACTGTGCTAACCTTGAGAACCGCAGGTCTGTATTTTTCTCTCCTCAAGTTCCCCCCCTCCTCATTGTATGCACCTACACTGCGCATGTTCCAATCCCAGGCTTTCAACTCAGTACATGTCTGTGAGGGTATGTGATGCTTTCCAGGAGGTTCATGGATGCATGGCTCAATTCTATGCCTTATCTTCCCATTTATCTCTCTGTCAACTTATCTGTCTACCAATCCTTCCACCTTACTTTGTTTAAGAGAGAGAGAGAGAATTTGCAGACCAGGGCCTCAGCCACTGCAATCAAATGCTAGATGCTTGCCACCCACTGGGCATGTGCGACCTTGTACTTGCCTCTGTGCATCTATCTTAGGCTTCGCAGGCAAGTGCCTTAACTGCTAAGCCGTCTCTCCAACCCTTTCCATCCATCCATCTCTCCATTCATTCATCTACCATCTGTCTATGCATCCATTCATTCATCCATCAGCCCACTCAACTTCCTAGCTACCAACACACCAGCCAAATCATCTTGGAATTATCATATGTAAGATCTGGAAAAGGCATGCTGGGAAATCCCAGCCTGGGTGAAGAGCCTCCTGGTCTATTTCCCGTGTTTCCCTATCATATTCTATATATCTGTGGAATATTTAGCCCAGTTTCGAAAAAGAAATGATGGATGTTCCAAATTTACTTTGTATAGTCTGTCTTAAGTTTAATATATATATATATATATATATATATATATATATATATATATATATATATATATATATCAGAGGGATGGCAGTGTTTTACATTTTCTTATTAAACATTTATTCAGACTTATGGGGAAAGTATTCTCATTTAACTTTTTTTAAAACATTAAATTTTTTTTTTTGCAAGTAGAGGGAGATATTGAGAAGATAGAAAGAGAGAGAATATGGGCACAACAGAGTCTCAAGCTGCTGCAAATGAACTCCAGATGCATGCACCACTTTGTGCATCTGGCTTTATGTGAGTATTGGGGAATCAAACTGGTGTCATTAGGCTTTGCAGGAAGGCGCCTTAACCACCAAGCCATCTCTCTCCAGCCCCTCATTTAACACTTGCAAAAAGATTACTGGCTTCTATAAATACACACTATCTTTCTTGACCTCTTTTGTTGTTGTTTTGAAGTAGGATCTCACTATAGTCCAGGCTAACCTGAAACTCCAGGCTGGGCTCAAACTCATGACAATCCTCCTCCTTCTGCCTCCCAAGTGCTGGGATTAAAGGTGTACTCCAGCAAACCTGGCTTTTATCTTAGCTTTAAAATTTTATTTATTTATTTGTTTAACTTTTTTCTTGGGGGGGAGAATGGGTGCACCAGGGCCTACAGCCACTGTAAATGAGCTCTAGGCACATGGGCCACCTTGTGTACTTATGGCTTACGTGGGTCCTGGGGAATTGGACCTGGGTCCTTAGGCTTCACGGGTAAGCACCTTAACCTTTAAGCCATGTCTCCAGCCCTTTCTTAACTTTTAAAAACTTTATTTGTTTACTTATTTATTTATGAAAGAGAGAGAGAGAGAGAGAGAGAGAGAGAGAGAGAGAAAGACTGTGGGTATGCTGGAGCCTCCAGCAATTACGAACTAACTCCAGACACTGGTGCCACTGGCTTTACATGGGTATTGGATGATCAGACTCAGTCCATCAAGCTTTGCAAGTAAATGCCTTAAACCACAGTGCCGTCTCCCCAGCCTCACATTTTGTTTTTTTAGTTTAGCTTTTTGCTTTTTAATTGATCCAGGGTTTCCCTGTTGGATCCCAGGTTGACCTTAAACATTGCATGTAGTCTAAGCTGCTCTTGAATTCTGGATTCTCCTGCTTCCACCTCCTAATTGCTGGGATTATTAGGCATGCACTGCTCCTCCTCACCCATTCACTTGAGTGCACAGCTCTTATTGGTTGTTTTCTGTCACATGTCATTGGTCATGTATTTCTTCTTAGTTATGTAGATATACTTGATTGCATAGGATAGGAATTCTATAGAAAAAAATACACACACACATATATGCATATACATATATGTGTATATACATATGTATATGTATATTACATATACATATACATATGTATATATATAATTATTGAAGGGGACTCGTGAGCAAAACAAGTTAACAGTCACCCTAGTCCAGTTGTTGCTCCTGTAGGTTCTGTGCCCATACACAGATTTGCTGTCTCAATCTAGAACATTCTCTGGCCACCATCTACTTCCCTGCTTTCAACACAGCCCCTTAGGGGTTCATCCCAGAGGAGACCAGGAAGGAAGGAGTGCAGTGCTGTGGACAGTTAGAAAGCAGCTGGAGGAGCAGGATGCCCTGAACATTGGCTGCAAAGGGAAGCCGGAGCAAAGCTGGGGTCAGAAAACCCCAGAGATTTTTTAAAATGACCCAGGAAAGAGCATCTTAGGTACAAGCAAAGAAGAGAGGAGAAAAATACCCAAGAGCTGGGCGTGGTGGTACACCCCTTTATTCCCAGTACTCGGGAGGCAGAGATAGGAGGATTAACATGAGTTCGAGGCCACCCTGAGACTACATAGTGAATTAACCCAGGTCACCCTGGGCTAGAGTGAGACCCTACCTCAAAAAAAAAGAAATGCCTGAAGATCGAAGAGTGGGCTGAGGCCAGAGCATGGGTTCAAGGTGACTGCAGGGATGAGCCTTGGAAAGGAAGTGATCAGATGGTCAATAAATAAATAAATATATAAAAACAAAACAAAATATAATAAAAGATTTTAGCCAGACATGAGGACATATGACTGTAATCCTAGCACTTGGGTGGGAGGCAGAGGCAGGGGTCCAGATCACTTTGGGCTAGAGCAAGATCATACTTTGAAAAACTAAAAATAGTAATAATAATAATAATGATAAATAAGATAGTTTCTTTCAAGTATACCATGTGCTTTGACCACATCCACCCCCTCCTGTTCCCTCCCCAACTCTTCTTCCTCCTCTCTCCTCTCACTGGCTTCCATCCTTCTCCCAGTCTCTTTCTGCTTTCCCATCATATATGTCTGTGTATGTATGTATGAATACATATACATAAATGCATATATATGTTTCTATAAAGGATTCCAGGCCCACAAATGAGAGAAAACATGTGATATTTGCCTTTTTGGTATCTAGATTAATATGATAATCTCCAGTTTCATCTATTTTCCTGCAAACAACATAATCTTATTCTTCTTTATAACTGAATAAAATGTTATATGTTCCACATCTCATTTTTTTTTGAGGTAAGATTTTTGCTCTATCCCAGGCTGACCTAGAATTCACTATGTAGTCTCAGGGTGGTCTCTTCTGCCTCCTAGGTGCTAGGAGTAAAGGCATGGGCCACCATGCCCAGCTCACATTTTTTTTTAAATTTTTTAAATTTTTATTAACATTTTCCATGATTATAAAAAATATCCCATGGTAATCCCCTCCCTTCCCCCCGAAACATTTTGTTTTTTAAAATTTATCTTTTATTTATTTGAGAGAAAGAGAGAGAGAGAGAGAGGAAGAGATGACAGAAGGAGAGAATGGGTGTGCCAGAGACTTCAGCCATTGCAAATGAACTCCAGACTCATATGCCACCTTGTACATCTGGCTTTACATAGGTTCTGGGGAGTTAAACCTGGGTCCCTTGCCTTTGCAGGCAACACCTTAACCGCTAAGCCATCTCTCCAGTCCTTCATTTAAAAAAAATATTTTTATTTATTTAATTGAGAGGGAGAGGGAGAGGACCAATGGGCAGCTAGGGCCTCCAGCTGCTACAAACAAATTACAGAGGCATGCGCCACTTTGTGCACTTGGGTTTACGTGAGTACTGGGGAATTGCATTGGAGTTGATAGCCCTTAACCACTGAGAAATCTCTCCAGCCCCTTATTTATATTTATTTATTTGAGAGAGGAAGAGACAGAAAGAGAATGGGCTTGCCAGGGCATCCAGCCGCTGCAAACGAATGGCAGATGCATGCGCCCCCTTGTGCATCTGGCATACGTGGTCCTGGGAAATCAAACCTGGGCCCTTTGACTTTGCAGGTAAGTGCCTTAACGGCTAAGCCATCTCTCCAGCCTTATGTATTTGAGTCTGGATTTTGGTGAGTATGTCATGTCTGGAGCTGTTGTGACCATGGGGACAGTTAGCCACCACACTGAAGAGGACAGTGCAAAGGGGCAGAAAGAACCTGATGACATTGCTCATCTGCTAGATTAAGCCATTATGTTGTTTTCTCATTTTAAATTTCCTTGTACCTATTTTTTTTTTTTTCTTTTTGTGCTGGGGCTTAAACCCAGGGCCTTGTGCACGCCAGGCAAGCACTCGACCACTGAGCTACATTCCTAGCCCCTTCCTGTATCTACTTCACTCTGTTTTGTTTGTTTGTGTTTTCAAGGTAGGGTCTCGCTCTAGCCCAGGCTGACCTGGAATTCACTATGTAGTCTCAGACTGGCCTTAAACTCACAGTGATCCTCCTACCTCTGCCTCCCAGGTGCTGGGATTAACGGCATGCGCCACCATGCCTGGCTCCTGTATCTATTTTTTAGGTTGGTTTTATGTTAGTGATGCTGAGAGCTTTCCCCAGATGATACAGAAGAGATGGGAGAATTTGAAGAGAAGGAAGAGCTTTTCAGGAAGGGGACACCTATCAGACAAAGTTGTTGAGAGCGCAGATCAAGTGCAAGGAGGACAGGAAGTCGTGGTCGGTCTAGTTCTGGGGTGAGCTCCCAGCCTGGGGACGAGACCAGAGCAAACCTGCTGTAAACATGTGCTCAGCTTTCAGAGGGAGGGCTGGAGCTGGCTCAAGGACTAACATTTGCTTTTTATTTTAACTTTATATTTTGATGATCGGTTTCTATATATGGAAGAAACTTACATTTTCCTTTTAAGCACATGTGAATAAAAGCACAAAGAGTTAATATAAGGGAAACTAGCTGGTAATGTTGTAGGTGGCATGTGGATCTATTGAAACATGTGCAATGAGAAAAAAGCCAAATATGTACACAGGCATGTGAGTGAGTGAGTGTGTGTGTGTGTGTGTGTGTGTGTGTTTGGGTTGGTGAGTAACATTTATCTGCTCAGTTCTTATGACAGTACGTCTACTCCTTAGGAATTACCGTTCCTGAATATTGCTTGGTGGAGACACCATGCCTACAGATGACCTTCCTTGCTGGTCTATGGCTGATGCGTCCCTGAGTTTTTAAATGGGAAGGGCCCCTCCCTTGTGGCCCTGCCTTGTTTGACCTTAGCTGGGAAAGTTTGCACCAGATATTTTCAATACTCCGTGCAAGCCCCACATCATGAATGACTGCTGAAGGCTCATGAATTGTTATTTGGGGGTTGCAAATAAACTTTAGTGAGTAGGCACATATTCAATCACAGAATCTGTGAATAAGAATTGACTATCTCATCTATCTATAACACACATCTTTTTTTTTTTTTTTTTTTTTTTTGAGGTAGGGTCTCACTCTAGCCCAGGCTGACCTGGAATTCACTATGTAATCTCAGGGTGGCTTCAAACTCACAGTGATCCTCCTGCCTCTTCCTCCCAAGTGCTGGGATTAAGTGGGGGCACACCATGCCCAGCTATAACCTATCATCTGTATGCCTATCAGTCATTTACCTATCTTTTGTTTATTTTTTTATATGGGCCTTGGGAAGTAGCTCAGTGGCTAAAGGTGCTTGCTTGCAAAGCTGATTAGCCCAGGTTCAATTCCCCAACCATCCAAAGCCAGACAGGCATTTGACTGCAGTAGCAAAACAGACCCTGGAATGTGCATGTAGACACACACACACACAATAAATAACATAAAATAATTTTTTGAGGTAGGGTCTCTGTCTAGCCCAGGCTGTCTTGGAATTCACTATGTAGTCTCAAGGTGGCCTTGAACTCACAGCAATCTTCCTACCTCTGCTTTCTGAGTGCTGAGATTAAAAGCATGTGCCACCATGCCTGGCTTAAAAAAATATTTTTATTTATTTATTTGAGAGAGAAAGATACAGAAATAGGCAGGGAGAGAGAGAAGAAGAGAGAGAGAGAGAATGGGCATGCCAGGGCCTCAGACCACTGCAAATGAACTCCAGATGCATGCGGCCCCTTGTGCATTTGGCTTATGTAGGTGCTGGGGAGTTGAACCTGGGTCCTTTGGCTTTGCAGACAAGTGCCTTAACTGCTAAGCCGTCCCTCCAGCCCAGCCATGCCTTTTAAACATATGTTTTATTTGCTCACTTGTACATGTGTGCACATGTGTGTGCACGCACACACGCATGTATGTATGTATGTATGTATGGGTACATCAGAGTCTCTTGCTGCTGCAAATGAATGCCAGATGTATGTGCCACTTTTTGCATTTGGCTTTACAGGGGTTCTGAGGAATCAAACTTGGGCTGGCAGGCTTTGCAAGAAAGTTTCGTTAACCATTGAGCCACCTCCTCACCCTATCTTCTGTTTATTATCTATCAGCTACACATCCCTTATCTCACCATGCATCCATCATGCCCTTAGCTCTTAGGGTTTGAGTCAGCAGCTCTAGCTGTCTCCTTATCTTTCTGTTTGGGTATTTTATTTCTGTTTGATGATACAAAATACCTCAAGGTCCTTTCTACACTCATCTCCTTTGGTTGCTCACTACATTAATGCAACCGGAGCTCTGTAGCTTATGACCCAAAACGTCCTGACATCATTAGCAAAGCCTCACATTGTAGGTTCTCAAAGAACGTCAGCTGTTTCCTTCCTTCTGGATGGCAAGGCTGGCTAAAGAAAACCAAAGCCGGGCTGGAGAGATGGCTTAGCGGTTAAGCGCTTACCTGTGAAGCCTAAGGACCCCGGTTCGAGGCTCGGTTCCCCAGGTCCCACGTTAGCCAGATGCACAAGGGGGCACATGCGTCTGGAGTTCGTTTGCAGAGGCTGGAAGCCCTGGCGCGCCCATTCTCTTTCTCTTCCTCTATCTGTCTTTCTCTCTGTGTCTGTCGCTCTCAAATAAATAGATAAAAAATTAAAAAAAAAAAAAAAAAGAAAACCAAAGCCTCATGTGGCGGGGGCAAGACAGGTTGTGCCATGGAGGGTAGAGAGAAGCCCTCCTCAGTGCTCTTGTACACATGGAAGTCACTGGATTACAGACCCAATGGCAAGCTATTTTTAGTGGTGCTGGTGGTGGTGATGGTGTGTGTGTGTGTGTGTGTGTGTGATGTGTGCACTGAGGTTCCTGGCCAGCAACTCTGTTTGTATCAGCTGTCAGCACATCAGAGGCGCAGTCCGCATTTGTCATAATTCATTACACTAATTAACCACGTTTGAGAACTGGGCGAGGGCCAGTGGGTGCGGGAAGCACCACATTGTTGTGTCTCAACCTCTTGGGTCAGAATTTCCACGGTCTGATGGACTGCCATCTCCTGCCCATGTGTCCCCCCTCACAGGAGGACCATGATGAAATCATCACGCTTACATCTTTCACTATTCTCTGCAGATGATGCCTGTGGCAGGAGGCCAGAGGCAAAGAGCATTCCAGAACTTGGCTCTGTAAGCTCTGCTCTTTACCCAGAGGAGTGTGGAATTACCCTGGCATCTGATACCAGATTGGGCATCCTTTTGGAGCCTGTCCCTCCCTGGATGGCTCCTTGGGTGAGGTGTTTAGCCTAGGCCTTGGGCAGCACAAGTGGCACTGGCTATACCAGCCCCTCTTGAAACCTGGCTGGGAGAAGCCACCTCTGAAGTCCCTGTTTCAGTGGGCGGGCATTGCTGACCCACGTGATGGCGGTGGAACCAGCAGTGATTCTCGAACTCTTGCCGTACCTGATCGTTGAATTCTGTCTGGACCATTGGCATCTCTCACCTAGACTACAGCGGCAGCCTCACCTTTAGGCTCCTCTCTCCCTGTCTCTGCCCTTCATCTGTCCTGAAGGCTGTAGCTAAAGAGGGCTTTAAAAAAATAAAATTAAAAACTTGTCCAGGGGCTGGAGAGATCACTTGGTGGTTAAGTTGCTTGCTTGCAAAGCCAAAAGGCCCAGGTTTGATTCCCTAGGCCCCACAGGTGCACAAGGTGGCTCATGCATCTGGAGTTCATTTGCAGTGGCTGGAAGCCCTGTCATGCCCATTCTCTCTCTCTCTCTCTCTTTCTCTCTCTCTCTCTCTCCCTCTTTTTCTCTGTCAAATAAATAAATACATGTAAAATATTACCAAAAAAAATCTTAGCTAGGCATGGTGGTGCATGCCTTTAATCCAAGAATTTAGGAGGCTGAGGAAGGAGGATTGCCATGAATTTGAGGCCACCCTGAGACTACATAGTGAATTCCAGGTCAGCCTGGACCAGTGAGACTCTCCCTCAAAAAAAAAAAAAAAATTAAATAAAAACTTTATTAAAATTTACATAATTCCTTCCCACTGCCCCCTTTGCCTCCCCTCCTCCATCTGCCTTCTCTGAAACCCCTCTTCTTTCTTACTATTTTATCTTCTATTTTTTAGTGTGTGTGTGAGAGAGAGAATGAGAGCTCATGAGAGAGAGAGAGAAAAAAAAAAGAGAGAGAGGGAGAGAACTACTGTGCTGTGGCCCCTAGCCACTGCAATCAAATTCCAGACATGTGTGCCACCTTGTGCACATGCCATGTAAGCCTCTGGCTTACATAGGCTCTGGGACATTGAACCTGTGTCCTTAGGCTTCTCAGGCAAGCACCTTAAGCACTAAACCATCTCTCTATCCCTCTCCTATTTTTTTTTCTTTTGGTTTTTCAAGGTGGGGTCTCACTCTAGCCCAGGCTGACCGGGAATTCACTGTGTAGTCTCAGTGTGACCTTGAACTCACAGCCATCCTTCTACCACTGCCTCCCAAGTGCTGGGATTAAAGGTGTGCGCCACCACACCCTACCCCTCTTCTGGTTTAATGTCTTTCTTTTTTGGCCCTCCTCCATCATCCATGACAATACGTTGATTCCAGCCTGGCATCAACGTATTGTCATGGATGGGCCCAATATGATGCAGGTTTTGCACAGGTAATGACCGCTTCTGTGAGGTCATGAATGCAATGGCCACTTTGTGTCTGGAAGACAGCGTTCCAAAGCACTCCGGCCTGTGCTTTTGCTCTTGTGTCCTCTCCTCTCCCATCAGAGTGGGCTTCTGTGAAATGCAAGCAGAAGCGTATCACTCACTACTTTTCCATTTCCGGGTCTTGGCAATGACTTAGAAGCCCCTCCTTGAGCTGGTCATGCTGGGCATGGCTGTCTGCTCATTTCCCAGCCTTGTTTGCCAGACCCCCATCACCACTCCCACATATCCATTTTCTATAAATTAATGTAATGGTTCATCTTGATGGTCCGTTTGATTGGATTAATGCCCACCTAGGAGATTAGGAGAGCCCAACTTTGAGTGTGCTGTGAGCATATTTCCAGGGAGGATTAGATCATGAAGCTGCTGGTCTAACGAATGGTTTAATCCGTTACTGGATTGGAAATTTGAATCGATTTTTGGGTGGTGGCAGAACTTCCTGCCGGGTTGGAGGAGGTAGGGCACTGAAGACGTGTCCTGGGATGCTGATTTCTTACCTTTGTCCATTCCTGAATTCCTGTCAATCTGCACTTGTCCAGTATGATCAATGAGCTCCTCCACTCTGCTTCCTGTTCCCTATGCGGTGAGGAACCTACCGCACCACCTGCTCCCACTGCTAGAACGTTCTGTGGGAGCCCAGGGCATGAGGAATCCATGGGCTGAAGCCCCTGGAAACGCCAGTCAACACAGAGAATTCCTCTTTGAAGTTTGCGTCATGCGTTCTGTTATAGCAATGGAAAGCTGATGGACGCCGCACATTTGTATCAGGAGTTGGGGGAAGTCATTGCTGTGATTAAATCTCATGATGTCATTCTAAGTTTTTGACACTGTTTGTGGGAGAAATTGGGGAAGTTGGATACACAGGCTAGAGAAGGGCTAACGTACCATCAGCCCTGCTTGGTGGGGCAGTGTGATGGGGACTTAGATGACCAGGTTGTCGACAGAAATGAGGAAGCAGTGCTGCGGGGAACCTTCTGCTGTGAATTAAGTAGTATTTGCTACATGCTCCTGCTGCCTCAGTGTCTCCTTTTGCCTCACCCCAGACCCAACAACCAACAGAGTCCAGGACTACGGGCTGGATCTCTCTTAAATTGCCCTTAGAATAAAGATTTCAGCCTTTCAAATTGCTCTATCATGTATTTTGTCACAACAAGAAGAAACATAACACAATTTCTTTTTTATTATGTCTATTTATTTATGAGAGAGAGAAAGGGCACACCAGGGTCTTGAGCCACTGCAAATGAACTCCTGGCACATGTGCCATCTCATGCATCTGGCTTTATGTGGCTACTGGGGAATCTAACCTGGGTCCTTTGGCTTTGCAGGCAAGTGCCTTAACCATTAAGTCATCTCTCCAGCCACAGAAAAGTAACACAGTTTCTGCTATATGTAACCAAAGGCCCTGGTTTCTGAATCATCAACAAATATAGTTCAGCGTGTTAGGAGCAGAGCAAAGATGTTATTACCTTGTGCTCAGTAACTGGGCCACCAATTTTAGACACCGAAGGTATGAGGGTTAGAATCTATGTCTTGGGCGACATTGTTTCAGCTGCTGGGTCTGCCCTTACCTGCAGCCACTGCTAAACTGTCCCAATGTCACGAGTCAGCAGATTCTCCTTACTGATCAAGCTGTTTTGAATTCAATTTCTGGGGCTTTCAACTTCATAACAGTGTTGAATTTTGGAGAGCTGGAGAAATGGCTTAGTAGATAAGGCATTTGCCTGCAAAGCCAAAGGACCCTGGTTTGATTCCCCAAGACCTATGTAAGCCAGGTGCACAAGATGGCGCATGTATCTGGAGTTCGTTTGTGGTGGCTAGAGGCCCTGGCTTGCCCATTCTCTCTCTCTCTCTCTGTCTGCCTCTATCTCTATCTGTCTCAAATAAATAAATAAATTTTTTTTAAAAGATGTTGAATTTTGGATAATGACAATATCTGCCTTCTCCTGACCCAATTAGCTGCCAAAACAGACTTGCAACTTGTATTAGTCAGGACTATGACCATCTTCCCTGCTTTGGGGGTAAGAATAGCATCTTTTCTCCATGAACAGATTCAGTAGCACTCTTACCCATTACTTCATTCAAGCCATCCGGAGCTGTGTTTCCATCTTACACAAGGGAATTGAGGCTTGGAGAAGTCACAGGCTTGTCCAGGGACGGCAAGTGAGAATTAGAACTAGTGTTTCCATCCTGTTCTCTAACTGAGGATTTTTTTCATGTTTTTTTCTTTCAGCTGGAATTATGGATAGAATGGTGGTTTCCTGTATGCTAGGCAAGTGCTCTACCACTGAGCAATATCCCCAGCTCTAAGACTTATATCTTCTTATATTCATTCAATTATTCATTCAGTTATTTAAGAGCAGGAAACAAATTATCAAGTTCCTCCGACTTACAGGCAGCTTGCTAAACTTGGGTGATATGCCAATGAACTCATCAAGGACTTTATCCTTAAGGGACTTGACCCAGACAGTGGCCATGGTGTGTGGAAACACTTGTGATGGGGTAAGGTATTCCTTCACTCTGAGCTTGAATAGCTCAGCAAACAGCTGCTGAGGTGGACCCCACACAATCCCTTCCAGTCTGCTTGTCTCATGGTTGAAGATCCAAATTCCAGGCATGGGTGAGGTGGGGCCAAGGGCAGTGGGGGATCTGGACAACTCTCAAGAGGAGGTTGGGACCCTGTTGGGAAGAGAAATGGCAAAAGCAAATGTCGGCTGTAATTGAGGATACGCCAGTCCTTTACTGGGCTCTGGGCTGACAAGCCTGGGGAATGGAAAAGCATAGTTTCTATGAATTCTAAACCTTAGCTTTTATTAAGTGGATATTTGGGTTTTGCCCTCTGAGTCCTTGTACCTTATTTTGGTAACATCTCCTGTGGATACTGCCAAATCTTTGAGGCAGAAGGAGGAGATGGTGAGGAGGACCATGGAATTTTGCATCATCCCCTACAGCCCACAGCAGACATGACTAATCGACTCTGGCATTCTTTCCCACTGAGCCCAAAAGAAAAACTCAGAAGTCTCACCATACTCCTCTAGGCAGCCCCAAACAATCAATTAGAATTGGCATATGTTGTAAGAACCTGTTTGCCCATCTTGCTTTGAGAACAGTGAGGTCTTAGGAAAACTGGCAGATTGCATCTCAGTTTGTTCTATGTGCTAAGTAAGGGCCCAAATGGCCTGTCAGGTGCCCGCAGGTTCTGAGCACTTGGAACGGGAAGGTCTCTTGGTGACTGGGCACAGAGGTACTTCCTGGGCTAGGCTCTGAGCTGTGTCCCAGAGTCTCCCCTCCTCCTCCCTCTGGGCTTCAGGACTGGGAGGCCAGCAGATCACATGCTGGGAGGAGCAGTCAGGCAACTCTGCTAGAGAGGTGGATTCAAGAAGTTGCAGTGGGCTGGAGAGATGGCTTAGCGCTTAAGGCCTTTGCCTGTGAAGCTTATAGACCCAGGTTTGACTCCCCAGAACCCACATAAGCTAGAGGCACAAGGTAGTGCATGTGTCTGGAGTTCCATTGCAGTGGCTAGAGGCCTTGGCGTGCCAGTTCTCACCCTTTCTCTCTCTCTTATAAAAAAAGAAGCTCCAGTGGTAAGGACAGTCACTGTTTATGGAGGTCTGTGACATGTGCTAGTCCCAACTCTCAGCTCCATGTGGTCACCATTCTTTTCCTGACGAGGACACTGAGCTCGGAGGGTCACATGGCCTGCACGGGCCCTAAGAAAAGGAAGGGCCTCTGTTACTGATGGTGAATTGTCAACCCACAACTCCCTCCAAGTCACCCCAGAATGCTCTTCTCATTGACTCCACTGCTGGACCCAGTTGGTCCTCACCTCCCATAAGCATCTGTCCTCAGTCCCGTAGGGGTGGGCCAGTTTCTCCTTTGCCTCCCCGTTGTGATAGACACCTGCTAGTTTTGAAGACTGTCTCAATTTCCTGCTTCCCTTGCAGGTAAGTGGTGGCAGCGGGACTCTTTCTAGCCAGTGGAATCGGCAAAAGTATGCAATTTCTGAGCCACGTAGTTTTCTGGGATGTCTTTCTCTTGCTTGTTGGCTGACATCCAGTAGAAGATCACTGCAGAAGCTTGTAAGGAGGCCTGGGTCTCAGAATGATGGCATGGAGCAGGAGCCCCTCCTGATGCTCTGTGCCATATGGTGTTTTGTCAGGCCTTTGAGATTCAGGGACTCTTTGTTAAAGCAGCTTGCACTAAAGTGCCTGGCGAATATATCCAGTATCTTTTTTTGTTAATGTTCTATTTGTTTATATATTTATTTGAGGTGGGAGGGGGGAAATGGGTGGACCAGGTTCTACCTGCTGCAAGTGAACTCCAGACACATGGGCCACCTTGTGCATTAGGCTTTTATGTGGGTACTGGGGAATGGAACCTGGGTCCTTAGGCTTTGCAGGCAAGTACCTTAACTGCTGAGCCATCTCTACAGTTCTCCACTATCTTATACCTTATGTATTGCAGCAAAAACCATACAACATAACCAAATAATCAGTTATTTATTTTTTCATCCCACTGGGTGGGAAGCTCCCTGAGGGCAGATAAGATTTCTCTCTGGGGCTAGAGAGACAGCTTAGCGGTTAAGGCGTTTGCCTGCAAGGCCAAAGGACCCAGGTTCGATTCCCCAGGGCCTACATAAGCCAGATGTACAAGGTGGTGCATGTGTCTGGAGTTCGTTTGCAGTGGATGGAGGCCCTGGCATGCCCATTCTCTTTCTCTCAATTCTATCTCCCCTTTTCTCTCTCTCTCACACACAAATAAATAAATTAATTAAATACATAAAAATATTCTTTTCTGACTGCCCAATACCCAGAACAAGATGTTCCAACCTTGTTTCAGGAATGCATGAAGACACTGCTGGATCTACAGTGACAGTGGCTGGGTTGTTGCTTGAATCACCTTGAGCAAATGCTTAACCTCTCTGAGCTTAGTTACCTCATCTGTAAAGTAGAACAACTGAAAGCTCCCACTTCATAGAATCATTGGGAACTTAGCAAAAATGAACAGGAACTTATGTTTCCAATAAGTATAACTCTCATTATCATAATTACTCTTGTTCCCCATTTACACTCAAATTCTGAGAGCTTGCCTGACTGGACCACGGTCACTGGGTAAGATGGCACTTGAATTGAGGTCATGCCCTTTTGGTCATGCTTGTGGGTGAAGTAGAGAGCACGTAGGGCACCTCGATCTTTCCCTCCAAAATTCTGGGTGAAATTCTAGCCTTCTCAGCCACAGTATTCTGATGTCCTCAGCTGAGGCAAAGGACCCGTTGTGACTTCCCTGGGAATCATCGCATGACTAAAAGATCTTTCAAGGCTTGGGAACTGGTGTCTCCACAGCTAGAGGTGCCTCTGAGCTTCCCAGAGACCCTCTGGAGAGACGTGCTCTTACAGAGTCCCTGGCAAATGAACAGCCCCCCGCACCATTTCTCAGGCCCTTTGTTTAGCCCCCTCACCTACCTCACTGCTGCTTTGTGGGTCTCTGAGCCTCTGAGGACTGGTGTTCATAGAAAGAATTCTTCCTAGTGCTGGGGATCAGACTGAGGGTCCCACCCATGCTGGGTTAAGTGCTTTATCTCTGAACTACAATGTCAGTCCCCTGACCCCCCAGAGGAAGCTTTCTAGGTTCCTGAGGGGTGGGACAGGAAAGCCATTACAGGGATTCCCCAGGCCTGGATAGGAGGGTTCTGCCTGGAGTCTGTCTTAAGTTTCTTGGGAAGCTTAGAGAAGACCCACAGGGAACTTTGGGGAACCTCAGGGGACCATGGCCTGGAGCAGTGGTAAGGGGCCTGGGCCATGTCTGCTAAGGATGGTGGCCTGCTGTGCTCCACCTTCCCCTCGGTTGGAAATGCCCATGCTCTTGCCCTTCCCTCCCTCTTCTCCCACTTACAGCCACCCATTCAGCAGTGCTCCCAGCCTTCCTTTCAGCCTCAGGGGCCTCCCGGTCAGGGATGCTCTTGCCTGACCGGAGGGGGTCTGAGGGCAGCAAGGTCCTGGATTGTTGACCTTGGAGTACCTGCGCAGGGGAGGGAAAAGATGAAGGGCTCCGTGGGTTTGGGAAGAGTGATGTTCCTTGTCAGAGCGATGGTGAGCCGGGGCTCTGGGGACAGCAGCAGCGACAAGAAAGGAGGCAGTGCCGCAGGGGAGAGATGCCGCAACCGGGATGGGGTTGCTCTCCCTTGGCCTCTCCCCAGGGTTCTGGCTCCCTCGGCTTCTGACTTGTGTTGCACTCATAGGACCCTCCTGGCCCTGCCCTTGGGTTTTCTTGGCTGAAGCCCTTCAGAGAGCCTGTTTCTCTTGGATGTAGCCTACGTTCCCCAAATTCCCATAAAAGGGTCAAAGTATTTTCTTTTATTCAATAAAGCAAAGAAAAGCCAGGGCTGCCTTTAGAACTGAATTTGCATTTCCTGGCTTTGGCCCCCAAACACCTTCAGGCCGTCTTTCAGGTCCTTCCAAGCAGTCCACTTTTAACAGGAATGCCAAGCACATCAGGGCGAGGGTTGTTCTGCTAACAAGTGCATAGCCTTGACCTTGAGTGTCTAGACTCAAATCTGGCATGGTCTGTCCCTTTTTAAGTGGCCACTCTGCCTCAGTTTGATTCTAGTGAGTGACAGCTGAAGGGATGCTGGGGGTAGGTGTGGGGAGCCTGGGTGTCTAGACCCCTTGGATCTTGCTGCAGAAGCTGTACGGTGGCTCTGCTCACAGTGGCCATACAATGCACGTAGGATGACGGCAAAGAGGAGGGACTAAGGACTTGTCCTCTGGTAAGGCAGACCTAGGAATCCCAGGTGCCATGAGGCTGGGTGGGGGTGGAGAGCAGTTTGCACCACCTGTGTGCACTCTAATGCCGGGCATTCATCGTCCCAGCCCCCCACCTGGCGGTCAGACGAGTACCAGTCTGCTCCCTTACAGGTGAGGTGGCACGATTGATTGGCTCAAGCTCATCCAAGTAGTGATGGTGGAACCAGGATTTCAACCCGGCATTTAACCAGCTACCCATGCCTCGGCTCTAATTCCTCCTCGTTGTGTGGGAGCTTGAGGTGGTACACGGGGTTGGCACAGATGTGGGCTGGCCCCAGGCCTCTAAGTCTTCCAGTATTGGTGCCGGGCCCAGAGCCAGAGCTCACCTGGACCTGTGGACACGTGTCCTCACATGGAAGACAGATGAGGTCTTTCTGCTCTTGCAGGAGTCTGGACGAGTTATTTCATTGACATGCCGAACCTCTTGCCTTAATTTAACCCTAACCCACAACCCCCTGGTGGGTGGATCCAGATCCTGGGGAAAGGGGGTTCCCTTTTAGACAGCACTGCCCTCCACCCTCTTTTGCACTCTCTAACTTTGGCCAGCCTCCTGGGCCCGTCTTGAGAACAGACACCCACCCCTCTGCCAAGCACGGAGTGGGAAGGGAAGGGCTATGCAACCCAGCCAGGAGTCCCAGCCAGGGAACGATCAGATGGGATGACTGGGGCTGCGGAGGGGCCAGGACCAAGGCACAGGGACATGGGGCTGGGGCAGGCGGAGGGGTGGCTGGGAGGTCAGGGGAGGAAGGGGGGGGGCTTCCTCTCTCCAGCTCAGCCTGGGTGTGAAAGCCAGGAGTCTTGCAGCTGTAGCTGGAGGGGGCACAGGGTTGTAAGTGGCCTCACCCATCTTTCTTCTTAAAGCGGCAGCTCTCCTAGACCCGGCCCCATCCGGGAGATAGACAGATGGCCAGATTTCCTGCCTCGCACCATCGTGACATCCAGCAGGGCCTCTGCTCAGTTGAGGGGATAATGGAGTTTGGTTCCCCAGCTGCTTGTTTCGGGTGTCTAGTCCCGAGTGTGGCCCAGAAGAACCCATCAAGGATGACGGAGGAGGAACAGATGGTGGGATCAGGGACTCCAGGCTCCAAGAAGAACCCTTCTTGGAATCCCTTCCTTTTTGGTCTCTGAGACCAAGAGTCCGTTCAGTCCTAATGGATCTCACTCAGTCAGTCTGTTCTAGGACCTGTTTCTGGCACCCAAGCCCAAGATCACAGCTGGGCTGTGCATCGAAAATGCGGTGGGCGTTTCAGGTGTTGTAGGTGGACAGCAGAGGTAGAACTTAGTGTGGTAGGACCATGCTTTTTGTTTGTTTGTTTTTGTTTTTTTCAAGGTAGGGTCTCCTCTACCCCAGGCTGACCTGAAATTCACTATGTATTCTCAGGATGGCCTCGAACTCATGGTGATCCTCCTACCTCTGCCTCCCGAGTGCTGGGATTAAAGGCGTGCGCCACCGCGCGGGAGCTCGGGATCATGCTTTGATAGAGCTGTCAGCCATGCTTTCTTGGGGGTCACCCATACAGCTAGAGTGATCAAATAGAACCTCACCCCAAAAGGGTACCAATCAATAGCAGAAATTAATTTTTCCATAAGTGTTCTTTGCAGAGGACGCCATACCCCTGCCATTTCAGGAAACCAGACAGCTGAGGGGCAAGGACTTGCAATAAATGCATAGCAGAGCCAGAATTTGAACACAGATGTTGCCTGTGCCAATGCCTATCTTCTTCCCGGCATCACCTTACCTCATGCTGCACCTAGCTCTGGGAGTGGAGAATTTGGAAGGACCAGGGCTTAGTGATGGCTGGAGTATAGGAGGGAATGGCATCTCCCTAGCCAGCTCTGGAGCCAGGGGTGGAACACATTTTCCTCCTTCTCCCCGGTTATCTGACTCTGTGGACCTCAAGTAGTAAAAGAGAGCGATGGACAGTTGTGCTGGGTAGAAATGGTCCCTCAGCCTGAAGCCCCTTTCTTTCCCTGCCTCCCGCTTCCCTGTCTGTAGTTTGAGATGATCCCACAAATGTGTATTGTGTCTCCACTAAGCCGACCTCTTGAGAAGGCTGCTGGGACACTTCGCACAGGAAAGGGGCCAGTCCAGGGAGGGAAGTGAGCAGAGTGTCTCCGCAGCCTCCAGCCTGTGGCCTCAGCCTACAGCTGGGCTTGGACTCCTGCTCATGGCCACCCCCTTCCCAAGTGTCCTTGGGGATCTTTTTGCTCCAAGCTGACCCCTTCCTTACTAAGGATGCGTCTCCCTGCCCGTCCCCCACTCCAGGTACACCCACTCTGCTGGCCTTGCGTGCTTCTCAGTGTTTGTGTGTATGTGTGCATGGGTGGGGGCGGGGGAGGGGAGTGTCTCGGATTTCCACCAGAGGATGTGGAGCACAAACTGTGCCCCACGCAAGGAGCCCCCATGAGTCAGCCTGGGCCGCCAGCTGTCTGTCCCACAGCCTCGAAGCCCTCCTGGCTGCCGCCGCCTGCAGATTCCCGGCGAATGGTGCTCCAGAGACCCGCTTGGGCCCAGGCTGCGTCATTCCCGCCCTGCCTGAGCCCGGGGACCGCCTGGGCAGGACTCCAGCCCTGGGAACTCCGCCTGCTGCATTTTTTTTCCCCCTTCTTCGAAATTTCACTCTATGATTCAATGAAATGTCTCGGCTTCCTGTCGCCTGTTTGGCCAAGCTGACCCTGTGCAACTGGACAGAGAGCGTGACCTTGGAGTCCAAGCACTGGCTGGTCAGCTTCTGCCCGGAGCCTGCCTGGGTGACCTTGGGGGAGTCATTGCCCCACTACCCGCAGTCACATCTCAAACAGAGCAGGAGGGTGGTGGTGAGGGCGAGGGTCTCAGTAAAAAGAAGGGTGAGTGAGAACTGCCTTTACCCCCCACTCCTAGCTCCGTAGCGGACACTGTTCATTCCTTCTTCCCAGAATCCGCCCCTTCCCCCTCCATCCGGGGTCTAGTCTGGAACTTTCTACCCTGTCCTCCTGGCGAAACCTGTGCCCAGATCCCAGTTCCTGGCCTCGGCTGTGGTGGCTCTGCATTGGCCATGAGTTCCAGGGACGTCTCTCTGGAAGATCTAATCCCTATCTCCCGGGTGTCCCCATCCCGCTCCCGCCAGGATGAAGGCTACAGCGCCCCCAGTGGGAGGGGCTCCACCACTAGAGGGCGCCCACCCGCCAATGTGACTAAAACAACAAAGCCCAGCTGCTTACCCCCAGCTTTCCTCCAGCGCAGCCTTTACTGCGTACTCAGCGTGCGCAGGGTGGTGTACTAATTCCCTCAGCGCCGCTGCGAGGCCAGTGGTGCAGTCATTTCCACTCAACCGAGGAAGACACTGAGGTCCAGAGAAGCCAAATGGCTCACCAAGCTCAGTGACAGACGTGGGACCAACATCTACGTTCAACCCCCATCAAGCCTAGACTCATTGTTGGGGTTCAGTGGTCCCTAGAGCCAGCCATTGCAGTGAGTGAGGGGTGCTGGTCTGGATGCTGCGACTCACAGGATCAGAGACATCTCCCCCCAGTATATGGGTGGAAACGAACATTCAGTAGATGCTCTTCGCGGTTACAGGCATTTATTCCTAGACCTTGCACCTCAGCCGTCCAGTTTCCTGAAATGACAGCGGTATGCGGTCCTCTGCAAAGAACACTTATGGGAAAATTAATTTCTGCTATTGATTGGTACCCTTTGGGGTCAAGTTCTGTAATTGCCCTTAACCTCTGAGCCGTTTCTCTCGCCCCAAAATGTGTAGCCCAGGCTGGCCTGGACCAACTGCTGATACTCCTGCACTCGCCCCTTCATCGATTTCCTACCAGTGTGGGCCTTCACAACTGGCCACAGTCACAGCAGTGGGTACTTCTGTGGAGCGCTCACAAGCGCCAGGCGCAGTACCACGTGTACTTCAATGATGACGTCGTCGAATAGAACTGTGTCTCTGGAACTGCAGGGAAATGGTTCTAGGACACCCTCTGATGTCAGAATTTGTGAATGTTCAAGTCTCTCATATGAAATGGCACTGTGTTGGCAAATGCTATATACACTTTCAGTCATATTTTTAAAAAAATATATATTTATTTGAGAGAGAGACAGAGAATGAGCATGTTAGGGCCTCTAGCCACCACAAACGAATTCCAGACACATGCGCTCTGTGCATCTGGCTTTATATGGGTACTGGGAAATTGAACGTGGGTCCTTTGGCTTTGCTGGCAGACACATTAACCACTAAGGCATCTCTCCAGCACCCCCCCCCCCACCTTTTTCAAGGTAGGGTCTTGCTCTAGTCCAGACTGATCTGGAATTCACTATGTAGTCTCAAGGTGGCCTCAAGCTCACAGTGATCTTTCTACACCATGCCTGGCTTCAGTCATCATTTGATGACTCCCATTGCTTAGCAGATATTGTACTATATTGGTTGAAGAATAATGACAAAATGTCTGAATATGTTCTGTACCAATGCAGTTTTCCTTTTACTTCCTGAATATTTAAAACATATTTTATTTATTTATTTATTTTTAAACATTTTTGGTATTTTATCTTTATTTATCTATCTGAGAGAGAGGCAGACGGAGAGAGAGAGAGAGAGAATGGGCACATCAGGACCTCCAGCCTCTCCAGATGAACTCCAGACGCATGCGCCTCCTTGTGCCTCTGCCTTCCATGGATACTGGGGAATAGGACCTGGGTCCTTTGGCTTTGCAGGCAAGCATCCAAGCTGCTAAGACATCACTTCAGCCCAAAAATATTTTATTTGTTTATTTGCATGTGCATATGGGAGGAAGGAGTGTGTCAGGGTCTCTTTATGGGTGTCTGCACCAGGTTCTCTTGTCGCTGCAAATGCACACCAGATGCATGTGCCACTTTGTGCATCTGGCTATATATTGGTACTAAGGAATCACACCTAGGCCTCAGGCTTTGCAAGCAAGCACCTTTAACCACTGAGAAATCTCCCTAGCCCACTAAGTAATTTTATTTAGATTTAATTTTTTTAAAATGTATTTATTTGCAAGGAGAAAGAGAAAGAAGAGGGGATGATGAGCATGGCAAGGTCTCTAGCCACTGCAAACAAACTCCAGATTCATGTGATACTTTGTGCATCTGGCTTTACATGGGTACCAGGGCTGTCAGGCTTTTTCAAGCAAGTGTCTTTAACTGCTGAGCCATCTCTCCAGCTCCCATTGAAGATTTATTCTCTCCACTGTATATTTTTAATCTGCATTTGGATGACTGTGCAAATGTCAAGCCCTCAGGTACAGGAGGTTGACTGTTCTTGTAATGGGGATAGGTTCTAATATATATATATATATATATATATATATATATATATATTTTTTTTTTTTTTTTTTTCCAGGTTACAGAAAGGGTTCAGTGAGGTGAACTGTCTTACCCAACTTACTCACTGGCATCCGTATCTGTTTGCCTCCAGGGCACCTGGCTCTTAACCTAAGCACTATGCTGCCTCTCTTCCTTTAGGAAAACCCTATCCAGAAATTCACTGTTTACGAAATGAAGGTGGGTGGAGGCAGAAGTGGAAACACAGAAGTTGAGGCTCCCCAGGGCCATAGTTTGAAAACCTGACATTGAAGGCATGCCTCTCTGGACCCCAGGGACTTTCCAAGGGCCAGGGCTGGGTAGGTAGAGCAGAACAATTGGGCCCATGGCTCATGCTATGTGCTGCACTGAGTGCCATCTAAGGGTAAGGCTATCTCTGGACCAGGCTGGGAGTGACTGGGGCAGGTGCTTTGAGGCTGCATCTCTGCCACTAGGCAGTGAATGTCTGTACCTGGCAGAAGATCTTGGGAAACATGGGCAGTGGCAGCCAAGGAGTTGCTTAGAAGATGGACATTTGCACCTCCATAATCTCTACAGGTCCCTTTCTCAAACATTCCAATCAAGAGCCCTCTATCTTTCCTCTGAGCAGTGTGTAGTCCCAGAGCCCCACCCCCACCAGGTAAAATGTAGGAGTGGCCTGTAGCCCGTGGGTGAGATCCAGGATCTTAAGGTAGCGAGTCCAACTTGGGAGGACAAGGGTGAGACATGGGCCCTGCCCCCTGGGAGGTTCTCCTTTGGTGAAATGGAGTGCACTCCTGATCCTGGGCCTGCCTAAAAGGTTTTTTTTTTTTTTTTTTTTTTTTTGCAAGGGGTGAATCTCTGGAATTTTCCATCTTCTGCTGTGATTCTGGCATATTAATGGTAGCTGAAATGTGTACAACCTATTCCTCATAGCAGGACAGGGTCCAGCTGGGGCTGGGGCAAAGAACTAGAAAGTATGATACCCACTTATGGAGACCAGGCCCCATGCTAAGAAAGAGTACACTGAATCCTTACAAGGACCCTGTGAGGGACATACTTCTGTATTTTTACCTGCTTCCTGCAGATGAGTAAGTAGAAGCTCAGGGAAGTTTTGTGGTGTGTATGAATTCCCACAGTTTCTAAGTCAATATTGGTTTGTACCTGGTCAACTGGACTCAAAAGTCCCACAGGTGCTGCCCTCTTGGAGCACCTGGAGCAGACTGTTAGATTGATCCCAAAGAAGTATGTATATCCAGTATTCCTATCCTGTGTAGACCCTCCTACATTGCCTTTGGTCTTGCCCAAAAGACGTGTTTTTGTCCAATGGGACATTAGCAGTCAGAGGCTTAACAAATGATACCACATTTCCATATTTGCTTTTTTTTAAACATATTTTTGGGCTGGAGAGATGGCATAGCAGTTAAGGTGTTTGCCGGTGAAGCCTAAGGACCCAGGTTCGATTCTCCAGTATCCATGTAAGCCAGATGCACAAGGTGGTGCATGCATCTGGAGTTTGTTTGAAGTGGCTGAAAGCCCTGGTGCACCTATTCTTTCTCTCTATATCTGCCTGTTTCTCTTTCTCTCACTATGACTAAATTAATAGTTAAAAAAATATTTTTTATTTATTTAGGAGAGATAGAAAGAGAGAGATAGAGAGAATGGGTATAGGTGTGCCAGAGCATTTTGCCACGGCAAACTTCAGATGCATGTGCCACTTTTTACATCTGACTTTATGTGAGTAGGAGAGAATCAAACCCTGGCCTGGCAGACTGTGCAGGCAAGCACCTTTAACCAGGAATCATCTCTCAGATCCCACATTTGTTCTTTTGTAACCTTTCTTCTTGGAAGTATTATATAAAAAATTCTGATTACTTTGCTTGAGGTGTGAGAGAGAGGGAGGAAGGGAAGAAGGGAGAGAGAGAGAGAAAGAGAGAGAGAGAGGCCCTAGCTGTCCCTTCACTCTAGTGGAAGTGGCAGTAAAGATATCCTTTTGAATTTCCAGCCTTAGCCAAAACCATGAAGCAGAAGAACCACTCAGCTGAGCCCAGCCTTTATTGCTCTTTTAAGATCCCGAGTTGTGAGTGATTTGTTATGAAGCAGCAGTAGATTCCTGAACCAGTTCTTCTCAGAAGAGTCAGTGAGTAAGGCTGGGGGATAGGATTAGGAAGTGGTTTCCTTCTTAACTCCTTGCTCTGAAACAAAGCAGACCAAAGCCTCCGTGAGCTTTGTGCACTCCCCCAAGGTTCCTTTTTGGCAGAAGCAAAGGACAGGAAGGCTTGGCAGAGACAGCAAGCAAGCTGGAGTCTTATCCATGTCTGTGTTCTGTTCATCCCAGTTCTTCCCTTTCTTGCTTAGAATCAGGGTGCTTGTGTGACCAGTTGCTAGGCTGTGGAATATGGTGCCCCCATTTTACTCTAAGATAAATTATGCATGCTATTATTATTATATTATTAATTATTTTTTATCTTCCATGCTCTGTAACAATGTGGAGTAACTTGGGCTGGAGAGATAGCTTAGCATTTAGGGCATTTGCCTGCCATGCCAAAGAAACCAGGTTCAATTCCCCAGAACCCACATAAGCCAGATGCAGTGGCTGAAGGTCCTGGCCCACCCATTATCTCCTCCTCTCTCTCTGCCTTTCTCTCCCCCTCTCTCAAATAAAAATAAATTAAAAAAATATTTTTTTAAAAAAAAGAAAGCTGACTTTCTTATGTTCTTAGTACTAATAGCAACTTTTTAAGTGTTTCTTATATGTAAGGCACAGAATGAAGGGTTTTCTTGTTTAAACATGGAGTTTTATGATGTTTGATGAGATGAGACTTTTTTGTTTTGTTTTTTTGAGGCAGGGTCTTGCTATGGCCAAGGCTGACCTGGAATTCACTATGTAGTCTCAGGGTAGCCTCGAACTCATGGCAATCCTCCCAATTCTGCCTCCCAAGTGCTGGGATTAAAGGTGTGTGCCATCATGCCTGGCTGAGATGAGACTTTTCAAAAAATATATTTTTAAAATTTTTATTTATTTATTTATTTATTTGAGAGCAACAGACACAGAGAGAAAGACAGATAGAGGGAGAGAGAGAGAATGGGCATGCCAGGGCTTCCAGCCTCTGCAAACGAACTCCAGACGGGTGCGCCCCCTTGTGCATCTGGCTAACGTGGGACCTGCGGAACCGAGCCTCGAACCAGGGTCCTTAGGCTTCACAGGCAAGCGCTCAACCACTAAGCCATCTCTCTAGCCCTATATTTTTACTTATTTATTTGCAAGCACAGAGAGACAGAGAAAATGAGACACACCACGGCCTCTAACGTCTGTAAACAAACTCCAGATTCATGCACCACTTTGTGCATCTGGCTTTATGTGGGTCCTGAGGAATCAAACCTGGGTTACTAGGCTTTGCAGGTCAGTGCTTTAACTGTTGATCCGTCTCTTCAGCCACTGAAATTTTCTTTCACATATTTAGTGGCCACATGTATTCTCTGTGTATTCTCTGTGTGGTATTCAAATGTCATTTTATGTCATATCTTCTCATAGTATCATGGCCTTAGTGTTACATTTCTTCTAAATTCCTGCTGAGCTTAGTAAAGCTTTTCTTTAAAAAATATTTATCTGTGCGCACACACACACGTGTGTGTGTGTGTGTGTGTGCATGAACATACCAAGGTGTCTTGTTGCTGCAAAGGAATGCCAGATGCATGCACCACTTTACATGAATGATGGAGAATTGAAGCAAGACTGCCAGGCTTTGCAAGCAAATGCCTTTAACTGCTAAACTATCTCTCCATCCTCTCAGCAAAGCTTTTAAATCTCAGCAAAACAAATGAGTGACTAAATAAGTAAAAATGTACAACTACTTCTACTTTGATAGACGGTACAAAGGGTGGAGAAATTCCTTGTTTGACTTCATGGTTCAAAAGTGAATCTCTTGGGCACCATCAGTAATCATTAGGGAAATGCGCAATGAAACAGCAATGAGATAGGTCTTTACACCCATTAGAATGATTATGGAAATCAACTCCAAACACAGAGCTTTGGGGTTGGTTTGGGAAACGGTGGATGGAAGCACTTTCCAAGCATTACCGAGCCACTGAAAAATAAAGCCCACAAGATATTATTGGGACTTCCAGCCAAGATGGCGACCACCTAGCTGCCCTGCAAAATACCTGGGAAAGAAAGATAGATGCAGATCCTAAGGAGAGAGCGACCCCATCATACCTCAAAAATGCCCTGACTGAAACTAAGGAAATTTGGCAAAACAAGCAAAGGTGCTGTTTTCCTGATGAACCAGATACTAGCACAAGGGGGAAGGAGACCAACACAGAGAAAAATCAACTCCTACCTAATCAGAGAGCCAGAGCCTCAGAGGCCCCCAACACCTCATCATTGAAGCAGACCAAAAATGAACCCAACATGGCTCCGGGAAATTTTGCGGAAGAGGGGGCAGAAAGTATGTCAGAGCCACATGTTGGGTCATGATATGCAGAGACATTTATCGTACCAATAACTGTGGGCTAACTCCACAATGCACAACCCATATACCTCAACAAGGAGGGGCCAATGGGGAGGGGGTAGGTCACTGATGAGCCTAATAATGGTACCAAACTGCCTGTATTTGCTGAATAGAAAACTAATAAAAAAAATAAAAAAAGATATTATTGACAAGAATTTATGTTGTAAGTTGGAGAGATGGCTTAGCAGTTAGTGAGCATGCCTGCAAATACAAAGGACCCAGGTTCAGTTCCCCAGTACCCATGGAAATCCAGATGCACAGGTGGTGCATGCATCTGGAGTTTGTTTGCAGCAGCTGGAGGCCCTAGCACCCATTTTCTCTTTCTCTCTCTCTTTCCCTCATTCTCTGTCTCATATAAACAAACAATAAATATTTTAAAAAATACATAGATGGGCTGGAGAGATGGCTTAGCGATTAAGGCATTTGACTGCAAAGCCAAAGGACCTCAGTTCAATTCCCCAGAACCCATATAAGCCAGATGCACAAGGGGGCACACGTGTCAGGAGTTCGTTTGCAGTGGCTGGAAGCCCTAGTGTGCCCATTCTCTCTCTCTCTGCCTCTTTCTCTCTCTCTCAAATAAATAAATAAAAATAAAGTTGAAAAATACATAGACAGGCTTAACATTAAAAAAAAAAAAAGGTGGATGTTATGGGCCTGGGGAGATAGCTCAGTGGTTAAAGGTGCTTGCTTAAAAATTCTGCAGGCCCAGGTTTGATTTCTCAGTACCTATATTGAGCTAGATGCAAAAAGAGGCAAATGCAACTGGAGTTCATTTATAATAGCAAGAGGCCCTAGTGTGCCCCGCCCCCAGACACACACACATAAACAGTGAAAACAAGAATGCACATTGACATATTGGAGACTTACACATCGTTCATGTTCCAGCTGCCATCAGAGAGGACATCAGCATTGAGTGTAAGGGGCGCTTCCTGGGTGCCAGCTAAGGCCTTTGGTCTGTCTGGAGTGGGGACTGTTGCCTATGCTTTGTTCCCAGAAGGTTCATGTACTGGAAAGCTGGTTCCTAGTGTGGTTCTGGTGAGGGTGGAAACTTAAGAGGTGTGGCCTGGAGGGAGGTGGCTGGCTCATGTCCCTTCACAAAAGGGGACAGATGCTGATATCACGGAGTGACTGGATTAGTTCCCACAAAAACGGATGAAGGATATGGTATGGGGTTTTGGAGTTCGGGAAGAGCTTATAAATCCCAACTTTTGGGTTCTTGTCTATTTTTAGAAAAAAAAATGGTGCTGGAGAGATGGTTTAGCGGTTAAGGTGCTTTCTAGGAAAGCCAAAGGACCCAGGTTTGATTCCCCAATACCCATGTAAAGTCAGGTGCACAAAGTGGTGCATGTATCTGGAGTGTGTTTGTAGCGGCTGGAGGCTCTGCATGCCCATTCTCTCTGTCTTTGTCTCTTCTATCTCTCTCTCTGCTTGCAAGTACATTAAAAAAAATTTTTTTTTCCAAGGTAGGGTCTCACTCTAGCCAAGGCTGACCTGGGATTGATTGTGTAGTCTCAGGCAAACTCATGGCAATCTTCCTGGCTCTGCCTCCAGAGTGCTGGAATTAAAGTCATTTGCCACCATACCCTGCTAAAATTTTTTTAAATAAAATAAAATATTGAAATAAACAGACTGAGAAGGATAGATTATAGATCATTACATTTATTTATTTTTTATTTTTATTTTTTGGGTTTTTGAGGTAGGGTCTCACTCTAGTCCAGGCTGACCTGGAATTCACAATGTAGTTTAGGGTGGCTTTGAGCTCATGGTAGTCCTCCTAACTCTGCCTCCCGAGTGCTGGGATTAAAGGCATAAGCCACCACACCCGGCTGGATCATTATATTCATTTAGAGGAGTTTATGAATCCAGGGAGGGGCCTAGAGCAAGTATATACACCCATGTGGAGGCAGGACCTTGGCGCCCATGTGGACAGCTAAGCTTGGGAGTGGAGGGAAAATGTGAAGGGGGCTTGCCAGGGAAATTGTAAAAAAGGTCAGGGTTTGAAAAGAAAGCCAAGAGATAATAGGAGAGTACTAAAATGAGAAGTAAAAAAATACTCCCCCCACTTTTCCAGTGACCTGGAGAGCCCTGGCTGCTAGAATGGAGGAAGGCCTTACCACTACAGGGACCCTGAGGTTCAGGCAAGGCAAAATAAATAGCCAAGGAGAGGGCCTTGTCCACTTGGTAAGCCCCTCTTTGTAGTTTACTGGGGGTGAGATTTACCCTCAGGCCTAGGTGAGAGAGAGCTGATTGGATTAGACTTAGCAGGCTGGCCCCCAAAGAGGCCAGCATACCTGATTAAAGAATGCTGTCCCTATATCCCCATCAGATAGGCAAGTTCATATTCTCTCCTGAGTATCTTTTCTGTATGACTCTTGCTCTCTTGGTACCAGCCACTATAAGACCCTCACCAAGAGCTGAGCAAATATTGGCATCATGCTCTTGAATCTCCAGAAAGGTGAGCTAAATACACCTCAATTTTTTTCTTTTGCTATTTTTTTTTTTTTTTTCTCTCAAGGCAGGGTCTTACTCTAGCCCAGGCTGACCAGGTATTCACTTTGTAGTCCTAGGCTGGCCTCAAACTCACAGCGATCCTCCTACCTCTGCCTTGAAAGTGCTGGGATTAAAGGTGTGCACCACCACGCCTAGCTAAACCTCACTTTTTAAAAAAACAAATGGACTCAGATTTAGAATTTCTGTAATAGCAACACAAAACAAATCAAAAGAATGATAGTGTGATCACAAAAAATCTGAACGTAGCTCTCACTGGGCGAAAATTTAGCAAAGGTGAAAACGTAGGAATCTTGATCCTTCGTGGAACCACTATTCCACAAAACCAAAGCTTAGTTTATGCTATGATCTTATAAATGTTCGTTGAATAAGTGGGGCAGTAAGAAGGTACAGGGATACCCAATGGAGAGCCATGGACAGGTCAGAGGGCATCGTACAGGAGGACCCCACTAATGTTTGCTGACTGCCGGAATAAAAGGATGGCGGACTCTGTCGAAGGATTAAACCGGGCAGATGTGAGAAATGAATTACATCACAGTGATGTGTCATGCCCTGGGCCTCTTGCACAGTGTTCAGTGTCCAGGGCCACTTCTGTCACCCATGTGCATGCATGCACACCCTAGCACACCTGCACACACTCACACATCTTGCATTCCTCTGAGGAACTTTAGGAAATCCTCAGAAGGAGGTGTTTTCCCTAATGTCCCTTAGCAGTTGTTGGCCAGCCTAGCGACTGGGTACCCAGCACTGTGCTGAACGCGGGGGCTCGTTCTTGGGGACCATGGGAACTCGGGTTCAGGGCAAGCCCACTGAACTCCAAGTGGACTTGTTTGGAGCTCATCAGAAACTCCACGGAGACCTGGCTTCAGTTCAGACATCTTTGAGGAAGACAGAAAACAATCACATGGTACTAATTACAGCAGGGAAACACTGTGATGACAGGGACATTACATGAAGAATAACTGGCTGGCTTCTTGGGATCTATCTCTCTGGCTCTGGTCTCAGCCAAGCCCGGGCAGTGACTTGGTGACACCAGCAGGCAGATCCAAGAAAGCCCATGGCCTCACTCCCTGTTGGGTGGTGACCCTGCGGTGACAACGGACTGACCAGGGCTAATCCCAAATTCTCCTCGCCATCCCCCTCACCCAACACACACACACACAGGGGCTTTCTTTGGCCTGAAACAAAATGCCAAGAGACCAAATCCTGCAGCCCCTGTCTGTCCTTTGACTCTCAGAGATGAGAGTAGGGCAGCTTCAAGGGCCAAAGGAAGGTCTTGGGGTCACAGCGTTGGTGGTTTACAAGGTAACTTGAGTGGGTTGTTTTCTAAATTCTCTTCTGCCACGACCCCCAGTGCTGTCTTTTCTTTTGTACTCTGGTCTGCATCTATCAGGAAGGGCTTGCTTGGGACCTGCTTAGGGAATGGATTCTGTACCCTCATCCTCTACGTAAGGATTCCCTGGGAACCATTATCTGATTCATGGCCCTCCCCACCCCAGAGGAAGGAAGTTAGTGTTAGAAAAAGCAGGAAAGAAATGAGAGAGACAAGACTAGGTTCAGCAGCAGAGACGGGCTTTATTCAGGGAAAGCCTGAGAGGCGCTCTGACCAGGCATGCTAGAAGCCATTCCCTTACAGACTTATAAACATATGGGGCTGTGGGATTATTGGAATTCTTTGGTTGCAAGGCTGTCCACCTTGCCTCGGGGCTTGGGCCACTTCAGGGAAGTGATAGTCAAACAGGTGGTCTGGGCCACGCCAGGAAAGTGATAATGGGTAGGGGTGGTCTGGGTCACTCCTGGGAAACAGAGTTACAGTGAAGTGACAGAGTCCAAAAAAGGAGACGTTCTGGTTCTAACAGGTAGAAAGGAAGGAAAAGAAGAGAAAGAAGTATGAAGGAAGGGAGAGAGGGAAAGCTGGAGAGAAGGAAAAAAGTGCAAGAGGAAAAACAATTAACTAATCACTGTTAATGTGGGAAGTTAAATTAATGTGGCACAGTATTTATGGAATACCAGGCGATGTCTGTGGGTTCGAGTCCTGTGCATGACGCAGCTACTCAACCATAGTCTCAATGGCCAGCTATATCCCTACATAGAGACAGGGCTGTGTGAGCTCGGACCTCCATGACACAGCACAGGGCCAGGTTAAAGTTTAGCTCTGGCCAGGCGTGGTGATGCTTGCCTTTAATCCCAGCACTTGGGGGGAACTTGGGAGGCCAAGACAGGAGGATCACCATGAGCTCAGGGCCACCTTGAGACCACAGAGAGAAATCATACCTCCAAAAGCCAAAAAAAAAAAAAAAAAGGTCTGGAGAGAGAATGTGGTGGTTTGATTCAGGTGTCCCCCATAAACTTAGCTGTTCTGACTGCTAGGCTCCCAGCTGATGGAGATTTGGGAATTAACACCTCCTGGAGGCAGTGTATTGTTGGGGGTGGGCTTATGGGTGTTATAGCCAGTGTCCCCATGCCAGTGTTTGGCACACTCTCCTATTCCTGTTGTCCACCTGGTGTGGGCCAGTGGGTGATGTCCACCCTCTGCTCATGTCATCATTTTCTTTGCCATTATGGAGCCAAAATAACCCCCTTTTTCCCCACGAGTTGCTCTTGGTCAGGTGATTTCTCCCAGCAATGTGACCCTGATTGCAACAGATGGCTTAGCGGTTAAGGCATTTGCTTGCAAAGCCAAAGGACCTCAGTTTGATTCCCCAGGACCCACATAAGCCAGCTGCACAAGGTGGTACATGCGTCTGGAGTTCGTTTGCAGTGGCTGGAGGCCCTGGCACATCTACTCTCTCTCTGTCTCTGTTTCTTTCTCACTCTTTCAAATAAATAAAAATTTTAAAAACATAGCTGTTTTTGTTTGCTTTTAAAAAATATTTTTTAAAATTATTTACTTATTTATTTGAGAGAGAGGAAAAGGGAGGGAGAGAATAGGCACATTAGGGCCTCCAGCCGCTGCAAATGAACTCCAGATGCATGTGCCACCTTGTGTATCTGGCTTATTTGGATCCTGAGGAATTGAACCTGGATCCTTTGGCTTTGAAGACAAATGCCTTAACTATTAGACTATCTCTCCACCCCGCTTACTTTTTTTTTTTTTTTTTGAGATGATCTCTTACTCTGTAGCCTAAGCTGGCTTGGAACTCCTGGCAATCCTCCTGCCTCAGCCTCCCGAGTACTGGAATTACAGGTATGTGTCACCAGCCCCCACTCAGCTCTGTTTGGTCCACCTATGGCATACACTCACCTTGCACCAGGCTGCAGGCCCATGGCTGCTAATGCAAGTGGGCCCTTCAGCGACCACGCGGCCCCCAGTGGTTGTGGGACTTTGGTTCCCAGTTGCATCGAAACCTGGCTGGTGTCCCTCGTTTTGCCAGCCACTGTGTTTTCAATGTGTCATTTCATTTAATCCTCGCACCTGTTGAGAAGGGGTGACCCTTCATACCCTTGTGTTTTGGATAGGTCCTTGGGGTTCAGGGAGGTCAGGGGTCTTGTCCGTGCTCACACCTCTGCTAACTGAGCTTTGTGTACTGCAGTGCATCAGCACCGCAGGCCCCTAGTGGTCTGATCTCTGCCTGGGTTCTCAGGCTTGTCTGATGAGCAGGAACGAGGTGCATCGTGGGAGCCCCCCTTCCTCTGAGCACAGACCTTGTCAGCTTTTTCCCAGGCCACAAAGACAGGGCTTGTCCAGGCCCCCAAGGCTCAGCTCAGGATAAACATACCAGTCTGTGCTGGGTGCCTGTGGCACTGCCTCCCTCCACATGGCAACAGGTGGTGTGGCCATAGGCATGAGGAGCAGCTGGGCTGTGGTCTGTTGGCCCCTGTGCCCTGGCCAGTCGAGGTAGTGTTTATAGCTATTATCCGATGGTATGCTTGGCCCCAGATCCATTCTGCAGAGCCTAAGGACTGCCTTCACAGATGGTCTTTTTATAAAAAAATTTGTTTTGTTTATTTTTATTTATTTATTTGAGAGTGACAAAGAGAGAGAGAGAGAGGGAGAATGGGGGTGCCAGGGCTTCTAGCCACTGCAAACGAACTCCAGACACATGCGCCCCCTTGTGCATCTGGCTAACGTGGGTCCTGGGGAATCGAGCCTCGGAAACCAGTGTCCTTAGGCTTCACAGGCAAGTGCTTAACCGCCAAGCCATCTCTCCAGCCCATGGATGGTCTTTTTGCTCCTCCCGATGCCGCCCTGTACAAGCCGGAAGGGAAAGACTGGACGGAGATGTGGCGAGAGGCAGGGAACCCCACCTGGCCCCTGTATACATTTCTCATGAATGCTTTATTTGGACCCGTGAAGCAACCCAGGTTGGTAGGTTTCATTACTCATTTTCTGGGTAAAACAGGCTTAAGGGCTGAAGCCGCCAGCCGAGGTCACATGGGCAGGGACATGCAAGCCTGGGCTTTGCCCTCGGAGTGGCTGGCTAAAAGTCGGGATGTTTTCCACTGCGCCTCACCTCTTCCATGGCGCTTCCCTGGCTCGGCGGGAACAGCGGTGCGCAGCTATCCTTGGGGGCAGCAAAGCTATGTGCTCTTCTTTTTCTACCCTGTCTAAGCCGGACAGGCCACGTAGCACAGCCTTGCAGCTCAAGGCAGGGCTTCCATCCCACTCACCTGCCAGCCTTGCTGGTCGATTGAGTCAGCAGCCACAGCAAGGCTAGACCTATCTTCTTGGGCCAAAGGTCGCTTTGGGTCTGGGGAGAGGACTCAGCAGTTAAAGGCGCTTGTTTACAAAGCCTGATGCCCTGGGTTCAATTCCCCAGGGCCCGCAGAAAGCCAGATGCATGAAGCGGCACACGTGTCCGCAGTTCTTACGCAGCAAGGAGAGAGGCCCTGGCGGTCTCTTTCTCCCTAGTATACATACGCTCGCGTACACGGACGTGTCCAGTTTGTAGTCCTGCCTGGCTGAAGTTGCCAGCACTGGCCACTTTTTGGCTTGCTTTTCTCTGTCATAAGGGACAATGGAATCCGAGCCCAGGGCCAGCTTTACTAACTGCTTGAGTTGACAGAAATAACACCGACAGTCATCCCAAAATGCGAATTGCGATTTGGAGACTTCTCTGGATGTTTTCTGTACTCCTCCGATTAGATCCCCACCCCAGCCCTTCTGGAGAAGCTAAAAATCCCTGTCCCCATCTGACAGATGAGGGACCAGCAAGTGCCAAAGGCCAACTACCATGTGTTAGAGGCTCAGCGGTCTCCACCCATCCCCTCCTCCACACTCTCTCCCACCAACCTGCCCATGGTAACCCTGGGACTCTGCAGACTGTCTCCTGATATAGGATAACTGAGTGAGACCCTACCTTGAAAAATCAAAAAAAAAAAAAAAAAATCCTTCAGGTTTCCCTTCATGGAGGGGAGCTAAAACTTTTTGATGCTAATATTTAAACCAGGCAACAGTGTTTCATAATATTACTTTGACACGTGGACTGGCAAACTATGGCCTATAGGCTGAATTGAGCCCAGAATAAAATCTGTTGTATTGTTGAAATGAAGCAAAACTTGACTGGATCACAGCCACACCCACTTACTCACATTATGTCACTAAACCATGGTAATTCCCTCCCCCTTCACTTTCCCCTTCACAACTCCCCTGCCCGTCAGTCTGTTTTTTATTTTGTCATGATTTTTACCTCCTATTATGATGGTCTTGTGTATGTAGTGTCAGGCACTGTGAGGTCATGGATATCCATGGATATTTTGAGTCTGAAGGAACACATTGTAAGGAGTCCTACCCTTTCTTTGGCTCTTACATTCTTTTTTTAAATTAATTAATTTATTTTTTATTAACAACCTTCATGATTGTAAACAATATCCCATGGTAATACCCTCCCTCCCCCCACTTTCCCCTTTGAAATTCCATTCTCCATCATACCCCCTCCCCATCTCAATCAGTCTCTCTTTTAATTTTGATGTCATGATCTTTTCCTCCTCTTATGATGGTCTTGTGCAGGTAGTGTCAGGCACTGTGAGGCCATGAATATCCAGGCCATTTTGTGTCTGGAGGGAGCACATTGTAAGGAGTCCTACCCTTCCTTTGGCTCTTACATTCTTTCTGCCACCTCTTCCACATTAGATACTGAACCTTGAAAGGTATGATAGAGATATTGCAGTACTGAGCACTGTGGTCATTTCTTTCCATCATCATGATACCTTCTGAGTCATCCGAAGGTCACTGCCATCTGAAAAGAGAAGATTCTCTAGCAAAAGTGAGAGTAGCATTAATATAAAGGTGTGAATATTAATAGAAGTGCTTACTGGGCAGTTTTATGAGCATAGTATATACATTTAGCCAGACAACAGCAGATGTTACACTTCTAGGGCTCATGACTATCCCTGTTTTAAGTTTTCAGTATTAGGGATGTATTCCCTCCCATGGAGCAGGCCTCCAGTCCAATTAGAGGGCAATTGGTTTCCCCCATGACAGACATGCCACTATTACACCCGTTGGTTCATTTGGCCTGCCTGGCCAAACATAAGGCTTTCAGTGTCCACTGTTGAGTATCTTCACTGGTGATTTTTCTCTCTCCCATTGAACTGCATGCAGAATGGCTTCTTCCAGCTTTCTGTCAGCTGGCCTACATGGAGTAGGTTATCAGCTCAGTTCCAGCAGGATTTCTCAGTGGCCTTGCAGCCCAAGTATATGGTGTCTTCAGCAACAGGGTCTTACCATCTATTTCTGGTGGGAAACCAAGGGCCTCAGCAATGGCCTATAATGTTTTGGGGGCATCCGGGACCTCCCTGGCCAACAACTCACTGGAAGGTATCCCATCCCTGGCACTGAAAATTTTCTAGCAACAATCTACAGCTTCTGAGTGTTCCATTGTCCAAAAAAGTAGGATTCCATATGATTTATTTATATCCTCTTAGATTTTGCTTAGCCTTCCCTCCACCTTTCCTTTACTCAATCTCTTCCCCTGACTTCATTTTGGGCCTTTTCACTCCCATTAATCTATTCTTCTATTTACATATATACAGTACCATTCTATTAAGTACCCCCTCCCTTCCTTTCTCCTCCCTTTATATCTCTTTTCTTGGCTCTTACATTCTTACTGCCACCTCTTCAGCAATGGACCTTGAGCCTTGGAAGGTATGATAGAGATGTTTCAGTGCTGAGCACTCCTCTGTCTTTTCTTCTCCACACTATGGTGCATTTTGAGTCATCCCAGAGGTCACCACCATCTGAAAAGAGAAGCTTCTCTAACCAAAAGTGAGAGTAGCATTAATATACTGGGATGAACATTAGGGGAAATGCTTGCTGGGCAGTTTGGTGAGCATCATGTATGCATTTAGCCAGACATCAGCAGACATCATACCCCTAGGGCTCATGTCATAGGTTTTCAGTATCAGGCATGTATTCCCTCCTGTGGAGCGATCCTCCAGTCCAACTAGAGAGCAGTTGGTTTCCCCCATAACAGACATGCTACTATTGCAACTGTTGGCTCTTTTGGCCTGGCTGGCTAAACTTATGATTTGCAGTATCCACTGTTGTTTATCTCTACTGACAAGTTCTGTCTCCCATTGAGCTGCATGCAGCATAGCTTTTTCCAGCTTTCTGTCAGCTGGTCTACAGGAAAGAGGTTTTCAGCTCAGCTCTAGCAAGATTCCTCAGTGACCTTGCAGTCCAAGCATGTGGAGTCTTCAGCAGTAGGGTCTTACCATCTATTCCTGGTAGGAAACCAAGAGCCTTTGCAATGGGAAATTTTTTTTTTTTAAGATTTATTTTTAGGGGCTGGAGAGATGGTTTAGCTGTTAAGTACTTGTCTGTGAAGCCTAAGGACCCCAGTTTGAGGCTTGATTCCCCAGTACCCATGAAAGCCAGATGCACAAGGTGATGCATGCATCTGGAGTTCATTTGCAGTGGCTGGAGGCCCTGATGCATCCATTCTATCTCTCTGTCTCTTTCTGTGTCTGTCACTCTCAAATAAATAAATAAAAATATAAATAAATTTTAAAGATTTATATTTATTTATTTATTAGAGACAGAGAGGGAGAGAGTGTGAGAATGGGTGCACCAAGACCTCTAGTCACTGCAAATGAACACCAGATGCTTGTGCCACCATGTGCATCTTACCTGGGACTTGGAGAATTGAACCTGGGTCCTTGGGCTTTGCAGGCATGCAGACAGAAAGAGAGTGAGAATGGGCATGTTAAGGCCTCCTGCCACTGCAAATAAACTCCAGACTTCATTTTCTCCCTGCTATAATGCACGCCTTGTGTAGGGAGCATCAGCCACTGTGATGTCATGAGTGCCATGGAATTTTGTGTCTGGAAGGCAGTACTGCAAAGCCCTCCTCCCCTTCCTTTGGCTCTTACATTCTTTCCACCACCTCTTCTGCAATGAGTTTCCCTGAATATGTTTCACACTCAGTTGATTGAATCAGCAAGATCCAAAACCCACAGATATAAAGGGCTGACTCTGTTTCTGTGTGTCTATATATGGATGCACCTGTCTTCTTTCCTTCCTTCCTTTTTTCCTTCCTCCATCCCCTTCCTTCTTCCCTCTCTCCCTCCTTCACTATCTATCATCTATCTATTCGTGTATGTCTTATATTAAGTTTTTTTGAACAATACATAAAAAAATTACTTGGCTTAGCAGTTAAGGTACCTCCCTGCAAAGCCAAAGGGTCCAGGCTCGACTCCCCAGGATCCATGTAAGCCAGATGCACAATGTGACACATGCATCTGGAGTTCATTTCCAGTGGCTAGAGGCCCTGGTGTGCCCATTCTCATCCTCTCTCTCTCTCTCTCTCTCTCTCTCTCTATGCCTCTTTCAAATGAATAAATAAAAAAAATTAATGTCAGGGAACTAGGAAGCTAAAAATATGTGTACAAAATGTTTTAAGTTTTATGCCATGTGTATGTATGTGTGTGTGCATATATATATATACACACACATACATATACACATATCTGTCTTAGGAAAATTAAGTGCAAGGGGAAAATATCAAGTCATTTTCCAGGCAATTCAGAAGTCATTGTTAATCACACTTTTCTTGGCCATCACAGCATCACAAGCTCATTTTAGCAGCATGAAACACTGTACAAAAGGAGGTGCTTGTGCTTTTCTCCAGTGGCCTTCCTAGCACACGTTGGGTACTGTCCTTGGCCTACAGTGCCTTCCCAGGCAGCTTGCTTTGTTCACACAACCCCTGGAGGAACATCTTCCGATGAGCCTAAGTTTCTAGGTGAGGAATTTGAGGCTCAAGGAGTTTGAGTGATGGCAAGAACTGCTCATATAGAATCTTCTTATCTGTGACTCTAAACTGTCCTTTTCTTTTGCCTCTAGCGTTCCCTCAACATGCCAGACAGGGATTTTCAAGGACAATGTCCTGGGAACTGAGCTAGTCAGAGGAATGAGTATGTTCAGTGACAGAAGGGGGATCCAGCCATTGTTGTTTCCCTGTTGGAACATTTAACTTGTTTATTTGCAAGTTAAGGAGAGAAAGAGAGAATAATACAGAGAGAGAGGGAGAGAGGGAATGAGAATGAGAATGGGCACACCAGGGCCTCTTACCACTGCAAACAAACTCCAAATGTATGCATCACCTTGTGCATCTGGCTTTAGGTATGTACTGGGGGATCAAACCCAGGCTGTCAGGCTTTAACTGCTGAGCCATCTTCCCAGTGGGCATTGTTGGGTTTTGAACCAGTTGCTGACTGGTCAGAGTCATGCCCCTCAGTATTGGGCCCTGAGTAGCTCATGAGGCCTGGAGAGAAATGAGATGTGGCTTGGGAGGCGAGAGGCCCTGGTCAGGAGGTCATCACCCTGCCCTGCCCTGCCCTCGGTTTCTCACACCAACCAAGGGGTCAGGGGGGAAGGGACTTTATGGCCGAGGGGATTTATGACCAAGATAACAGTTTGTACTCTGAGCTGCCGGCCTGAACCACCCAGGGAGCAGTTTAACACACACCTCTGCAGCCCCTAAATGGGGTTTCCAGCTGGAGCTCTGGGGCCCACCCTGTGGCCAGAGCCTGGGATGGCCCCATCTCCCATCTGTGCAGAAGCCGTGGGCAGGAAGGGGGGGGGTGATGTAGCCTGTTCCTGGGAACCCTCCATGAACCCCAGAAAAGAGACAGCAGAGTGAAGAGACTCCTTAGTAGGGGACCAACTTCAAGTAGAGGTCAGCTCTGCACCCCCAACGGCCTGAAGAGCAAGCAGTGGAACCCCACACTGCTCCCCCATCAGGAGGCTGTTCATGCCCCGAGGGCCAGCATTTCACATAGACTTGCTGCCTTTGCTCTCCTTCCAAGTCAGGCTCTGTCCTCTGAAGGAATAGGGAATGTCTTTACTTCTCACCCAGGTCTACTTGACATCTCTGAAGAAAGAGCTTGTGAAGGCACTGTGAGCCCAACATGCTCACATTTGCACTGCCCATGGCTTCCCTCTTCTCCCATCTCCTTGTCCCCAGGCACTGGGTCCTCCCTGGCACCCATCTCTTAAGCCAGAAACACGAACAACTATTTGACGTAATCATCATCTCTTAGTCCCCAGATCTTGCCAATACCTTCTTTAAAAACACTTCCTGGGCTGTGAGATAGCTTAGCAGTTAAGGTGTTTGCCTGCGGAGCCACAGGATATAGGTTCGACTCTCGAGGACCCATGAAAAGCCAGATGCATATGTGTCTGGAGTTTGTCTGCAGTGGCTGGAGACTCTGGCGTGTCCCTTCTTTCTCTGTCTCTCTTCTCTCTCTCTGCTTGCAAATAAATAATTTTTTTTTTTGAAAAAGGGGCTGGGGAATGGGAATGGTGTAGAGGTTGAGGTACTTGCCTGCAAAGCCAAAGGACCCAGGCTCGATTCCCCAGGACCCACATAAGCCAGATGCACAAGGGGGCGCATGCGTCTGGAGTTAGTTTGCAGCAACTGAATGCCCTGGCACACCCATTCTCTCCCTCTGTCTCTCTACCCCCCCCTCAAGTAAATCAAACAAATTAAAAAAAAAAAAAGAACTTAAAAAATACTTCCTGGGGCTGGAGAGATGGCTTAGCAGTTAAGCGCTTGCCTGTGAAGCCTAAGGACCCCGGTTCGAGGCTTGGTTCCCCAGGTCCCACGTTAGCCAGATGCACAAGGGGGCGCACGCGTCTGGAGTTCGTTTGCAGAGGCTGGAAGCCCTGGCGTGCCCATTCTCTCTCTCTCCCTCTATCTGTCTTTTTCTCTGTGTCTGTCGCTCTTAAATAAATAAATAAATAAATAAATAAATAAATAAATAAATAAATTTAAAAAAAATACTTCCTGAATCTAGAAACTTCTGCCTATTTCTGCCACTCTCACCTGGCTCCCAGTGGCAGCCACCTCCCCTGGAAACATACATCTGGACGCATTGTTCCCTCTTCTGTCCATCCTCATTGCCTGGAGCTGTGGCTACTGGATGCCTGATGGAGCTGCAAGGGAGCATGGAGGTCCTTAGCAAATGAGAGGAATCTCCCTACAGTATCAACATAGCTCAAAAATCTCGACAACTGGGCTGGAGAGATGGCTTAGCGGCTAGGGTGTTTGCCTACAAAGCCAAAGGACTCAGGTTTGATTCCCCAGGACCCATAAAAACCAGATGCATGCATGCATCTGGAGTTCATTTGCTGCAGCTGGAGGCTCTGATGGGCCCATATTCATATTCTCTCTCTCAAATAAATAAATAAAAATAAAACATATTTTTTAATTATTTATTTTTATTTTTGTAATCAGTGAATACATTCAAGTTGGTACCATTGTTAGCCTCCTCCCTATCCTCCCCCCTCCATTGGGACCCTCCTTGTTGGGGTATATGGGTCGTGCATTGTGGGGTTAGCCATTAGTTTCGGGTAGGAGGCAACGTCTCTGTGTGTCATGACCAAATGTGTGGCTCTGACATTCTTTCCTCTCCCTCTCCCGCAAATTTCCCTGAGCCATGTTGGATTCATATTAAGTCTGCTGCCGTGTTGAGATCTTGGGCCCCTCTGTGTCTCTGGATATCTGGTTTGGTGGGAAATGATTGTTCTCTGTCCTTCACTGTTGTGCTGGTTCCTGGTTCACCAAGAAAACAGCATTCTTGTATGTTTCCCCAATTATTCTTAGTTTCAGCTAGAGCCCTTTTGAGGTGATGCGCATACAAGTGCAATAGTGGCACATAAAAATAAAATATTTTTAAAAAATCTTGATGACAAATCAGCAGTTTCACATTCAAAAACATAATATTTGATGGAGCCACATGAACGCTCTCATAGAGTGTAGATAGGTTAATGGAGTGTATTCTTTGTTAAGATGGTGACTTTGTTGTACGTGTGCATATTTATTATATATATGCATACATGTGCATTCCTCAGAGTTCTACATATACACGGAACAATAGGATAAGGGTGTAGAAATAGATATGTGAGATCGAGTTATAGACTTTTTTTCCCCCAAGGTAGGGTCTCATTGTAGTCCAGGCTGACTTGACTGGAGCTCACTATGTAGTCTCAGGCTGGCCTCAAACTCCAGTGATCCTCCTACCTCTGCCTTCTGAGTGCTGGGTTAAAGGTGTGTGCCACCAGGCCAGGCAAAAATGGAGTTTTGTGGTGCTAGATGCTAGCAAGTCCAAATTCTACTGGCTAGACCGATAGGCTGGAGGCCCAGGGAAGAGCTAATGTTGTAGCGGGGCTCTGGAAATAAACTGGAAAATTCCTTTTTTCACCAGGGTCCATGCCATGAGTCCTGTCCCCTCTCCGCTTTCAGGTCTTTAACTTACTGGAGCCCTCTGGTGGTGGAGCCTCCGGGATGAGAGGTTCAAGGTCATCCATAGCTACATAGCAAGTTCAAGGCCAACCTGTGGTCTGAGAAACATAAGACCCTGTTTTAAAAAAAAAAAGACTGGGTGTGGTAGCACACGCCTTTAATCCCAGTACTTAGGAGGCAGAGGTAGGAGGATCGCTGTGAGTTCAAGGCCACCCTGAGACTACAGAGTGAATTCCAGGTCAGCCTGGGCTAGAGGGAGACCCTACCTCAGAAAATTAAAGTGCTTTGTACTCAACTCTACCACCATAGTCATGTGTCTCTTAGCTACAAAGACAGCAAAACAACAGAATGGCTGACGGTCATGTGTATGATGGAGGGCAAGCTCCAGATGCATGTGCCATTTTGTGCATTCCCTGAGCTGTGGTGGGTGAGTTTTAAGTCTACTTCAGTGATGAGCTCTCAGGAGCCTCTGGATATCTGCTTTGGGAGGTGTTGAGTGTCCTCAGGGTCTGTTCCTTCACCCTGGCGCTCACCACGGAAGCAGCACTCTTGTTCCCCACTTTTGTGGTTTTCCTGGGCTTTGACTGAGGTGTGAGGGCTGGTTTACTTACTTGGGTTCGCTACCTTTCTAAACTTAAAAAACATTTTTTAAATTTTTTTTTTTTGATTTTTGAGGTAGGGTCTCACTCTAGCCCAGGCTGACCTGGAATTCACTATGGAGTCTCAGGGTGGCCTTGAACTCATGACGATTGTCCTACCTCTGCCTCCTGAGGGCTGGGATTAAAGGGGTGTGCCACCACGCCTGG
Source organism: Jaculus jaculus (assembly GCF_020740685.1). Classification (NCBI taxonomy): domain Eukaryota; kingdom Metazoa; phylum Chordata; class Mammalia; order Rodentia; family Dipodidae; genus Jaculus; species Jaculus jaculus. Next base: position 27,269,346 of record NC_059107.1, read on the forward strand.
CTTATTTTTTTTTATTTATTAACTTATTTGAGGAGTGTGAGACACAGAGAGAGAGACAGAGAAAGAGAGAGAGAGAGAGAGAGAGAGGGAGGAAAGGAGGGAGGAAGAGAGAGAGAGAGAGAGAGAGAGGGAGAGAGAGAGAGAGAGAGAGAGAATGGACATACAGGGCCTCCAGCCACTGCAAAGGAACTCCAGCCACATTCACCAGCTTGTGCATCTGGTTTATGTGTGTACTGTGCCTTAACTGCTAAATCATCTCTCCAGCCTCTGTATGTCTCTTTGAGAAAATGCAAAGTTAGGGAAAATCTAGTCAGCTAGATCTGCTTTTGGGGAGAAAGTTTTGATAGAAGTGAAGCAACATGCCATGTACCATGAATGTGAATTCCCCAAGTCCCACCATTTTTCTCTGCCTGGCTTTCTTCATCTTACAAAAGGAAAATAATAGGGGCTGGAGAGATGACTTAGCAATTAAGGCATCTGCCTGTGAGCCCTAAGGACCCAAGTTCGATTCCCCAGGACCCATGTAAGCCAGATGCACAAGGGGTGCATGCATCTGGAGTGCATTTGCAGTGGCTAGAGGCCCTGGCATGCCCATTCTCTCTCTCTCAAAAATAAATAAATAAAAAATATATTTTTAAAAGGGAAATAATATACTACCTACCTGGTGGGGTGCAGTGGGGTCCAAGTAAGGCATGCACACAAGTGTTTGGCATGGTGTCTCAAAATGTCAGTTTTCTGTATCCTCCAGTCTCTCCCCTCCTCCTTCTTCATACTTGAGAGACAAAGTTTACAATGTGATGTCATACCTAGCTCTCCTCAGCATTCTCCAGCTCAAGTTTTATTTTTGTACATATGTTTGGTGTGCATGCATATTTATATACGCTTGAACACATGTGTGAAAGGTGTACGTGCATTTGTGTATGCAGGCAGGTGGAGGCCAGAAGTCAATGTCAGGGGTCTTCCTCAGTTATTCTCCACATTGTGTTTTTTTTTTTTAATATTTTATTTATTTATCTGAAGTGTGAGAAAGGCAGATAGAGAAATAGAGAATGGGCACACCAGGGTCTCTAGCCATTGCAAGTGGACTCCAGACTCATGCACCCCCTTGTGCATCTGGTTTATGTGAGTCCTAGGGAATCGAACTGGGGCTCTTAGGCTTCACAGGCAAGCGCCTTAACCGCTAAGCCATTTCCCCAGCCCGTCCACATTGTTTTTTGAGGCAAGATCTCTCACTGACCCTACAGCTCACCAATTCAGTTAGATTTTCTGGCCAGTGAACTTCAAGGATTTCCTGTCTGTGTCTTTCCAGTGCTGGAATCATAGGCATGTACTACCAGTTCCGGCTGGTTTGTTTTTGCTTTTTTTTTTTTTTTTTGAGATAGGGTTTCGCTGTTGTCCAGGCTGACCTGGAATTCAGTTTTGGCATTTTTATGTGGGCGTGGGGATATAAGCTCAGGTCCCTCTTGTTTGTGCAGAAAACACTTTACCCACTGAGTTATCTCCCAAGGTCTACCTCAGCCTAGTTTTAATATAAACACCTCTTGGCCTTGTTGCTACTACCCCTCTGGTCTCATACTTGGGCATAGAATAGCCCTCCCCAATTTCTCTTACCTCCACAGGGACACCACTCACTGAACTTTTTGCTCCTGTTCGGATGATTGCTTTGTCTTCAAGGGACCAAAGACAAATTCTGACCTGGCTATTGATATATCGTCTCATGATACTCAGAGATGATGAAAAATATCTCCCTGAGAGATGGGAAGGCGAGAGACCTACGAGGCTACACACACACACACACACACACACACACACACACACACACACACACAGAGACACTCAACAGGGACACATGATAGGGTGTGATACAACCTAGGAGTTTTGATGAACCTGAGTTCAAATCTTGGCTCTGCCATTTTTGGGGACTAAGTGCTTTGGGGGATATTGCCTCCTCTTCTGAGATTCAATGCCTTTATCTGGAAAATGGGAAGAACATTGTCCACCTCACAGGCTTTTGTGAGATAGGACAGAAATGGTTTGGACAAGGTGTCTGACACATAGTAAGCACTATGCAAATACTAATTCCAGAATTCTCTGGAAAAATATCTGATTGGGAAAGGAAGCTCTAAAGTGTGTCAATTGGGGTTATGTCAATGAATTTGGAGCTCCAGTAAAAGGGTCTGGTAGGAGAGTCATGGTGGGTAAATCGACTGATTCATTCGTTCATTAGCTTCTTCCTTCCTTTCTTAAGTCAGCTTAACTGACATATGATTTACATACCATAAACTGCACCCACTTAAAGGGAACAATCTGATGAGTTTTGACAGATGTATGTAGCCATGAAACCACGGCCACGATCAAGATACTGAAACATGTCTATCACCCCAAGGGTCCCCCAGGGCCCTGCTACAGTCCATCCCTCCCTCCATCCCATCCCCAGAAAACCACTGAGCTGCTGTCTGTCACTCTGGATTAGTCTGTGTATTCTGGAGTTTTATACAAACACGAGCACGTATATACTTTTGTGTCTGGCCTCTTCCCACTCGACTTGTTCATTTGGAGATCTATCTGTGTTGCTTAGGCACAAGTAATTCATTCAGTTGTGTTGCTATGCATTGCCTTCTATTTATTGCTACTTTTAATTTACATAGGTATATATTCTCTTTTATACATCACTAATATATATTTATTAATTTTTTTATTATATATTTCATTTATTTATTTATATTTTTTGGGGGGGGGGGTTCGAGGTAGGGTCACACTCTAGCCCAGGCTGATCTGGAATTCACTATGGAGTCTCAGGGTGGCCTCGAACTCATGGCAATCCTCCTACCTCTGCCTCCCAAGGGCTGGGATTAAAGGCGTGCGCCACCATGCCCAGCTTCATTTATTTGTTTATTTGAGAAAGAGGCAGACAGAGAGAGAATGGGCATGTCAGGTCCTCTAGCCACTGCAAATGAACTCCAGACGCTTGTGCCACCTTGTGTATCTGGCTTATGTGAATACTGGGGAACCGAACCTGGGACCTTGGGCTTCACAGGCAAGTGCCTTAACCACTAAGACATCTCTCCAGTCCACTAAAATATTTTTGATAAGTTTATTCACTAATTATTCAAGCATCAAATTTATGTATTTACACATGTGTAGAGTGTGTGTGTGTATGCATACATGTGTGCACACACACACCAGGGTCTTTTGCCACTCTACATGCATGGGTCACTTTGCATCCACCTGTACATGGATATTGGGGAATTGAACCCAGAGTGGCAGGCTTTGCAAGCAAGTACCTTTAACCACTGAGCCACCTCCCCCATATATTTTTTCTCTTTCTTTCTTTCTTTCTTTCTTTCTTTCTTTCTTTCTTTCTTTCTTTCTTTCTTTCTTTCTTTATTTTTGAGGTAGAGTCTCACTTTAGCCCAGGCTGATCTGGAATTCCCCATGTAGTCTCAGGGTGGCCTTGAACTCACAGTGATCTTCCTCTGCCTCCAAGTGCTAAGATTAAAGGTGTGCACCACCATGCTCAGCTATTTTATTTATTTATTATTTATTGAGGCAGAGTTTTACTGTAACACAGGCTGACATGGAATTCACTCTGAAGCCTGGGCTGGCCTCAAACTCATGGTGATCTTTTTAATTTCAACTTCCCAAGTGTTGAGGTTAAAGACCTGTACCACTGTGCTGGCTCAGAGTTTATTCATTAATTCAAGTGTATATTTGATGCCTGAAACTGGATAATATTAAATTGTATATATATTATGTTTTTTCCTACCTATGATAAAATTTAGCCTGTAACCTAGAAATAGTAAGAGTTGTGCATCAAGCATTAATAATGACAGATCAATTAAAAGAACATGTTGGGGGGTGCTGGAGGGATGGCTTAGCGGTTAAGGCATTTGCATGTAAAGCCAAAGTACCTAGGTTCAATTCCCCAGGACCCATGTTAGCTAGATGCACAAGGGGGCACATGCGTCTGGAGTTTGTGCCCATTCTCTCTCTTTCTCCCTCTTTCTCTGTCAAACAAATAAATTAAAAAATATTTTTAAAAAAGAAGATGTGGGGGTCAGGTGTGGTAGCACACACCTTTAATCCCAGCACTCGGGAAGCAGAGGTAGGGAGGATCACCATGAGTTTGAGGCCACCCTGAGACTACATAGTAAATTCCAGGTCAGCCTGAGCTAGAATGAAACCTTACCTCAAAAAAAAAAAAAAAAAAAAAAAAAAGAAAGAAAGAAAGAAAGAAAAAAAACCCAAATAAACAAAAAAAACAAAAAAAGATGTTGGCCTGGGGAGATTGCTCAGTGGTTAAGGGGCTTGCCTGCAAAGCCTAATGACCCAGGTTTAATCCCCTAGTACCCACAGAAAGCCAGGTACACAAAGTGGCACATGCATTTGGAGTTCATTTGCATTAGCTAGAGGCCCTGGAGTGTCCATTCTCTCTCTCTCTCTCTCTCTGCTTGCAAATAAATAAATAATTTTTAAAAACCCAATATGTTATAATAAAATTGCCATCACCCTTCTTGTGGTTTGGAGACATTAGGGAAAAGAAATGGCCCTTGTGCGGAAACGGGGCTATAGTTAATGTGAGGATGGGACGGCAGTGAGCGAGCCCGCAGGGGCAGTGCACACGGCGTGGAGACTCGGGACAAAGGAACGAGTCATCTCCAAGGCAGGATAGATATTATTTTTTTATGTTATTTACTTATTTATTTGCAAGCCGAGAGAGATAGAAGAGAGACGGACAAAATGGGTATGCCGGCGTCTCCAGCCATGGCAAAGGACTCCAGATGCACACAGTACTTCATGCATCTGGCTTTATGTGGGTACTGGGGAACTGAACTCCAGTCATTAGGCTCTGCAGGCAAGTGCCTTAACCGTTGGGCCCTCTCTCTAGCCCCAGGATGGCTATTTGATCATGCTACTCAGCACGGTGTACCGTTAAAATGTATGAATTGTTAATTTCTGAAATTTTCTATTTAATACATTTGGACTACTGTTGACTGTGACTAACTGAAACCATGAAAAAGCTTAACCACAGTTTTTTGGGGGAAACTATTGTATTTACTGTGTGCCTATTCTATGTCAGAGACTGCTTAATGCTAAGTCATTAGCATTATTAAATGCGTGTCAAACTTTTCATCACGGTGGTAAATACCTGACATAAACACTTGGAGGCAGGACTTGTTTGGTTCATGGTCTCACAGGTCCTTTGTCCAGGCCTAATGGGCTCTGTTGCCTCTAAGCTTGTGCTTGGGGACACAAAGTGGCTCAGCTCATGGTAGACAGGAGGCAGAGCTCTATGCCATTGTTAATAGGCTTCCTCCTTCTTCCCCTTTAATTCTCTCTGGACTCCAAGCCTATTGGAGCTTCCCACATTCAGATCAAGGCAGGTCTTCCCCCTTCAATTACATTTCTTTGGGAATGCTTCATAGGCATGCCTAGAAGTGCATTGATAGCCAATATTAGCCATCACAAAAGATATCTATCTCTATGTATATCTTTTTTAAAAATATTTTATTTATTTATGTATTTACTGATTGATTTATGGGGGGAAGAATGGGCATGCCAAGGCCTCTAGCCACTGCAAATGAACTCCAGATGCATGTGTCACCATATGCATTTGGCTTATGTGGGTTCTGAGGAATCGAACCTGGGTCCTTAGGCTTTGCAAGAAAGTACTTAACTGCTAAGCCATCTCTCTAGCCCTCTCTATATATATCTTTATTAAATGTTCTAGGAGACGGGGGAGATGGCTCAGTGGTTAAAGGTGCTTACTTGCAAAGCCTGAAGGCCTAGGTTTGATTCCCCAGTACCCATGTAAAGCCAGATGCACAAAGTGGTGTGTTTGTCTGGAGTTCCTTTGCAGTGGCAAGAGGCCCTGGCATGTCCATAGTCTGTCTTTCTTTCTCCTTTTCCTGTCCTCTGAAATAAGTAAATAAGTTTGCTAGGGATAAAACAGCAAGTTTGTTGTTAGAGAAGCAATGGGACTGAGTGAGATTGAATTCCATTAGATAGAAGCAAGCATATGATAAGTGACATGGACAGATAAGGCAGATTTTCGAGGAGACAGATGGACCCTTCCCACCCCTGTTTGCACCAGCTTTGTAGGCCTGAGCACTGGATGGGCTGAGACCAATAGTCAGGAGGGGTCTCCTGCCTCCAGCAGGTCCCGCTTGGACCTGACTGCTTTCCTTCTTTGGGAGGTTGCTTTTCAGAACAATTATTTGGGGCCAGAAAATGGCTCAGTAGTTAAAGGCACTCGCTTACAAAACCTGCTGGTCTGGGTTCAATTCCCCAGTACCCATGTAAAGCCAGATACACAAAGTGCGTATGCATCTGGGATTTGTTTGTAGTCACAAGAGCCCATAGCACACCCATTCCCTCGCTCTCCCTCTGCTTGCAAATCAATTTTTCTTTTTTCTTTTCTTTTCTTTTTTTTTTTTGGTTTTGCGAGGTAGGGTCTCACTCTGGTCCAGGCTGACCTGGAATTCATTATGTAGTCTCAGGGTGGCCTTGAACTCACGGCGATCCTCCTACCTCTGCCTCCCGAGTGCTGGGATTAAAGGCATGCGCCACCACGCCCGGCTGCAAATCAATTTTTAAAAAATGTAAAAACAATTATTTGTGAAGAGAAAGAAAATGATTGGATGTGCTAGGAACTCTTACTGCTGCAAACTCTAGATGCTTGTGCCACTTTGTGCATCTATCTGGCTTTACAGAGGTGCCAGGGAACTTAACCCAGGCCATTTCCTCAGCCGCTTAAGCAGGCTTTTCCCACAGTTCAGGAACTCAGTTATCAAAGAAACCAAACCTTACAGGAGTTGGTTTTCCTGTCCCGATGAATGTCAGTCAACCCTTTTGCAGTCTGTTTTTCTTTCTGTGTGAAAGTATTTTTATTTATTTATTTATCTTTCATTTTTATTTATTTATTTGAGAGTGACATAGAGAGAGAATGGGCACTCCAGGGCTTCCAGCCACAGCAAACTAACTCCAGACGCGTGCGCCCCCTTGTGCATCTGGCTAATGTGGGTCCTGGGACATCAAGCCTTGAACTGGGGTCCTTAGGCTTCACAGGCAAGTGTTTAACTGCTAAGCAATATTGCCAGTCCAGTACTTTTATTTATTATCAACCAGAGAGAAGGAGTGGGAGTAGAGAGAGAGAGAGAGAGAGAGAGAGAGAGAGAGAGAGAGGGAGAATGGGTACACTTAGGTTTCTTGTGCTGCAAACAAACTCTAGATGCATGTGCCACTTTGTGCATCTGGCTGTATGTCAGTACTAGGGAATCAAACCCAGGCTGCCAGGCTTTGCAAGTAAGTGCCTTTAACCAGTGAACCATCTCTCCAGCCCTCAGTCTGTTTTCAGCTCTTCATCCCATATCCAGCTTAGCACCTGGTATACAGTAGATGCTCCTAAGTACGTGCTGCTCCTCTGTCCGGACACACTGCCGCAGTACACGATTGAAGCGCATCGATTCCTCTACCTGTTACTATTTCCATCTCCCATTAGAAAGCTGAGAAAACCGAGGTGTGAAGTAAATGACTTGCTGTGAGAGGTCCAAGAGCTCGGAAGGGAAAGAGCTGGTATTCAAAACCAGGAAGCCCGACTCCAGATTCAGCTGCTAACCTGCTCCTTTGCGTATTTCTTTACTCTTGGCACATGGTACCTCTGGCTATAGTTCAAACAGAGAAGGAGGCTGTTTGAACTCTAGGATCTGTTTCCGCCAGGGCAGGGAAGCAGCTGGGTTCAACCCGACTCAGTCTACAGGTTGTGGGGCCCTGCTTACCCCAGGTGAAGCCTCACACTGGGGAGAGTGAGAATGGGCGGGTTGGGGGGGCACAGGTAGATGGGGATGAACATGGCTCTGTGCTTCCTGCGTCCTAGGTTCCCTCTCTTCTGAAATGGCCTGGTGACATTGTCGGGAGGCTTCAATGGGTGACAGTGCAGTTTTCAGCACTTCGTTCATGTTAGTTGCAGTTGTGATTAACATGGTCAATACAGGGCCCACGCTGCTGCTTCCAGCCAGCGGGAGGGAGTCCTTGTGAGTCGGCCTGAAGTCGCTCAGAGGACAGATCACCAACTCAAAAGAGCCGGTCATTGGCATGTGGGTCTTCCGCAAGTCTCCAGGGATGCGAGACAACGGAATCAGGGGTATAGAACGGGGATTCCTGTAGGAGAAGGCCAAGGCTCTGAGAGGTCACTGGGGACTGAGATATTGACACCCTAACCAGGATGGTCAACTGCTTAGATCATTGGGTGAAGTAGGAATTTTGGCCATCTGATTCCAACGTAGCCAGAAGGCAAAGCCAACAGGAGCTGGTCTGCAGGAGCCAGTGACTGTTCCCAGTTGTGGAATGATGGTTGGGGGACAAGCTGCCCCCTGGGCTGGGAGGCTTTTCCATGGGTCCTTTCAGTGGAGGTGCCCAACAGGAGTCTTGCTGAGGCTTGCTAGTGTGACTGGCAGCACCAAGATGGCATGGTGAGTAGAGTTTATGCTACACAGAGGGCATAGACGGGCCTTTTTTGTCACCTCCTGGGTGGGAGCTTGAATCCTTGGCACGGTCCCCAGCTGCCTCTGGGAGAACATCACCTCTTTCCTACCCCATGACCCCTGGGTCAGGAGCCTTCTTCTGCTGGGAGCTGAGAGTTTGTGGTTGGCCCCAGCCAGCTGCTTGGAGGGGAGGAAGCCCCTGAGTGACCGGTTCTTTCCCACCCCAAGGAAAAACAAGCCCACCTGCAAACCCCAGAGATGCGAGGTGGGGGCTTGGCAAATGGGCTGGGAGGGAGGAGTCTGTCTTCCTGCTGAGACACTGTGTGGGAAGGCCTAGATCCAGTCCCTTCCCTTGGCCTCAGCAGGATTTTCGTGTGGGCTGGGAAGGACAGGACTAAGGAAGCACCTGGAAGGGCAGGGAGCCCCAGAACACTGGCAGGTCAGGGCACTGATAAAGATTGAGCCCTGTGCACCGAGTTAGGAGATCTCAGCTACTCATACCCCTAGGACAGTAGATTGCCCCAGGGCCCTCAAGAGGCTGTCCTGTCTGGTGTCCATGGCCTGGGATGCTCTTTCTGGCTGCTGAGGGTGTTTTCGGCACTCCCAGTATGGGTGGAAGAGCCAGGCTGAGGGCTGGAGTGCAAGCAAGCTCCAGCACCAGAAGCAGCTCAAGTTTCATTCCTGAATATCAATGAGCAGGCCTAGGAATGTCTGCCACACAGCTGGCTGCCCAGTTTAGGAGGGGAGAGGAGGGGAGGGAAGAGGGAAGGGAAAGGAAGGAAAGGGAGAAGGGAAGGAAATGGCCAGGTGGCTCTGTGACTGCTACCTTGCCTGCAGACAGCCAGCAGGGCTTCTAGGCAGGCCCTGTGTAGCTTTTTGCCCAGGTCACAGACAGATGGGGATGAACCGGGTCCTTGAGCTGGCAAGGCGTGTGTGGGAAGTTCCTCTTGAGCCCCGGTCCTATGCCCCCCTCTGCTCGCATACCTATAGCTACAACCCCACTCCAGTATTAAACTCTGTGACTTCTCCGACTTTTGCCCTTGCAGGGGACCCGGTACTTCCCCCGCACCCCCAGATCTCAGTTGAAGGCTATGATACACACCTTCCGTTGCTCTAGGATTTGAGGCAGGCTACAAATGTGGACAGCCTAGAAACTATTGAGGCCAGAGCACACTCTCTTGTCAGGTCAGTGTGGGGTGCTGGGGTGGGTCAGAGAAGTTTTGGGGATCAGACAAAAAAAAAAGAATAGTATGGAGTAGCCCATGGTCCTTGAGCATGCTCAGCCCCTAGGGGCCATCCGAGGGAACTGCAGCGCTGCTCACCCCCATGGTCATCTTTACACATCTGGGACACAGGGAGGCAGTGGCCATGCAGAGGAGAACAGCTTTAATTAGCTTGGGTGGTTATTTCTTTTTTAAATAAGATACATTTTTAAAAGAATTTTATTTGTTTAGGGCTGGAGAGATGGCTTAGCTGTTAAGCGCTTGCCTGTGAAGCCTAAGGACCCCGGTTCGAGGCTCGGTTCCCCAGGTCCCACGTTAGCCAGATGCACAAGGGGGCGCACGCGTCTGGAGTTCGTTTGCAGAGGCTGGAAGCCCTGGCGCGCCCATTCTCTCTCTCTCCCTCTATCTGTCTTTCTCTCTGTGTCTGTCGCTCTCAAATAAATAAATTAATTAATTAAAAAAAAAAAGGGCACAGTGAAGCTGGGTATGGTGGCACATGCCTGTAATCTCCGCACTCAGGTCGTAGAGGGACAAAGATCAAGAGTTCAAGGTCAAAACCCAATGTGGTGGCTCATAGTCTTAATCCCAGGCTGAGGTAGGAGGATCACAGAGTTTGAAGCCCGTTTGCTTTATAGAGTGAGCTCCTGGTCAGCCTGGGCTAGGTAGGAGGAGATCTTGCCTTAAAAAAAAAAAAAAAAAAAAAAGAATTTTATTTGTTTATTTGACAGAGAAAGTGGCGGGGGGGGGGGTGACAATGGGTGCACCAGGGCCTCCAGCCACTGGAAACGAACTCCAGACACATGTGCCCCCTTGTGCATCTCGCTAACATGGGTCCTGGGGAATCAAAATTGGGTCCTTTGGCTTTGCAGGCACACGCCTTAACCGCTAAGCCATCCCTCCAGCCCCTGGGTGGTTATTTCTAATCCATATATTCTTCATTGTGGGGAGGGGAGGGAATAAAGACCCACATAGGCTGGCTGCCTTTAGCTTCTCTATTGGGCCAGTTTCTAGGAAAGGCCACGCAACCTGGAAGCTGGCATCTGGACACGCACGGGGTTTAAGTCTGGGGAGGGCGTAAAGACAGGGCTGAGACTTATCTATGATGTCCAGGGCAATCAGAATTCACGTTCTAGCCATTCTCCATCTACCCACCCACTGTGGAGAGAGTACATTAGAAATCATGGCACAGCTGTCAGAATGGCTTGAATGAGTTTTTCAAACTTCATGTGTTGGAAACTTCATTCCCAAATCCATATGCCTATGGCTCTCCGAGGTGGTACCCTTGGGAAAGGACCGGTCATATTCACAAATTAGTGGATTAGCAGATTGTTGAGTGGCTTTGTTGTGAAAGCAGCTGTCAGTGGCACGCTCATCTTGCCTCACCATGTGATGCCCTTGGCCATGCAATGAGGCAGCAAGAATACCCTCAGCAGATGCCAAGCAGATGCAGAGTTGAGGCTGGTGCTATGCTCTCAGCCTTCTAGAACTCTGATCCACAAAAACCTCCTCTGTGTGTGTGTGTTCATTCACGTGCGTGCCTCGCTTCACTTGGCGAGATCAGAGAACACGCTCCGGCGTGGGTCCTCGCCTTCTCCCTTGCTTGTGGCAGGGTCTCACTGTTTGCCTCTGGGGTTGTCAGGCTAGCTGGTGTGCAGTCGGGGGGATTCTCCTGAGTCAGCCTCCCCATGTCACCATAGGCTCACTGGGATTACAGGTGCTACCACGTGTGGCTTCAAATAGGTTCTGTGGGTTTAAACCCAGGTCTTCATGTTTATAGGGCCAGCGCCTTATGCACTGAGCTGCCTTCCCAGTCCATAAACCCTTATTCTTTATAAATTTCCCTATCGGTGATGTTTTATCATAGCAGCAGGAATCTGATGAGAACAAAGGCTCTCAGTCTGGCAACAAGCCCATAATTCCCACTTAGGGAACTCCTTTGTTCTTTTTTGCCAGCCTCTGTTTTCTCATCTGTATGATGGGGTTTAATGATCACCATTTGGATGGCTGTTTCTTATTAAGTTATTTATTTAAGAGAAACAGAGAGAGAGAAAAGGCGGAGAGAGAGAGAGAGAGAGAGAGAGAAAGAGAGCGAGCAAGAGAGGGACAGAATTGGCACACCAGGGCCTCTAGCCACTGCCAACAAACACCAGACACATCAGACACATGTACCACCTGGCTTTATATATGGGACCTGGGGAATCAAACCTGCATCCTTTGGCTTTGCAAGCAAGTGCCTTAACTGCCATGCCTTCTGCCCAGCCCGTCACGGTCTGTTTTTAAGTTTCACGAGATGTACCTCACAATGTAGTGCAGGCGGCTGTGCCTGGGAGTTGACACTGTACTCATCACGACAGCCTCTAGCTAGCAAGGAAAAGGGTCCAAGCTAGAGGTGGGGAGAGTAAGTTGGAGATTGTGACTGCTCAGAGCACCACAGCCCAGCCACGCTGCAGCGGGCAGCCCTTCATCGCCTCAGCATCCTCATTGGTAAATGAGCAATAATAATTGCTCACTTGCAGGGCTGGGGTGAAAATGAGAGAGGCAGTACAATCTTGACAAGATGTATTAGGGCACATGTTAACTGCCTTATTCCCTGAGAAAATTACCTGGAACATCCTGACTCTCAAAGACTGTTAGCAGGAGAATCAGGAGGCATCTACAGGGGGCTTGGAAGGCTTTTCATTCATTTATGTTGTTGAGGAATCTCGTGTGGGTGTTTGAAATTAATGATGCCCTGACGAGGTTTTGGTTTCCATTAAGCCACTAGACTAGGGGCGGTGGAGGGGTGAGGAGTACAAATAAAAAGAACAGTTTGTTATAAGTGCTATGCAAAAAAGACTCCATGAGCTGGGCAGGAAAGATGGCTTAGCAGTGACGGTGCTCACCTATAGAGCCAAAGGACCCAGGTTTACTTCCCCAGTACCCATATAAAGCCAGATGCACAAGGTGGCACATGCATCTGGAGTTCATTTGCAGTGACTAGAGGCCCTGGTATACACATTTTCTCTCTCTCCCTCTCTCTCTCTGCCTCTTCCTCTCTCTTTTAAATATTTTATTTATTTGAGAGAGAGATACAAGAGTAGGGAAAAAGAGAGAGAGAGAGATAGAGATAGAGAGAGAGAGAGAGAGAATGGGTGTCCAGGGCCTCCAGCCACTGCTAATGAACTCCAGATGCATGCACCCCTTGTGCATCTGGCTTGCATGGGTCCTGGGGAGTCGAACCTGGGTCCTTTGGCTTTGTAGGCAAGCGCCCTAACCACTAAGCAATCTCTCTACCCCCTCTTTCTCTCTTTATCAAATAAATAAATAAAAATCAAATATTAAAAATAAGAAAAAAAGGGGGGAAAAATACTCCAGAAGCTCTCATAGCAGGCCAGGAAGGGGCTACTTGAGGTGGGGAAGTATCCTACAGGAGGTGGCTTTTGCGTGCTGAGTTGAGGAGGAAGAAGGAGCCAGATCATCCCATGTTGGGCTAAGACCACTTGATGGTGAATGAAAAAGCCCAGGGGTTGGAAGGGCTTTGATGGCCTGAGATGAAGCCATGCTCCCGGGGAGTTTCATACATGGTGGGAATAGTGAAAGAGATTCAACTACAAAGCCGGGTAAGGGTCAGGCAAATTAGATAAGCAGAATGGTTTATGTAATTGGTGATGAATCCTGTTTCTCCCCCTTGAGGAAACAGAGGGCTCAGGAAGATTCAGTCACCTGCCTGAGAGTCAAGTTGGCAAGAGCTGAAGCCCAGGTGGGAATCTGGGGGTCAAGTCCTGTTGGGAGGCACGGAGGCAGAGCCCTGGATGATCTGCGGTGCCCTCTGCTCGTGAGGGTAGAGGGGGAGAAGAGGCCCCGGCGGAGGAGAGAGAACATCGTGTCTGTGGGCGAGAGTGGAAGACGCATGAGCCTAAACACCACAGACCCCGGCTGGCCCCGCTGCCAACACAGCTGCTTGTGTGGCTGCCAGGGAGCCAGATGCTGCTTCTGGAAAAGAAAAAAAAAAAAAAAAGAAAGAAAGAAAAAGATCTCCTGGCTCGGCACTCCCTGGCTGGCTCGCCTGCCACACATGGGGGAGGGGCTGTGGAGTGTGGGCACAGCACCCCAGAAGGCTCTGCCTTGCCTCTGAAGCCAGGACAGGAATGGGAGGGGGGAGGCACGCTGAGGATGTAAGCAAAATATTTTTGCTAAAAATATTCTGGTCTAGGGAGAAGAACTCCCCCCCCCCATTTTTCCCCTACTCTAGCTGGAAAACCAAAGTCTTAATAAAACAGCCTAAGAATATTTCATGTTGATATCAATTAGGCAAAGGAGAAGGAATCTCAAATTTTTCCCGCCTGCCAGATTTCACATAAAAGCAATATTCTCCCCAAGGCCAAAGGATGAAGGGCTTTAGGTTTTTTTTTTTTTTTTTTTTTCCTTTCTACACAAAATTCCTGCGATGTGGATGGAAAGTTCCTCCTGTCTGAGAGTTTCCTGAGAAGATGGGACTTTGGACCTCAAGGCCAAGTTCTCTGGGTGGAGTAGGGCAGGTGGCTGGGCCCCAGAGAAAGTTCTCTGAACCTGTTGAGGAGGGACGAACCACGTCCGCCTGCACACAGCCCCGGCCAGCCAGACCTGCGCTCCGTGTAGGCCCCTGGCCAGCTGGATGGCTGAGCAGAAGGTCCTGGGAGCGGCAGATACAGACGGAACCTCTGGCCTGGGCTGCTGGCTCCCCTCATCAAAGCTACCGGGGAGAGTCAAAAACAGGGAGTCACACTGAAGTGCCCAAACCCGGCGAGGTCCCTCCATCTGGCTTAGTCCTTTCGTAACCCCAGCAGAGCAGTTGCTGTACACCTATTGTGTGCTAGACACTTTAAAGCGGGTCAGTATGCTTGATCCTGTAGAGCTCTCGCTCGAGAAGGGGATTGTATTATTCCCAAAGCCCCGAAGACACAGGGACATAGGGTCATGCAGCTAGTAAGCTGCAGTGACAAGGTGTGACCCCCACATCGGTCAGATCCCAATGTCATCTGTGCTGTCCTCTGTCTCTAGCCTCTTAGATGGTCCACTGGCTCAGAGTTTGGTGTCCCACTAAGCATTCATTTATGGATGCTCTCCTGGCCTCAGGATTACCTCTGTCCTCCAACTCTAAATCATGCTCTCAAACACCCCCTGTATCAGTATTTTCTCTCCCTTTCTGAATTCCTTTTTAATTGTTTTTTATTGACAGCTTGCATAATCACAGACAGGAACCATGGTAAGGCCCTCCCCCCCTTTGCAACGCCACTCCCCATCATATCCCCTCCCCCCTCCATCCGTCTCTCTTATTTTGATGTCATCATCTTTCCTCCTATTATGAGGGTCTTATGCAGATAGTGCCAGGCACGGCAAGGTGCCAGATATCCAGGTCACTTTATGCCTGGAAGAGTGTATTGTAAGGAGTCCTTCCCTTCCTTTGGCTCTTACAGTCTTTCTATCACCTCTTCCGCAATGGACCCTGAACCTTGGAAGACGTGATAGAGATGTTTCAGTGCTGAGCACTCCTCTGTCACTTCATGTCAGCACCATGGTGCCTTCTGAGTCATCCCAAGGTCACCACCATCTGAAAAGAGAAGCTTCTCTATCCAAAAGTGAGGGTAGCATTAATTCATGGGTATGAACGTTAAGAGAAGTGCTCACTGGGCAGTTTGGTGAGCATGGTATATACACTTAGCCAGACACCAGCTGACTGAATTCCTTTTATTTAAATATCAAATCACCCCTTAGTTTATTTCTTCATCCAACCCTCCACTCATCCAGCCTACTTTCCATTCCACCTATCTGTCCATCCATCCACCCATCCATCCACCCTTCTACCCAACTATCCATCCATCTTCCAACGATCATCTATTCATCCATCCATCTACCCACTTAACCTTTTGTCTATTCTTCCACCTACCTTCTACCTATTCACACCTTCTATGCATCCATCCATCCCCCCATTCTTCTACTCATTCATTCATTCACTCATTCATTCATGCAGCCCATGCTTACTGCAGCCCATGTTTATTCAGAGATGTAGAAATCACTAGACCACAGCTCCTGCTGGAGTCCTAAGCAGAGCCTTCAAATATTGTATATAGCATGTAACCTTAGAAAGATTTCAGTCCACAGTGGAGAAGAACTGTCCTTATTCCCTAGAGTCCAGGGAAATAAAAAGAGACTTGCTGGAAAGTTGGGCCTTATAGCAGAAAGCTTGAAAGCCTTGACGTAAAACCAGACCCGAGTTCCAGCTTTCCCTTCCTCGTGGGAAGACAGTGTGCTACTCACTGTGACTCTGTGAGGGCAGAGCGTCCCAAAACCATGGTGTAGAAGGCTGACACTTATCCTGCATAAGATGGGGCACAGACATGTGATCCTACTTTAGTTTTTTTAAATTAATTATTTATTTATTAGAGGAGAGAGAGACAGGGAGAGAATGGGCACACCAGGGCTTCCAGCCATTGCAAACGAACTCCAGCTGCATGTGCCCTCTTGTGCATCTGGCTAATGTGGGTCCTGGGGAATTAAACCTGGGTTCTTTGGCTTTGCAGGAAAGTGCCTTAATCACTAAGCCATCTCTCCAGCCTCCGACTTAAGTTTTACAGGATCACTCCAGCATTTGTGCAAATAATAGCCTGTTGGGACGGGTATAAGAAGGCCGAGCACCAGTTGGAAAACTGTCTCAATAATCAAGGGAGGAGATGACGGTGACTTGGACGAGGGAAGTAGAAATGGAGGTGGCAGGACCCATCAAGACCTCAAGGATAACTTCCTTGCTCCATGCCTGGATGACTGAAAGGATGGCCCTGCCACTACCCAAGAAGGGGAAGCCTGTGGATGGAGGTTCTGGAGAGGTCAGAGTTCATGTTGGAATATGCTGAGTCTGAGATGCCCATTTGATGCCATGGGCACAGTAAAATGTGGACTCGGGCCACCTGCAGTGCTGGGCTCATGATATACACATGCGAGTCTTTGGAATATGAAGGTGTTTTAAACCTGGAGACTGGTTGAGATTAGAGCGAGCGAGTGTGGGCTGTGAAGAGGAGACCATGAGCTAAGCCACCAAGAACAGCGCCGAGGAATGTCCCCAATGTATGGCGAGCCCTCAGGATATGAGTGATAGGAAAACGGTCACAGCCCTCACATAGAGGCCATGCATTCACCACTACAAAGAGAGAGAAATGGGGCAAAGGATGCTGGGAAAGGAGATTCAGTCTTCTTAAAGATTTTATTTATTTGCATGTGTGTGTATGTTTGGGTGCACCAGGGTCTCTTGCCATTGCAAGCAAAAGCCAGATGCTTATACCACCTTTTTTTTCCCACCTGGTTTAGATGGATGGCTTGGGAATTGCGTTCAGGCCAGCAAGCTTGGCAAGCAAGCTCCTTAACCACTGAGCAATCTTCCCCGTCCCCCAGAGCTTCAGTGCTTGTTCTGAGATGTAAACTCTTTCCTGGGACACTCCTATACTCTGATGTCTTCAAGGGCAGGTTGGGGACATCAAGGTGTCTTGTGTGGGGATGGAGAAGAGGCCACCTCATGTAATGGGCAGCTGATCCTCGGCTTGGTCACTCGTGGCCCTGCAGAAGTGTGGTCCAGGTCTGGTTTCTAAGAGAAGCTGGAAGTCTGTTTTTTTTTTTTTTTTTTTTTTTTTTTTTTAATGTGAAATTTCCCACTTTCAAAAACAGTGTTGGGGCCAAACAAAACACATGTGCATGTTGAGTTGACCTCATGGCCACTGGCTCTAGGATTTAAAGCCATTTACATTGGAAGTTGAAAGCAAGGGTGTTAGGGTCCCATAGACTGGGTTCAAATCCCCATCCCTCTGCACTGGCTATAAAGTCTGGGATGAGTGAGTTCACTTCCATGGGGTGGTGGTTTGATTCAGGTGTCCCCTATAAACTTAGGTGCTCTGAGTGCTAGGTTCCCGGCTGATGGAAATTTTGGAACTAATGCCTCCTGGAGGCAGTGTATTGTTGGGGGTGGGCTTATGGGTTTTATAGCCAGTGTCCCCTTGCCAGTGTTTGGCACACTCTCCTGTTCCTGTTGTCCACCTGATGTTGGCCAGGAAGTGATGTTCACCCTCTGTGCACGTCATTGTTTTCTCCTGCCATCATGGAGCTTCTCCCTCGAGCCTGTAAGCCAAAATAGACCTCCTTGTTCCCACATGCTGCTCTTGGTCGGGTGATTTGTACCAGCGATGAGAACCTGCCTGCAACACATGGGTCTCAGTTTATCATCTGTCAATCATCTCATGTATCAGGGATGTGTGAGGATCATGGGACGTGCTTTGTGTGTGCGTGTGTTGGGACAGGGAGCCATGGGGAGGCTTGGGTGGGTAGGTTAGGAGATTTTTGTGGTTTTTACATGCTTGTCCTGGCCTTACCGTATGGACTCATTGTAGACTTGGCCTTCCCTAACCTCTCTTCCCAACATTCCCCATGGGCCACTATGGTGTTCTGGGCAACCAGCGCCTCAAGCCCGCTGGTCCTCACCAGCTTGCCCCCCTCCTCTCAGGAGAGCCATGAGGATGATGGATTCCTGCGGGATGTTTTCCACATTTCTGGAAACCCACAGCAGTTTGGTTTTCCGTGGTACGGGGCTTGGCAGGGCCTCAGCCTAGTGCAACGTCTGGTGGCTGGGAGGGGTCAGAGTCAAGAAGACATTCATGGAGCGCCCGCTGTGTACCAGGTCCGTGGGACTCACAGATGCTTCAAACAGCCCCAGGCCCTCTAAGTCCACATTATCGTATTATGAGACAGACTTGAAATATGAGACATTAAAAACACATCTTAAAACCAATGCCCTTGTTACTGTGGCCAGGAACCTCCCTCGCCTTGTGCACTCCTCTTCCTCCCTTTGGATGCTAGATTCAACTATCTTAAGCCCTGGGACCTGCCTGTTTCTTTCCACTCATCGCCCAGGCCTTCGTGTGGGGCCCTGCCTTCCCTCCCACTGAGGGTGACAGCTGCCTCCGCTTCCAGCCTGCCCCTGCCCAGTCTAAGTATGTTCCTATCACTTCTCTCCCTGGAGCCCTTAGGGTGCTCAAGGCCGCATCCGGATCTCCTCCTCAGCTCTCAGGCCTTGTCCCCCTCTTCCTCTGTGTTTCAGTCCTGAAGTAACTGTTAATGTGTTTGCTGTCATGTGCCTCTGGGTCTTGCCACACACTATTCTCTTTCCCTAGACATGGGCACTGGGGAATTGAACCCGGGTCCTTCAGCTTTACAGGCAAGCACTTCAACTGCTAAGCCACGTCTCCAGCCTCCTAGACTGCTTTCCTACGATCATCTTCCCCAACACATTCTTCAGGTCTTGGCACATGTGTCACTTTCTGTAGGAAATGTTCCCAACCCTCCCTCACCTCCAGGCTGGGTTGGAGGTGTTTGTTCTGTAAGCCCCGGTCTTTGCTTAATGGCAATCTCAAAGTCGATGCTAACGTCTACAGTAATGTTAATGCTCATGTTAATGAACAGCGAGTACTTGTAGTTTGCCCACCTGTGCCAGGCACTGATTCCAATGCTTTCTTTTTTTAAAAATTATTTTTGTTTATTTTTATCTATTTATTTGAGAGAGACAGAGAGAGAAAGAGGGAGGGAGGGAGGGAGAAAGAGAGAATAGGCGTGTCAAGGCCTCCAGCCACTGAAAACAAACTCCAGATGCTTGTACCCCCTTGTGCATCTGGCTAACGTGGGTCCTGGGGAATCGAGCCTCAAACCAGGGTCCTTAGGCTTCACAGGCAAGCGCTTTACTGCTAAGCCATCTCTCCCGCCCCAATGCTTTCTTTCTACATAGCACCCCAGTTTAGCTTTTCAGTGTGTTCCCAGCTAGGCACCATTGTTGCCTACACTTTACAGGTGAGGAAACTGAGGCACAGAGTGGCGTAGTAATTGGCCCAAGAGCAGGTTGGGTAGTAAATGGTGACATTCCGTGGCAAAGGCTTGTTTTCTAGTCTGTCCCCTTCCTCAAGTCCTAGATTCCAAGAGAACAAGGCTCCCTGCTGCCCCATATGTGATTAGGGTTACAGTAGGCAGCTCGGACCCTGGAATACTGAAGGGGCTCCAGGATGACTCTGAGAAGGCTTACAGGATGTCCTGCAGTGTTCTAGACCTGCCTGAGTGCAGACAGGTGGACAAAATGACTCACGTTAGACTCTTTTAACCTAAGGGTGAGCATTCAGGGGACCTGCTGCTTGTCTAAGAGCAATTCTAGTACTTTGTTTTGGTTAAAAATATTTTTATATATTAATTTCCAAGGCGAGAGAGGAGAAAGAGAGAGAGAGATAGAGAGAATGGGCATGCCGCTGTAAATGAACCTCAGATGCATGTGCCACTTTGTGCATCTGACTTTACATGGGCCCTGAAGAATCAAACCTGGGCCAAAGGATTTGCAAGCAAGGCACCTTTAACCTTGGAGCCATCTCTCCAGCCCAAGAGCAATTCGTCAAGGGACAGTAGAATGTTTGTAAAACCTCACTGTTGGCATTCATGTCAAGATCAAGATAATCATGACTCACCTTGTCCAGAATGAGCAGAGGTGTGCTTAGTAGATTAGTGGTCATAACCTGGGTGCCCTGGCACAACCCAAGAAGCATTCTGTGCCCATTTTACAGACGATACTGGGTTTCTAGAAAGGGGTAGAATGAGCTCTTTTTTTTTTACTTTTGTTTTTAGAGGGATTTTGCTCTAGGCCAGGCTGACCTGCAATTCACTATGAAATTTCAGGCTGGCCTTGAACTCACAGCAATCCTCCTACCTCTGCCTCTCGAGTGCTGGGATTAAAGGCATGTGCCACCATGCCCGACTGGAATGACTTTTTTTTAAAAAATCTTTTTCTTTTTAAAATTTAATTAACAACTTCCATGATTATAAAAAATATCTCATGGTGATACCCTCCCTCCCCCCACTTTCCCCTTTGAAACTCCATTCTCCATCATATCCCCTCCCCATCTCAATCAGTCTCTATTTTATTTTGATGTCATCATCTTTTCATCCCAAGGTGGAATGACTTCTTTAGTCATCAGCCAACTAGTGAAGGAATGATTATTTTCAGTTTTTATTTTATTTTATTTTTTAAATTTTTATTAGCATTTTCCATGATTATAAAAAAATATCCCATGGTAATTCCCTCCCTTCCCCCCACCCACTTTCCCCTTTGAAATTCCATTCTCCATCATATTACCTCCCCATCACAATCATTGTACTTACATATATACAATATCAACCTATTAAGTACCCTCCTCCCTTCCTTTCTCTTCCCTTTATGTCTCCTTTTTAAATTACTGGCCTCTGCTACTAAGTATTTTCATTCTCACGCAGAAGCCCAGTCATCTGTAGCTAGGATCCACATAGGAGAGAGAACATGTGGCGCTTGGCTTTCTGGGCCTGGGTTACCTCACTTAGTATAATCCTTTCCAGGTCCATCCATTTTTCTGCAAATTTCATAACTTCATTTTTCTTTACCGCTGAGTATACTCCATTGTATAAATGTGCCACATCTTCATTATCCACTCATCAGTTGAGGGACATCTAGGCTGGTTCCATTTCCCAGCTATTATAAATTGAGCAGCAATAAACATGGTTGAGCACTTACTTCTAGGGAAATGAGATGATTCCTTTGGATATATGCCTAGGAGTGATATAGGTGGGTATTTCTTTTTAATATTCTTTTGTGTATGACGTGTGTGCGTGTGCGTGTGTGTGTGCATGTTCATGTGTGTAGGTGTGGGTGGGTGCATGCATGTCCTGGAACAACTTTGGGTGCCGGTCCTTACCTGCCACCTTCTTTGAGGTCACCTCTGCATCCACCAGACTAGCTGGGTTGAAACCTCCATGGCTTCTCCTTTCTTCATTTCCCTTCTCGAGTGAGTAAGTGTATTGGATTGCAGATATTCATGTCATAGCATGCGGCTTTATGTGGGTTCTGGGGATCAGAACTTGGGTGCCTGCGCTTGCAGGACAAGAGCTTTATCCCCTGAGTCATCTTCCCAGCCCCAGGAATGGAAACTTAAACTCTAAAAAATTGATTCTCTTTCTCCCCAATTCCCTTTCACCAAATGTGTAAAGAAATTATATGCATCAAATTCCCCTTTCTTATTCAGGCGTGGTGGCGCATGCCTTTAATCCCAGTGCTCGGGAGGCAGAGGTAGGAGGATTGTCATGAGTTTGAGGCCACCCTGAGACTACATAGTGAATTCCAGGTCAGTCTGGGCTACAGCGAGACCTTACTTTGCAAAGAGAAAACATTCACCTCTCTTGGGCTGGAGAGATGGATCAGTGGTTAAGTCACTTGACTGCAAAGCCTAACAACCTGGGTTTGATTCCCTAGCACCCATGTAAAGCCAGATGCACAAAGTTGCACATGTGTCTGGAGTTTGTTTGCAAAGGCTAGAGGCCCTGGTGTGCCCATTCTCTCTGTCTGAAATAAATAAATATACTTTTAAGATTCACCTTTCTTATGAGAGAATATTTTAATCCTATCTGAGAATTAATAAAATTATTTATTTATTTTTAAGCAGAGAGAGAAAGAGACGATGGGGGGATGGGTTTGCCAGGGCCTCCTATCACTGCAAACAAACTCCAGAGCCATTTTGTGCATCTAGCTTTTCCTGGGTACTGGAGATTTAAACCGGGGCCACCATGCTTTGTAACCAAGTGTCTTTAACTTCTGAGCCATCTCTGTAGCCCCTGAGACTATTTTGACAGCTTTACAGGTGACCTTTTCTATTTCCCTTGCCTTTCTTACCTTTTCACACATTTTTAGATCTTTTTTTTTTTTTTTTTTTTTTAAGCCAAGCCAGGAAGGATGTGGCTATCTTGTTTCTATGTTTCTCTAAGCATCAAGTCAATGGTCTTTCATGTATGTCTCATTAAATTTATCCATGGAGTGTGCCTTTCAATTCAATTGACCATTCTCTTTTTTTCAAGTGGCTATCACAGATCCATGTGACCTTGCTGCCCAGTCCAGAAGCTAGGATGTGACATAGTGTGGCACCAGGAGATAGCACGTGTCTTTGATCTCATGGCTTGGGAAATACGAGTAACCTCTTTTGCTGTCTCTTTTTCTCCGTCTTCCTCTACGTGCTTTGGCGAGCCTTGATTTAGCCTCTCAGGCTCCTGACAGTGGCACAAGGGGCTGACTTCTACCCAGCTGTAAACCACCACTAGAATTACCAAACTGGCCACCGATGAATTGATGGAGTCAAGGCCAGGGGACATGAAAATGCACAGGCCCGGCTGGCATCTCCTGCATGCTCCATCACTTTCTCTGTCGGTCTTCCCAGACATCGCCTGTCAGTCAACAGTGATCAGGTTGTTAGCGCCAGTGTGAAACCCAGATGGCTTTAAAACGCATCACTGTCTTTTTTGTCTTTTTTTTTGAGGGTTTCACTCTAGCCCAAGCTGACCTGGAACTCACGCTGTACACTCAGGCTGGCCTTGAACTAACTCATGGTGATCCTCCTACCTCTGCCTCCGGAGGGCTGGGATTAAAAGCGTGTGCCACCACACCCAGCGTGTTCAATCTGTATACTTTCCGACTGCCTATTTTATGCCACTAGAAAGGAAACAAAGATGGGGAAGAATTAATTCTTTTCCTTTTCTGTTTGTGAGCATAACAAAGAGGGTGACACGGGAGCTGGATCCCGTGGTGGACAAACATCAGAGATGGAACTAGAAGGCGGAGCCCTGCTTCCTTAAGAACTGTTCGCTGTGACACTGTTTCCTGTGACACTGGCGCTCCCGTGTCGGTCCTTTGTCAACACAAAGTTAATGCGCCTGGCCTTCACCGGCCCGCACCTGGAAAAGGCATTACACTTTTACATCATCGCAGGCCCCACGATTAAGTGTAGAAATGGTTTTGGTTGCAGTTCTCCTGCGTTCCCTGGATGTCATAAAAAATGGCTCAGTGCAAACAGGAGGCCATTTCCTTGAACGGCTGGGTGTTAATGGCTACACCACGGACACAGCACAGCCATCTGAGTGGCTCCCAAACGGCGCTGTTCTGGAAGTCCCGCTCTGCTTGGCTGTGACTGTGATGAAGTCAGCTGCTCATCACTGAGTGTGGAGGAGCGCCCACATTTGAGGTGATGCAGGAACGAATAGGCAAAGAGCTCAGGAGACACAATGTCACCGTTACCATACTACTGTGGGCAGACCCTTGATCTGGACCATCTCGGGGTTTTTTTTTAATTTTTTTTTTTGTTATTTTTTATTTATTTATTTGAGAGTGACAGACAGAGAAAGAGGCAGATGAGAGAGAAAGAGAGGATGGGCGCGCCAGGGCCTCCAGCCACTGCAAACGAACTCCAGACGCATGCGCCCCCTTGTGCATCTGGCTAACGTGGGCCCTGGGGAGTTGATCCTTGAACCGGGGTCCTTAGGCTTCCCAGGCAAGCGCTTAACCCCTAAGCCATCTCTCCAGCCCTGGACCATCTCGGTTTTGACTTGAATCCTGCTTCTTCTGCCTTTTGTGGCAGGGCTGGCCTTGGGTAACTCACTTAGCTTCTGCTCCATTCTGTGGGGCAGGCAATGGTATTTGGCCATGAGATGGATATTCCTCCCATGAGACCAGCCCTGGATGCATCTATGTGGTGATGTGCCTGCCCTGGGATGTACTGTACTTGGTCTAAGCCAGTAGTTGGGTTAGGACTTAGCATGGGACCAGAGTCTGGCCAGTAGAAAGTCCAGTTGAACGTTTATGCAAAACCTTTATTTTCTTTATTGCCTGCTTTGAGTGTCCTAGTTGAGGCTAAAGCAATCATCTTACCATGTGATGATGAGCTTCTTCTTCATTATTTTGGTTTTCCGAGGTATGGTCTGGATCTAACCAAGGTGGATGTGGAATTTACCACGTAGTCTCAGGCTGGCCTTGAACTCACAGTGATCCTCCTACCTCATCCTCCTAAGAGCTGGGATTAAAGTTGTGTACCACCACACCCCACAGCTTCTTTGAAAAAAAATTTTTTAATTTATTTATGAGAGAGAGAGAGAGAGAATGGGCATGCCAGGGATTCTTGCACTACAAACTTAACTCCAGACACATGCACCACCTAGTGCATCTGGCTTTACGTGGGTACTGAGGAATTTAACCTGGGCTGTCAGGCTTTGCAAGTAAATACCTTTAACATCTGAGCCATCTCTTTAGTCCCAGTGTCTTTTTTTTTTTTTTTTTTTTTGGTTTTTCAAGGTAGGGTCTCACTCTGGCTCAGGCTGACCTGGAATTCACTATGTAGCCTCAGGGTGGCCTCAAACTCACAGTGATCCTCCTACCTCTGCCTCCCGAGTGCTGGGATTAAAGGCGTGCGCCACCACGCCCGGCCCCAGCATCTTTTATAATATGTATTCTTCCTTTCCTTTCCTTTCCTTTCCTTTCCTTTCCTTTCCTTTCCTTTCCTTTCCTTTCCTTTCCTTTCCTTTCCTTTCCTTTCCTTTCCTTTCCTTTCCTCTCTCTCTCTTTCTTTTTTTTTGAGGCAGAGTTTCACTTTACTCTAGCTCAGACTGACCTGGGATTCACTATATACTCTCAGGGTGGCGTCAAACTCATGGCGATCCTCCTACCCCTGCCTCCCGAGTGCTAGGATTAAAGGCATGCGCCACCATGCCTGGCCTTATTTTATATTGCAGGTGGTATGTAAGTGTGCATGCGGAGACCAGAGGACAACTTTGGGTGGCATTCTTAGAAGCAGCACTCGCCTCTTTTGAGACAGGGTCTCTCATTGGCCTGAAGCTCACCAATTAGGCTAGAATGGCAAGCCCCGAGACTCCACCTCTTTTGGGTTCCGCAGCACTGAAATTACAGGTGTAAGTCATAATGCTTAGCATTTTTATCTGAGTATTTATGAGATACTCCCTTGGGAAGTTTCCCTTCCCTCCCAGACATGGTGACTGGTATTTGTAGAGAGGAATCATGGGTCCTGAATGGCTGAACCACTGGACATGGGGACAGGCCACCCATATCAGCCTTTCAAAGAGGGAGGCTCAGGCCGCCCTCAGATTATTTCTGCACACACACCCCTCCCCCTCGCACAGCCCCTCTCATCGCTGAAATGACTCTTGTCACCACGGAGCTCCTCACCAGCATCCCTGCCTGGGGCCAATTAGTCTGACCATCACCCTGGCTGCCCCAGGTTCTCTCTCTGAAACCTTGGAGCTTGGCTACAGATGAACTGGATGGATCCTGAGCGTGACCAAGGCCTTGCCCAGACTGGGAAGTCAGAGCATTCCAACACTGTCCTGCTTGGCTGAGTTTCTGTCTTCACCCTTGAGTCTGGTCAGGCCTGGCTGGAGCCAGAGCTGGAAAGAGGTCAGATGTATGTATGTCCGGGGGGGGTGGAGGGGGGATCAAGTCACTGATGCACACTGCCTAGCATATTGGGCAGCACTGTCCCATTCTATGGATGTGTCCACTGAGGCTTTCTGAGGAAAAGAGACACATCAGACAGCTCAGACAGGTGCGGACCCCTTCCTTTTGGCATTCAGGGGCTCAGTACTTACCACACTGGCAGTTCCCCCTCTCATTTGCTCCCAGGCAAAGTTTACCATGTCATGTGAGTAAAAGAGAGGAAGTGAAGGAGGATCAGTATTTTGGGACAGAAGATGATGACCTCTGCTCTACTCAGCCTGAGCTCTGAAGCAGTCACCAAGTGAGAACCACCATTATATGAACAAAAAGAGTTGGCTGAGCCTGGATCCTTGGCCAGGCTGTGTGCCAGGCAGGCACTTTGGAGGCAGCCATAGATGTGGCAGATGTGGACCTTGTCTTTGCGGGGTCCACAGTTCAGACCTGTCTGCCACCTGACCCTGTCGAGCTGCAACTTGTTTCTGATAATGGGGCCCAGGCTTGCATGTTGGGCTCTTAGGAAGGGCAGAGCAGAGGAAAGAAGAGAAAATGGTTAGCCAGCCAGAACGTGCCTGCCGGAATGGTGACTTGGAGTTTTCATCAAAGAAGGGGGCTGAGGCAAGGGTGTAAGTTTAAAAGCGATCAGTTTGGGGAGGGGGGCACAAGCTGAGACTCCGCGGCAACCTGTTTGCAGGAGATGCCTGATTTAGCAGAAAATCGCACAAGCTGGCCCTGGCACAGGCCAGTGGAAGGCATTTCCTCCCCAGCCTGGCTCAAGTTTCATTCATAGGTACTGTCTAAAATTAGACCCCGGGCTTTCATTCTGCTCCAAGCTCCCTGCCTAGCGTAACATTGGGGAGAAACAGGCACTCCATTAAAAGTGCGCCTTCCCCCTGCGGCCCCTGGCCGGGGAAGGACTGCGCCCTGTCCCCGCTGGCAGCCGCCACGGCTCATAAACCAGGGTCTAAATTCAAAGCATCCGCTTTGACTGGTGACCCTGGGCTCCCAGGCAAACTTGGGCCGCCTCCTCCGGCTCACACCACAGGCCAGGCCATGTCACGGGGAGGACCCAGCTCCTGCCTGTGGCCTCTGTGTGGGGGATGTGAAGGCAATTCCCCAGAGGGAAGAGGGACCTGGCACCCTTGGGCTGGGCATGGGCGTTCTGGGACAGCCCTGCTGTCATCTCTCTAGGCTCAGGGTGTCTGCTCTGTGGCCTCGCCTACTTCACCATTGTGATTTATTACTATCCAAATCAACTCAGTGAAATAAGGATAGCCGCCATGTTTGGACTGACCTATTCATTGAATGAGCATTTCCTGAACACCTGCATCAGGAGTCTTCCAATCATGAGTAACAGAACCAGGGTACCATGGAAGCTCTGGGCCTACAGAGGGTGGAACGGGTGCCCAGGAACACTCCCTTTTCTTCTCCCATTCTGCTCTCAGCCAGAACCACGTCTCTCCATGCTCAGGGTAGAATGTGGCTCCTGCTTCGAATGGTCTCATTTCTAACTCTTGGTATGGAGATGGACTCGCATCGCACAACTGCCAATTCTGGACTCTTAGGAAAATTTTTTATTTGGCTTAGATGCTCTTGGGAGCCTGGCCCCAGGCCAATCAAGAGCAGCAAAGAAGGACTTTTTCCTAGAATGGTGGGCCCTGCTATGACCAGATGAATGGTGTGAAGAGACATCTCCAGAAGTAAAAGAACAGGTTTTAAAAAACATTTTATTTATACTGATTTATTTATGAGAGAGAGTGAATGGGTGCACCAGGGCCTCTAGCCACTGCAAAGGAACTCCAGACTCATGGGCCACCATGTGCATCTAGCTTACATGGGTACTGGGGCATAGAACCTGAGTCCTTAGGCTTTGCCAGCAAGTGCTTTAACTGCTAAGCCATCTCTCCAGCCCACAGGGACAGTTTTAACACCAAGCCATTGCTGGTCTGCAAGCAGTCTTTGGAAACACAGAGAAAGATCTTAACTAAGGTTTGGCAGATGAGGGGTGACTTTCTGCAAGAGCTGTCTTCTTCTCTTTCTTCTCCTCCTTTTTCTTCTTCTTTTTTCTGGTCTCAACTCTAGCCCAGGCTGACCTGGAACTCACCATGTATTCTCAGGGTGGCCTCGAACTCATGGCGATCCTCCTACCTTTGTCTCCCAAGTGCTGGGATTAAAGGCGTGCGCCACCATGCTCAGCCTTGGAAGAGCTAACTTCTAAGGCAAGTGGTAGGAGGATTGATTTGGGACTCACAGAGAAAGCAGAGGTGGCTTAAAGCAGAGTGCATACAAAGATCTCACAGTGAGCCCTAGGCCTGCTGGGGTAGGAAGTCTGCCTGCCACTTATGCTGTGGTGACGTTGGGCAGGTTAATTCTCTCTGGGCCTCAGTTTCCATACGTGCAGATGAGAACCCCAGTGTCTCCTGCATATGCAGTAGTGTGCTGCAGGAGAGGGGGTGTGGGCATCATAAAAGTCACACATGCTGGGGGCGACACTGTTCCCGGACAGGTGGCGGTGCCCATCAGCTGGCTCCTTGTCACCTTCAGGTCTCAGCTCACACATTCCAGGACAATCCCCGAAAAGCCCTCCTGACCAGCCTTCCCAATGGGCTTTTCTTTTAGCAACTAGTGAAACGTGCTGCTTGCAATAAGACTAGTTTGAAGCTATTTGGCTGGCTTTCTCGTTTATAGTCTGCTTTTGACCAGGCTGAACAGTCCCCAAAGATGAGGTTCCTAATGGTCTCTGCTGTGACCTTGGGCAGTCAGGGCTCAGCCCGCGGAATTAATGAATGCAGGCCCACAGACCTGCGGAAATGAGGTCTTGGAAGTCTCCTGCACTAAGGATGGATTTCCCTGGACAGGCTGTGGCTAGACTGAGTCCAAACCCTCTGTACAGAGTCCAGTCCTCTCACACACTCCAGCTCAAAGGACCTACTGCACTTAGAAAACAGGCTTGGGAAGCCGGAAGGGGAAGGCACTTGAGTGTGGGGACCAGCTCTGTTCCCAGATGCTCTAGCCACCATGGGATGTTGAGTTCTTGGGTCTGAAGAGAGGACATTTCTCTTTTCTTTTCTTTTCTTGTCTTTTCTTTTCTTGTCTTATCTTGTCTTCCTTCCTTCCTTCCTTCCTTCCTTCCTTCCTTCCTTCCTTCCTTCCTTCCTTCCTTCCTTTCCTTCCTTAATTCTTCTTTCTCTCTTTTTTTTGAGGTAGAGCCTCACTCTAGGTCAAGCTGACCTGTGTTCTCAGGGTGGCCTTGAACTCAACAGTGATACTCCTACATCTGCCTCCCAGGTGCTGGGATTAAAGGCGTAAGCTGCCACACCCGGCTTCTCTCTCTTGTGTGCGCGCGCGTGTGTGTATGTGTGTGTGTGTGTGTGTGTGTGTGTGTGTAGGCTACAGGCCAACCTCTGGTGTTGCCCCTCAGGAAAGTCATCTACCTTCTTGAAATTATTTATTTATTTTAAATATTTTTATTTATTTGCAGGGGAGGGCAGAGAATAGGTGTGGCAGGGCCTTTTGCCATTGCAAATGAACTCCAGATGCGTGTGCCACTTTGTGCATCTGGCTTTCCCTGGGTACTAGGAACTGAAGCCAGGCCAGCAGGTTTTGAAAGCATGTGCCTGTAACCGCTAACCTATCTCTTCAGCCCTAAAATTTTTATGTATTTATTTAAAAATATTTTACTTATTTATTTGCAAGGAGGGAAAGAGAGAGAGAGAGAGAGAGAGAGAGAGAGAGAGAGAGAGGGAGAGAATGGACACCAGGGCCTCCTCTCATTCCAAACTCCAGATGCATGCGCCACTTTGTGCATCTGGCTTTACATGGGTACTGAGGAGTTGAACCCAGGCTGTCAGGCTGTGGAAGCAAGCGCCTTTACCACTGAGCCATCTCTCCAGCTGTATTTATTTATTTTGGAGACAGGGTCCCGCATCGGCCTGGAGCTCACCAAGTGGGTCATAGTGGCTGACCAGGGGGCTCCAGGGGACTGCCTGTCTTGGCCTCTCCAGTGCTGAGATTTTAAGTGCACGTCACTGCACCTAGCATCTGTCCACATGGGTTCTGGAGGCTGGACTCAGGTCCGCATGTTTTGGAAGCAGGCACTTTTCCTGACTAAGCGATCTCTCCAGCCCCTCATCTCCGGTTGCTAAGGAACGTCTCCAACTCCCCCTAGCCCCAGAATGTCCATATCCCCTTCACCCCAAACTGACTTGTCATTGGTCTACCAGTACACCCTAAGCCCCTCCTAGGACCTTCCATTGACCCCTCTTTTCCTTCTCAAGACCCTTCTCCTTCCCTGATAGGGTTTGTAGATGTGAGTGGGGATTGGGCTAGACGTCCTGCCACAAGCGAGAGGAGGGCAGCTCTGCTTCATGAATGCCCCCTTTTGTGATACAGTGAGTCATGTCCTTGTCTACATATCCAGCCCCTCCTCAGCTTTCAGATGGAGTCTGGCTGCTTCCCTGGCCTTGCCTGGTCCTCGTGACTCCCCATGGAGGAGCTGGAATTCACACAGGCTCTGGGTGGCTTGGGGCTTTAGCTGGGATTCTGGCTGGCCCTGGAGCTGACTCAATGGTCCAGTCCTTGTTTGGTAGCCTGAGGTACTGGAACTTGGGTTTTCTTTCCGGGTGGGTTGTTGGGGCCCTACGTCAAGGAGAGAGATCACAGATGTTGCCCTGTGCTGGTGCCATGACTGGAACACTGTTCTGAGGGGAGCTTGCTCGTCCCCTTTGGTAGCAGAGAAGGGAATTCCTGTCTGATGGACACACAGCTACTAGTCTCTGACTTCAGTGCCTGACATTGGAACTGCTGGGGATTCTCAACGAGTGTGTGGTCAGCGACATGATGTTCAACCGAGAGAGTACACCACAGGGCCTCAGGGCGGAGCTGGGAGCTGTCCAAAGCCTGCTCCTACCTGGATCTCCGTGATGGCACTCTGGTCCTCCTCTTTCCACCCTCGCCCTCCACGTTCATTCATCCCCTCTGCACAGAGCAGCCAGGCAAGCTTAAGAAAACAATTTAGGGCTGTAGAGATGGCTCAGAGGTTAAGGCACTTGCCTGCAAAGCCTGAGGACCTGGGTTCGATTCCCCAGTACCCCCACGTAAAGCCAGATGCACAAGGTGGCACATGCATCTAGAGTTTGTTTGCAGTAGCTGGAGGCCCTGGTGTGCCCATTCTCTCTCTCACTCACTGCCTCTTTCTCTCTCTCTCAGATAAATAATAAATAAATAAGTAAATAAATAGAACAATTTTTTTAATTTTTTTTATTTTTTATTTGAGAGCGACAGACACAGAGAGAAAGACAGATAGAGGGAGAGTGAGAATGGGCGTGCCAGGGCTTCCAGCCTCTGCAAAAGAACTCCAGACGCGTGCGCCTCCTTGTGCATCTGGCTAACGTGGGACCTGGGGAACCGAGCCTCGAACCAGGGTCCTTAGGCTTCACAGGCAAGTGCTTAACCGCTAAGCCATCTCTCCAGCTCAAATAGAACAATTTTAAAAAGGAAATGATTCAACTTCACCCACATCCCTGCTTATGACCTTTGAATTTGAAAGTTTCCCATGGAATGAGGATGGACGTGGGAGCTTTGCAAGGGCCCCTTCCCGGCTCACCCTCCCCTCACTTTGTGACCTCACCTTCAGAGCTCCACATCTCACTCTTGCATTGTGGCTGTTGTTTCTACTAGACCACATGCCCCTCCCTCTGATGCCCCCTGCATGACACGTCTCCCGGGATTACCACTGGTTTGTTATCAGATTTTCTTTACCTCACTGCTTGCTTACTGTGCTTCTCCTCACTGAAACCTGGGTTCCACAAGGGCAGGTGAGAGGGTAGGGTTCTCCCAGTCTTTCTAGCACCTGAAAAATGCTTGGCACATGTTAAGAATGGTCTACGGGCTGGAGAGATGGCTTAGCGGTTAAGCACTTGCTTGTGAAGCCTAAGGACCCCGGTTCGAGGCTCAATTCCCCAGGACCCACGTTAGCCAGATGCACAAGGGGACGCATGTGTCTGGAGTTCGTTAGCAGTGGTTGGAAGCCCTGGCGTGCCCATTCTCTCTCTCTCTCTCTCTCTCTAACACACTCAAATAAATAAATAAAAATGATCAAAAAAAAAAAAAAAAAAGAATGGTCTACTTATTTCCAGAAGCTTACCAATAATGCTTGGAGCCCCAGACACTCTCACTCTCTCTGCAGGATACTCAGAATATCTGTTTCCTCTGGGTTTCAGATCCAAGGATGATTTGACAGGATTTGGGACTAGTCATGTACATCACCTGATGTTTCAGAGCTCCTCAAGCAGTCAGCATTTCCCCACCAGCCAGGTCTTCACACTCCCCGGTTGTTTCCTTCCATTCCTGGTCTTAAAACCCACCTCGCTGGCTTGTCTGACTAGTTGCCTCAATGCCCGGGAAATCCATGAACTTCTGTAAACAATATTTGATGAGTCTTTTTCTAAGACCGTTGGGGTGTCATTCAGCACCTTTCTCAGAATCTCTGCTTACCCACATTTCTTTGTCTTTCTTCCTGTTGTTTTCTTGTTAGTGAATCTGACCCCCCTCCCCCATATCCCAGAGTCCATTCATCTTAAAATGAAGAAGCTACTAACACTCAAATGTCCATGTTTCCTTCTTACTCATCTGTGCCTCATACGGCTCCAGGCACAGGGGGTGGGATACCTGTAGCCATGGAGACTTGCGTATCTCAGGGACTTGGTCATGTCCTGTTCATGCCATGGCCTTGAGGAGGGGAGGTTGTTTTGATACAGTCCCTCAGAAGCTCATCTAAGGGCTGGGAGACAGCTCAGTACTTAAAGATTCTTGCTTGCAAAGTCTGATGGCCCAGGTTCAGATCCCCAGTACCCATGTAAGGCTAGATGCACCAAGTGGCATATGCATCTGGAGTTTGTTTGCAGTGGCAAAAAGCCCTGGCACACCCATATTCTCTCTCTCTCTGCTTGCAAATAAATAATAAATAAAAATTTTAGTCAGGCGTGGTGGCGTGCACCTTTAATCCTAGCACTCGGGAGGCAGAGATAGGAGGATCAGTGTGAGTTCGAGGCCACCCTGAGACTACATAGTTAATTCCAGGTCTGCCTGAGCCAGAGTGAGAACCTACCTCAAAACCCCCCTCACCAAAAATAATTAAAATGTTATTTATTTATTTATTTATTTATTTATTTATTTATTTATTTTTGACAGAGGAAGAAAAAGAAGGAGGAGGAGGAGAAGAGAGAGAACAAATGGGTGCACCAGGGCCTTTAACCACTACAAACAAACCCCAGAAGCACGCACCCCCTGTGAATCTGGCTAACGTGGGTCCTGGGGAATCGAACCTGGGTCCTTTGGCTTTGCAGGCAAGCACCTTAACTGTTAAGCCATCACTCCAGACCTAAATAAAATTTTTTTTGAGAAAAGAAAAACTTGTCTAAGTCTTCAGAACCTTCCACTGGATTCTTTGCTGAGCCAATGAAACAATTTGTCTCTCTGATCTGTAGTCAATTGAAGAATTTGTTCCTGGATACTAAGACATACACAAAAATCCATAGGCAAAACATGATATGTTAGTAGGAAGTTACAGGAAGTTGCTTTGATATATGTGATGAGAGGGAATTAAAAGTATTACTTCTCCATCAACTGCATTACATGTACATGGCAAAGAGAGGCTGGCTTATCCTGATGAGCTCCTCTGGCGGTCTTATACTTCGGTAAGCATTTACTCCAATAGGACCCTCCGTTTGGAGTGCACGTGCCCAGAGCGGATGTGGAGCAGCAGGTGGGACCGTGACAGGTTTTCCGAGCATGCTGGAAACCCAGGAGAGTCTCGGTGTTACCGCACACAGCCCCTGACTTGGAGTGAATGGCAGGGCAAGGCCAAACCGTGCATTGCAGGGTAAATGGCAGAGTTTGGATGGAAGAGTCATCTGCAGTCTCCAAATCACTGGTAGCATCAACAATGCCCCCCCACCCCAAAGTCCCATTATTTCTCTCTTGGAACTAGATCTACAAGGCAGGGGCAAATTGTTCAGTAACCCTCTGCCTTGGCCAGTGCGTACACATGTGCCCACACACACACACACACACACGAAGGGAAAGTGGGGAGGCCTGCACAGAAAGTGTCCCGGGCAAGGTCTGGGGTCCTGTATACGTCAATTCTTCCAATGGGTATATAATCATTGTACTTGGTGCTGGGTTTATAAGGCCATTTTTATACAATGTACTTGGAAGGCAGTTATAATATACTTTGAGAACTTTCCTTTTATACTCCCCTCCCCTTTCTCACCCTCCCTGCTCTAGTAACCCCCTCTGTTCTCTTAGACAGTTTTCCTTTTACTGTCCTGTCATATGTACATATATGACTTCATGAAGATGTATTAAATCTAGGAACCGGGTTGGAGAGATGGCTTAATGGTTAAGGCACTTTGCCTGTGAAGCCTAACGACCCAGGTTCAACTTCCCAGGACCCATGTAAGCCAGACACACAAAGTAGCACACGTGCACAAGGGGACACACGTGCACAAGGGGACACATGTGTCCGGAGTTTGAGTACAGTGGCTAGAGGCCCTGGTGCGCCAATTCTCTCTTTCTCTCTCCCTCTCTCACATAAAAATGTAAATTAAAAAAAAAAAAACAAAAATCTAGGAATCACAAATGAGAGAAAACATGCAATGTTTGCCTGAGACTGATTGACTTTGTTGAACATGATCAACTCTTGTGGTATCGATTTTCCTGCATACAACATAACTTTGTTACTGCAAAAATGCCGTTGTGCATCTGCACCTCTTCCTTTACTGTTGGACACCTACGGTGGTTCCGTAAGTTAACTATTGCGAATAGGGCTTCAAAAACATTGATGTGCAAGCAGCTCTGTAGTATATTGACTTGGAGTTCTCTGGGTAAATACCCAGGAGTGGAATAGCTGGGTCATATGGAAGATCTAGTTGTAGTTTCTTGAGGAAACTCCATACTGATTTCTGGGAGAGGGAGAGAATGGGCCACTGCAAATGAACTCCAGATGCATGCGCCACCATGTGCATCTGGCTTACATAGGTTCTAGGAACTCACACGTGGGTCCTTAGCCTTTGCAGGCAAGCACCCTAACTGCTAAGCATCTCTCCAGCTCCAGTCTCAGATTTTAATTAAAATCTTTGCTCCATTTGGAATTGATTTTTAAAACAATATTTATCTGTGAGTAGCATGGGAAGGGGGGGGGGCGGAGAGAATGGGTATGCCAGAACCTCTAGCCACTGCAAACAAATTTTAGATTTTTTTTTTTTTTTGTGCATTTGGCTTTATGTGAATACT
The DNA here is from genome assembly GCF_020740685.1 of Jaculus jaculus. Classification (NCBI taxonomy): domain Eukaryota; kingdom Metazoa; phylum Chordata; class Mammalia; order Rodentia; family Dipodidae; genus Jaculus; species Jaculus jaculus. The sequence goes on from NC_059107.1 coordinate 27,304,667, forward strand.
GAGGAATTAAAGCTGGCTGGGCAGGCCTTGCAAGCAAGTGCCTTTAACCACTGAGCCATCTCCTGAGCCAGTGGAGTTGTTTTTCTCTTTATTTTAAAATATTTTATTTATTTATTTATTAGAAAGAGAGAGACAGAGAGGGATAGAAGAGGAAGACAGAAAGAAAGAATGGGCATGCCAGACCTCCAACCATCACAAACAAGCTCTAGACACATGCACCACCTTGAAAACCTGGCTTACAAGGGTACTGGGGAACTGACCTGGGTCCTTAGGCTTCACAGGCAAGCGCCCCAACCATTAACCATCTCTCCAGCCCTGGAGTTAGTTTGTAGGCTGGGTGAGAGAGGAATGTGGTTTCATTCTTCTACATGTGGAGATCTGTGTTTTCCACCACCATTTGTTGAAAAAGCTATATTTTCTCTAACATACTTTTTGACATTTTTGTTAAAAATCAGGTGTCCATATCTATGTGGGATTATATCTGAATCCTCTATCCTATTCCAGATCCATGTTTTTGTTCTTGTGCCAATACCATGCCATTTTTATTACGGTGGCTCTGAAGTTTAATTTTAAATCGGATATGGTGATACCTCTAGCATTGCTCTTTTTACACTGGGTTGCTTTGGCTTTCAAGAGCTCTTTGCACTTCCAAATAGATTTTAGGAAATTTTTTCTATTTCTGTATGAATGGTCCAGGAATTTGTTGGGGTTTGCAGAGTGTGCAAGATTGCTTTTGGAAAAATAATCCTCGCAGTTTTAACTCTTCTATTCCATGAGGGTAGGAGGTCTTTCCATCTGCTAGTGTCTTCTTCAGTATTTTATTTATTTACTTATTTATTGGTTTTCCAAGATAGGTTCTTGCTCTAGCCCAGGCTGACCTGGAATTCACTATGTAGTCTCAGGCTAGCCTTACATGATCCTCTTACCTTGGCCTCCCCAGTGCTGGGATTAAAGGCATGTGCCACCATGCTTGGCTCAGTATTATTGATTGGTTTGAGAGAGAGACAGAGAGAATGGATGCATCAGGGCTTCTAGCCACTGCAAATGAACTCCAGACACATGGGTCCAGGAGAATTGAATCTGCATCCTTTGGCTTTCCAGGCAAACATCTTAACTGCTAAGCCATCCCTCCAGCCTCAGTATTTTAATATTTTCATGGTACAGATCTTTCATTTCTTTTGTTAGATTATTTCAAGAGTGTTTATTGAAGCTGGGTGTGGTGATGCACACCTTTAATCCCAGCACTCGGGAGGCAGAGGTAGGAGGATCCCTGTGAGTTCTAGGCCACCCTGAGAGACTACATAGTGAATTCCAGGTCAGCATTGACTAGGGTAAGACCCTACCTTGATAAACAAAACAAAACAAACAAACAAAAAAGCATTTTTGAAACAATTAGGCAATTGTGAATGGAGTTGTTGTTCTGATTTCTTTTTCAGCATGTTTATTTGTGGCATGGTAGAAGGTAATGGATTTATCCTGCCACTTACTGCTGAAAGTGTTTATTATCAGATCTAACAGTTTTCTTTCTTTCTTTCTTTTTTTTTTTTTGGTTTTTCGAGGTAGAGTCTCACTCTAGCCCAGGCTGACCTGGAATTCACTATGTAGTCTCAGGCTAGCCTCGGCTAGATCTAACAGCTTTCTGGTGGCATCTTTAAAGTCTTTTACATCTTTAGGGCCTTGTGGATACATCATGTCAAGTAAGGATACTTTGATTTGACTTCCTCCTTCTCTTGTATCCTTTCTATTTCCATCTAAGAGTTCAGTCGCTATTCTGAATAAGCAAGGGGAAAGTGGACACCATTGTCTTATTTCTAATTTCAGTGGTAATGCTATGAGTTTTTCTCCCTTTATTATAATGGTGGAGTAGATTTGTTATATGTAGCCTTTATTGTGTTGGGATACTTCTATTCCTAGTTTCTTCAGGGTTTTAACCCCAAAGTGCTGTTACTTTCTCAAAAGCCTTTTCTGCAGTTATTGAAGTGATCACATGATTTGTGGCCTTGAGTTTATTTATGTGTTGAATTGTATTGATTTACATATGTTGAAACATCCCTGGTTAGTTTGGGTTGTACATATTTTCAAAGATTCAACTCTGTTTCCTTGATTCTTTCTATTTTCTTTAACTCTATTTCATTAATTTCATCACTAATCTTAATTATTTCTGTCCATCTGTTGTTGATTTTGGATTTGGGTTTTGTTTTCCCAAGGCCCTAAGGTACAACATTAAGTTATTTATTTGAAGTCTCTGATTTTATTTTTGAGATAAGGTCTCACTCTAACCCAGGCTGACCTGGAATTCACTCTGTAGCTTAGGCTGACCTCAAACTCACAGTGACCCTTTTACCTCAGCTTCTTTTATTTATTTATTTATTTTTTGTTTTTATGGGCAAGGTCTCACTCTAGCCCAGGCTGACCTGGAACTCACTATGTAGTTTCAGGGTGTCCTTGAACTCACAGCCATCCTCATACCTTTGCTTCCCAAGTGCTTGGATTAAAGGTGTGAGCCACCATGCCCAGTTTAAAAAAATCTCTGATTTTTTAATATAGACACGTGTAGCTATAAATTTCCCTTTTAGGACTGTTTTCATTGTATTCTATAGGGCTTGGTAGAGTTTGTGCACATTCTATCATTTCTCTTCTTATTGCTTTCTGGTCTAATGCCATTGTAATCTGATAGAATACAAGAAATTACTTCCATTTTCCTGTAGGATCTGTTTTAGAGAAAATTCCATGGGCTGCTGAGAAGAAATGTGTATTTTGTAGTGTTTGGATGGAATATTCTGTAGATGTCTATTAGATTCTTCTGATCTATAATGTTATTTAACTCAGGTGTTTCTCCACTCATTTATCTTGAATTTTTATTTATTTATTTGCACATGTGTGTGTGTGCACGTGCATCTGTGACAGGATTTCTTGCCATTGTACATACTGCCCACCTGGCTTTACAAGGGTATCTGGGGAATTGAACCTGGGTTGACTGGCAGGTTTTGCAAGCAAATGATTGTAGCTACCACTGAGCCATTTCCTCAGCCCGCCTTTTCTTTCTTTTCCTTTCTCTCTCTCTCTTTTTTGGTGTTTTGAGGTGGGGTCTCACTCTGGCCCAGGCTAACCTGGAATTCACTATATATTCTCAGGGTGGCCTCAAACTCACGGCGATCCTCCTACCTCTGCCACCCGAGTGCTGGGATTAAAGGCGTGCGCCACCACGCCCAGCTTTTCCGCCTTTTCTTATAATGTTATTAATACTACACAACAGCCCCACCCTCATAACTCATCTAATCCCAAAGGCCCCACCTCCAAATTCCATTAAGATAGGAATCTGGGCATTAAGGTTTTAACCTCTAAATTGTGGGGAACACCTTCATCCATTGCACATAGCTGGGAGCTCCTGGGTTCCTCCTCCCTTGAGTGACCCAAGCCCGCAAGTCTGCAAGGGCCCCTGCCTGTGGGAGGTTGCAAGGGGACAACCTCCTTCAGTGGGCCAGCCCAGGCACCATGCACTCCTGGAGAAGCCCGGGCAGCTGCCAGCTTAGCCAAGGAAGGAGTTTCTCTCTTGGGACTGTGGCTGGAACTTGCTCTAGGTGAGTAGTTTCCTTGGCGCTTAGAAAGACTGCGTCTTTGGGCCTTTTGTTCTCCAGTTTGAATGTCAAGGCCCAAGGGCAAGAACATAATTGGCACACTGCATCTTCCCCACCCAGTCCTCTCCAGTATGACCAGGGAAGAGCACTCCTTTCCCACAGAGGCAAACAAGGGAACCCCAACATTAGCAGGTGGGAGTGGCATTTTCCCCTTCTCATTAGCTAGCCCATGAATGTAAGATTTTTTTCCTCCCCTTTGGAGAGGAGGAGATGGTGCTGCACCTTGTGACTAGGGCAAAACCCATTGAATTATACACCTCGGAAGGGTCACTTTTATGGTACATGAATATTTCAATTTGTTTATGTATTTTAAACCGAATTCACCCTTATTTGCCTTGCACCCTATCGCATACATGTGCCTCTCACGCCTGACCATCCCTGCCTGAGCTAGGCCTGACCATGTCTCCCTCTTGAGTCCATGCCTGGCATTGGAGGCCCCAGGCAGTCCCGGAGCCCCTGGCCACTCAGCTAGGGGAGATTTAAGGAACACGTGTGGGCAGGCCACTGGGCAGGAAGCACCATGTTGGAATGTTTTCTTTCCTGACACCAGAAGGGTAAAGACTCAGGGTAGCTGCCAATGAAGACAGGTTAGATTCCTGGAGCTGAGAACTACTGAAGAATATCCTTGAGATGATTTAAAATGGGAGAACAGAGTGATTGTTATTACAATGTGATTAGGATAGAATGACATTTGATTTTTAAAAAAATGGTTCAGACTTCTTTATTTTTTAAAAAGCACCTTTTATTTGAGGGAGTGAGAGAGAGAAAGAGGGAGGTAGAGAGAGAGAGAGAGAGAGAGAGAAATGGGTACACCAGGGCCTCTGGCCACTTAACTCCAGACACACACACACACACACACACACACACACACACACCATGCCATGCCACTTTGTGCATCTGGCTTATCTAGGTACTGGGGAGTCAAACCTCGGTTTGTTAGGTTTCACAGGCAAGCTCTTTAACCACTGAGCCATCTCTCCAGCCCCTGAGGTGCATTCTCTTAAACATTTGTGGATAATCTGTGGCATCTTGTTATTTAGTTTTAGGAAGCCCAGACAGCCTTAAGCTAAAAAAAGGAATTTACTGGCTGGTATAAATGAGATCAAATTATGGTTTGATCCAGGGCATCAAAAGAACAATTAGGTTTGAGTTTCTTTTTCTACATTTCTTAGCTCTATTTTCAGTGTTCAGGTTATACTCTGAGGCTGAACCTTGTCTCCCAGACACCTCCATCTCCTTCTGCTGAGCCCCACCTCTGCAAAGGTCTCATTTCCTTTTCTTTTTATTTATTTATTTGACAGAGAAAGAGGGAGAGAGAGTGACAGATGGATGTGCCAGGGCCTCCAGCCACTGCAAACGAACTCCAGACATGTGTGCCCCCTTGTGCATCTGGCTAACGTGGGTCCTGGGGAATTGAACCTGGGTCCTTTGGCCTTGCAGGCAAATGCCTTAACCGCTAAGCCATCCCTCCAGCCCCTCATTTCCTCTTAATATTGCCACCATGAACACTGAGCTTTGAGTGCTTGAAGCTTTGGAGAACACATGCCAAGCATATCTAAACTTCAGCATATCCAACCCCAGGATTTAAGGGCACAATCTCTGGAGATTTGGAGATTTTTGCTCATACCCAGCATCTACACCTACCTAACTGTGTGGACTCTGGCAATCCATCTGACCCACGTGGGTCTCAGATGTCCTATGAAGATGTTGGGAGGGTTAGCAGTGTTAGGAGATGGAGGTAGCTTGTACAGGGGTCCTCCTCCTCCAACATCCCCATCTCTGGCCTCTCCCTGCTACTTCCTCTTCATGTATGCACCCAGCAGGTGTGACAAGATGCTCAGACAGTAATGTGGCTCACCCTCGCCTCTCACCCAGGTCCTCTGGTGATCTGCCCAGAGTCCACAATACCAAGGGGTGGCTTATGTTATTTTACCTAAATATTAGCATGCTTTGTTGGTGTACTGCACACTTCTGTAATCCCAGTACTTAAGAGGCTAAGACAGGAAGGAAGATTCCAGGTTCAAGGCCAGCCTGGGCCATCTAGTTAGCTCCAGGCCAGCTTGAGCTGCATAGCAACACTTTTCTCTCAAACAGTAAACAAAAAAGATAGCATGCCACATACATTTTCAGGGCTATGCTTTTCTAACTTCCCTTCTTCCCTTCCATTCTTTTTCCTTCCCTTCCCTCCTCTTCTCTCCCTTCTCTTCTCTCTCTTTCCCTCCTCTTCTCTCCCTTCCCTTCCCCTCCTTCTCTCCCTTCCCTTCCACCTTCTCTCCCTTCCCTTACCCTTCTTCTTTCCCTTCCCTTCCCCTTCTTCTCTCCCTTCCCCTCCCCTTCTTCTCTCCCTTCCCCTCCCCTTCTTCTCTCCCTTCCCTTCCCCCTTCTCTCCCTTCCCTTCCCCTCTCCTTCTCTCCCTTCCCCTCCTGTTCCTTCCCTTCCCTTCCCTTCCCTTCCCTTCCCTTCCCTTCCCTTCCCTTCCCTTCCCTTCCCTTCCCTTCCCTTCCCTTCCCTTCCCTTCCCTTCCCTTCCCTTCCCTTCCCTTCCCTTCCCTTCCCTTCCCTTCCCTTCCCTTCCCTTCCCTTCCCTCCTTCCTTTCTTCTTTGTTGTTTTTTGGTTTTGAGACAAGATCTCATACAGTTCATCTCCATTGTTGTAGTTACCTCTCCTTGCTGAGACAAAGTATCCAACCGGAAGCAGCTGATGGAAGTAAAGAGGTGGTTTTTAAATATTAATTAATTAATTAATTAATTTTTTTGGCTTATAGTCTCTCAGGGAAGCTTCATGCTGGCAGGGAACAGCATGGCATGAGCAGATGCTAGGCATCACCTCTGCCACAGCAGGTGGAAAATAGTGGCAGGAGAGTGAGTTGAACTCTGGCAAAGGGGAGCTGGCTATAACACCCCCCAAGCCCGACCCCCCAACAACACACCTCCTCCAGCAAAACTGCACCTCCCAAATTGCCATCAGCTGGGAACCAAACATGCAGAACACGTGAGTGTTTGAGGGACATCTGAAATAACCACCACACTAGCCCAGAGCTCACTACGTGGCCCAGGTTGACCTCAGTTTACAATCGTCTTGCCTTTATTCCCACATGCTGGGATTACAGACACGCCACCGTGCTCAGTTACACTTTTCTTTAAAGTGGTATCACATAACTTACCTTATTCCTACAGCTGTGTAATATTCCTTCAGTTAGATATGAGTAGCTAAGGATATAAGAGAAAAAAAAAATTAGGCAGGGGTTTGAGAGATTGTTCAGCGGTCAAGGTGCTTGTTTGCAAATCTTAAAGGCCTAGGCTCAATTCTCCAGTACCCATATAAACAAGATCCACAAAGGGACACATGAGTCTGAAGTCTCTGTAATAGCATGTGGCCTGATTCACTCATTCTCTCTCTTTGCTCGCAAATAAATGAATCAAAATATTTTAAAAAGGATATTAATTTAGGATTGCTTTGAATCTATAAATTGGTTTAATGAGAAATAATGAAACATTAATGAGAGATATTGAGACATTTTTGTCAAGAAAATGACCCTTCTCTTTATTTGGTTCTTCCTTAAAGGTTTACAATGAAGATTTATAATTTTTTTCCTCAAAAATTGATAAACTTATTTTGAAACTTTATCTTTCTGCTTCATTGTGACTAGATGAGATTTAAAAAATGCATTGTATGTTGGGTGTGGTGGTGCATGCCTTTAATCCAGCACTGGGGAGGCAGAGGTAAGAGGATCACCATGAGTTCAAGGCCACCCTTGAGACTACATAGTGAATTCCAAATCAGCCTGGGCTACAGTGAGACCCTACCTTGAGAGACCAAAAAATGTGTTACATTTTGTAAAAATGTGGAGCAATCCTAAGCTCCCTTAACGTTTTCCTAATTCATCTATGTATTATTTGGGGTTTCTATATAGATTGTGAACAATAGAACTTTTTTTAAAGCTTTTTTTTTCTTTGCCTTGTCTTATTTCTCTGGTTAGACCATCCAATATTGTGTGAAAGGTGGTGGTGGACATATGTACTCCTGCTCTGGTAAAGGGGATATAATCATGGGGTGCTGTAAATTGTGGGAGGGTATTCCTTCTGAGATTAAGAAAGTTGGGACTGGCCGGGCATGGTGGTGCATGCCTTTAATTCCAGCACCCAGAGGCAGAAGTAGAAGGATCACCATGAGTCTGAGGCACAAACAAGAAAGTTGAAACTGGTGGCATAGGCCTGTAATCCCAGATATCTGAGAGACTGAGGCAGGGAGATTATAAATTTAAGGCCTGCCTGGGCAATTTAATGAAATTCTCTCTCAGAACAAAAGAAAGTCAAAAGAGGGCTGGGGAATATTGCTCAGGGATAGAGCAATGGAGTAACGGGTTTGTTCTTAGAATAAATAAATAAGTAAGATTCTATAAACCATTAGCTAAGCTAACCAAAAGTGGGTGGTGGCTGGGGAGATTGCTCAGTGGTTAAAGGTGCTTGCTTGCAAAGCCTGACAGCCCAGGTTTGATTCCCTAGTACCCATGTAAAGCCAGATGCACAAAGTAGCACATACAACTGGAGTTTGCCTGCAGTGGCAAGAGGCCTTGGCACAGCCATTTTCTCCCTCCCTGCCACCCTCTCTCCTTGCAAATAAACAAAAACTTTCAAAAGGAGAGATAGGGGCTGGAGAGATGGCCTAGTGGTCAAGGTGCTTGCCTGAGAAGCCTCAGGACCTACGTTCAACTTCCCAGAACCCACATAAGCCAGATACACAAGATGACCCATGGGCACAAAGTCACATATGCACACAAGATAGCACATGCAGTTGGAGTCCGATTATAGTGGCTGGAGGCTCTGGTGTGCCAATTCTCACTCTCTCTTTCTCCTTCATTAAAAAAAAAAAAGAAAGAAAGAAAAGGAGAGAGAAAAGACCCAAATTAGTAAGATTAGAATGTAAAGCTTGGCATCGTGGCACGTGCTTTTAATCCCAGCACTCAGGAGCAGAGGTAGGAGAATCCCTGTGAGTTTGAAGCCGTGAGACTACATAGTGAATTATGCCAGGTCAGCCTGGGCTAGAGTAAGACCCTACCTGAAAAAAAAAAAAAAAAAAAGACTATAAAAAATAGATGTTACAACAGATTCAATGAAATCTAGAGGATTGCTATGGAATACTTTGAAAAGGTGTTTTCCAAAATACTGAAAGCTCTAGAAGAAATGGATAAATTCCTAGATGCATATGACCTAGCAAAATTGAATCAGGGTATATAAACAACAGATCCATAAAAATCACAACCTTGCAGAGGTAATAAAAAGTCTCCACACTTAGAAGAGCCCAGGACCAGATGGGTTCACTGCTGAGTTCTACCAGCCTCTTAAAGATGGTCTAACACCAATGCTACTCCAACTATTCCACAGAACAGGAGGGGAAGAAAGCGTACTGCCAAACTCTGTCCATGAAGCCTCTATTCCCACGAAAATACCTACAAATTGAATTAAGGAGCACATTTGGATGACACACCATGACCAAGTTGTTTTCATCTCATGGATACGAGAGGACGTCAGGCAGTTAGTGAACCCCAAAAGAAAGTAAAGAGGCAGAACTGCACTGCTAGAATTCTTATCTCTTACCTAGATCTGATTTTTCTTTCCCTTTTTTTCCATGAATAACCTGGGCCCTTCTTTCCTAGGATTTAAACATTGTGGTTGGTCAAGTACAGCCCCTGGAATTTGGTGTCAGAGCTAGCCTCTTCCTGAGAGCGTCCCTAGCCCTAACAGCTGGTTCACCTGTCCCTCTGGTTCACCTGAGCTGGCAGGTAGGGCCCACTACTATAAGGTTATAAATATGTTTGCAAGGGCAGAGCCTGCTCTCTGAGCTACCTGACCGCTCCCGAACTTCTAGCTGTTGGTGAGTTCCTAAGGGGAGAGCCCACGCCCCCACGCTTACTTTTTACATGGGCTCTTTATCCCCTCTTGCTCCTCCCATGGTAGGAGCCCTTTGACCTTCCTTTTCTTTTTCTCCAAGGTTTTCCTAGGCTCTCTATGTGGGCTTTCTAGGCACAATGGGGGCACCTTTCCTTGGCTCTTTACTTTCCTTACTAAATATAATAATTAAATAATTATCCTTCTCAGCCTTATTTTATTCAATTCTTTGGTTAAAATTAGGCATGAGGGCCAGGCATGGTGGCATATGCCTTTAATCTCAGCATTTGGGAGGCAGAGGTAGGAGGATTGCCATGAGTTCAAGGCCACCCTGAGACTCCATGGTGAATTCCAGATCAGCCTGGGCTACAGTGAGACCCTACCTCGAAAAACAAAGCAAAACAAAACAAAATTAGCCATGAGGGCTTGAAAGAGGGCATGGTGGTTAAGGCACTTGCTTGAAATGCCAAAGGACCCAGGTTTGATTTCTCAGGACACACATAAGCCAGATGCACAAGGTGCCACATACATCTGGAGTTTTTTGGCAGTGCTAGAGGCCCTGGTGCTCCCATTCTCTCTTTTTCAAATAAATAATTAAATAAAAAATATTTTTAAAAATCAGGCATGAATAGAGCCAGGTGTGGTGGTGCAGAGGTAGGAGGATGGCTGTGAGTTTGAGGCCACCCTGAGACTACATAGTGAATTCCAGGTCAGCCTGGGCCCAAGTGAAACCCTATCTCGAAAAACAAAACAAAACAAAATTAGGCATGAATAGGGTTTAGGGTTTAATGACTTTTCTGAACATCTAGCTCCCCATTACATATACTGATTGGTTCACCGAACACAAATTAATAATGTAGTACAATGCATAAATAGAATTAAAGACAGAAGTCATATTACCTCAACAGATGCAGAAAAGACCTTTGATAAAGTTCAGCATCGCTTCGTGATAAAAACTTCAAAGAGGGCTGGAGAGATGACTCAGCAGTTAAGGCACTTGTCTGCAATGCCTAAGGACCCAAGTTTGATTCCCCAGTACCCACACAAAGCCAGATGCACAAAGTGGCACATGCATCTGGAGTTTGTTTGCAGTGGCTAGAGGCCTTGGCACACCCATTCTCTCCCTCCCCCAGTCTCTGTGTCAAATAAACAAATAAAATATTTTTTAAAACTTCAAAAAGACTAGGTATAGAAAGAACCTACCTCAACAATATAAAGGTTGTATATGACACACCTACACTAAATAGGAAACATGAGATCATTTCCTATAAAATCAGGAATGAGTGCCCACTATCATTGCTATTGCTCAATATAGTGCTTGAAGTTTTAGCTACAGCAATAAAACAAGAGAAATAAATAAAAGGAATACAAATGGGGGGGGGGTAGTCCAAGTATCCTTATTTGCAGATGACACGACATTATTATTATTTTTTTTAAAACTCCAGACACTTGCACCACCTTGTACATCTGGCTTTATGTGGATACTGGGAAGTTGAACCTGGGTCCTTTGGCTTTGTTGGAAGCACCATCACTGCTAAGCCATCTCTCCAACCCTGATACTGTTCTTAAAAGACTATGAAAGCTCCACTGTGAATCTTAGATTTGGTCAGCAAAGAATCAGATTTCAAATCCCAATATACAAAGTTCTATAACCTTTCTCTTTTTTAAAAAAATAAGTATTTCCTTTTTAATTTTTATTTATTTTATTTATGAGAGAGAGAGAGAAAAAAAAGAGAGAATGGGCATGCTAGAGCCTTCAGCCATTGCAAAAGAATTGCAGACACATGTGCCACCTTGTGCATCTGGCTTATTGGGTCCTGGGGAATTGAACCTGTGTCCTTGCCTTTACCATTAAACCATCTCTCCAGCCCCCTAACCTTTTATTTTTTAAAGTTTTTATTTTATTTTTTTTTAGAGAGTACAAGAGAGACAGATAGAGAGAAAGAATTGGTGTGCTAGGGCCTCAGCCACTGTAATTGAACTTTAGATGCTTGTGTCATGTGGTGGGCGTTTGCAACCTTGCACTTGCCTCACCATTTGTGCATCTGGCTTACATAGGATCTGGAGAGTCGAACATAGGTTGTTAAACTTTGCAGGCATGCACCTTAACTGCTAAGCCATCTCTCCAGTCCCCATAACCTTTCTTTTTTTTTAAAAACAAAATTTTTATTTATTTGGCAGAGAAAGAGGGAGAGAGAGAGAGAGAGAATGGGCACGCCAGGGCTTCCAGCCACTGCCAAACTCCAGACATGTGTGCCCCCTTGTGCATCTGGCTAATATGGGTCCTGGGGAATAGAACCTAGGTCCTTTGGCTTTGCAGGCAAATGCCTTAACAGCTAAGCCATCCCTCCAGCCACCCTTCCTCCACTCCCCACCCCCCATAACCTTTCTTTATGGTGTTAATGAACTTGTCAAGAAAAAAATCAGGAGAACAACCCTCTTCACAATAGTTTTTTAAAAAAATCACCACACAAGGCAGTGAAAGACCTCTGTAATGAAAACTTCAAGACACCGAAGAAATCAAAGAATAGACTAGAAAATGAAAAGAGCTCCTATGCTCATGGGACGGCAGGATTCATGTTGTGAAAATGGCTACGTTACCCACAGCTACCTGTTGACTCAGTGCTATCCCTATCAAAATTCCAGTGGTCATCTTCACAGAACTAGTAAAAACAATCTAAAAATTTCTTATGGAAGGACAAAAAAAGTCTCTGGATAACCAAAGCAGAAAGAGCATTGCTGGAGGTGTTATGATGCTTCCAAATTATATTACCTTATAATATACCAATCATATTTACATTGTAATGATAACACCTCAAATTATATTACAGTGCCACAGTGGCAAAGATTGTATGAACACACAACCAGATACGAAACCAATGGACTACACTAGAGGATCTGAAAAGAAACCCACACTGCTGTGGCCACCTCGTTTTTGTCTGAGGTGTCAAACACATCCATTAGAAGAAGATAGCTTCTTAAACACGCTGACAAATGGCTCTGGGGAAACACCAAAACAACAAAACAAAACAAAACAAAGTACCCTCAACAAATTACCCAGTAAATAAATGGGCTAATGAACTGACCAGGCTGCTCTCAAAAGATAGAGTACAAATGGCCAATAAATAGTGGGAAGAGTGTCTAACATTCTTAGCCATCAGGAAAATATACACTGAGACTGCTTTGAAATTTCATCACCCCAGTCAGAATGGTATTTATCACAGAAATAAATGACAACCAATAATGGTAAAGGTATGGGGAGAGGGGAACCCTTATTTACTGCTTGGTGGGAATGTAAACTTGTGCAGCCTATATAGAAATCAGTGTGGAGGTTCCTTAAAAAAGAAGCTATAGAGCTGGAGGGATGGCTTAGTGGTTAAGGTGCTTGCTTAGAATGGCTAATGACCAGAGTTTGATTCTCCAATGTCCACATAAAGCCAGATGCCCAGGGTAGGTAGCACATGCATCTAGAGTTTGTTTACAGTGGCCTGAGGCCCTGTTGTGCCCATTTTCTCTGTCTGTTTCTCTTCTCTCTATCTCTCTTTGCTTGCAAATAAATAATATTTTAAAAAAGAAGCTATACATTCCTGGGTATATACCAGAAGAATTCTAAGTCATTATACCACAGAGACAGCTGTATGCCCATGTTGATTGCTATTCTGTCCACAGTAGCTATGAAATGGAACCAGCCTACATGTCCATCAACAGACGAATGGATAAAGAAAGTGTTGGCTGGGAAGACGGCTCAATGGTTAAAGGTACTTGCTTGCAAAGCCTGACAGCCAGGGTTCAATTTTCCTCAGTACCCTTATAAAGCCAGATGCACCAAGTGGCGCATGCATCTGGAGTTTGTTTGCAACTGCACGAGGTCCTGGTATGCCCATGCTCTTCCCCACCCCACTCTCCTTACAAATAAATTAATTAAAATATTTAAAAAAATGGCACATCTATGCAAATGGAATTTTATGAAATTGAAATAAAATCAATTGAATTGAAATTAAACCATGACATTCGCAGGCAAATGGATGGAACTGTATATCATTATCATTCTTCCCTTTCCTTTCTCCCTCTTTTCTTCCCCTCCATTCTTCCATTCCTCCCTTTTTTCTTTTCTTCTGAGGCAGGGTCTCATGTAGGTTAAGCTTGCCTCAAACTCACTATGTAGTTGAGAATGACCTTGAACTTCTACTTTTCCTGAGTGCTAGCATTACAGGCATGCCTGGAAAATGTTTTTGACATTTCACTGCTAGATTAGCAAAACATTTTTTAAATTTATTAGAGAGAGAGAGAAAATAGGTGTATGAGGGCTTCTAGACACTGTAAATAAATTCCAGGTTGTGCTTATATGAGTCCTGGGGAATTGAACCTGGGCCTTTAGGTTTCACAGGCAAGCACCTTAGTCACTAAGCCATCTTTCTAGCCCCTAGTACATTTTTTAATATATTTGTTTTTAATATCCCAGTTGGTTCCTCCAGAAAATTTAATATGCATATTGAACATATTTAACATGCATATTGAACTAAATAAGATAGAAAGTTAATTAATATCTCTGCCTACTGGACAATGACATCATCTTTCAATTACCTGCTCCTAAGATATGTTATTTTGATTAGTACCCTATCCCCCAAAATGCTACTGTCTTTAAAAAATATATTATTTTTCTGGGCATGGTAGCACACACCTTTAATCCTAGCACTCAGGAGGCAGAAGTAGGAGGATCACTGTTAAGTTCAATGCCACTCTGAGACTACAGAGTGAATTCCAAGTTAGCCTGGGCTAGAGTGAGACCCTACCTTGAAAACCAAACACACAAAAAAACTTATTTATTTGCAAGGGATCAAAAGAGAGATGAGGGCTGGAGAGATGGCTTAGTGGTTGAGCACTTGCCTATGACACCTAAGGACCCCGGTTTGAGGCTTGATTTCCCAGGACCCACATTAGCCATATGCACAAGGGGTCACACGCATCTGGAGTTCATTTACAGTGGCGGGAGGCCCTGGCATGACCATTCTCTCTCTGTCACTCTCAAATAAATAAATAAATAAATAAATAGATAGATAAATAAATACATAAATATTAAAAAGAGAGAGAGAGATGAAAAGAGAGAGAGAAGGGATGGGCCCTGGCCTCCTGCTGCTGCAAATGAACTTCAAATGCATGTGCCACTTGGTGCATTGGCTTTACGTGGATACTGGGGAATCAAACCCTGGTCGGTTAGGCTTTGTAGGCAAGTGCCTAAACCGCTGATCCATCTCTCTAGCCCAATACTGTCATTCAAAATATTATATGTTAAGGTTTAGCCTGTGTTTACTGTTCCAACACCCATATTAAAAATTTTCCTTTGAAAGCTGGGCATGGTGGCGCACTCCTTTAATCCCAGCACTTGGGAGGCAGAGGTAGGAGGATCACCGTGAGTTCAAGGGCACCCTGAGACTGCATAGTGAATTCCAGGTCAGCCTGAGCTACAGTGAGACCCTACCTTGAAAAAAAAAACATCCTTGGAGATAATTAATCTCCTCACCAAAAGCTCCTCTTTTGGAACTCTGTCGATAGTTTACTTTTCTCTCAGTTCTTATGTGTAAAAGTATATGCGTTTTCCTGTCTGTCTATATTTAGAATGAGTTGATTGATCACAGAATATACTTTGGTATTACATGAAAAGTTAAATCAACAATCAACAACCTCACCCTTTAAGTTGATTTTATTGAGATGTCATGCACAGATTACCATGACACAATTTGATAAGTGAAGACCAGACGTTTGTCATGCCCTTTGTAATCTCATCTTCCTCACTTCCCCCTTACCCACTACCCCACAGGCCACTGCTGATCTGTTTTCTGTCACTATAGATTAGTCTGCATTTTCTGAAATTTTATATGAGTGAAATCGTATCAAATATACTCCTTTTTGTCTGACCTTTTTCATGCATGTGAATTATTTTAAAATCAATCCATGCTGTTTCATATCAGTGGCAAATTTCTTTTATTACTGAGCTATATATATCTGTGACATACATATAAATTATACATTAGAGGACATTTTTGTTGTTTCTAGATGCTATGAACATTTTATGCACCGGTTTTTGTATGGAAATGTGTTTTTATTTCCCTTGAATGAATACCTACAAGTAGGATGACTGGATCATATGGTAGATCATCATATGATATATCTTTTTTTTAAAGATATTACTTATGAATTTGAAATTTTTCCTTCCATTCCCAGTTTTCTGGGAGATTTTTTTTTTTTTTGGTTTTGTTTTTAAATCAAAAGTAAATGTCTGGCTGGGTATGGTGGTACAGACCTTTAATCCTAGCATTTGTGAGACAGAGGTAGGAGGATTGCTCTGAGTTTGAGGCCAGCGTGGGACTACAAAGTGAATTCCAGGTCAGCCTAGCCTATAGTGAGACCCTACTTTGAAGAGAAAGAGAGAGAGAGAGAGAGAGAAATTTTGCTAGGCATGGAGACATCTGCCTTTAATCCCAGCACTTGGGAGGCAGAGGTAGGAGGATCGCCATGAGTTCGAGGCCACCCTGAGACTACATAGTGAATTCCTGGTCAGCCTGAGCTAGAGTGAGACCCTCCTTGAAACACAAGCAAACAAACGATTAAAAAAAAAGTAAGGGCTGGAGAGATGGCTTAGCAGTTAAGCGCTTGCCTGTGAAGCCTAAGGACCCCGGTTCGAGGCTCAGTTCCCCAGGTCCCACGTTATCCAGATGCACAAGGGGGCGCACGCGTCTGGAGTTCGTTTGCAGAGGTTGGAAGCCCTGGCGCGCCCATTCTCTCTCTCTCCCTCTATCTGTCTTTCTCTCTGTGTCTGTCGCTCTCAAATAAATAAATAAATAAAAATACTTAAAAAAAAAAGTAAATGTCAGGACTGGACAGGGTGGCTCAGCAGTAGTTAAAGGCTCTTGCTTGTGAAACAGGATGGGCCAAGCTTGATTCCTCAGTAATCACATAAAACAGAGGCAGAACGTGGTGGGCACGTGTTCCTAGAGTTCATTTGCAGCAGCAAGAGGCCCTGGGGCACCCATTCTCATGCTGGCTCTGAAATAAATAAGTAAATAATATTTCTTACATGGCAAGATTTGGGGGATCAAATGTTTTTCTGTGTCTACTGAGAAGATTGTATGATTTTTTTTTTAGGTTTTAAAAAAGTTTTATTTAGTTAAGAGAGAGAGAGAGAAAGTATGGGTGGCCAGGGTCTCCTGCCACCCCAAATGAACTCCAAATGCATGCACCGCTTTGTGCATTTGGATTTAGATGGGTACTGGAAAATTAAAACAAGGCTGTCAGACCTTGCAAGCAAGTAGGCAAGCACCTTTAGCTGCCGAGCCATCTCTCCAGCCTGACTTTGTGGCTTTTATTTGATGAATGACACTGAATTTTTGAGCATTAAACTAATCTATAATCCTAGAATTAAAACTCATTTTATTACTTTTGTTTATTTATGGCAGAAGGATCTTACTATGTAGCCCAATCTGTCCTTGAACTTGTGATCCTCTAGACATAGACCCCCCAAGTTCTAGAATGATAGGTGTATGGCATCTTATCTGACTTAAACTCCTTTACAAATATTGGTGGGTTCTCTATGTTAAAAGCTTGTTTAAAATTTTTGCATCTGTGGTCATGAAAGATACTAGTTTATGACTTCTTGTAGCTTCTTTATTTGGTTTTGGTGTTAAGTAATGCTGGCCTCATAGAATGACTTGAAAAGTGTCATTCCTTTCAATATTCAGTTTTTTTAGAAAAAAGATATTTATTTATTTTAAAGCACACACAGGGCAGGGGTCACGTCAGGGCCTCCAGCAGCTGCAAACAAAGTCCAGATGCACACGCCACTTTGTGTATCTGGCTTTATGTGGGTACGGGAGAATTGACCCCAGATTATCAGGCTTTGCAGGCAAATGCCTTAACTGCTGTGCCATCTCTCCAGCCCCCTTTCAATATTCTAGGTGTGTTTGATAAAAAATAGTGCTTATTCCATAATTATTTAATAGTATTTACTGATACAGTTATCTGATCTTGGGATTTTGTTTTTGAGATGACCTTTAACTTCAAATTCATTTTCTTTAAAAAGTTCAGTGAGTCAGGTGTGGTGGCACATGCCTTTAATTCCAGCACTCAGGAGGTAAGAGGATTGCCATGAGCTCGAGGCCACTCTGAGACTACAGAGTGATTTCCAGGTCAGCCTGAGCTAGAGTGAGACCTTACCTCAAAAAGCAAGAAAGCAAAAAAGCAAAAAAAAAAAAAAAAAGTTCAGTAATATAGTCTATAGTAATATCATTTATTGTTTCTCATAGTGACAATTCAACTACTATATTTCTGTTTTCTGATCAGATAAATTAGACGTTTTAAAGTTGCATTGATTGTTTCCACAGCTTTTAGGTTAATCAATGTTTCTATTATCTTTCCTGTTTTATATTTGCTTCATTTTGGTTGAAATTTTCATCACTTTCTTTCCTCTGCTGCCTTTGTTTTCTAGTTTCTTAAGGTAGAATTTGAGATCATTAGTGTGAAAACTCCTTTCTTTTCTAATTTAAGCATTTAGTGCTGTAAATTTTCTTATAAGTACTGATTTAGTGGTAGCCCACAAATTTTGCTATTTTTTTGCTTTCGTTTAGTTTGAAATGCTTATAGCTTCCCTTTTGTTTTTTTTCTCTTTGACCCTTCAATTAGTTAGAAGTGTGTTATTTAGTTTCAAATATTTGTGGGTTTTCAGTGATCTCTCTGTTATTAATTTATAATTTGATTTCATTGTGGGCAGAGAATAGGCTTTATAACAGCAGTCTCCTTTTAAGTATATTGAGACTTGTTTTATGGCCCAAAATGTGGTGTATCTTGGTAAAAGTTTCTTGTGCATTTGAAAAGAATGTGTATTCTGCTGTTGTTGGGTGGAGTGCTCTTCAAATGCCAATTAGGTCAAGTTGGTTAATAGTTTTGTTCAAGTCTTCTATATCCTTACTGATTTTGTCTCTCTACTTATTCTATCTACTCCTGAGAAGATATCTAAATATTTGAATGTAGCTTCTTATTGGAATTCAGTTTTATTACTTATGCATCATATACTTTGAAGCTCTGTTATTAAGTGTGTAAACATTTAGTGTTGTTATGTTTTGATGAGTTGATCCCTCTACCATGATTTAAAAAAAATGAAAAACTTCTTTATCCCTGCTACTATTTTTTTGTTTGTTTGTTTTTCAAGTTAGGGTTTCTCTGTAGTTCAGGCTGACCTGGAATTCACTATGTAGTCTCAGGGTATCCTCGAATTTACAGTGATCCTCCTACCTGTGCCTCCCGAGTGCTGGGATTAAAGGAGTGCACCACCACGCCTGGCTGATCCTGGCACTATTTTTATGCTCTGAAATCTATATACTCTAGTTTTTTTTGTGGGGGGGGGGGGGTTCCAGGTAGGGTTTCGCTGTAGCCTAGGCTAACCTGTAGTCTCAGGGTAGCCTCGAACTCATAGCAATTCTCCTACCTTTTGCTTCCAAGCACTGGGATTAATAGTGTATGCCACCACACCTGGTTCTTTTTTTTAAATTAGAATAATGTGGTATCTCTCTTTTCATCCTTCTGCTTTCAACTTGCTTTTGTCTTTTTATTTAAAATGCATTCTTTGCAGGCAAGATACAGTTGAGTGCTTATTCATTTTAAAAATTCTAGTCTGAAAATCTCTGCCATTTAATTGAGGTCTTTACAACACTTACATTTAATGTAATTACATGGTTAAGTTGAACATTTGGATATTTGTTTTTCTATCCTTTCCATTTTCTTTGCTTTTTAAATTTCTAGCTTTTTTTGGATTAACTTTTTTCTTTGTTTGTTTTTTCAAGGCAGGGTCTCCCACTAGTCCAGGCTGACCTGGAATTTACCCTGCAATCCCTGGCTGCCTTGAACTCACAGTGATCCTCTTATCTCAGCCTCCTGAGTGCTGAGACTAAAGGTGTGTGCCACCCCACCTGGCCTGGATAGAAGTTTTTTATTTTGAGGGAAGTCCAACAAACTGCCCCTCCTTTTTTATGAGAGGGAGGGAGGGAGGGAGAGAGAGAGAGAGAGAGAGAGAGAGAGAGAATGAGAGAATTGGCATCCCAGAGCCTCCAGCCACTGTTACCAAACTCTAGACTCACGTGCCACCTTGTGTGCATGTGTGACCTTTAGTACTTACATCACCTTGTGCGTCTGGCTCACATAGAACCTGGAGAGTAGAACATGGATCCTCAGGCTTTGCAGGCAAGTGCCTTAACCACTAAGATATCTCTACAGCCCCTGAAATATTTATTTATTTGTTTATTTGAGAGAGAGAGAGAGGGAGAGAATGGGTGCACCAGGGCCTCTAGCCACTGCAAACAAACTCCAGACACATGTGTCACCTTGTGCATCTGGCTTATATGGGTCCTGGGGAATTGAAGCTGGGTCCTTAGGCTTTGTAGGCAAGCACCTTAACCACTAAGCTATCTCTCAAGGCCCCTGATTTTTTTTTTTTTTTTTTCAAGGTAGGGTCTCACTCTATCCCTGGCTGACCTGGAATTCACTATAGAGTCTCAGGGTGGCCTTGAATTCAGAATGATCCTCCTACTTCTACCTCCTGAGTGCTGGGATTAAAGGCGTGCGCCACCATGCCCGGCCTGATTTTTTTTTTTTTTTTAATGATTCTTTTTCTTCTTCTTTTGTTTCTAAGCAGAACAGCTTTGTGATTTTTAGTGGTTATTTTGGAGTTTATAGTACACATTTTTAGCTTATCACAGTCAAGTGATCTTACACCACTCCATACATAGTATAATAAATAGCACCATGCCTCAATATCAGTTTTTATAATACTATTATATATAATATAATATAAGGACCTTGTAATAGTATGCTGCAGTAAACATACACATATACAAATATGTATAGTATGTATGTATACGTATACTGTAAGCTTATATGCTATACATACATACACTATACATATATAGTATGTATGCATACTATAAACTTGTATACTTCATACACTTCACTCACATGATATTTACTATTGTATTTTTGTTTTGTTTTGTTTTGTTTTTGTTCTTCGAGGTAGGGTCTCACTCTAGTCCAGGCTGAATTCACTATGTAGTCTCAGGTAGCCTTGAGCTCATGGCAATCCTCCTACCTCTGCCTCCCAAGTGCTGGGATTAAAGGCGTACGCCACCACGTCGGCTATTGTATTTTTTTTTTTTTTTTTGTGAGGGGAAGTTTATTTTGGCTTACAGTTTGAGTGGGAAGCCACTCACCTCATTGTGTCTGCAGTGAGGAATCAGAAGAAAGGAACTGAGATGGGCTATGGGACCCCAAGATCTACCCCTGGTGATTCACCAATTTGTTGTTGTTACTATTCTATTTCTCATTACACATAATTTATAAACCACTCTACATTATGTTTGTGTAGGGACTAAATGATACTTTACGGATTCTTCTACTGACCCATTGAGTTTGCCTTCTCTAGAGCTCTTCATTCCTAGATTTGGACTTGCCATCAACTATTCTTTTCCTCCCACCAGAGGAAGAATTTCCTCATGTGTTTCCTGAGCCAAAAAGATATGGGTGGTGGATTTCTTCTGAAAAAGCTTGTACCTTGCCTTTGTTTTAGAAAAACATGTTTACTAAGTAAAAACTTCCACATTATTTTTCCTTTGAATACTTTAAGATATTGTCTTTTATATTCTTTTTTTTTTTTTTTTTTTTTTTCTGATGTAGGATCTCACACTACCCCTGACTATGCTGGAATTCACAATGTAGTCACAGGGTGGCCTTGAATTCATGGTGACCCTCCTACCTCTGCCTCCTAAAAGCTAGGATTAAAGTGTGCACCACCCCTCTGGGCTATCTTTTGTATTTTCTCAGGAAAAATTTTAATGTCATTTTAAATCTCTATATCTCTGCATGTAACATGTCTTTTCTTCTGTGACCATCTTCTTTAATATATATTTAAAAAATTTTTATTTTCTTAGTTATTTTACTTATTTGAGAGAGAAAGATGCAGAGAGAGTGAGAGCAAGAACGAAAGAGAGAGAGAGAGAGAGAGAGAAACCACCTTGTGTATCTGGCTTACGTGAGTCATGGAGAATTGAACTTGGGTCCTTTGGCTTCGCAGGCAAATACCATAACTGCTAAGCCATCTCTCCAGTCCATCATTTTAAAAATATTTTAAAACTTTTTTTGTTTATTTTTATTTATTTATTTGAGAGCAACAGACAGAGAAAGAAAGTGGGAGAGAGAGAGAGAGAGAGAGAGAGAGAGAGAGAGAGAGAGAGAGAGAGAATGGGCGCACCTGGGCCTCCAGCCACTACAAATAAACTCCAGATGCATGCACCCCCTTGTGCATCTGGCTAACATGGGTCCTGGGGAATCGAGCCTCTAACCTGGGTCCTTAGGCTTCACAGGCAAGAGCTTAACCACTAAGCCATCTCTCTAGCCCTTTAAAAATATTTTAATAATTTTGACTCTTTAAATTCTTAAATACTTTTATTAAAAATATGGAATGCTTCATGAATTTGCATGTCATGCTTGTGCAGTGATCATGCTAATCTTTTGTATCATTCCAATTTTAGTATATGTGCTGCTGAAGCAAGTGCTCATTTTTAAAAATTTTTATTTATTTATAATTTGAAAGATAGAGAAAGAATGGGTGCACCAGGGCCTCTAGCCACTGCAAACAAACTCCAGATGCATGCACCACCTGATGCATCTGGCTTATGTAGGTCCTTTGGCTTTGCAGGCAAGCACCTTAACTGCTAAGCCATCTCTCTAGCCCCAAATTTGACTCTTCTTAAAAAATATTTTATTTATTGATTTGAGAGCATTAGAGACAGACAGACACAATGAAAGAGACAGAGAGAGAATGGGTGTGCCACAACCTCCCACCACTGCAAAGGAATATCAGAAACATGAGCCACTTTGTGCATCTGCCTTAACTTGGGTACTAGGGAAATTGAACCCAGGCCATCAGGCTTTGAAAGCAAGTACCTTTAACCACTGGGACATTTCCCCAAACCCAATTTAACTTTTTAAAAAAATATATTTTAACTTATTTATCTGGAAGTGAAGAGGGGCATCACATGGTGGGGTGAGCTTTCCTGAGACTGTGATTTTCCTGTAATAACCTATGACTTCTGGGAGCTGAATTATCCACTCACTACCCATAGGGTCCTTCTACCCAAATTCTCTTTTGAAAAATTATATTTATTTTTAATTAGCTAACAGAGTAGTAGGTTTCCATATGCCTTGTTTATTCATTATATGTTGATACTGACTTTATCCTCAGAGAGCAACTTTATTGCCTTTTTGCTTTTCTTGATTTTTATTTCAAGTTCTCAAGGAACCCACAGTGAAACCCCCAATGCTGACAGAACTCAACCCCTCCCAATATAGCTTTCTGTGGACAGTTGGACTATACCCCAGAGAGCCAGTTGAGAGGAAAGGGGCCGCAGTTCAAGAACCCAACAATGTTGAGGCTCCTAAGTCGGAATCATACCCTCCTGCCATATCGTCTCCAGCCTAGAAGAGAAAGTTAGGGATGACCCCTGGCCCCAGACCCTCCCACAGCCTTTAGTTTGACTCCTGTGGGCGATTTTTATTTATTACGTAGAAAGTTTGTATGGACACCATCATGTGTTGGAACCACCATTTCCCTGCTCCCTGCTCCACTCCACTGAGGACCCTCTTTACTGGGATTGTGGGTATTCACCATGGAGCTGTGGGTTATGAGATGTGAGAGCAGCAGTCTGTCATTGTGGGGAGTGCCATGTCTCTGGGTATTCCTTCGCACCCTGTGGCTCTTAAATTCTTTCCACCCCGTCTTCCACAACCTTCTCTTAGCCTTGGTGGTGTGGTTTAAGTCTACTTTAGTGTTGAGCTCTCAGCAGCTTCTGGATTTCTGCTTTGGTGCATTTTGAATATCCTCAGTGTCTGTCTCCATCACCCTGGCGCAGGTTGTCAGGCTAGCCATGGAGGCAGTGCTCTTGCTCATCTCGCCAGTTCCTCTGTGATCTCACCAGGGCTCTGGCTGATGTGTGAGGGGTGGATCAGCTCCTGCCAGGGAGTCGGCTGTCTTTATTTTGTCTTATTGATATGTAGACTTTGGTTGTCCTCAGTTCTCTCTGCTTTCTGATTTTACCCCGGGGGGTCTAGTGTGGTTGTGAGTCTGCCATCTTGACAAGAAGTCGGGGTGATTATTTTATTTTTATTTTTTTAGCCAGAGTGTCATGTGGGCAAGGCCACATGGAGAAAGCCGGTTGGAATGGGCGGTAGAGATCTCACTCATTCTGTGTCACTCTTAGTGAGCATCCATTAGGATCCCCTGGAAATGAACTGAAAGGATTTCTTGCAGGTCTCAGGGAGACAGTGAAAGCCTTGGGCCTGGTGGGAAGCACATTGGCTCTGCCCAGCAAATCAGCTATCAGCCATCTCAGGGGTGATGGCCTCACACACTGCACTCAGAACCACAGGCGTGGCTGGCTCGGGAGTCCCCCTGGCTTCTCACAACAGCACTGCCTTAGCAAGAAGGAAGACTGGGGTGGTCCAGCGGGCCTCAGGAATCACCCTACAGACGTCGAGCTCACAGTCTGCCATCTTTTCTCACCCTGATGTCTAATGGCCTTATCACATACTTCCCTGCCTCTGATCCTGCCCCCTCCATCCACTCATCGCCCCAAGTGCCAGGGTAAGAGGCAATCTTACCCTCTCTTGTGCTATTGAGAGGTTCCCTAGTGTCTTGATGACAAACCAGCAAAGTCTTTGGGGTCTAGTTTCTTTCTAACTCTGCAGCTTCTTTTCACTTCACACAAAACATGGCTCTATCCTTTCACTGGGTCTGCATCTCCCAAGTATATGAGCACAGTGTTCCATTTTTTTCCGGGACCCTTTCACTGCACACACACACACACACACACACACACACACACACACACACAGGCACACACATACACGCACCTCTGCTCATTAGGCCACAGTTCATTCCTGAGCCTGAGTTAAGGGTACCTCCTCTGGACGGTGTCCCTCTGAAATGACTTTCCTTCCATCTCCTGGCTCTCTGTGCCAGGTCTCTCCACCACAGTGAGATCTCCAGATGGCAAAGCCTGGGCTTAACCTTGCTTGTCAACGAGTGTCTAACACCACGCATTGTGTTTACGCATAAATACCCGAGGCTTGTTTTGCTGTATTTTCTGACAGCTGTTGACAAGTTCTGTGCAGAAGTATTTACTGTTTTTCATGGCCCAGCTCTGGGCTTGGATGGACAGCTGGATGAGGGGCTTCCAGAATGATCAGCAACACTGAAGGTTTAAGTGCTGGATGTCCCACATTGCTGTTATGCCCAGATCGTGGAGTCCCCAAAGACCACGGAGAGTCTGACCCATATGCAACAGCAAAGAGCTTTATTTCAGGCTTAAGCTGAGACTCTTGACTTCACCAATGCAGTGGATCCATACAAGAGCCCTGAGCATCAGGGGGGCAGCTTTGTTTTTTTTTTTAATAGGGATTTGAACAAAGAAGTAGGGGAATGGTTACATGATTGGTTGATTTAAGCAGTAACTGCCCTTGTATTTTTCTGATAGGCTTAGGATGCTGGTGGGCAAAGCTGGTGGGCAGGGGCCTAGGGGGATTCAAAGCAGATTAGGTAACCTTTATTGTGATTGGCTATGTGTATTTGAGGAACTTTAAACAAACTTTTTTATTTTATTTTTTTATTTTACTTTTTAAATTACTTATTTATTTATTTGAAAGAGATAGAAAGAGGCAGAGAGAGACAGAGAGAATGGGCACCAGGGCTTCCAGCCGCTGCAAACGAACTCCAGACGCGTGCGCCCCCTTGTGCATCTGGCTAACGTGGGACCTGGGGAACCGAGCCTCGAACCGGGGTCCTTAGGCTTCACAGGCAAGCGCTTAACCGCTAAGCCATCTCTCCAGCCCTAAACAAACGTATTTTAAGCGAACTTTATCTATGACCACAGGAACACATGGTGCAGACAGTCTATTCCCCCTTATCAGGAAACTGACCTTGCTGGGAAGCAGAAACTTATGCCTATTGATGATTCTGAAGCTCATTATGGCTTCCTGAGTCCTTGAATAGCCATTGCTACAGCCCCACGTGTGACACTGGAAGCTGGCCCCTAACCACAGTCTAACAGCAACACTGGCCTTTGGAAGGTTCCAGGCTTCCTGAGACTAGATGGAGACTCCAGTATGAGATCTCAAACATCAGATAGCTGGAAGAGGCAATGTGGCCTCTTAAGGACTTTGGGCAGACGATGGCTTCCAGAAAGCGAATGTGGGGCTCTGGGAGTGGTCTTGGTTACCCAAGGTGTGATGGTTTGACTCAGTGCTCCCCATGAACTCGTGTGTCTGAATGTGTGACCCTGGCAGCTAGCAGCAATTTGGGAGATGGAGCCTTGCTGGAGGAGGTGAGTCACTGGGGGTAGACCTTGAAGTTTATCAGCCCCCAGGCTCGCTAGCGTTCCTCAGCTCACTCTCTGGCTGCGTTTTCCATCTGCTGTTCAGCCTCTGCTCATGCCATGTTTCCCGCTGCCATCATGGAGTTTCATCTCGAGATTTTTAAACCAAAAAAAAAAAAAAAAGAAAAAGAAACTGTCCTCCCATCTGATGCTTCTGGTCCTGCGTCTGTCCCAGCTACACGTAGCTAACCATAACCCCAGGTCCCTGGAGGAGGGCTCCCACCTTCCAGCTCCCGGTGACCTTGGGGCAGGAGATGATACCCAAGCCGGCTTAGAGATCATGGCTTAGGGCCTCAGGAAAGTCCCTGGTAGAAAACAGATCAGCTAAATGTCAGAGTTTAGGGTCTCAGCCAGGCCTGGCTGCCGAATATTGAGTTCTATGCTCCTTCCCTGGAAGGCAGCTCAGGGGGAGGCCCACCCCAGCCTTCCGGGATAGCCAGCGCAAAGGTCCCCCACCTCACCCCCAGCCTGGGAGCAGAAGTGGGTGCGGAGGCGGCCAGGTCAGGGTGGGGCAGTCCGGTCTGTGTGGGGCAGCAGGCAGCTGGGCCACCCGGACACCTCTGACGGGCAATTTCCAATTTCCTATGGAATGAAAGTGTCAAAGCAGAGGCCGTCACTGTCTGCTGCCTCCCTGGGAGGAGAGAGTGGCTGTCGGTAGGCTCGAAGCTGGCCTTTCCTAAATAAATACCACCCCAGGAAGCACTGGGGAGAATGTGGTTTCAGAGCCCCGAAGCTGAAAGTGGGCAACACGGGATCTTCTCAACCTACCTGCTTGGGTGACCTGGACCAGACCTTTGTGCTTCGAGGGCCTGTTTCTTCCGCTGTGAAAGGAGGTGTGGGCGAGGGGACACTGTGAGATGCTACGTTCTGCAATAATGGGCAGGGTGTGGGAAAAGATGAGGTCCAGGAGAGTGGGGGAAAGGGGCTGGAACCTCTCTGGGTTGGAACAGCGAAAAGAACCTCTGTTCAGCCCCAGCCCCAAGGCTCCCAGATCCAGAAGCAAAACTGGGATCCACCCAACCAAAATCAGTGTGGGGAAGCCAAAAGCATGAGTAAGGAGAGGCCGCGCCATAAACATGTCATCTGTGCAAACATCCAGCCCCCTCCAGGGTCCCATTGGCTCTGCCGGGGGAGGAGATGGTTGTTGAGGCCCCCTTAACCACCACCTCAAGCTCACTAACTTGGCCCAGGGGTTCGGGGTGGAGGCCTTGGCGGCTCAGGAGGAGGAGATCTGGCTATGGGTGTGGCCCAAGAGCTGGCAGGAAGGGCTGAGGGAGGCTTAGGGCCCCACAAGGCCAGGCAGCCGAGAGGGTAGTCCTCTCTGAATGGAGGCCTTCCATCACCATGCAATCACAGGGCTTTCTGGAATGGTCTCCACGCGGGACCTGCTGGAGCTCCTGCTTGGCTGCCTTCGACTGCTCTCCAAACTTCTAGAAAACACGCAGTCTCCCGGTCCTGCCCTGTGGATCTTTATAGACATTTCGAACACAGTTCTGGTGCACCTCCTGTCAGGCTCCCGGCTCAAGGATGGCCCCATCACCCAGTCCTCTAAGCTGGTGTTCTGGAAGTGATTCTGGCATCTCTCCCTCACCATCCTTGTCCAAGGGATTCCTTTGTCTCTCAATATCTATTTCCCTTTGGGGACCTCAAGCATTTACAGTCTGACTCATCACCATCTCGTTTTCACATGACCTACCTTTACATTTTTGTTTTTCTCTTTTTATTTTTCTGTCTTTCCTTCATTTTTGTTTCTTCTTTTTGATTTTTAAAATATTTTATTTATTTATTTGAGAGAGAGAAAGAGGCAGATAGCGGGAAAGAGAATGGGCGTGCCAGGGCTTCCAGCCACTGCAAAGGAACTCCAGATGTACACACCCCCTTGTGCATCTGGCTTACAGGGGTCCTGGAGAATTGAACTGGGGTTCCTAAGCTTCACAGGCAAATGCCTTAATTGCTAAGCCATTTCCCCAGCCCTTCTTTTTGGCTTGTGAGGTAAAGTCTTTCTGTAGCCCAGACTGACCTGAAATTCACTGTGTAGTCTCAGGCTGGCCTCAAAGTCATGGCAGTGTTCCTACCTCTGCCTTTCCCCCAGTGCTGGGATTAAAGGAGTGAGCCATCACGCCTGGGAGAGAGAGGAAATGGGTGCACCAGGGCCTCTAGCCTTTGCAAACCAACTCCAAATGCATATGCCACTTTGTACATCTATCTGACTTTACATAAGTACCCGGGAATCGAATTTGAGTTGTTAGACTTTACAGGCCAGCCCTAAATTTTCTTATTTTCAATTAAAAAAATTATTTATTTGAGAGAGACAGAGAGAGAAAGAATGGGTGCACCAGGGCCTCCATCTGCTGCAGATGAACTCCAGACACATGTGCCTCCTTGTGCATCTGGCTTACATGGGGAACTGAACCTGGGTCCTTTGGCTTTGCAGGCAAGTGTTTTAACTGCTAAGGCATCCCTCCAGCCCCATTTTACTTATTTTTTAAAAAATATTTTTATTTTTATTTATTTGTTGGCAAGAGAGACAGAGAGGTAGAGAGAGGAAGACAGAGGAGGAGGAGAGAGAGAATGGGCACACCAGGGCATCCAGCCACTGCAAATGAACTCCAGATGCATGGCCACCATATGCGTCTGGCTTACATGGCTCCTGGGAAAATGAACCTGGGTCCTTTGGCTTTGCAGGCAAGCACCTTAAGTGCTAAGCCATCTCTTCAGCCCCATTTTTCTTATTTTTAACAATGAAAACAAAAGCCATGACAATAACACACATCCAAAATGCATAATACTTCCATCCTATTACTGAATTTACTGTAATCCAAGGGAGCTGGAGCCAGCCTCTTGTGTCCTGTGTTCATTACCCTACCACTTCCTGCGTCAGCTCTTCCATCACTGTGACAAAAACACCTGACTTAAGCAACTTAAAGGAGGGAGCATTTGTTTGGACTCACAGCCTTAAAGGTTTCAGTCCTTCATGGTGGGGTGGAAGTGTTGGAGTAGAACAGCTCATGTCATGATGGCCTGGAAGGAGAGTGGGGGGGGGTGCAAAAGGAGAGGGGGGGAGGGGAAGGAGAAGAAGAAGAAGAGGAGAGAGGAGAGAGAGGAGAGAGCCTATGTTCTGGGTTTTCTCCCTTTTTTCCTTTATTCCTTTGGGATGTTGCCACTCACTTTCAGGGTGGGTTTACCCCGCTTTGTGGTGGCCTGAGTGTAACATGTCACTTCCGTGTGACACCTTGTATGTTTGTGATGAAACCTCATTGTCAATCCCCAGTTGGAGGAGCCTTGCTGGGGGAGGGGTGTCCCTGGGGACAGACCTTGAGATTTATTAGCCCCACCCACTGGGTATTCAAGAACTCACTAGCACTGCTTCCTCCCGGCTGCTGATGTAGGACACCTGAGCGAGCCTCCTGTTCCTGGTAGGCTTCCCCCACCATGAAGAAACTTCCCCTCAAAACTGTAGGCTGAACCAAACCCTCTCCTTCCATAAACTGCTTCTGGTTTGGTGTGTTGTTTTAGCAATACCCATCACCCCCTTGCTTAATTCTCTCTAGAGATCTCCTCACAGATACATCCAGATGTAGGTGTTACTAATCCAGGCACTTTTCTTTCCAATCAAGTGTGCAATTAGGATTAAGAATCACACTTCCTTTGATAAAATAATGATAAAATCTTACCTGTTTGTACTCCTAAAGGCTAACCTTCAATTTTGCTAACAGGTATCAGTGGGCAGGGGAGATGGCTCAGCAGTTAAAGGCATTTGCTTATACAGCCTGCAGGCCTGGGTTTCATTAATTCCCCAGAACTTACATAAAGCCAAATGCACAAAATGGCATATGCATCTGGAGTTTGTTTGCAGTGGAAGGAGGCTCTGGCACACTCATTCATATTCTCTCTTTCTCTTCAAATAAATTAATGAAAATATTTTTTATTTGAGAGAGAGAGACAGAGAGAGAGTCAGAACAGGAACCAGGGCCACCAGCCACTGCAAACGAACTCCAGATGCATGCACCCTCATGTGCATCTGGCTTACGTGGGTCCTGGAGAGTCGAACTGGGATCCTTTGGCTTTGCAGGCAAATGTCTTAACCGCTCAGCCATCTCTTCAGCCTGAAAATATATATTTTTTAAAAAGGGTAGGGCAAGAACCCCTCCCCACATACTCATGCCATACTCCTGGACTTAACAAATCTCTAGAACTGTAAGCCAAATGAATAAACTGCTGCTTAATTTAAATTTTTATTTATTTACTTATATTTTTAAATATATGTTTTCTGTTCTTATTATTAGATATGGACATATTTTGTATGTAAACATCACATGTTGGTACCATCCTTTCCCTCCTCCCTGCCCCTTTACTGAAGAGGTCTTCCTCAACAGAAAATAGACAAAGTCAGGGGTTAAGGGGATTTATACTCCACATTCTCTTAGGACCTCCCATAGCTTGGGCTAGCTGGCTGGGTGATGAAAAATGTGGTCCAGCTGACACACTATCTTGGTCACTAGCTAGTCAGAGGCATGGAATTCCTGCTCCTCTCTAAAAGTGTATCTACTGGAAGCACCGAGTCCGGAAATAAACGCTGAAAATGATCACTAGGTCAGGATGGTCTACTTGTTCAAAAACTCCAATGGCTCTCCTCCGTCCGCATTTTACTGACAGTTAAGGCCCTCTGTAGCCCAGCTGTGCACCTCTATCCTTACCTTCTCTCCCATAGCAATCCTGCCATTAACCACCAACGAGACCTTGGATAAATTCCTAACCTCTGTGCCTTAGTTTTCTCTTCTCAAGAAAGGGGACGGATAGCAGATTAAGTCACAAAGGTCATTGACATATTGAGTTAGTACCATCAAAGCATTAGAACACTCCTTAGTGACAGATATTGGCTCATATTACTGTTCTTGCGATAAATGTGGCCTAATGCCAACACTGATTATTTCCCATAGTACGTCATACTTTACACATCAGCCCTTCTATTCAGAAGGTCTGTTCTCTCCTTGTTGGCTAGGTAGACGTGCCTGTCCAAACCTTGCTTGGGTATCACTCACTTGGGTGCCTTTCCTGCTCAACCTCTACCTACCAGGCAAATTGATGTCACACTCTATGGGTCCCTAGACACGTGATCATATTCAATCTGTCTACCAGGCATCTTTGAGCACAGGGATGATGCCCATTTACCACTGTATCCCAGGGCCTGGCAGAGCCTGCCCAGGGTCAACTCTGTAAACGCATGGTTAATGAGAAGTACTTTAAAGAGTTAAGAACTGCATTTGAATCCCACTTTGGTCAGGACATGTCTCTTCACTGGCCTCAGGTATTTTCCAACACCATAGAGAACTCTTACGTCCCATGAAGGTATGAAGGCATGTACTGTACCCTGTGGGTCCCTCCCGACAACGTGTCTGCACACTGTACCTCAAACTGTATTTCCTCAGCTGCGTGTACCCTAGTGTGCACCGTGTCCATCCCTACTGTGCACTGTGTATATTTTCTGGATGTGCTGATCATTGCAAACACATGGAATATATCTCAGATCTAGGTTTAGAAACACATAATTGTCTTGCTGGGGAGTCTTTGTTCTGTACTGAGATAGTGTTTCCCATGTGTCATTTTATTCAATTCTTGTCAAACCTCATAGTAGGGCTAATACCATTGGCCCCTTTTTTAACATTTTTATTTGTCTATTATTTATTTGAGAGAGAGAGAAAGGATGGGCATGCCAGGGCCTCTAGACATTGCAAGCGAACTCCAGGCGCATGCACCACCACGTGCATCTGGCTTACATGGGACCTGGAGAATGGAACCTGGGTCCTTAGGCTTTGCAGGCATATGCCTTAACTGCTAAGTCATCTCTTCAGGCCCCATCGGCCCCTTTTTGAGCACAGAAAAACTGCAGGTCCTGAGGTGAATACAGATCCCACAGCTGGTATGTAGCAGAAGTGGGATTCAAGGCAAGATCTGGGTATTGGCCAGCTTTGTGCTGTTATAGCTAGTACTTGACATGGGCTACTCCTGCTGTTGGGAGAGGTTTACTTTGGCTCCCGGATCTGGAAGCTCATCGTGAGATTGGGCACCCTTTGGGGAGGCAGCACATCCTGGCAGTAGCACGTTGGTAAGTGCCCATGCCAGGAAGCAGGTACCGAGGAGATGGATGGGATTTCACAACTTCCTTTGATGCCCCACATGCCTCCTTGAGGTCCTCAAGTTTCTATCATCTCCCAACAGCGCTACTTAAGAGACCAGGCTTTTACATACGGACTTTGCAGGGACCCCCATCGGAGCCTCAGCGACGTGCTTGATTCCTGGCTCTTGACTCGTGCTTGCAAGGGCCTCCCGTGATAGGTCTACCCTTAGACTACTGGGTATACATCTTTCTGCCACCCAAGGGTACATTTTGGTGACAGGATTAAAAGAAGACTGAATCCATGTTTGCAGGGAGCTGGGGATAGGGGAGGACTGGCATTCAACCTCACGGCCTCTCCAGCCCTCTGCTAACTGGAACCAAAATCTCCCATGTGCAAGGCTTGGCTTGGGTTTTCCTGAGTGTGTGTGTGTGTGTGTGTGTGTGTGTGTGTGTGTGTTTACTTTGTTGGATGGAAGGGCTTCCTAATGGGGTTCTGCACTATTTCTTTCTGGCCTGGGCTAAGGGGAGGGCAGAGGTCAGTGGAGGCCCTGCCTTTGACTCACCCTCTCTGAGCTTAGATCTCCAGTTATCCTGAGAGGTCCTCAAATGGCCTCTCTGCACACAAGGCACAAGTCTGGGGACCACATGGTTTTGCCAAGCCAGGTCATGAGCCAGGAGTAGCTCTGGAAATCCAGTTGTAAGGATGGCTGTTGCAGGCTGGCCTTTGAAAGGTGCTTTCTTTCTTTCAGTGCTGGGGGTAAGAGAGAGAGAGAAGGAGGGAGGGAGGGGGGTGGTTTGGAGGAGGCTGGGGTTTTGTGTGTTGAATCAAATTTCCTGACTGGCCATCCCGTACTGCAGTTGCAGCGCGCAGTGTGGGCCTCTGTGCTTAGCCAGCGCGTCAGGGTCTCTTCTGCAGCTGCGAGCTCCCCATTCCAAGGCCCCAACTCAGCAGGCCCTGATGGAAGGTCTTGGATGCCGATTCCACATCGAGTCACCCTGGCTGCGATAGCCTTTTTTGGCCCTGGGGGGAAGATTTGTTTGGTGAGGTCCTAAGATCTTGCAGCTGACGCTTCTGCCCTTCCAGGAGGACAAGGAAGGTCAGCAAGGCCCAAGGACCTTCCTTGCCAGTCCAGAGACCTCAGGGAGAGCACCTCCCAGCTCTTCAGGGACTGTCCCTGGAGGTGGCCTGCACTCCAGGGATTCGGGCCAGAGCAGCCTGCGTGGAATTTCTGCACACAGCCCTGACCCTCCAGCAAGTGAGGTGTGGGGCTGACAGGGGGGGAAAGGCTTGCTCATCCAGCCTTCGGAAACATCCCCACGCACTTTCCTCCAGGCAGGCCCTAGTCACTTTCCAAGTATTTCGCTTTCCATTTCTTCTCCAGATCTGGTAACAGGGTGTTCCTGCCCTCTTCCCCTCCCTGACCCCTCTGCCCGCCCCGCCCCTGCCACATTTCAACAAATTGACAGTTCTCAGAAGTCAGGCCAAAGTTGTGCTCAGCCCAAGGAAGGCGCAGATGTGAGTGGACAGTACTGCTTTGCCTGTGACAATGACCTTACCCTCGAACCTAAGGGGCAAGTGTCCAGGGAAAACAGGCATAACCCGGCTCAGTGGCGCCAGGGCTTTGGGGGTCTGGCATCTCTAGCCAGCTATGTCACCCCAAAAAAGTGTCTTGGGCAACCTAGGGAAGGTGTGTTCCCCTGTGAAGCATGGTTGTACTATTAGCTGATGCATGGCGGGAGGTTGGAAGGAGACAGTGACAGTGTTTGGCATCCAAGTATAGACGGGTCTGACCCTGCTTTGAGTTTCAGAGTCAACTGCCAGCACTCTCTTTCAGGGGACCTCTTTGTGTCTTTCTAGGCATGCTGAAGGCTTTCAGGCACTAAAGTCAGTCAAAGCAGAGTGTGAATTTGAGTTACATAGCTCCCCGGCTAGGGAACCTTGCACAATTCACTCCACCTCTCTGCGCCCCAGTGATGAATGAAATGCAATGCCTACCACAATGCGGACAAACATGAGACCTTCCTCAAGAGGTCAAGGGCAGAGTTAAGTGACACGGTGAAAACCCTTGGCACAGCTCGAGGGGTCGTGTCGTGCAGTAGTGATTCTTTGGAGCGACAGTGAGGTCTCCAGCTCTCTCCCTGAGTGGCCTGGGAAGCAATTGCTGGACCTCTTTCTCTTGCTCAATCCTCCCCCGGCACCACTCGCAACACCACCCTTTTTTATTTTCCAGGCCACATGAATTTTGCAGAGCAGATATGGAATGTAGAGAGCGAAAGAAAAGAAAAAGGGGGGTGGGGGAGACCCGAAGCCAGAATGGGCGTTGTGTTCTGGAGTGGCAGACAGTTGCAGCCGGGGTACGCCACACAGCCAGAGCTGGCCCGGATCTCCCAGACGGAGCTCAGCCCACTTTGAAGTGTTGACAACATATAAAATTAAAAGCATCACAATGCGAATTATCACTTTGTTTTTTCCACTTCGATAGCCTCTACAAAGCATTTTATACTGATGAATCAATACAAATGTTTCTTTACAAAGACATCAGGAGCAAAAAAAAAAAAAAAAAAAAAAAAAAAATTCTCATTTTTTTTTTTTTCTTAAAAGAAGCTGACAAAACTAATAAAAATATTTTAGCTCTGACTTACCCGAAAGCTGTAGGTAACAGTGAATTTGTCTCCCCTCTCAGCAGTAGCATTAAGGCCTCTGATGTCCCTGTATTTAGCACATTGTCCGGACCATTTTTCAATTAACTATGTTTGCTGATCAATCAGTATTATGGGGCAAGATAATCCAGCCAACCACTGCTGAGATCTAATGTGTGTGTGCACACATGTGCATGTGTGTTGTGTGTGTGCATATACATGGTGTGTGTGTGTGTATGTGTATGGTGTGTCTTGTGGTTTGGTAAAATAGAGCTTGCAAATTAGAATTAATTTATAACTTGTTACAACTCAATTTATTGGCTGGAACTGCCTTTATGTTACAACAGATGGACTTTTGCGTGAAATATTTTCCCTGAGTTGCTATAGAGACGTGCCAACATCTTTCTACTGAAGTGATTCCCTGCAGGCCTGTTTGTTGTGATGCCCGGTACCAAATCACTTGCAGCCCTTGCAGAAGCTGATTAAAGAGCCCGGGGACCCTGGGAGACTCTGGCCTCTCAGCTACTGCCACTAGAGATGAACTGCAAAAGTCGTTAGGGCTAGAATGGGGGGGGGTGTGCTTGTCTGGGGGTGGGGTGGGGAAGGGAGGAGGGGTGGCTCGTCTGGTGGGTGGAGGGGAGACCAGGTGAGCCTAGTAGCTGCAGTTGTGAGTGAGGACAGAAACTTGGGCGCAGCACCGTGGTTCTAGGAACAGGCCTGTCTCAGGTCTTCTCAAGTCCCCAAAGTAGCGAGTGGGATCTTGTGATTCCTGTGTTTAGGGTGAGGAAAACAGGTCAGAGCTAGGCTGGCACGATTCATCCAGGGCCTCCACCCGGGACGTCTCCCAGCGTGGTGTCTTCCCTAGGGCGCCTGGTGCGCCTGTTAGAGCTAGGATCTTGGGTGATCTGAGAAGCTGCAGGCTGGACAAATGCAGCCCTCTGCCAAGTCCTTGGGCTGTCGGAGGATCCTCAGACAGAGCCTCCAACTTCATCACGCAACTCACAGCCCATTTGGGCCGACACACTCAGCCTGTCTGACGAGCCGCGTAAACATGGCCAAGTGCTGCGACGCCGTGGGTCTCGACTCTGAGCCAGAGGCTGCGCATGAAAGCCCTGCCTCCCCGTCCCCGTCCCCGTCTTGGACAAAGATGCAAATGGGGGATGTCTCCGGAGAGCAGGATTTACAAAGACGGTGGCCCAGAGTGATGACAGGGCATGGGCTTTGAAGTTGGGACCAAGTCAAACGCTCGTGTCTACCCTAGTCCAGAGATGTGACTGCTGCCTGCTTCTCTGGGCGCCAATGTTTGTCATCTATGTGTACAATGGGACTCCTCCCCCCCCCACCATGGCTAGACTCAGCCCTCCTACCAGAACGGACGTTCCCTGGAACAGCACCTGATACTCAAGAGATGTTCTTCAGTACATGTTGAAGAAATTAATGTTTGTTTGTTTGTTTTTAATATGGCTGGTATGTAATAAGTGTTTAGGCTGACCTGGAATTCACCACGTAGTCTCAGGCTAGCCTTGAACTCACGCAATACTCCTACCTCGGCCTCCCAAGTGCTGAGATTAAAGGTTTGCACCATCATGCCTGGTTTAAAATTTTTTATTTATTTGCAAGCAGAGAGACAGAGAGAGAGAGAGAGAGAGAGAGAGAGAGAGAGAGAGAGAGAGAGGAGGGAATGGGCACACTAGTCCTCTTGCCATTGCAAGCCAATTCCAGATTCATGTACCACTTTTGCATGTGGCTTTATGTGGGTACCAGGGAATCAAACTCAAGCTGTCAGGCTTTGCAAATAGGAGCCTTTGACCACTGAGCAATCTCCCAATCTCCAGCAGCATGGTTTGAATCTGGCGCTTCTTTTGAAGATCTTTTCCTTCTTTTATCTTCTTAACGTCCCTCCCCAAACAGTTTCATTTTGGACCCCAAGTCTTTCAGTCTCTACCCCAGCCTCCCCAATCCATCATAGACATGACTGGTTCTTGGAGATATAAACAAGCCATCATGTCAGTCAACATCTCAGTGCAGGGAGCTCTCTTCCTATGGGGGGATCGTTAGTCAGGACTCTAAAGAGCTATGTATGTCACATGGTATGTCAGTCAGCTTTCTGGTAGTATAGTAAATGACTCAGATAAATCCACTTAGAAAAAGGAAGAGTTTATTTTGGCTCAGTGTTTCAGATTTTCATTTTGTATAACACTGAACTTCAAAGAGTCTGGAGACCTTGCCTAAGACCACACAGCATGCCAGTGCCAGATTCCAGGTAGGAGCTCCCTGTAGCACTTACCTTCTCATTGCTGTGACAAAATACCTGACCAGGGGCTGGAGAGTTGGCTTAGCAGTTAAGGCACTTGTCTGCAAAGCCAAAGGACCTCGGTTCGATTGCCCAGAACTCACGTAAGCCAGATGCACAAGGGGGAACATGCATCTGGAGTTCATTTTCAATGGCTGGAGGACCTGGTACTCTCTCTTTCTCTCAAATAAATAAAAATAAAACTATAAAAAATGCCTGACCAGAAGCAGCTTGGCGGGGGGCAGGCTTATTTCAGGCTTATGGTTTCAAGGGGGAAGTTTCATCATGGCAGAACAGGCAACTGGCTCACATGTTCACATATCAGCTGGTCTTGTGTAGCATCAGCCACTATGAGCACGTGAATATCATGCCACTTTGTGTCTGGAAGACAGCATTGTACGCACTGCTCCCTTTCCTTTGGCTCTTATGTTCTTTCTGCCACTTCTTCCACAATGGTCCCAAAGCCTTGGAGGGTGTGATAGAGATGTCATCAAGATAGGATCTTTTTTTTTTTTTTAAATGTTTTTAATTTTCTTTTAATTTTTTACTCCCTCTCTTTTTCTTCTTCTTCCTCCTCCTCTTCCTCTTCCCCTTCTCCTCCTCCTCCTCCTTCTTCTTTTTCTTTTTTCCCTGTGTTAGTGTCTCACAGTAGCTCAGGCTAACCTGGAATTCGCTCTGTAGAGTCAGGGTAGCCTCAAACTCACAGCAATCCTCCTACCTGTGCCTCCCGAGTACTGGGATGAAAGGCGTGCGCCACCACACCCAGCCCTTTCCTTTCCTTTTCTTTTCTCTTTGGAGGTACGGTCTCACTCTATCTCAGGCTGACCTGGAATTCACTATGTAGTCTCAAGGAGACCTCAAACTCACAGTGATCCTCCTACCTCTGCCTCCCAAGTGCTAGGATTAAAGGCATGTGCCACTTTGCCCAGCTTGAGAAGACAGTCTTAATAATGCCAACATCAAACTATTTCTGGTGAGACTGCCAAAACCAGTAATGAGTCACTTCTGAAATTTGTGCTACCTACACAAGACCTGCATAACAGGGGGGAAATGATGACATCATACACCTTCTTTTGCCAGTCCCTTGGTCACTCTTTTCCTATATCTCAGACCTTCATATCCCCACATAGCTAGGCTCTCCCAAAAGGCTCTTGGAAGGACACATCTGAAGTCAGTTGTAACGACCTATTCTGGTGCTGTTTTCCTTCTGATGCCTCCAGCCCCTTTTGACTGCCAGTCTCGTCGCCTTCCAGAATCTTCCCTGAGAGTTCCAAACCCGTGCTTTCTCTCTTGCCCAGCCATAGTCCTGTATACCCATGCTGCACACTTGGCCAATTCTGTCCCAGGTGTGTCGCCCTTCAGTCCACCTGTACAATGTCCTTCAAGAACTATTTCCACATACAAGGCTTGCAAGGGTCTTTATCAGCTGTACAGCAACATGAGCGATAGCTGTTATAAAATCTAAGATTGCTTCCCCACCTTCTCTGTCTTATCCTCCTCCTCTCTTGGTTCCTTCTTCACCCAAAACTGTTAGGTAGATAATCTAGAGATGATAGATAGTCACAAGCTAGCTCAATGATAAAGAGACAGATGAAGGCTGGAGGGATGGCTTAGCAGTTAAGGTGCTTGCCTACAAAGCCAAAGGACCCAGGTTTGATTTTCCAGGACCCATGTAAGCCAGATGCACAAGGTGGTACATGCATCTGGAGTTCATATGCAGTGGCTAGAGGCCCGGGCACACCCATTCTCCCTCTCTATCTGCCTCTTTCTCTCTCAAATAAATAGAATAAAAATTTAAAGATTAGAAAAAAGAAACAGCTGATAGCTTGATAGTTTTTTTCTCTTTTGAAAATTTTTATTTATTTATTCGTGTGTGTGTGTGTGTGTGTGTGTGTGTGTGTGCGCTGCACATGTACAATTTTGCATCCACCCTTACATGGGTACTGGGGATTTGAACCTGAGCTAACAGACTATATAAGAAGTGCCTTTATCTACTGGGCCATTTCCCCAACCCTCTATTTCTTAATAAACATCAAGAAGGTATGTGTCATACAGCCTGCCTCTCCCACCACAACATTCCCAGCATGTAGGATTAGGTGTGGAATAGATGTGGTAAATGCTATGTGAATGAATGCATGGATGGGCAAAAAACATTGTCTACCTCTCCAAAGAAGATGGCAAAGCAAAGATATGGTGTTAGCCACATCTGTTGATTCCTAGCAATGTGACCTCAGGGACATGTCTTTGCTTAACCACCTGTATTTCAGTTTTCTTATTTTCCTTTCTTTCTATTTTTTGTGGGGGGTGGTGATGGAGGAAGGGTGTGGTTTAATGTAGGGTTTTTCTCTAGCTCAGGACCTAACATTTACTATTTAGTCTTAGGCTGGCCTCTACCATTCACTGTGATCCTCCTACCTCTGCCTCCCAACTGCTGGGATTAAAGGCATGCACCGCCATGCCTGACTTAGTTTTCTCAGTTTTGATACAGAGCTAGTAACACACTTCTGTGAGTGCCCTAAAAGATCACCCCTATGAATTCAGTGCTTGGCATAGGGGGTGCTCAGCAAATGATAGCACTTCTCTTTCCTTGGAGACTCCACAATGCTACAGTTATTAGCAAATCTTGGATGTTTCAGCAAATACTTCTGTTTGGGGAATGGATGAATCTATCGGAGTGGTGGCAAGCATGCACTGGGTGTGAGGTCTCCATGAATGGTTGAGAGGAAACTACATGATGTGTATTTGGGTAAAGAATACAGATACACTGAATTCTAGAAGTTAGCATGGAAGGTGGTACAGTCGGTGTGCTCATGTATGTGTATGTGTCGGGGGGGGGGGTGTAGATATATGCGAGGAGAGTAACTTTAAAGTTCTTCTGTTAAAAAGTTTCAGTTTAGAATCAAAGGCCCAGGGCAGCCCCTGGAAGTTCTCAGGAAGGAGAAATAGGATGGAAATTCTTTTAGCATCTGAGTTAATGGCACATGGGAATAAGGAGAGGCGGCAAAGGCTGTTCCAACTCAAAAAACCATCTTGATATCAAAACGTAAGGAGAGCCAAGGCTTCTGGATACCCCTTGCATCTGCAAATTAAGAAATATGTATTGAGCTGGTCATGGTGGTACATGTCTTTAGTCCCAGCATTTTGGAAACAGAGGTAGGAGGATTGTGGTGAGTTCCAGCCTACCCTGAGACTACATAGTGAATTCCAGGTCATCCTGGAGAATTTACTGATGCTGGGCATGGTGGCACATGCCTTTAATCCCAAAACGTGGGAGGCAGAAGTATGAGGATCATTGTGGGTTCAAGGTTAGTCTAGGACTACAGAGTGAGTTCCAGGTCAACTTGGGCTAGAGTGAGACTGTACTTGGAAAAAAATCAAAAGCAAAAAGAAATATTTGTTGGGCATGGTAGCACCTGCCTTTAATCCCAGCACTTGGGAAGCAGAGGTCGGGGGAATCACTGTGAGTTCGAAACT
Source organism: Jaculus jaculus (assembly GCF_020740685.1). NCBI lineage: Eukaryota > Metazoa > Chordata > Mammalia > Rodentia > Dipodidae > Jaculus > Jaculus jaculus. The sequence continues at coordinate 27,345,187 of NC_059107.1, forward strand.
ACCCTGAGACAACATAATGAATTCCAGGTCAGCCTGAACTAGAGTGAAATCCTGCCTTGAAAAACCAAAAACCAGCTGGGCATAGTGGCATGTGCCTTTAATCCCAGCACTCAGGAGGCAGAGGCAGGAGGATCACCATGAATTCAAGGCCACCCTGAGACTACATAGTGAATTCCAGGTCAGTCTGGGCTAGTGCAAGACTCTACCTTGAAAAACAAAAAACAAACAAAACAAAACAAAACAAAATGAGAATATAGCCAGAAAAGGAGGAACATTTTTTTTTCTTCTGAAATTGTCAATGTATTTTTTTTCCCAATGCAAAATGATCTAGTTCCACTATAGGATATCCTAAGAAAATGAAAGACAAAACAGCCACTCAAAATGCTACAAGTTGAACACCCCCATGATCCTGTATGGACCCTGGTCTAGGACCTCAGAAGAATGAGTGAGTCTGTGCTCATGATGGGAATATAGGGAGAGGCTCTGATGGATCAAAAGAGAGGCCACTGCTGACATCACCCCATCATTTACCATTCAGCTTGACTACCCTAAGGAAGACCGAAGAACAAAAGCCACACTTCGACATTGAATTGGAATCTCCCAGTCTCTCTATGCAACTTTCAATGTTGATAAGGCCAGGTTACTTCTAATGCAGCCACTGGAGTTCCTCCTCATAAATGGACATTTCAGTTTCTCTTTTCTGCCACTGCTGTCATTTTTTTTTTATTATTCATTTATTTGAGAGAGGAAAAAGAGGCAGGTAGAAAGAGAAAAATTGGGCATGCCAGGGCCTTCAGCTGCTGCAAACAAACTCTAGACACATGCAGCCCCTTGTGCATCTGGCTTTTGTGGGTCCTAGAGAATTGAACCTGGGTCCTTAGGCTTTGCAGGCAAGCACCTTAACTGCTAAGCCATCTTTCCTGCTCCCACTGCTGTCAGTTTTGATCTTCCTCACTGTATGAAGTGCTAGCAATGGTTGCTTAATTCACCCTTCCTCCAGCATCTCCAGCCCTTCTATGTTCTCCTGCTATTGTTTGATTAGGTTGGCTCTGCACCCTACTAGCCAGCTGGTCAACCTGCTAAGTAGGTTTTTGGGGAAGCAGATAGCTCAGCTATAAGACACTCTAGTTCACTGACAAAGTGATCTGTCTGTCAATCACTAGGTCTGCTGGCTGGTGATTAGGCCACCTGCCTGTCCATGGCCAGTCAGTCCATTCACAGTGTACCAGCCACTTCATGGGCTCAGCTATTCCTTGGGCGTCTCACCAATCATTACTCTGTGTCAGTTTCTCCACTAGCCATTGGCCAGGTAGCTCCTCAGCCCATCTGTCCATCTGTAATTCTGTCTGCTGCCAGCCAGTAGGGCCACACCCTGATGAATCTGTCTAGCTATGATCTAACTTCTCACCTGAGGGGTAGCGAATGGAGGGACAAGCTCATTTCCTCCCCACTGAGGCCTTTCGAAAAGCTCAGTCAATCCTTGGAAACTTACACTGTCAATCCTTGGAAACTTAGATCAAGTTATTTATGAAGTATCAGAGTGCAAACAGCCTCATCTTTCTAAATCACTAGCAGCCAACTTTAGTTCACTCATTTTCCTTCTAACATCTTTTTTTTTTTTTTTTCTCTTTCAAGCCTCATTTTCAAAATTTAGAACCATGTTTCCCTTCTTGTCCATACTGTACTCTCAGTTGGCCTCTCTGATCTTGGTGGGTTGGGGGATTGTGACATACCTCATCAGCGGTTCCCAGTGCCACTGATGGGACTTGCCAAGGTCCATCAAGGGATGAGTCACTGCCTGCAAAGGAGCCTTGTGTGGAGAAAGCAGGTTCCCAGAGCCTGGACTGTGAGCTGTGGAGGATCCTGCTCAGGAGCTCATGGCCCCAAGAATAAGACCTCAATCCAGCCTGTGGGGTCATCATCCACTTTGAGACCTGACAGATCCATTGGAAAAGCAGAGCTTCTTCCTAGAAGGGGACAAAAGAGCTGCTTACTCTGGGCTATCATTTCTTTCTGGAAGCCTGGGGAGAGTTAGGCTGTGTAGTATTCAAAACAGGCTTCCTTAAGGACCCAGGTTGGATTCCCCAGTGACCATCTAAGCCAGATGCACAAGATGGTATATGTGTCTGAAACTTGTTTGCAGTGGCTGGAGGTCCTGGCATGCCTATTCTCTGTCTGCCCCTTTCTCTCTCATAAATAAATAAATAAATAAAACAAAGCAGGCTTCCTAATGCCTGAAAAAACAGCCAGCATTCTGAGGACCAGGACATCTGAGTTCCTGACCAGCATACAGCCAAGACCAAAGGGAGATTTTTGTTGTTGTTGTTTCGTCTCTTGCCTGCCGCTACTGCATATTCTCCCAGGTTCTATCAGCCATCTCCTTTCCTTGCCTCCATTTTCAGGCTCAGCCTTTACCCGACAAGGTCCAAGAGCTAACTCTACATAAGACCAAGTAGTCAGATTCAAATTCAATAGTAAGTGTTTACTGAATGCTTCTCTGGCTTGTGATCTCCCATTTCCTCCTCTGAACAAAAACGCACCTTTGTTGACTCATGTTCCACGTAGTGTTTGAGTACGGCTGCCGTCCAAGCCTGAAACAATGACGCGAAACCCTGTTTCATGTCCTGATCTCTGACTCGGTGCTTTGATGGGGACCCTGGTGCTCCAGGATGATTTCAGCAAGCTTGGCTTGAGCTGTTGGTGGTTGGGGGAGCTGCGGGGATTCTACAAGGCAGTGAGGAGGATGATCATGACTCATTAAGGTAAAGCAAGGAAGGGAACATCTTAGGGTCCTGTCTCACAGCATGTGTCAAGACCCTTAGGAGGGAAGGAGACTGAAACATTGAGGCTCTCCAAAGGAAGCCCCTTGCAGCTTTTTCCAGAGAGCATAGGAAGAGGGTTGAGGCATGCGTTTCTTTCACATATTCATTATTCATTCATTCGTGCATGCCTTACTTACACCTGAATCCATTTGCTCGTTCATCCATACATTCCCCGAGTATATGTTATATGTTCCATCTATATAAATGCTACATCACCCTCTTTTTCAGCGCTCACTGATAGTGAATTACAGTGAACACGACTGGCCCGCACTCCTGACTGGGTAGCCATGGCAAAGATGCTGCTGAAAGACCACACATTGGTGGGTTGTGTGAACTAGCAACAGAATTGACCGTTGCCTGGCCTCTGTAGGAACCATGGCAATTGTCTTGCAGCAGATCCTGTAAAGCCAGCGGCAGCTGCAAGAATGAGTGTCCTCTGGTCGGTTCTACCTTATACCATCAAGATCTGAAGCTCGGCTAGGGAGCTTAGTGTGGCTGCTATGCACCTCCCCCCTACAATAACCAGTCTATGGAGATTTCCCCCTATGTTTTCTCCTAGCAGCTTCATGGTTTTAGAGCTTAAATTTAAGTCTTGAATGAATTTTGGGTTGATTTTTATATATGGGGTGAGAGAGAGACATCCAGTTTCATTCTTCTGCATATAGTTGTCCAGTTTTCCGAGCACCACTATTGAAAGTGTTAGGTCAGGACAAAAATGGAGTCACAGCAGGAGGGCGACAGAGACATAAGGAAGTGGGTCACCCACATTCCTCAAGGAACCGCCCAGCCATCACCCCTTCCTTGCCTAACAAGGCCCCAGGTCTAGGTTTCCTGCCCCTTATCTCCCGCCTTGTCACTTCTGCTCTCACACCCGATGGCTAATGTAAAGAACAAAGGCGTTCCTTCCCTTCCTCACTTTCCCCCAACTGAAGAGCCCTGTATAGCACACTATCTGGAATCTCAGGTTGGCTGTGCTCCGCTCTTGAGAGTCAGTCCTGGCAGCTTGAGCTTTTCCTAAATAAAAGCTTCCATCTTTGCCTCAGAGTGGTCTCCGTGGTCTTGGTTGCTCCTGAATCTTACAGAAAGGACTGTCTTTCCCCAGATATAAGTTCTTGATGCCTTTTTTGAAAACCCAAGGGCCATTAAGTATATAGATTTATTTCTATTTTCCATTCTGTGCCATTGGTCTTCATGTATATTTTATGCCAGTAGCAGGGTGTTTTGATTACTATCGCTTTGTAAATATATTGTTAAGGCAGAGATCTTTAAGTATAACTTCTGTCAGAGACATGCATGCGCCTGGGCTGTTATACAGGAGCATGTTCATGGGCACACTTGGAGATTCTCAGGACCTTTGGGTTGGACAAGGTTGTTTTGCCAGATGTCCTGTGTGATATTCGGTTTATATTGGTACCATTATTGACTACCTATTATGTGCCAGGCATCCCCTCCCATACTGTCTTCTTAATATTTTATTTATTTATTTGAGAGAGAGGGAGAGAAAGAGGGGATAGAGACAGAGAAACACAGAGAGAGAATGGGCACATCAGGGCCTCCAGCCACTGTAAATGAACTCCAAATGCATGTCCCGGTTTGTGCGTCTGGCTTACGTGGGTTCTGGAGAATTGAACCGAGACTCTTTGGCTTTGCAGGCAAACATCTTAATGGCTAAGCCATCTATCCAGCCCCATGCTGTCTTTTTGTTGTTGTTGTTATTTGTTTGTTTGTTTTGTTTTTCAAGGTAGGGTCTCACTGTAGCTCAGGCTGACCTGGAATTCACTATGTAGTCTCAGTGTGGTCTCGAAGTCATGGTGATCCTCCTACCTCTGCCTCCCGAGTGCTGGGGTTAAAGATGTGCACCACCACACCCAGCTCCATACCTACTTTTAAAACCAGATTTAAGCTAGGGAGACGTCTCACCCTAGTCCAAGCTGACCTCGAATTCACTGTGTAGTCTCAGGGAGGCCTTGAACTCATGACAATCCTCCTACCTCTGGTTTTTCAAAGTAGGGTTTTGCCGTAGTCCAGGCTGACCTAAAATTCACTCTGTAGTTTCAGAGTGGCCTTGAACTCGTGGCAATCCTTCTACCTTCCGTGTTCTGGGATTAAAGGTGTGCACCCCACACCCAGCTTCTCTTGGGTTTTTTAAGCTTTCACATCTTCTCTCTGTATCTCTCTCTTTCCAGCCTTACCAGAGGCTTGGAAGTTACGAAGGGGATCAGGAAGAAGGATCAGAAAGCAGAGGTCATAGGTCATCCCTGGTTCTGTTGTTCTTAAGCTTTTTTATTGACAATTTTCATGTGTTTTGATTCATAATCCTCTTCAATCACTCTTGTTCCCCCTTCCCCATACCTCTTCCACACTGAAGCTCCTCCTGTCCACCTGCCATTTGATGTAGTTTTCTTTTCTTTTTCCCTCCACCATCCACAACTGCAGGTTGATGGGCACAATGTAGTGCAGGTAGTGCAGCCATTGTGAGGACATGAATGTGCCACTTCATGTCTGAAATGTCACATTGCAAAGCATTCCTCCTCATCCTTTGGTGCTTGCATTCTTTCCACCATCTCTTCCACAATGTTCCCTGAGCCTTGGCAGGTGTGATCAAGATGTCTCATTCAGGGCTGGAGACATGGATTAGTGGTTAAGGTGCTTGCTTGCAAAGCCAAAGGACCTTGGTTCAATTCCCCCAGATCCCACATAAGCCAGATGCAGAAGATGGCACATGCATCTGGAGTTCGTTTGCAATGGCTGGAAGCCCTGGTGTGCCCATTCTTTCTCACTCCCTCCTCTTTCTCACTCTCAAATAAATAAATAAAAATAAAAAAGAACACGGATTCTTAAAAAAAAAACAACGCAAAATAAAAAAAAAGATGTCTCATTTAATGCTGAGCATTTAACTGTCACTCTCAGCCCCTTTGATGAGTTTTGAGTTTCCCTAGTACGTACCACCATTTGCAAAAAGAAACTTTTCTGATATAAAATGAGAGCAGCACTACTGTGTGAGCCTAAACTTAAGTGTTTAGAGGGCAATTGGGTGGGCCTAACATATCTACTTAGCCAAATAACCAAATAGCCAAATAACAGTAGTAGCTCCCCCCTCCCCCCCAGGGCTTATGACCTTCTTCTTCTCATGGGCTTCAGACAAGGTTTTCAGCACCAGGCATGAAATCCCTCCTGTGTATCAGGCCTCTAATTCAACCAGAGATCAGTTGGATACCTCCATAACAGTCATGCCATTATTGCACCAGTACACACATCTTGCCTGGCTGGCTGGATTGCGTAGCTTGCAGGGTCCACTACTGGTTAAGACCTTTGAAGACTTGTCTATGCCAGCAGCCTGCATAGCACTTCAGTGCGCTGTGACAGGTAGTCAGCAGGGAGGAGGCACCCCATAGCTGGGCTCCTTTCTCCCTTTGAGCTTGCTTGTTGGAATGGAGTTCATACATGTTCGCATAGGACTTCCTGAGCTCAGGGTTGCAGGCATGCAGGACGGCCACCTGTTCTGTTAGCTCGTACCTCCAGTGCCTTTGTCTATGCCCCTCTTTGCTATGGCATTCATTCATATGCTGTCTTCTTCTTCTTTTAATTTTTTTGGTTTATTTTTATTTATTTATTTGAGAGTGACAGACAGCAAGAGAAAGAGGCAGAAAGAGAGAGAGAGAGAGAGAGAGAGAGAGAGAGAGAGAGAGAATGGGCATGCCAGGGCCTCCAGCCACTGCAAACGAACTCCAGATGCATGTGCCACCTTGTGCATCTGGCTTACATGGGTCCTGGGGGAGTCAAGCCTTGAACAGGGGTCCTTAGGCTTCATAGGCAAGTGCTTAACCACTAAGCCATCTCTCCAGCCCCATATGCTATCTTCTAAAAAGGTTTTCTGAACTTCCTGCTAGGCAGGACATGCTGACCCAGGATTTTGCTCTGGGGAATCTTGCTAACATCCACAGTTGCTCTCCCTGTGCCCCAGTGACCACCTCCTCATCCACACTATGGCTTGTAGCCATGGATTGCCTACTGTCTTCAGAGATCAGTTTAGTGCACAGTCCAATCTACTATAACCAGAGACACGTAACATTTAGAAGTGTCTAGTAGCTACATTTGAAAAATGAATGGACAGAAAAAATCAATTTAATAACATTTAAAAAAATTATTTCCAAGCTGGGCATGGTGGAGCATGCCTTTAATCCCAGCACTCAGGAGGCTGAGGTAGGAGGATCTCCAAGAGTTCGAGGCCACCCTGAGACTACATAGCGAATTCCAGGTCAGCCTGAGTCAGAGTGAGTCCCTACTTTGAAAAACACCCAATTATTTCTGAGCTGGGTATGGTGGCACACATCTTTAATCCCAGCATCCTAGAGACAGAGATAGGTAGAGGAGGATTGCTGTGAGTTCAAGACCAACCTGGGATTACAGAATGAGGTCCAGATCAGCCTGGGCTGGATTGAGACCCTATCTCAAAAAAAAAAAAACCACCCAAAATTATTTCCAAATATTATCTCTTTAACATATAACCAATATGAATATTATTAATGACATCTTCTCCATTATTTTTTTCCACATGGAGTCTTGGAAATTCAGCAAATACATTACACTCCTGTCTCAAGCCAGCTGCTATGTTCTCATCTGGAATACTCGATGCTTATTTAGATTTTATATAATGTATGATGTGAACTAGATTCACATCTCTGAGTAGTTCCAAGGATATGTACAATAACTGATTTACCAGTTGTTAAGTTTAAATTAATATAGAAGATTTAAAGTGCAGTGTCCCAGCAGCATTAGCTATATTTCAAGAGTGCAGCAGCCCTGCGTGCCAGTGACTACAGCACAGGAGGCCTGTGAAGGGGGGTTGAGCACACTGCTGTGGTTCCCGGCGTGGAACCAGGCAGTCATCAGCTGAGGAGCAGAGGCCCCAACCTGATCCTTGCTGCCCCCGGTTTCATGTGCCAATGGTTGCATCATATCTCATTGCATCATATCTCACCAAACTTGGAAGTGCTGAGAGCTGGCCTGTTCAGCTTCCGAACAGGGGACCCAGTGACAGGGAGTCTTTGACATTTTCTGAGAAAAAAGTGGGGTGGTTTGAATAAAATGACCCCCCCCCCCATAGGCTCATGTGTTTTGAATGTTTGGGGCCCAGCTGGTGGCAATTTGGGAAAGTTCTGGGGCCTTGGGAAGGTGGAGCCTTGGTGGAGGAGGTGTGTTACTGAGGTCAGGCTTTTGGGGTGATATAACCCATCTCTAAGCTCACTGGATAGACTACTTCCTTTATGCTGCTATGGAGATGTGATGCCTTCCAGCTCACTATTGCTGCTTCCTCCCTGCTGCTGGTGAGATGCCCAGCTATCTGTCACGCTTCCCCCACCTTGATGACACTTTCCCTGGGGACTGGAAGCTGAAATAAACCCTTTCCTCCCACAAGCTGCTTCTGGTGGATTGTTTTGTCCTGGCAATGACAGGATAATGGTAACAAGGAGCTACAGCATGAGAGGATCATGGGAGCAAGATGGCTCTGGTGTTAGTTCAAGAAAAGACCAGAGGGCAGAGAGGAAGCAGGGTTGTCACAGGCTCTGAGCTAGACCAGCAGTCAGAGCACAGTCAAGACTCTCTGGCTCCTCACACTCCTGGAAGTAAAGTCTGGAGAACTGGCCGTGGTTCCATGTCAGAGATGGGCTTCCCTCCCTCAAGGAACAGACTGTATTGTTGCTGTATTTTATTTCTACAGCAGTGCATTGACCTCACTCTGATAAAGAAACTAGAATGTCTAAGAAGTGGTGGAAAGAACAGGGCATTGGGGTCAGAAGCTCTCCAGGCTCAATGGAGAGGTCAAGCCACCCAGGCCCACATGGCCTCACCTCTCATAGCTAAGCTTTCTCACAGTGTGGAGGGTGGGTTTGGAAGCCCCCTGAAGTGGTGTGGGTATGTGAGTATGTGCTTGGTTGGGTAGTGATGTTCAGATTTGCCAGTGATGACCCAGGTAAGCCATCTCAGCATGCCTGAATATAGTTGTAACGTGGATTCAGGCAATGGCAACTATTGCTGATATTGATAGGATCATGTATACATGAAGATCTTCAATTTATTTGAGATGCCCACCTCATCCTTATAAGATAAGAAACTGGTCGATGCAGACTGGAGATCCTGCACATTTCCCTTGAATAGGCGAGGCTGGCCATGGGTACCTTTGAGGTGAGCCCCTATGGAGGCTTCTCTCTCTAGAGGGAGGCAGTGGGGCAAGGCCTGGCACAGGGGCCCTGGCTGCGCATGGTGAAGCCAGGTTGCCTGATTGAATCCCAGCTCCTCCACTTACTAGCCATGCCTCAGCAGTCTTTTTTTTTCAATATTTTTTTATTAACAACTTCCATGATTATAAAAAATATCCCATGGTAATTACCTCCCTCCCTCTACTTTCCCCTTTGAAACTACACTCTCCATCATATCTCCTCCCCTTTTCAATCAGTCTCTCTTTTATTTCGATGTCATGATCTTTTCCTCCTATTATGATGGTCTCGTCTAGGTAGTGTCAGGCACTGTGAGGTCATGGATATCCAGGCCATTTTGTGTCAGGAGGAGCATGTTGTAAGGAGTCCTACCCTTCCTTTGGCTTTTACATTCTTTCCACCTCCTCTTCCACAATGGACCCTGAGCCTTGGAAAGTGTGATAGAGATGTTTCAGTGCTAAGCACTCCTCTGTCACTTCTTCCCAGCACCATGATGCCTTCTGAGTCATCCCAAGGTCACTGCCATCTGAAAAGAGAAGGTTCTCTACCAAAAGTGAGAGTAGTATTAATATATGGGTATGAACATTAAGAGAAGTGCTTACTGGGCAGTTTGATGAGCTCAGTGTTCTTGAAGATGGGAAGGGCAAGGTGAGAGAGGAAGATACTGTAGAGTTCCTCCATATTTTTGCCAACCAAGGGAGCAAGACATTTTAAGGAGCCTGCAGGCACTCGTGGGACATTTCAGAGCAGGCTGTGGCCGTAGGCTATTTCTCACAGGGATGTGTAGTGAGGAAACTGAGCAGAGTTACCTCTAAGCACATAATCAATGGCCATGGCTTTGTCCCAGACCCATGAACCTCTGGCTGGGTGGGGCAAAGATTTATACATTGAAAAGACCCTATGCATTCGTAATGCTCGGCCAGGTTTGGCAACCACAGGCTCTCAGTTTGGAAATGCAGGATGGTTCATGCAGCACCATAATATGAACGGAACAAAGCTAGGGTTGTTACTTTACAGGAGAAGGAAAGAATATTCCCCGAAGCCCTCAGCTATAATGACAGTTGCTTTCACTCTAGCCCCCAGGATTAATTAACAGAGGGCCTTGGTGGCTTCCCTTCCCTAGAATGCTACTCAATTTTATTTTTTGGCCTCACATCTTCTCTCTCTTCCTGTCTGCATCAAACCCCATGAGCCAGGCCCTCTTCAGAGAGCTGAGGCAGTGACAGGTGTGAGGTAAATGTTAAGACCAGCCCAACTAGGAAAGCTCACAAGAGTGCCAGCCCAAGTGCACAAGGCATTCGTCCAAGCACTGCAGGATGGCACCAAGTAAACAGGCAAACAACCTGGTACCCAGTACACAGTGAGCACTGTTTGGATGGCTCAAAGTCATGCAAGACCTGCTCAGTGTATATGTCATTCTTAGAAAAGGAAATTGAAGGCTGGGTGTGGTGACACACGCCTTTAATCCCAGCACTCTAGAGGCTGAGGTAGGAGGATCGCTGTGAGTTCAAGGCCAGCCTGAGACTGCATAGTGAATCCCAGGTCAGCCTAGGCTAGAGTAAGACCTTACCTCAAAAAATCGAAAAGAAAGCTGGGCGTGATGGCGCACGCCTTTAATCCCAGCACTTGGGAGGCAGAGGTAGGAGGATCGCCATGAGTTCGAGGCCACCCTGAGACTCCATAGTGAATCCCAGGTCAGCCTGGGCTAGTGAGACCCTACCTCGAAAAACAAAACAAACAAACAAAAAATCAAAAAGAAAAAAATAAAAGCAGCAAAGGAAATTGTAAAAGATGCCTATGTCATGATATGCGTTATCTAAATAAGCTCTAACACACATGATTTATATATTGTTTATAATTGTACCTATCTGTGGAAAAAGTGCACATTATGTTCAAGTTGGTGATTGCTTCTGAGAGAGAAGGCCCTGTAAGAAGATCCAGAACAAATGGAAAATATCAGCATCAATCAAACCTCAGTGAGTTATTAATGAATATTGCTTTTGTTTGTTTGTTTGTTTGTTTTTGTTTTTCGAGGTAGGGTCTCACTCTGTAGTCCCAGGCTGGCCTTGAACTCAAAGTGATCCTCCTACCTCTGAGTGCTGGAATTAAAGGTGAGCACTACCATGCCAAGACCATTACTTTATATGGTTTAAGTCTGTTTTTTAATATTTTATAGTCAATGTGAGCCAGCACTAGAGACATTAGAGATGTCAAGAGCCCATGTAGACTAGGAAGGACAGAGATGGGTCCTTGAAGATTTTGATTTTGATAACTTAAATTTTTTTTTAATTTATTTGAAAGTGACAGACAGAGAAAGAAAGAGGCAGATAGAGAGAGAGAGAGAAAGAATGGGTGTGCCAGGGCCTCCAGCCACTGCAAAGAACTCCAGATGCATGCACCCCCTTGTGCATCTGACTAATGTGGGTCCTGGGGAATTGAGCCTCGAACCAAGGTCCTTAGACTTCATAGGCAAGCACTTAACTGCTAAGCCATCTCTCCAGCCCCGATTTTGATAACTTAAGGGCAAGAATGACCTTCTGCATTTTTCTGGAAGCTAAAGTCTCTGTCTTTTTATAGAGGCATTTAACCCATTTATATTTACTTCATAGCTGACAAAGCTTCCCTACTTCTGTGCCCTAAAGTGTCTCCTGTTGGTCTATGGGGTCAGTAAATGAACTTGTTTGGGCAATAGGGGCTCAGGTCCAGCCATGCTTTTCAGATCAACTGGAAGTAGAAATGGATGAAATGAGCTTCCATCTGGGACATGCCCCTTTTTAGGGTCTCACTGTAGCTCAGGCTGACCTGGAATTCACTATGCAGTCTCAGGGTGGCCTTGAGCTCTTGGCAATCCTCCTACCTCTGCCTCCTGAGCGCTGGGATTAAAGACGTGTGCCACCATACACGGCTTGGGATATGCCCTTTTGATGGGAAGTACAGAGATTGTAGAGTCATATGTCAATTCCAAACACAGTTTGCCATCGTCAAACACTAGCTGGCTGAGTGAGCTCTCAGCTAGGGACCACCACGCTGCAGACTGAGAGCCACACAGCCCAGGTTTGAGTCACACCTCACAGGCCTAGGAGCTCCATGCCCCATGCGTTATTTCATCACTGGACTTCAGCCCCTAATTTAAACTCATCCAAGCTCAGGACACGCCTGCCTCTCTGGCATCACGGCTGGTAGATTGAATGAGCTGGCCAGTGTACCCCTTGGCGTGCATGGGCCTTGAGTAGATTTGATTTCTACTCTCTAGCTCCAGGGTGTTGACATATGCTTCTTATCTCACCCTCCCAGGAAGGAAAGGGGACAGCAGCAGGCTTGTCAGATGGGTTACCAGACTGTTGTCACCTGTGGTCTATTCAGGGAGGTGGGGGCTTCTGGCCATTCAGGGGGAAGGAGGACCCTAACCCCCCACCCCCCCACTGAGTAGGGGAGCCAGGCCTTGCCATTGCTAGCTCTCTTCCAAGCAAGCATCAGCAGAGAGCGATGCAATGTGCTGAGGTCTGGCTGGGCCAGCTCCATGTGCCCTGGCCCCCATATACCATTTGTTGAGCAGAACAGAATTCCCCTCATAAATAAACAAAATCTTGGGTTTCACGTTGGGGAGGCGATGACAGAAGAGGGCCTGGGGCTTTCGACGTTATCTACACCAGGCCTGCTGATTCCTCTCTGCTGCTTGGAAGGGCTAAGAGGAGAGAGGAAAAAGGCTCAGGCCAAAAGCACATTTTTTGGCCGTGGAATCACTGCTTGGCCACTAGCTGCAGCTCCTCTCATTTCTCTTCACTCACACTGGCCACTGGGGCCTCTGGAACTCAACATCTTACCAGGACCAAGTTTGAACAAGTTTCATTGTTAGGGAGTTGGATGAGGAAGCAGCTGGGAGGTGGGACATGTCAGGACTGTAGGGAAAGGAATCTAAAAGTTTCTAGCCCAGATCACCTGTTCTGTCCTGTTTCAAGCAAATTCTCAGTCGAAGACTCCCCAGATCGGGCTCTTCCTGCACTGTGACATACCCAGTTCTGGCTAAGGAGGAGACTTGATCCCAACAGAAATCTCCTGGCACAGAGAGAGGGGAAGGAGTAAACACTACATCACTGTGAAAAGGGATGACCCACTGCTCCACGCACAGCCATACAGAGTCATGTATGTGGAACGCTGAGGGCCAGAAACCAAACAGAAGAACATATTCTGGGCTGGAGAGATGGCTCAGTGGTGAAGGCGCTTGCCTGAAAAGCTTAATGACTGGAGTTCAATTCCCCAGGACCCACTTAAAGCCAGATACACAAAGTGGTACATGCATTTGGAGTTCACTTGCAGTGGTTAGAGGCCTTCTTCCCCCTCTCTCTGTCTCTTTCTCTCTCTCTCTGCTTGTGAATAAAGAAAGAAAGAAGAATATATTCTATGCCATTCCACTTCTGCACAGTTCAAAAATGGGCCAAAGTCATCTACAATGATAAAAGAGTCAGAAATGATGACCCGGAAGAAAGATCTTAAACAAAGGCTCAGGAAGGTATAATGGCCCATCAAGATCACAGCCAGGTGTGGCAGCTGGGATAGAAACCTAGGTGTTGCTAGTCTGCTGCTCAGGACCCTCCTCCTGCAGGAGCAGAAGGTGAGGGAACGATGCTGTCTGGAGAAGACTTGTGAGGCCAGGCGGGATCCCCCCCCCCCCAACTCGCGGAAGCTCATGTCAGCGGCCTGACCGCCGTGTTCCACTGGCCACCGCCGAGGCGCTTGTCCTACGGCTTTTTTCCTGGCACCCAGCTCCGCCGGTCAGGAAAGCTACTGTACTTGTGAGAAAACTGAGGTCACTGCATGTTTCCATTGACTCGCAGAGGAAAAACAAAAACAAACACGCTCGCTACTGAATGTGCTTTTATTCTGCTGGGCCCATCCCCAGAAGGCTTCATTTACAGCTCAAGCATGTGTCTCCCACCAGGGAAGGGAAGGGGAAGGCTGGAGGGACCTGTGTTCTGGGCTGCATCCGAGAGGGGACTTCAAGTCCGACAGCCAGAAAAGGCCGCAGAATGACAGAGAGATGATGGGTCAAAGAAGTGGGCTGAGGACCCCCCCCCCGGTGGGGGGGCACATCTGGAATCGGGAATCAAGAAGTCAAGATGGCTGCTTTGCCTTTCAGCTTTGTACAGACTGTTCTGGAACACCCTTCCCTTGAGGACTCTTCAAAGTCCTGTTCAACATTCCTTGAAGTTCTGGGCAGAACTGGTTCTGCCTCCTTGGAGCTTGCTGAGCCCTTCTGCCTGTCTGTCATGGGACACATCCCCCCTGTCTAGATAGGGAATTCCTGGAGACAGGCGACATGGCAACATCAACAGCCTCCAGGCCAGGGGCCAGGCGCTCCGGACGAGTGAGAGCCAGGCTGGGATGGAAGGAGTGGGGGCCCCGGCGAGTCGGGGAGGCTTGGACTCCCAGGACAGTGAGCTGACCGAGGGCGCTGCTGCCAGGCTAGGGTGGAGCTGGTGTCTGGTGTGATGTTTGGGCCCAGGTTCCAGAGGTAGACTAGAATGACGAGAAAGGAGGCAAGGCTGAGATAGGCTGGGGACAGCGAGAAATGACCTTCCTGATGTGAGTTTCTTTAAGGCTGAGGTGTGTTCCATCAATTCGCCTCGTCCTCATCCGGGGCTTCATGTGTACGCCGCCCCCCCAACACTCAGCTGACCCCGGCCATTGCTGTGTGCCTGTCTCTCTGCCTTTTGTCGTCTCTCAGGACCTGGGACTTTATGTTCTGCCTGCTGCTACTTTACAGGCATATGGAAACCCCATGGCTCTAGATGCCCCCGCCTCAGTTTCCCTGCCTAGGGAATGATTCACAAATGAGCTTCTGTGTGTGAGGTGCTGAGAACAGAGTAAACATTCCTTCTTCCCTCTCTGTCACCTTTCCCTCCCTCCTTTCCCTTCCTTACTCTCTCTCGTTCACAGATTTTTTTTTTTCTGGGTCTTTTCTGCTTCTCATTGCACAGTCGACCCCTTCCCCTGGCCTCTCCACAGAGTGCTGTCCTGCCCTGACATCTAGGTGTCCGCTGATCACTCTGGTCCCCAGCATTTGTGCGTTGGGTCAGGTGGGGCTGCCGGCTGCCTGCCCTGTGCCACGACCCTCCTAGGAGAAGGGCTGAGGAAGCTGATCTCATTTGTTTTCCTACTTGAAGGGGTGACTAGGGGGGAACAAGGAAAGATATTGGGGACCTTGGGTCTCTGTCTCTTGGTCAAGCAGATCTCTGACAACTGTGCTCAGTGGCCAATGACAAGAGTGCTATTATAGTCTTTGAACAACTCACTAACAAACTCATGCTCTGAGTTGAGGGGCTATGATATCTGCAGAAGGCCAGTGGGGGGCTGCTCACTGTGGACACAGGTCACTTCTCTTCTTCCTCCCTGAAAAGTTTAATCCCTGGAGCCCAAAGAACCCGGGTTTGTAGCCTTCTCTCCTTCACAGACAGCATGTGAATCATGCACGACCCACCTCCGGTTTCCGTGTGTGTCAAGCAACACATCAGGAGAAATCCGAGTTGACCCAAGCAGGGAATTTCCATCCATAGGGAGAGGAAAATGCGGGTGCAGCAGGGAGAAGCACAGAGCTGGTAATGGTCGGAAGGATGTGGAGGGCAGGGTAGAGACCAGCCTAGCCCTCCCAGGCTCTAGGGAAGGGGATAGTGGTACCAGCGATGCCCATAGACATCAGCATGTCAGGTTCTGGGCAATTGAGATTCCCTGGATATTCAACTAGCACTGCCCAGACCTTTCCAGTTTCCTCCCGTGGCCCCTGGCTGGGAAAGCCATACCCATTCACATCTCTACATGTGAATCAAACATCCTTCCCTTCCAAAACCATACTCAAGGGCATGCCCACTAGCAGCTTCCCAGTCCCCTAGGGAGGAACTGAGTGAGGTAGGCTTCCTGGGAGCTACCTCCGCTCTATTCTCCGAACTAAGCATAGAGACCTGTGGTCAGGGTCCTCAGGTGCACGGGACGGCACAGTGCAGGTGTCAGGAGTGCGGGTACCTCAGCAGTGTGTGATGGAACAAAGTTCCTGCTCAGGGCTTGAGGCCCGCTGGGAGCTAATGACTATGATGGAATTGAGGAGCAGATGGTTAGGGGTCAGGACAGGAGGGCTGAGTTTCTGCTCTTAGAGGACTATTTGGCCCTGGACATCTGCTCTGGCCTAGGACCTAGGAAGCCATTGATTGATCTATCAAGTATAGTTGCCCTCCTCACTGTCTGTCCTGCTGTCTAAGCCCAGTTTGTCCTTCCCAGTTAGTGATCAGGCTCACCACAGACTAGGGTATCAGGTCCCCTTCTGAACTACGAGTCAGACACCCTCCCACCTCTCTGTCTACGTAAGTCTCCTGCCCTTGACCTCAGAGAGAGGACAGGAGAAGGGGAATAAGAGTGTTCAGACCCATCCCAGCTCCTAGATAGAAGAGGTCTTACATAAATCTTGTTCTAGAAGGTTCTAAATACACCTTTAGCCAGATGTTGCAGCACACAGAACACTAGACTTTGTGTGAGGAGAGCCAGGTTCTGGTCCTAGAGTTGTCATCAATTTACTGTGTGATCTTGGAGAGATCCTTATTCCCTTCTGGATTTTTAAAAAATATTTTATTTATTTATTTATTTGAGAGAGAGACAGAGAGAGAGAGAGAAAGAGGGAGGGAGACACAGATAGATAGATAGATAGATAGATAGATAGATAGATAGATAGATAGATAGATAGATAGAGAAATGGGAGCACCAGGGCCTCCAGTCACTGCAAACAAACTCCAGACACATACACCACCTTGTGCATCTGGCTTAGGTGGGTTCTGGGGGATCACATCTGGGTCCTTAGGCTTTGTAGACAAGCACCTTCACCATGAAGCCATCTCTCTTGCCCTCCCTTCTATATTTTTATTTGTAGTATTTTTGGAAAATAATTACAGACACTATTTATTTATCTTTATTTAAATATTTTATTTGTTTACTTATTTGAGAGAAAGAAAGAGGCAGCTAGAAAGAGAGAGAATGAGCGTGCCAGGGCCTCTAGCTACTGCAAAAGAACTGCAGAAGCATGTGCTACCTTGTACATCTGGTATTATATTATATGGGTTCTGGGGAATCTAACTTGGGTCCTTAGGCTTCACAGTCAAGCACTTTAACTGCTAAGCCATCTCTGCAGCCCTAGACACTATTTATTTTTAAAAATATTTTATTAATTAATTAATTTATTTATTTGAGAGATAGGGAGGTAGGGAGAGTGAGAAAGGCAGATAGAGAATGGGTGCACCAGGGCCTCCAGCCACTGCAAATGAACTTTAGACGTGTGCACCATCTTATGCATCTGGCTTATGTGGGTTCTGGGGAATTGAACCTGGGTCCTTAGGCTTCACAGGCAAGTGCCTTAACTGCTAAGCCATCCTTCCAGCCTAGACACTATTTATTTATTTTTAAATTTTCTTTTTATTTATTTATTTGAGAGACAGAAAGAGGCAGAGAGAATATGGGCTCGCCAGGCCCTCCAGCCACTGCAAATGAACTCCAGACACATGTGCTACCTTGTGCATCTGGCTTACGTGGGTCCTGGGGAACCGAACAGAGGTCCTTTGGCATCAGTTCTTCACATACAAATCTTCACTCAAGAGCCCCCAGTGGCTGCCATTTCCTTTTCCTTCTGGGGGCTCTGGTCCAGTGTGATACCAAGCAGGTACAGGAATAGTACGCCCATCCTGCTGGGGGAGGGGCCATGTCATGGCTCTGAAGCATGGAGGACAGGCTAGCAGTGATATCTTGTGAGGACCTTTATTTATTTATTTATTTATTTTGTGCTGCTAGAAATTGAACCTGGGACCTCATCCACATAGGCAAGTGCTCTACCCCTGAGCTACATGCCCAGCCCGAGGCTCATATCTTTTTTTTTTTTTTTTTAATTTTTTTAAAATTTTTATTAACATTTTCCATGATTATAAAATATATCCCATGGTAATTCCCTCCCTCCCCACCCCCACACTTTCCCGTTTGAAATTCCATTTTCAATCATATTACCTCCCCATTACAATCATTGTAATTACATATATACAATATCAACCTATTAAGTATCCTCCTCCCTTCCTTTCTCCACCCTTTATGTCTCCTTTTCAACTTACTGGCCTCTGCTACTAAGTATTTTCATTCTCACACAGATGCCCAGTCATCTGTAGCTAGGATCCCCATATGAGGGAGAACATGTGGCGCTTGGCTTTCTGGGCCTGGGTTACCTGACTTAGTATAATACTTTCCAGGTCCATCCATTTTTCTGCAAATTTCATAACTTCATTTTTCTTTACCGCTGAGTAGAACTCCATTGTATAAATGTACCACATCTTCATTATCCACTCATCTGTTGAGGGACATCTAGGCTGGTTCCATTTCCCAGCTATTATAAATTGAGCAGCAATAAACATGGTTGCCGAGGCTCATATCTTAACACTTCAGTCTTCTGTATTTCCAAATTATTTTTCAGCAGCGATTAAATGACAATTGGCATAATCTTTTATTCATCAGACTTAATAATTAATTGACAATTAAAAGAATAAATTTTGATCTGGGAGTCGTGGCATACACCTGTAATCACAGCACTTAGGAGGTGGAGGCAAGAATGTCAGGAGTTGACTGGGTAGATCGAGGTGTTCTTTCACTACAGATGAATGGTCTGTAACACTGTAAGATACCGATCTTTACAACTGTTTAATCAGTTTTATTTTTGTACAGTATTAGTGACCTAAGTTATTTTGCTGTCCCGTTTTGTAAATCAAATGAAATTATAAAAGAGGATTCTGACAGTCGGCATTTTGTACATATGTATATATGTTGTCCAAATAAAAGTAATAAATGATAAAGGTTGAAAAAATAAAAAAGAATGTCAGGAGTTGAGGCCAGCCTGAGCAAAATAAAACCATGTCTCAAAAATAAAAGATCAAAAGCGTATTTGAAGAGCCAGGTGTGGTGGTGCGTGCCTTTAAGCCCAGCGCTCGGGAGGCAGCGGTAGGAGGATCGCTGTGAGTTCAGGCCAGCCTGGGGTTACAGAGTGGGTCCCAGGTCAGTCTGGGCTAGAGCAAGACCCTACCTTGGAAACAAACAAACAACTCACCCCCCCAAATTTTTAAGATATTATCAAATTAGATAAGCTGTATTGTGTAGAAACTAAAATTTGTACTTGGGCAAAAAATGCAATCCTTGCAGTCTGTCCTGCATCGCCTGCTCTTGTCCACTCAAAGTATTCACATGCAGTGGCAGAACCAGTGACACCCACATGCTATTTGTCACATTTATAATCACTCAGTCGCCACTGAACTACTGGGACATGTCTGCCCACACAGAAGTCGCAGGACCACGAGGACACCCTGGAGGTGAGTGATTCACAGGTATTCACAATTCAGTGTCAGCATGACTGATGTGGCTGCTGGTGGTGAATTTCCAAACTAGCACCCACATGCAGGTCTGTTAATACGAGGGCAGAAGGAACAGAATGTGACTTACCTGCATTGTCCAAACTCAACAATAACTGTTGCAGTAAATTCTTTAATAGTAAGATTAGTTAAAAAAAAATGCTTAAGGGTGAGCAATCTTTTACCTTGGCAGTGTTTAGAATTAACCAGTGTGTGATGAGCAGAAAAGCTGATCCAGGTGTAATCAGGTTACTGCTTTGCAGTTCCCTGCAAATAATAAAGACAGGCAGGCGTGGTGACACACGCCTTTCATCCCAGAGGTAGGAAGACTCAAGGCCACCCTGAGACTACATAGTGAATTCCAGGTCAGCCTGGGCTACAGCAAGACCCTACATCAAAAAGAAAGGAAAAAGAAAATGACAAGAACAACAAATAATAAAGACATCCTTCCCTGCCTCTTCAAGCTGTCCTTAGGCTAAGGTTTAAATATCACCTGTTCCCTCTGCGATTATTTGTTGGTTTGTGTGGCCTGTGAGGGGTTGGGACTTAATCTGACTATGGTGTTTACAGATTAGGGCTTTGGGAGGCGATTAAGATTTGATAAAGTCACACTCCAAGGCTCAGGGACCACTGTAGAAGAGGTGAGAGAAGACTGTCAGGACAGGGAGTGCTTTGGAATACTGTCTTTCAGACACAAAGTGGTCATTGCATTCATAACCACACAGCAGCTGGTGTTACCCACACAGGACCTGAATAATGTTAGGCTCAACATGTTGGAATGGATGATGGAGGAGGGTGCAAAATGACATCAGAATAGAAGAGGGAAGAACAAGGGGTTCAGTGGGAAAGGTCTGGGGGCCAAAAGAAAGTAATGGGAGATCCAGACATAACCACAAACACCACTACAAGATTCGTGTGTTCTGATTGTGGAGAGAGGCTGATAAATATCCATTTCTACCAGCTATGATCAGAGTCAGCCCAGGCTACGGTGAGTGGGGGGACTCCAGGGGCAGCAAGTGCCGGGCCTAGCCTGGATGAGGCAACGTGCGAATTGAATAATAAGGATTCACCTATGCTAAAACCAGAAACAACAGCTATAGCTGACTTACTGAGCACTTACTGTATGCAAAGATGAAAACAAATGTAACTCTCAGGAGTATATATTTAGGCTCAGGATAATTTCTTTTAAAAAATATTTTTATTTATTTGCCAGCAGAGACAGAGAGAAAGACACACACACACACACACACACACACACACAGAGAGAGAGAGAGAGAGAGAGAGAGAGAGAGAGAGAGAGAGAGAGAGAGAGAGAGAATGGGCCTGCCAGGGCCTCTAACCACTGCAAACGAACTCCAGATGCATGTGCCACTTTGCATCTGGCTTTACTTGAGTACTGGGAATCGAACCCTGGGTTGTTAGGCTTCGCAGGCAAGCACCTTAACCACTGAACCATCTCTCCAGCCTTATGATAATTTTTCAATTTATCATTGTTAAAGTTTGGATTTGGAATGTCCCACAAAAGTCCATGCATTGGCGATGTGGTCCCTAGCCCATGGTGTTCCTGGGGTCTGGGGAAACTTATTCGGTTAGATATGCATGACAGGAAATAGATCACTAGGGATGTGCCCTTGAAGGGGGTATTGGGACCCTAGCTTATTTCCCCTTTGCTGCCCAGCTTCCGTAAGATGCTTCCCCCGCACCCCCTCCACATAGTTCCAACATGATGTCCTCTGCTGTTCCAGGCCTCAAGCTACAGGGTCCTTCGTTCACTGTCTGGAACCTTACAAACTGTGAGCCACACTCTTTTCTTTTCTTTCTTTCTTTATTTTTTATTTTATTTATTTATTTATTTTTAACATAAGGTCTTGTTCTAGGCCAGGCTGACCTGGAATTTAACTAAGCAATCTGAGGCTGGCCCTGTACTCACAGCGATCCTCCTATCTCCGCGGTGCTGGGACTAGAGGCGTGTGCCATCATGTCTGGCCACAATAACTCTTTCTATGAGTGCTGGTGGATATGTGGTCCTCTTTCATTTTAATGCTGAAGCAACATTATGAACCCAACACCCCAGCAAGCCATTGAGCGTTCTGGCTAAGCCAGATTCCTCCACTCGAACATGCTTTGTTTTGTCCTCATGTTCCCCTACCGAGGCAACCACTCTCCTGAATTGTGTGTGTGTGTGTGATATTTTTATTTTTGCTTTGGGAAAATATATATTTATAGTTTTTCATATATATGTGTATGGCTTAACAATATGTTGTTTAAATTTTTCTTGTTACAAAAGTATGTTTCAGAAATCTCAGACTTGCTTTTTTTTTTTTCCTTTTCCAACGTATGCTTTGAAAATTCACCCATGTTGCTATGTGGCTCCGTAGTTTATTGATTTTAACTGGTACAAAACTACCATCTGTGTATATGCCACAGTTTCCTTGATAGTCCTCCTGTAGATAGGAACCTAAGTTACTTCTAATGAGTTTTTGTTGGGTCTGACTTAGGATGGAAGCTTTTGAGTTTGAAGTTCAGGAAAGGTGAATTTAGGGGCTAAAAAGATAGCCCAGTGGTTAAGGCACAGCCTGCAAAGTCTAAGGACCCAGGTTCGATTCCCCAGTACCCACATAAAGCTAGATGCACAAAATGGTGAATGCATCTGGAGTTTACTTGTAGCTGTAGGAGGCCCTGGCATACCAATACTGCCCCCCTCACCACTCAAATAAATGAATAAAAAATATTTTTAAAGAGAATGTTCAGTGGGCAGAGTGGTTCAATCCCCAGAACCAAATAAATCAAATAATTCCAACACTCAGGAGGTAGAGGCAGGAAGATCAGAAGTTCAAGGCCGTCCCCAGCTACTTCGTGGGCTTGAGCAGGATACAGGAAATCTTGCCTCAAGGAAAACAAAATGGTGATATACTTTGGTTTTTGAACATTAAACCATTTTTTCACTCCTGGAGCAAATTCCACTTGATCATGTTGTATTATCTTTTTTGGATCCAATTTGCTAAAATTTTGTAAGGCTTTTCATGTGTATGGTTGGTCTAAAGTTAGTTTGCCCTTATTTTTAAATGGGACAAAGCTGCCTTCATAGGATTCGTGGGAAAATACTTCCTCCTCTTTCATTTTCTGAAAGAATTTATATGAATTTGCGTTATTTCTTTTTTTGGTTTTTCGAGGTAGGGTCTAACTTTAGCTCAGGCTGACCTATAATTCACTATGTAGTCTCAGGGTAGCCTCGAACTCATGGCTATCCTCCTACCTCCGCCTCCCAAGCGCTGGGATTAAAGACGTGTGCCACCATGCCCAGCAATTTGTATTATTTCTTTTTAAAATTTTTTTTGTTTATTTTATTTATTTGAGAGTGACAGAGAGAAAGAGAAAGAGGCAGAAAGAGGGAGACAGAGAATGGGTGCGCCAGGGCCTCCAGCCACTGCAAACGAACTTGCATCTGGCTAATGTGGGTCCTGAGGAATCAAGCCTCTAACCAGGGTCCTTAGGCTTCACAGGCAAGTGCTTAACCACTAAGCAACCTCTGCAGCTCTTTATTTCTTGATTATATGTTTGGTCATAATCACTACTTCTATATATCTATCATCTATTTACTTATCATCTATCTATCTATTCCTTGAAAATGACGTTTTTTGTAGGGGGGCTTAGGGAGATTTCTCAATAGTTAAAGGTGCTTTTTTGCAAAGCCTGCTGGTCTGGGTTCAATTCCCCAGCAATCACATAAAGTCAGACAGAGAAAAACATGGTACATACATCTGGCATTCATTTGTTTCAACAAGAGAACCTGGTGTGCCCTCTTCACAACACACATGTGCAAATGAATAAACATTTTTAAAAGAATGATATCTTTAACCGAAATTTCAGATTACAACCTAAGACTACAAAGTTCCTTATTTATTGATTGATTTTTAATATTTTATATTTATTTATTTATATATTTATTTGTTTGATAGAAAGAGGGAGAAAGAGAGAGAGGGAGAGAGAGAGAGAGAGAGAGAGAGAGAATAGGCATGCCAGGGCTCCAGCCAGTGCAAACAAACTCCAGACATGTACACCCCGTGTGCATCTGCCTTACGTGGGTCTTGGGGAATCAAAACTGGGTCCATTGGCTTTGCAGACAGACCCTTTAATTGCTAAGTCATCATCACTCCAGTCCTATTTATTGTTTTTTGAGGTAGGGTCTTGCTCTACCTCAGGCTGACCTGGAATTCACTATGTAGTCTCAGGCTGGCCTCAAACTCTCAGGCATCCTCCTACCTCAGCCTCTGGAGTGCTGGCATTAAAGAAATGCATGTGCCACTATGCTCAGCTAAGTCTCTTATTTATAATATCTTTCTCTAGTGGTGAGAAATATGATTCTTTTCTAAGATACATTTGTTACTTTTATAGTCATTTGTTTTCTAATTTATATAAAAGTTTGCCAAATAATAGTACATGACTTTTAAAATTTTATCTGATCCTGTGGTCATTTGCATTCTCATCATTTCATATATTTGTGCTTTCTTCCTTTTATTACTGATTAAATTAGCTACTATGATATATATATGTATATATATATTAGATTTTTTTATTGACAATGTCCATGATTGTAAACAATATCCCATGGTAATTACCTCCCTCCCCCTACTTTCCCCTTTGAAACTCCACTCTCCATCATATCACCTCCCCCTCTCAATCAGCCTCTCTTTTATTTTGATGTCATCATCTTTTCCTCCTATTCTGATGGTCTTGTGTAGGTAGTGTTAGGCACTGTGAGGTCATGGATATCCAGGCCACTTTGTGTCTGGAAGAACAGATTATAAGGAGTCATAACCTTCCTTTGTCTCTTACGTTCTTTCCCCCACCTCTTCTGCAAGGTCCTTAAGTCTTGGAAGGTGTAATAGAGATATTTCAGTGCTGAGCACTCCTCTGTCACTTCTCAGCACCATGATGCCTTCTGAGTGATTCCAAGGTCACTGCCATCTGAAAAGAGAAGGTTCTCTAACCAAAAGTGAGAAGAGCATTAATATATAGGCATGAACGTTAAGAAAAGTGTTTACTGGGCAGTTTGGTGAGCATAGTATATACATTTAGCCAGACAGCAGCACACATTACACCTCTAGGGTTCATGACTACCCCTGTTGTAGGTTTTCAGTATCAAGGATGTATTCCTTCCCATGGAGTGGGCCTCCACTCAAATTAGAGGGTGGTTGGTTTCCCCCATAACAGATGTGCCATTATTGCACCTGTTGGCTCATTTGGCCTTTCTGTCCAAATATAAGGCTTGCAGTATCCACTGTTGAGTATCTTCACTGGTGATTTCTGTCTATGCATTGTGGCTTTTTCCAGCTTTCTGTCAGCTTGTCTACATGGAGGAGGTTTTCAGCTCAGCTCAAGCAGGATTTCTCAGTGAACTTGCAGCCCAACTATGTGGAGTCTTCAGGAATAGGGTCTTATCATCTTTTCCTGGTTGGAAACCAAGGACCTTGGCAGTGACCTGTAACATTCTGGGGGCATCAGGGACTTCCCTGGCCAACAATTCACTGGAAGGTATCCCATCCCTGGCACAGAAAATTTTCTAGTAACAATCTATGGCTCCTGTGTGTTCCTTTGTCCAAAAATTCCATATGACTTATTTATATCCTCTTAGATATTGATTAGCCCTCCCTCTACCTTTCCTTTACTCAATCTCTTCCCCTCACCTCACATAGGCCTTTTCACCCCATTAATCTGTTCTTCTGCTTACATATATACAAAACCATCCTACTAAGTTCCCTCCCTTTATATTCCCTTTATATTTCCTTTCTAGCTTACTGGCCTCTGCTACTGAGTTTTATTCCTACTCACACAGAAGTCCAATCATTTGTAACTAGGATCCATATATGAGAGATAACATGTCATGTTGGCTTTTGGAGCCTAGGTTATCTCACTGAGTATAATCCTTTCCAGATCCATCCATTTTCTTGGAAATTTCATAACTTCATTTTTCTTTACTGCTGAGTAGAACTCCATTGTGTAAATGTGCACATCTTCATTATCCACTCATCAGTTGAGGGTCATTTAGGCTGGTTCCACTTCCTAGTTATTGTGAATATAGCAGCAATAAACATGATTGAGCAAGCGTCTCTAAGGTAGTGAGATGAGTCCTTAGGATATATGCCTAGGAGTGCTATAGCTGGGTCATATGTAGATCTAATTTTAGCTGTTTTAGGAACCTCCACATTGATTTCCACAATGGCTGGACCAGATTGTATTTCCACCAACAGTTTAGAAGGGTTCCTCTTTTTCCGCATCCTTGCCATCATTTACAGTCATTTGTTTTCATGATGGTAGCCAATCTGACAGGAGTGAGATGAAATTTCAATATAGTTTTTTTTAAAGATATTTAATTAATTTATTTGAGAGTGACAGAGAGAGAAAGAGGCAGATAGAGAGTGAGAGAAAGAATGGGCGCGCCAGGGCTTCCAGCCTCTGCAGACGAACTCCAGATGCGTGCGCCCCCTTGTGCATCTGGCTAACGTGGGTCCTGGGGAATCCAGCCTCAAACTGGGGTCCTTAGGCTTCAAAGGCAAGCGCTTAACCGCTATACCATCTCTCCAGCCCTCAATATAGTTTTAATCTGCATTTCCCTGATGACTAGGGATGTTGAACTTGTTTTTAAATTTTATATGCCCCTGTATTTCTTCTTTTGAGAACTCTTGATTTAGTTCCATGGCCCATTTTTTAATTGGGTTGTTTGATTTCTTATTATTTAATTTTTTGAGTTCTTTGTATATCTGAGATATTAATCCTCTGCCAGATGTATAGCTGGCAAAGATTTTCTCCCATTCTGTAGGTTGCCTCACAATGTCTTTTGATGTACAAAAGCTTTGTAATTTCATGAAGTCCCAGTGGTTAATCTATGGTTTTGCTGCCTGAGCAATTGGGTTATATTCAGAAGGTCTTTGCCAAGACCAATATATTGAAGGGTTTCCCTTACTTTTTCCTCTAGCAGTTTCAGAGTTTCAGGTCTGATATTAAGGTCTTTGATCCGTTTGGACTTAATTTTTGTGCATGGAGAGAGATAAGAATATATTTTCATTCTTCTACAGATGCATATCCAGTTTTCCCAGGATGACCTGTCAATTGATGAAAGTGGGGTGTTGAAGTCACCCACTACCACTCTGTTTGGTGTTATCTGTGACCTTAGTTCTAATAGCATTTGTTTGATGAATTTGGGGGACCCTATGTTAGGTGCATATATGTTTAGGGTTGTAATGTCCTCCTGTTGGAGTGTGCCTTTAATCAATATAAAGTGACCTTCCTTATCTTTCCTAACTAATGTTGAACTGAATTCTACCTTGTCAGATATTAGGATACCAACCCCTGCTTGTTTTCTTGTCCTATTTGCTTGAAATGCTGTGTTCCAACCTTTTACCCTAAGATAGTGTTCATCCTTTGTAGAAAGGTGTGTTTCTTGGAGGCAACAAATTGAAGGATCCTGCTTTTCAACCCAGTCTTCATACCTATGTCTTTCAGATGGGACATTGAGGTTGTTGATATTAAGAGTTATTATTGAAAGGTGTGTATTTATTTTTGCCATTTTTCTTGTTTTGTACATCCAGTTTTACCTTTGCTCTCTTATATTAACTAGTATTTGAGTATGGTTTGTTTTTTCCAGGTTCCTTATATGTGTGCTTTTCTTTCTCTTCAGCAGGGAGGATCCTTTCAAGTATTTTCTGTAGAGCTGGTTTTGTCTTCAAATATCCCTTTAGCCTGCTTTTGTTATGGAATGTCCATATTTCTCCGTCTATTTGAATGGATAGCTTTGCAGGATAAAGTAACCTTGGATGACAGTTGTTATCTTTTAGAACTTGAAATACATCACTCCAAGTCCTTCTTGCTCTTATAGTTTGTGTTGAGTAATCTGCTGTGATCCTGATGGGCTTGCTTTTGTAGGTAACTTGATTTTTCTCACTGACTGCTTTTAATATATTTTCTTTGGTTTGCATGTTTGGTAGTTTAATTTTAATATGGTGAGAGGAGGTTCTTTCCAGGTTTTGTCTGTTTGGTGTTCTAAAGGCTTCCTGTATCTACATTGGCATGTCTTTCCCAATTTGGGGGAAGTTTTCTTCCATGATTTTGTTGAAAATGTTTACTATGCCTTTGGAGTAAAATTCTTCTTCTGCTATACCCTGAATTCTTGTGTTTGGTCTTTTCATAGTGTCCCAAATATCTTGAAATTCCCATCCATACTTTCTTATTAGTTTGTCTTTTTCTTTGTTGGACTGTATTAGATCTGCCACCTGGTCTTCTAGTTTAGATATTTTGTCCTCTCCTTTATCCATTCTACTGGTGAGGTTTTCTACAGAGTTTTCAATTTCATTGACTGCATTGTACATTGCTAGTAGTTCTGACTGGTTTGTCTTTATTGTTTTTATTTCCTTATTTCTCTTGTATTGATCTCCTTATCTCATTAATTGGTTTCCTGTGTCTTCTTTGATTCCTTTGATTTGCTCTTTGATTCCTTTGATTTTCTCCCTGATTTCTTTGAACAAATTTATAATCATTCTTTTGAAATCTTTTTCAGGCATTTCCTCTAACCAGTGTCACTGGAGGTCATTTCTGATGCATTAATACTTTTTGGTGGATTTATATTATTTTGATTTTTGTGTTTATTGTGTTATAATGTATGTATTTTTGCATCTTGAACTAATTTAATGCTTGGGTTTTCTAATTAGCTACAGTATTATTACATGTATCAATTGATCTGATGTTATGTATCTTCAGGGTAGGAGCTTAAGGTGCTAGATGTGGCTCTTAAGAGTCTCAGAGTATCAACAAAAGTGGCCCTAGGTGTTGGGTTTGTCTGCTATGAGAGTATTCAAGTAGGCTGAGTAGAGCAAAATGCAGGCAGATTCTAAAAGTTAACTAAACAATGTACACATTCAGTGAAAACAAGCACAGAGTATTTATGCAAGAGTAGGTGGTATGCAAACCAGATCCTCTATCAAAGTCACAGTCCCTAGGATGTGTGTTGCCGCACACCCTCCATCCTGTCAACTGGGAGGCTAAGACTTCTAATCTGTTGAGGGTTCCACGTCAGTTTGTGAGCAAGTGAGACCCTTCCCTGGTGTAATCCCAGTTACCTTTTGGGATGGTTTTGGCCTCAATTATGCTGTGCTCCTTCTTGGGTCCCCTCTGCTATGCTGTGGGCCCAGGTCGGCTGGCCGGGTTGATGGATCACTACTCTGATCACCTACGCCGGGTGCTGTGCAGGTGAGCTCCCTTCCCCAGGTTTCTGGTGCTGTCTGGTGCTTGCGCTGGCAGCGGGAGAGGGGAGGCTGTAGATGGTGGCCGAAGTTCTCCTGCTGGTCCTCATGATCCCCTTCCTCATGAGCTGCTCCTGCTGGAGCCACTGCTGCCTGCTTCTGTGGGCTCTAGACACTCGGGATCTCTCCTACCTCTCTGCTGTAGTCGATAAATTCTTATACACCTCACTTTTTAGTAGAAGAGTATATTTTTCTGAGTTTATTTATTTATTTATTTATTTATTTTGGCTTTTTCTCCCCTAAACTGCTTTGGTGTGGTTCCTATGCTACCATGTTAACCGGAAGTCCTGCTAATTTCTTTTAAACATATTCATTTGAGAGACAGAGAGAAAGAGAGAGAGAACATGTGGGCTAGGGCATCTTGCCACTGCAAACAAACTGCAGATACATGTCCCTGACACTTTGTACACCTGGCTTTACATGGAGGCTGGGGAATCAAATCTGGGCTGGAAGGCTTTGCAAGCAAGTGCCTTTAATCACTGAGCCATCTCCCCAGCTTATTCTTTGCAAATGAACTCCAGACATGTGCATCCCCTTGTGCATCTGGCTAACATGGGCCCTGGGGAATTGAACCAGGGTCCTTTGGCTTTGCAGGCAAATGCTCTAACCACTAAGCAATCCTCCAGCCCTGCTTTGCTAATTTCTTAACTCAAGATTTGACTTACTGATTATGACTTCATTCTATTTTCTTCATTATTCTCTGCTTTTTCTTTATTATTCTCTTCCTCTTTGTTTTGGTTTAATTTGCTACTGTGCCATAAAGAACTTTCATGAAGAACTTAAAGTGGGCTAGAGAGATGGCTCAGTGGTTAAGGAATTGCCTGAGAAGCCTAAGGACCCAGATTTGATTCCCCAGAACCCACGTAAAACCAGATGTGTCTGGAGTTCGTTTGAAGTGGCAAGAGGCACATTCTCTCCCTCTTTCTTTCTCTCTTTTGCTAATAAATAAATTCAATATTCTTTAAAAAGAACTTAAATTATTGATAAAAGTGTTAAGGTAATGCATTTTCTTTCTTATTTATTTATTTGAGAAAGAAAGAGGCAGGAGAGAGAGAATGGTCTGGTCACACTAGGGTCTCTACCCACTGCAAACAAACCCCAGACACATGCACCACCTTGTGCATCTGGCTTTACATGGGTACTAGGGAATTGAACCCAGATCCTTAGGCTTTGCAGACAAGTGCCTTAAGTGCTAAGCCATCTCTCTGGCCCCATTTTCTTTTCTAAATACATCCCAACTTTATGATATTTTAGAGAGAGCCATGCATTTGCCTGGATGGGAAGTGGGCGAGGGAATGCAGCACTTCCCTTGGTCACTATTCTCTTAATTCAGCCTGTGTCATTCCCCCACACCAAAGGACTACGGACAACATCAGGCTTCTAAACCTCCTTGTCTTGTCTCACCTTTCTTCAACCCAACCCCTTTCCTAACTAGCACGTCCCACCTCCTGTAGAAGCCTGCTTCATTGTGATTCCTCTGTGATGGTGGCAGAAGGATCCTCTGCTAGGGTGGAGTATGGTGTGTACCCTCTTCCCAGAACTGGTTTTCATCTTTTAGCACCTTTTATCTTGTGAATCAGGACAAATAGGAAACCTTTCCCTGAACCCTTCATGTCTCATCCGGGGGCTCTGTGTCCTAAATCCTCCTTGGTTCCTCTTTCATCCTTCTGTGTGAGATCACCACCTGTTTCCCAGTCATCTCTCCCATTAGAACTTTCTGGGCAAAGGGACCACATCTTTCTTATTCACTGCCAGTCTCTTGACCTTTTAGCATAATACCTAACTTAGGAAGGGGCTAAAGAAATAGATGCTTGCACTCTTTCCTATGTGGAACATTGATTGGCATCAAGACAGTTTCGTATTTATCAGATGGAGGAGGGTGACAATGAGAAATACATCCAGTCACATCTGTAAGATGTTTACTAAGGCAGCCTGCACTTTCAATACGTTTGAACAACTCATGATTCTGGACTTTCCGGTGACCTTCATTCTGTTGTGAAGTCCTGCTTGAAATGCAGTTTCCAGAAGCCAACAGTGAATGCCTCTCAGCATAATACTGAGGTTCTTGGAACAAAGAGCCACCGTCCAGGGCTGCAGTACCACAGGTCCACGAAGCCAGCAGCATCGATGGCTTCCTATTTGGAGAAAAACAAGCATTCCAGTCATTTTCTAGGATAGTTCACTTTGAAGAAACACTAAAAAGCACACCCAGAAAATGAGGATCATGAGTGGTGTTGGCAGCGTTGCAAAGCAACCGTGGAAACTGAAGAACTTGAAGGAGGATTGTTACCCTGGAGAGACAGCTAGCTTTTTCAACATGAACCACATTCTTAGAGGAGATAAGGCTCACCCGTGTGAGTGATGGGCGGAAAGCACATGTCATAGCCGGTGCCTAACACCTTCCAATGGCTTTCTGGTACATTCAGGGAAGACCAGCTCTTGAACATAACCCTCTGGATCGTGGTAACCTAGCCCTGTGTCCTCTGAGCTCATTTACATTCCTGCACCAAGTTCCTCTCAACACACCTCACTCATCCTGGTCACTGGGCCACTGACTGCATGGACCGCTCTTCCACCATTGGTTTTGAACAGCTGCTCACTTCCACTGTCACTTCTTTTAGTGACCGCCAGCCAGACCTCCAAATTCTCTTTGTCCCATTCCCCTTGGCACTTGTCGGTGTCCAAAAATAATACACAGTTCTGTAACTATCTGTTCAGCAGGCAGGGACATGGTCTGTCATGAGTGCCCATGTCTCTTATACCAAGAACAAGGCCTGACATGTGTAAGCAAAAGCTCTTCAGTGTGTGATGTGGTCCCATGCTGATTATGAAGTCGAGACTGCATTTACTACCCTGGCCTTCTGAACCTCACAGTTTAGCCCAGCCCATGTTAAACATACCTCTGGCTGGGTGTGGTGGCGCATGCATTTAATCCCAGCAGAGGTAGGAGGATCACCATGAGTTCAAGGCCAGCCTGAGACTACATAGTGAATTCTAGGTCAGCCTGGGCTAGAGCAAGACCCTACCTCAAACACAAAATAAAGCAAAACAAAAATATACTCAGCACACTCACATGAGCCTACAGCTGGATAAATCGCCAGACACATAGTGGGGTAGCTCATTTGCCTTACTGAATCCTGTATCCAAAGCACATTGACAGCAGGTACACGGAGAATGGCAACTGTTTCTCTCATGGTCATGTAGCTCACAGCCTCACAGGAGAAGCA
Organism: Jaculus jaculus; assembly: GCF_020740685.1. NCBI lineage: Eukaryota > Metazoa > Chordata > Mammalia > Rodentia > Dipodidae > Jaculus > Jaculus jaculus. The sequence goes on from NC_059107.1 coordinate 27,377,165, forward strand.
CATACCATATATACTGTTGGTGTGAGCAAGCACCCAAGCCGGAAATGTTCTCTTCTGAATGTTCATTGCTTTGACACCATCGTAAAGCTGAAGTGTCCTAACTTGAACTCTCTCAAGTCAGGGATGGAACTCAGCTGTGCCCAGCAAACACCTGTTAGCAGGTGCTCCTTCTGGGTGCTTGGGCAGTTGTAGGTGAGTTTTACCTTGGGGGCTTGGCTATCATTGGTCATGTTAAGGTTTGATCCAGCCAGCACACTGAAGCTTTGAAAATCCACTAAATGATAGTGTAGCAGTTACCTTCTCAAAACACCTGGCCAAAAGCAGCTGCTGAGAGAAAACGGTTTATTTTAGGCTTACAGTTTCATCACGGCAAAAGAGCATGGCAGAGCAGAGGCTGAGGATCCTGTCTTGCCAAAGCAGCTGGCAGGCAGCAGCAAGAGGCAGCTGAGCCAGGACTGGCAAGGGGAGCTGAGAAATCTCAAGGCCCTCCCACAGTAACACACCTCCTTCAGCAAGGCTCCACCTCCAAAATTGCCACTAGCTGGGGAAGGAGTATGTTGCGGTCTGGTTCGCATTGCTGGTAGAAATCACCCAACCAAGGGAAGCTTCTGGGAAAAAGAGGTTTTATTTTGTCTCACAGGCTTGAGGAGAAGCTCCACGATGGCAGGGGAAAACGATGGCATGAGCAGAGGGTGGACATCACCCCCTAGCCAACATAAGGTGGACCAAAGCAACAGGAGGGTGTGCCAAACACTGGCATGGGGAAACTGGCTATAACACCCATAAGCCTGCCCACAACAATACACTCCCTCCAGGAGGCATTAATTGCCAAATCTCCATCAGCTGGGAACCTAGCATTCAGAACACCTAAGTTTATGGGGGACACCTGTCTCAAACCACCACAGGGTGTGAGGCTTAATCACAGACACATGGAGCTATGGGGGACACTTCACATTCAAACCACCACAGATATCAATAGTGGCCAGTGACTATGGGGTGCAGTGATTTTTTTTACTTCATCTTATGTCGTGGAAGGAAGTTGTGGTATAACAGCACACACGCTCACAAGCAGGCATTCAAGTCCAGAAAAAGGGTCATTCAACCAGGAGGCCCGGCTGAGATAAAGGAGAAAATATTGGGGACATGGAGCGCAGAACACCACAGAGACCTTGGCCTCACTGTATCCGGGTGCTGAACCCAGCAGAACACAAGCATTTACATGAGTCATCGTTGTACACAAAGAGCGCATTCCCTTCTTTTAAAGGGAAGTGGGGGCTCTTCACGACATTGAGCTCTTATCACAGGGAGAAGATGTGAGTCCCAGTGAGGGACAGAGTGACGATGCCTTTAAGGTTCTGTAGGATGGTCTCCTGCACAGCCTGGGAGCACAGCAGGACAGCGAGGGCCCTGGCTCTGTACCAGGGGCAGCTAGTTCCATTGTGAGGGCTGGCCCAAGCTTGGGGACTTGGTGCCTATCATTTCTTCCTTCTGAGCTGAGGCTTTCTTGTCTGAAACACAGCACCTGTGTGTCAGGTGTTTCTGGGCTGTGTCAACACACAATGGAAACCAAAAGCAAGATAACTATTGTCCAAGGTTGAACATCTTAAGGGCATCCTAACCCTGAAGCTTGTCCAAGAGATGGGAAAACATTAATTCTTTTTCTGGTGTGTGTGTGTGTGTGTGTGTGTGTGTGTGTGTGTGTGTGTGTGAATTCACCTGCAGTGAGCTGCACTCACCTAAGGTGTCTGGAGAAGAACACTGAGTGTACACCCCCACATCACTCTTCCACCAGTTCTTGTTGTGAGCTCAAGTCTTGTACTGATCCCAGAGCTTTCTTCTCATCCTCTCCTCTTCTTCCTTCTCTTTCTCCTCCCTCTCTTTCTTCTTCTTTTCATTTTTTTTGCAAGCTCTGGCAATTCCCAGGTCTCTGTTCCTCTGTGGGACTAAGGTGACAGGTGCACATGGTCAGGCTAGGCTGTTTATGTGGGTTGTGGAGATTTGAACTCTGGGGGGGCGGGGGTCCCAGAGCCCCTCAGGCCCTCATGCTTGCTCAGAAAGTGCACTTAACTGCTGAGCCATCTCTGTAGGCCAGAGATGGGGAAAACTTTTGATGAATCCATGAGAGACTCACCTTCTGCCAGATAATTTACTGGAAAGCCACCTGGGGATAGTAGCTGTAGGAAGACACGCTTGATTTCCCAGGGTGAGCTGGCAAGGGAGGTCTCCTTTGGACCAGGAGCAGGGTGGACAAGGACGTTTCCTCAGTTCCTAGAGCACTTTGTGGCTGGCTGCCTCCCACCTGAGTTTTGAGAGTTCAGTTCGGAGAGTCTTGGATGAAAGGTGGGTGGGGTCAGGCAAAGGACACACCTCTGGAGTGACCACCATGATCCATTTCTGTGGGCAGCATTTTCCCTCCTGATTCCCAGAGGGGACTGAGAGAGGGGAACGCTGAGGTCTAGAAAGGAGAAGTGACTTGTGGAATCATACAGTCCAACCGGGATGGCGTTAGAAGCCAGCTTTCAGATTCTAGGAAACTGTGCTCTTTTGTGGTGGTGTGAGGAGAGGAGTAGAAGGTGGAGAAGAGGGGCTGGAGAGATGGTTCCGTGGTTAGAGGTGCTTGCTTACAAACCCTGATGGCCCAGGTTCAATTCTTTAGTGCCCACATTAAACCAGATGCACAGAGTGGGGCACATGACTGGGAGTTAATTTGCAATAGCAGGAGGCCCTGGCATGCCCGTATACTCTTTCTTTCTCTGCCTCTTTCTCTCTGTCTCAAATAAATAATAAATATTTAAAAATAAGAAGATGGAAAAGAAGGAGCCAGACAGATTAATGCAAAAGATGAATGGGGTAGAGAAGAGGAGGAGGTGAAGAACAGGAGGAGAAGCCAAGGTTGTTGCAGGTAAATTCCAGTGTGAGAGATGGATCAGCACCCCATCTCCCCTAGTGAGCTGTTGGGCAAGGAGACCCACAGGGTCCTTGAAACAATGCATGCCATTGCTAAAAAGTGTTTGGTTACCCACCAAAACTAGATGGTAAGACTCTATTGCTGAAGACAGTACAGGCTGTTGTCAAAGATCATCAAGAGGGCTGGAGAGATGGCTTAGAGGCTAAGGCGCTTGCCTGCAAAGCCAAAGGACCTTGGTTCGATTCCTCAGGACCCACATAAGCCAGCTGCACAAGGTGGCACGTGCATCTGAAGTTTGTTTGCAGTTGCTGAGAGCCCTGGTGTGCCCATTCATTCTCTCTCTCTCTCTCTCTGCCTCTTTCCCTCTCTCAAATAAATAAATAAAAACAAAAATATTTAAACAAAAAAATAAGGGCTGGAGAGATGGCTTAGCAGTTAAGCGCTTGCCTGTGAAGCCTAAGGACCCCGGTCCAAGGCTCGGTTCCCCAGGTCCCACGTTAGCCAAATGAACAAGGGGGCGCACATGTCTGGAGTTCGTTTGCAGAGGCTGGAAGCCCTGGCGTGGCCATTCTCTCTCTCTCCCTCTATCTGTCTTTCTCTCTGTGTCTGTCGCTCTCAAATAAATAAAAATTTAAAAAAAAATAAGGTCATCAAGAAATCAAGCTGGAATTGAGATGGAAACCAGCTGGCTAGTTGCCATTGTGCTGGGAGGTTGCCATGATGGCTGATCAGGGAGAAGAGTCATCGACAGCTTTATCAGCAGTGGATCCTGTGAGCTACACTATCAAGCCAGGCAAGATGTGCCCACGGGTACAGAAGCTGTGGGGGTAATCAAGTGCTCTGATTGGGTATGAGGCCTGCTGAGTGGGAAGGAATTCATGCCTGGTACTTAGAGCCGAGGCAAAAGCTGTGGAAGGTCATAGATACTAGAGGGAAGTTACTGCTGATCTTTGACTAAATGGAGATGTCATGTCCATCAAAAAAGCCTTGTAAATGTACACGTTGGTGCCCTTTGATGAATGTGGTTCTCATTTTTGGTTAGAGATTATTATTATTATTATTATTATTTTGTTAGAGTGGGTGGTGAATATGGTGACCCAAGTCTCATTAGGATGATGAGATGAGAAAGCCCAGTACTTAATCCAGATGAACTATCTCTACCCGACCCTCTAGGGCTCAGGGAATGCAACAGAGGAGCTAGTGGGGTGAATATGAGTGCTGCTCTCACTGCTAAGCGGAGATGCTCCTCTATGGAGATGGCACTAGACTCTGAAGAGACCCCAAAACTCGCCAAAGCGCCGGAGAGATGGCTCAGCAGTTAAGGCACTTGCCTGCAAAGCCAGAGGACCCTGGTTGGATTCCCCAGTACCCAGGTAAAGCCAGATGCACAAGGTGGTGCATGGGTGTGGAGTTTGTTTGCAGTAGCTGGAGGCACCGGTGCCCCCATTCCTTCTCTCTCTTTCTCTCAAATAAACAATAAATAAATACATAAAATTTTATTTTATTTAAAAAAATACTCATCAAAACTAAAAATAAGAGGCTTTTGGGAGCTCAGCACTAAATGAGTTTCCATCATGCCCTCCAATGCAGTGGCAGAGAGAGGGAGACAGAATGTTAGAGTCATAGGGTGGGGAGCAGTAATTGGGGGCACTGTCCCCCTAACCTGAACCAATTGGTACCACCCCCCCACAAGTCCTGCACTATTCTGAGCCCGTCAACATGTTGACACAGAGGATGGGTGAGGAAAGGGGCATGAGACAACACAACAGAGAAGGACTGCTTGGAAAGAGGAAGGTTCTTAGTGGAGTAAGGGTGGGGGTGGAGGAACAACAGCAGATAATGGAGTGGGACCACAATCGAATTACTACATGCTCATATATTGAAGCGCTCAGTTAAAAACAATTAAAAGGGGCCAGGTATGTTGGTGCAAGCCTTTAATCCCAGCACTCGGAGGCAGAGGTAGGAGGATCTCTGTGAGTTCGAGGCCACCCTGAGACTCCATAGTGAATTTCAGGTCAGCCTGAGCTAGAGTGAGACCCTACTTCGCAAAACCAAAAAAAAAAAAAAAAAAAAAAAAAAAAAAAAAAAAAAAAAAAAATCAAAGGAAAGGAGGAGTAAGAGAAGGAAGAGAAAAGAAGGAGGTAAGGGAAGAAGAGATGGTGGAGCTTCCGTAGAGGGACCAGGAACGGGCTTGAGGGGAGGAAATCAGGCCGAGGATGTTGTCTTCATTTCCTGTCGCCGCTGCTGTAACAAATGACCACAAACTGGATGGAACTGACATGAATGTGTTCTTACAGGCAAGAGGGCAGAAATTGGAAATGAGCCTCGCAGGGCTGACATCGAGGTGCGAGCAGGGTGGGTCCTTCTGGAGTTTCCAGGGGACAATGCATCTCTGCCTTTGCACACCTCCTCCTTTTGATGCCAGCATACTGGGGCACATGGCCCCACCTCCATTTTCAAGACGATCTCCTTTCTGTCACCCCACCACCCTGCCCTCTGACTGAATCCTCCCACCTCCCTCAGGATGAAATCACCTCATCAAGGTGACCTAGGGTGACCATCCCATTTGAAGATCCTGTCTTTGTTCCACTTTCAGTTAAATGTCCCACAGAAGGTGGCATTTGCAGGTTCTGGAGACTGTGATGTGCACATAATTTGGGCGACTAAAACTTAGCCTATTACATATGAAGTAGACATGTTGAGGAAAGGCGGCCCAGGAGGATGTGACGGTGAGGATAAAAGAGAGAGGTGAATGTAAGGAAGACTTGCTCAGATCATTGCCCAGCCTCAGTTTCCTTGTCCATCAAATGGGGCTGATGGAACATCTGCTGCCTGGAGGATTTTACAGAATCAGCAGACCAGGTGAGCCACCATCTGTCTTCTGGACTCCAGGGCACTCCCCAGGGTGCTCACTTTTTGCTCTATGTTGGGAAGCACCCCTCTTTCTCCCAGTGGTGCCCAGCTCTCCCCGAGTCTTCTCAGACTCTGGATTAATGCATTACAGCTTAAGCCCACAGCTGCCTGCTGGCTGCCTCACCCTGTTCAGTCCCCACCCAGTCCCATGTCACTTCCAATCACTCCAGTCCCAAGCGTCCTGCCAGGTCCCGCCTGGCTGCCCCGCGCTCTCCACTGGACCTCTGACGACAATGCCAGCGCCTAGGAGTGAGCTCGGCCCTTGGGGCAGTGGTGGATATCTGTGGACTCTGAGGACAACAGCTCTACAGCCCTCTCTGTCCATGACCCTGGGGGCTTTTGAAAAGCACCAGATTGGCACTGTGACCTCTTCCATTATCAGTGCCCACTTCCTCCTCTGCCAGTCACAAGAGCACCACTATGTGTATTAGTCACCATCAACTCCCCAGGGCATCACTGTTTCTTTATGGGGTGGCAGCTGCGATTTCACGAGCCTCTCTGTACCAGATGCTTTGTCAACATGACCTCAGGTGATCCTCAGGATATCCCCAAAAAGTCTGTTATCCTTGTATTACAGAGATGGAGGCACAGAGAGGACATGTGTATTTCCAAGATCATACAGTACCTTTCCTCCCTTGCTCCCGCTGTATGTATATATGTATATATATGCATGTATCATCCTCAGTTCTTGGACACCTTTCAAAAACCAGGCACTTTGGTTGAATTGTATCCCCCTCCGGCACCCCAAAACAGAATCTTAACTCAATGTATCTGCTGGTGGTGACAGTGACCTTGTTTGAATATGGCCTTCACGGCCACCCTCAAGCTGAGACCATGTAAGATCAAGGTGGACGTTCACCCATCGGTGTCTGGAGAAGAGAAGGGAGTCTGGACACGGAGGCTCAGAGGAAGGAAAGCTATGTAAAGACCAGCGGAGGAGCTGGGATGCTGCCTCTTCAAGCCAAGGAATGCAGGGATTACCAGCAACCACGGGAGCTGGAAGGGCTCAGAGAGTGTCCTCTCGGGGCCCAGGAGGGAGCTCTGCACTTGTGTAACTGGGACTTCTGCCCCTGGGTTCTATGAGAGAACAAGATTTCTTTCTTTCTTTTTTCAAATATTTTATTTTTATATATTTGATAGAGAAAGAGGGAGGGAGAAAGAGAGCACGTGTGTGTCAGGGCTTCCAGGCACTGCCAATGAACTCCAGACATGTGCACCCCCTTGTGCATCTGGCTTATGTGGGTCCTGAGGAATTGAACCTGGGTCCTTTGGCTTTGCAGGCAAACACCCTAACTGCTAAGCCATCCCTCCAGCCCTGATTTCTTTTGTTTTAAGCTTCCCATTTGTGGCAAATACAGCCCTAAGAAACTGATAGATAATATTTAACCCTTGCTACAACTGAATGAAATGGCCACTTTTTTTTTAAAATTTTTATTAACATATTTCATGATTATAAAATATATCCCATGGTAATTCCCTCCCTCCCCACCCCCACACTTTCCCGTTTGAAATTCCATTCTCCATCATATTACCTCCCCATTACAATCATTGTAATTACATATATACAATATCAACCTATTAAGTATCCTCCTCCCTTCCTTTCTCCACCCTTTATGTCTCCTTTTCAACTTACTGGCCTCTGCTACTAAGTATTTTCCCCTATCAGACAGATGGGAAAACCACAAGGCTGGACAAAGGGAAAAGCATTGAGGAAGTTCCTTCAGCCAGCTGAGAGAAAATCTTCAATTTAAACCCCAAGCTCAGTAAAGCAACCTTTATTTCCCAACCATCCAGGCACCAATCCTCCTGAATTACCTGGGGCTCTGGTTAAGATGCTGATTCCAGCACCCCATCCCTAAAGATGCTAAGGGGCTTGGGGTCCTGGAGGCAGTACCCGCCAAAACCCTTGCATTTTCCAGGTGGAGTGAGGAAGGCTTCTTACTACACTCCTGCTGACATAAAAAGTGGGGCCAAGCAAGTCATCTCACTAGGAAGTTTGACGTAAAGAGAGATGAGTGGGTGAGGGGTCAGGTGAGTGAGTGGGAGGCGACCCTCGGGGCAGGAGGATGCTTGTTACCTGCCTAAGAGGGACAGCCCTCCTGCCACGTAGTGGTCACCCCGCGCAGACCTCAGGCCTTAGGATTCTGTCTTTCCTCTCAAAGCCTCTGTGTTGGAGGTTTCTGCGGGGTGCCATGTGCAGCTACCCTCATCACTATTTTACAGTCTACAAAACTGACACCCAGAGAATGGACATGGTCTAGAAGCCCAAGGTCAACCTTCGGCAAAGCTCTGCGTCCTGGCTCCCTAGCTTCTAGAACATACCACGTTAAGATGGAAATCACCTGCAGGCAGGAAGCAGGGCGGTCAGAAGCAGACAGCAGGCCTCAGAAGAAGTGAATAAATGTTGAGAGGAACCAGAAGGGTGGGCCGGCGCACACTGAATATGGCAAGCACCAGGGGTTCAAACCTGCTGGCCAGGGTCACCCTTTATTATACGGTCATGTGTGTTATTCTGCAGATGCAGAAACTAACCTCAGAGGTGCGAAGTCACCTGCTCAGGCCGGACCTGCCAGCTCTCAGTAACTTGCTGGATTTGAACTTGATCCTGCTGGCCCCTGGATTCCAGGTCCTTCCCCATCCTTCAATACCACTCATTCCCAGAGTCTTCCCTTGCCTCACAGGTATCCAGTCTGTAAACCAAGTGTGCAATGTTATTGGCAAGAGGCCCCGCAGGGCTCCCCCCCCACCCCCGCAACTCTCAGTAAATGCTTGGCTGGGCCGTGGAGAACCATCAGGCTGTTGGCAGAGGCTGCTCGCCCAGCTTCCATTATTTCCGAGGCAAGACTGGAGCCACATGTTGGAGCGCTATGAGGATGCGCCCGTAGACAGACAGCAGGAGGCAGAGCAGGTCGCTGGGACCCACCTTCCATTCAGAGTTGAGCTGGACTTTGCACCCCAGAGCCTGCTCTTGTCAACCTCCCCTCCTCCAGTTCTAGCTCCGCCAGGCAGGGACCGTGGATCCTGGCTCGCTGGAGGAGGGTTAAGGTGGAAGCAAAGGCTGGGGGAAGACATCTCACTGAGCCTGGGGGAGGCTGGTCTCTACCTGGCCTGGGCCCCGGGGGCTGTCCCACAGTGTGTGTCCTCTGGCTCCTACTCAGCCCTCTCTCGGTGGAAAACCGTCCACTGTGAGCGCAGGTGTCTCCTGAAATGGAGGGGCTCTGACCATGCGCTGTGTGGCACCCCCACGTTCTTACAGCCTGAAGCCCCAGCTGGCTTCCCTTGGTAAGGTTCTAAGAGAAGAAGCCCCGCAGGGACATAGGTAGGCCAGGGAGGAAGAAGAAGAGGAAAGATGTGGGGCCACTTGGGCTGAGGGTTTAAGGTTACTAAGCCAGGCAGCCCATGTGTGTTTCAGATTCTCTTTCAAGTCATGTCTGTGTTCCTCCCCCTCCCCCAGCCTCCTGGGCTCAGTCTGTAATCTCCCCTCGCGACAGCCCCCACACTTGGGGGGAGGGGCAGGTGGGAGCGGAGCCCCGGGGCTGGGAATTATTTCAGGGTTTTTGTTACCTGCATGCACGCCAGCCATCCACGGAGCGAGGCAGAGGTGTGATGGGGACTTCGGCTACGGCCAGAAGTGCTGGTTGGTGGCAGCTGCCTGTGAGAGGCACAGGAAGTCGGACAGCCAGAGCTCTCTCTCATCATGGCCCTGCCCCTCCCTAGCTCGCCCTTGAACTTGGTAGTGTTACTTGAGCTCTCTGAGCCTCAGTGGCCTGGTCTGTGAAATGAGGCCTTAATGCCTTATACAAGCTCTTAAGGCTTAATGACATAAGCCTAGGAGAGCTTAAAGGTACAGGTAGGTGGTGTGCTGACCGGGTCGCCCTCATCTGATGGGGAGTAGGGTACCAGGTTGATTAGTGTCGTGTAGGGGACTGGAATACACAGCCAGCCAGCCCTGGGACTTCTGAGGCCCCCATGCAGCAAATATCATGTGGTGGTTGTATTCAGGTGTCCCCCATAAACTTAGCTGTTCTGAATGCTAGGCTCCCAGCTGATGGAGATTTGGGGAATTAATGCCTCCTGGAGGGAGTGTACTGTTGGGGGGGGGCTTATGGGTGTTATAGCCAGTTTCTCCATGCCAGTGTTTGGCACTATTGCTGTTGTCCACACCAGATGTTGGCCAGGGGGTGATGTCCACCCTCTGCTCATGTCATTTCCCCTGCCATCATAGAGCTTCCCCTTGAGCCTGTAAGCCAAAACAAACCTCTTTTCCCCACAGGCTGCTCTTAGCTGGGTGATCTACCAGCAATGCACACCTGACTGCCACACATGAGAACTTCCAAGCTTGTTCGGCCCATGCATGGTTCCAGGCTGCAGCCTCCATCGACAGATGTCCACTAGGAGTCACAAAGACTGACCAACCTCAGACTCCTGACATTCTTTTAGGCCCGTAGCTACAGTTGCTTGTAAAATCCACTTCAAGCACCAACCTTGCCCCTCGCCCTCAATGTCTGCCCAGAGTCTTCAGCCTCCATCCTCCCACGTGTCTGATCACGCCACCCATCTTCAGCCAGGGTCCTTCTAGGTCCCTGGAACCCCTCCCCTGGTGCTTCCCCGTAGACCTTTTCTACTCTGGGGTGTCTGGACTCTTCCTGGCTCATGAGACTTTCAGACCCAAGCCCAGCTCTGCATTGAGGCTTCAAGTACCCTGCTGCAGTCGACCTGAATAAAACCCGTTTCTTCACTGCTATAATTACTACCTGGCTCTAGGTTCCCTTAAGAGAAGGCAGATGGAACCTGAGCTATGAGACGAGACAAGAGTCACGGTCCCACCTGTACTCACTGAACCCCTGCCTGGGCCCTGTCTGGTAGGGCCTGTCATCTCCTGACCACTCATCACCCAGCATTTTCCCAGAGGCACCTCAGAGACAGTGGACTTGTGGCATGCAGAGGGAGGGCTGTTCTTTCTGTCCCCTCAGCCCAGAGCTGCCACTCTGGAAGGGGCAAGCCTGACTCCAAGGTTCCAGGCCATGCATTCAAGACCTTTTTTAAAGTCCTAGGGACTGTGAAAAATGAGATGAAGGAGGGGCTGGAGAGATGGCTCAGTGGTTAAACTGCTTGCTTGCAAAGTCTGCAGACCTGGGTTTGATTCTCTAGCACCCATGTAAAGCCAGACACACAAAATGGCTCATGCATCTGGAGTTTGTTTACAGTGGCAAGAAGCCCTGACATGCCCATTCTCTTTCTTTCTCTGCATCGAATAAAGAAATATTTAAAAAACTGAGATAAAAGTACCCCCAGGAAAATGTACTCCATACAAAACTATCCTACCCCCGCCCCCACCGCCAATCAAGACAACCCTGTCTCAGATTCAAACTCCACTCCTGCTGAGGAAGCCAGACTGGAGGATGGAGATCCTGACCAAACCCTGACCAAGGGCATGTGCCTTGGTGCCCGCTCAGTAGCTCTGGCATAGGGGCTGAGGAACTCTGCTGCTCCTGCCCCAGGAGCTACCTGAGGAGATGCCCTTCCCTCCCCAGACCTGAGCAGACAAAGCCATCACTCCTGCATGTCAGAAGCTGAGCTGATCCCATCCACCCTCATTTAACAAAAGGACACTCAGTGGGTTAGCACTGAGAACCCCAACGGGCTCTCAGCACTCAGTGGGTCGATGGCAGGGAACCGGCCGGAGGAGGCTAAGCCAGCTGAGGCCCTGCAGATGCAGAGAGCCCCATCCCCTCCCCACATCTGACCAAGTGGCAACTCAGAAAGCAGACCTTTCTGGCTTGCCCGATTGTAGCTGGGGAACAGACGGCCAATTCATCCCATCCAACTTGGCGCCTCAAACAAAAGAAATAACATGTGTTTGGCTCCCCAGTCTTTTCCTCAGGTTCCCAGGCAGGTGACTGGAAAATCTGATGACAAGAAAGAATGGCTGGCCTCTCTCAGGACACATACCACAGGCTGGCCTGACCCTTGTTCTGCAGCTCCCTCCACCTGTCCTAGTCCCCTCTCGCCTCACTTTCTGAGGCGTTTCTGGGTGCTCATAGTCACCTCGAGCCAGTCCCCGGAGAAGGTGGAGGGAGAGCAGGGTCCTCGACCATACGCCTCCTCTCTGTTCATGCTCACAACTTTCTGTTGACGTAGGTAGCATTAACACCCCACTGCACACAGGGGGAAAAGAACCCGAGGGAGCAACCGCTGGAGACGTCTTTCTGGAAATGGGAACCAACCAGCATGGCCACAGCAGCTGCCATGGAGTGGCTCGAGCTTCCCCCAGGGGCCATGCACCTGCTTGCGAACATGCCCAGGTACCAGACCCTAGCTACCTGGCACTGCCTGGGCTCTGGAGTTCAGCCCAAGCCTTACCACACTTCTGATGCTCCTGGGGGCCTCTGGCAGACTGGGCATAGAGAAGTCTACAGTTTGGACCCAGAGTTCCCAGCAGAGCTGAACCTGGATGGGGCAGGGGTTCCTCTGTGAGCCCTAGAGAGGTGTACCTGCTTCCCTGAGCAGGCTCTGTCTTGCTTGGCCCATTGTCCCAGGGTTACAGATTAAAAAGTCAGGGCGATGGAGAAATGAAGCGTCAAAGTCCTGCAACCAGTGAAGGGCACAAGCTGGGGCTCTTCCCATCGCTCTGCTGTCTCCCTCTGGCCTCCATCTCCAGCCCCAGCCCCAGGGAGGGTGTTAATGAGACCCGTGCAGGGAGAGGCAGGGCGAAGAGCTGTGTCCACAGGTGCCAGCAGGTCTTCTATGGTGGCCAGACTGGGCCTGGCGCCACTCTGCCCTGTGTATAATGGTGGCTGATACCGCTCTGGGGTGGGGCGGGGGCCCTTGCGTGTGTCTCATCCCTGCCAAGACCTCACCCTGGAGACCCAGAGTCTATCCCAGGGCTGACAGCCCTTTCCATTTCAGGATCCCCAGGCAAGGAGGCGGGCCCCAGAATACCCAGGGCCATTGTCAAACCTGGGAAGCTGCAGGCGCCTGTGGGACACGGCGGCTGGATTGCTTGTCCTTTTCCCGGGACCTGGCTGGCTGGATCTCTGATACTTCCTCCCTGTAGCCTGGTGAGTCAGGGGTCAAAGGGTTTGTAGGGTGATGTCAAAGGCTAGGATGAGAATCCCAGAGTTTTATTCCTATTTCTGCTGGGTGGTACTAGGCTGTCATTTGCCCACGCTACTGGAGGCACCTGCTGGACCACCCAGGCTCCTTATGCCCTGGTCCTTGGCTATGTCGTAGGGCAGAGCAAAAGGCAATGTTTGCCTGTTTCCTCCTGACAGGCGCCATCTGAGAAGCAGTCCTGGCCATCTTCGGAAGGGGAGTTAGAGAGGAAAATAGGTACAGTAAGAACTTCTGGCTGATGACCCCCAGGTCTGGTTAGTGTCTATCTGCCTCCCCAGGCCCTCTGAGACTTAAGAGCCATTTTTATTTAGTCAATTTATTTTTATTTCTTTGAGAGAGAGAAAGAGAGAATGGGCGTTCCAGGGCCTCTATCCACTGCAAACAAACTCCAGACACATGCGCCACTTTGTGCATCTGGTTTACATGGGTCCTGGGGAATAGAACTCAGGTCCTTAGACTTTGCAGTCAAGTTCCTTAACTGCAGAGCCCCTTCCTACACCAGCTTCACCTTCAAACTCCTGCTCTGAAAACTTGACTTAGAATATGAGGCGGGGGCTCTAGAGATAGCCTGGCAGTTAAGGTGCTTACTTGCGAAGCCTAAGGACCTAGGTTCCGCTTCCCTGTGCCCACATAAGCTAAGATGCACAGGTGGCATAGGCATGTGAGTTTGTCTGCAGTGGCTAGAGGACCTGATGTGCACATTCCCTCTCTCTCCCTCTCTCTCTCTCTCTCTCTCCCTCTCTCTCTCTCTCTCTCTCTCTCTCTCTCTATATATATATATATATATATATATATATATATATATATATGCTTCTCTTTCTCTCTCTCAAAATAAAATAAATCAATAAAATATTTAAAAAAGAATATGAGGTCAGGGGAAGATCAAAAGGAAAAGATCAGGCATTTGCCTGCAAAGCCAAAGGACCCAGGTTCGATTCTCCAGGATCCATGTTATCCAGATAAACAAAGGGGCGCACGAGTCTGGAGTTCATTTGCAGTGGCTGGAGGCCCTGGCACATTCATTCTCTCTCTCTCTCTCCCTCTTTCTCTATGAAATAAATAAACAAATAAAAATAAAGGAAAAGGTTACCAAGGATCTACAGGAAGACACTGGGAAGTGACCGAGTTCCTAGAAAATGTACCTCTACCACCGCCACGTCACCTCCAACAACACCTACGTTCTCATCACCACCAATGCCACCATAATCATCACCAAGGCCACTGTCACCACCCCAACCACTACCATTGCCAACTGTGCCACTCCCACGACCTCCATCAACACCTGAGTTGTTACCACCATCGCAGCCACCACCATGACCACTGTCAATGTCACCACCTTTGCCACCCCTATTGCCACCACCACAGCAAGGCAAGTCTTCCCATCTCAATTAATCCAATCTAGACAAGTCCAGGAATTGTCTCCTGGGTGATTCTAGATCCTGTCAACAACCGATATTAACCATCTCGAGTGGTGATGATAAAGATAGCAATGGTGGGGGCACTGTTGGTGGTAATAACATGGTGTCGATGGTGGGCTGGTAAAAGTGTTGATGGAGACAGTGGTGGTAGAACAGCTGGTGATTGAGGTGACTTGGGTGCTGATGGTGATAATGGTAGTATGAATCCCAGTGGTGATAGAATCATCCTTGCAGGTACGAAGATATTCTAAATGGACACCTGTGCTGTTCCATTTGACCACAAGACTCTTGAAAGACTGGACCCTGAGTCAACAATGATGGGTGGGGGCCTGGAGAAATGACTTAGTGGTTAAGGTGCTTGCCTATGAAGCCTAAGAACCTATGCTCAGCTCTCCAGATCCCATGTAAGCCAGACACACAAAGGTAAGGCAAGCATAAGGTCACACATGCCCACTAGGTGGTACACATATCTGGATTTAGATTTCAGTAGCTGAGGCCTGGCATGCCAATGCTCTCTCTCTCTGTCCCTCTCTTGCACACTCTCTCTTTCTCTGAAAATAAAAATTAAAAAAAAACAACAGCTAGGGCTGGGGAGATGGCTTAGTGGTTAAGCGCTTGCCTGTGAAGCCTAAGGACCCCGGTTCGAGGCTCGGTTCCCCAGGTCCCACGTTAGCCAGATGCACAAGGGGGCACAAGGGGGAGTTCGTTTGCAGAGGCTGGAAGCCCTGGCGCGCCCATTCTCTCTCTCCCCCTCTATCTGTCTTTCTCTCTGTGTCTGTCGCTCTCAAATAAATAACTAAAAAATTTAAAAAAAGAAAAATCAACAGCTAGGCGTGGTGGTGCACACCTTTAATCCCAGCCCTGGGGAGACAGAGGTAGGAGGATTGTCATGAGTTTGAGGCCACCCTGAGATTATAGAGTGAATTCAATGTCAGCCTGACCTAGAGTAAGGCCATACCTTGAAAAAGAAAATAAAAATAAAAATAAAATAAAACACATCTCCATCTCTACCTGAACCACCTCCATCTCTACCCAAACCACCTACATCTTTACCTGAACCACCTCCAACTCTACCTAAACCACATCCATCTCTACCTATAACACCTCCATCTCCACCTAAACCACCTCCATCTCTACCTATATCACTTCCATCTCTAGCTAAAACACCTCTGTCTCTAGCTATATCACCTCCTACTCTACCTAAACTCCTCCTGTCGCTGTATAAACTACCTCCATCTCTACTTAAACCACCCCTGTTTCTACCTAAACCACATGCATCTCTGTCTATACCACTTCCATCTCTACCTATATCACCTCCATCTCTACCCATACCACCACACGTACCACTGCCTCCATCAATACCCATACCACCACCTCCACACCATGAGACCACCTCCACCACCCCCTGTGTTATCCCTACCAATGCCACCACCATGACTAGCACCATTGCTTTCACTGCCATCACTGTTTTCAGTACTACCAAACCACCATCCTCCCAACCTAAACACAACCACCACCTCCATCACCACCCCCCTTGTCACCACCACCAGTGTTACCACCATCAACAATACTATCATGACTACGACCATCTTTATGTACCAGCAACCATTGCCATTACCCCACATGATCGACATCGCAATTATCATTGTCACCTCCACTGCTACCATCTCTACCTATACTGCCATCATCACCATGAGCTCGAAAACCACCCCACCACCTCCACCACCATCATAACCAGCGTCCTCCTCCACTTCTAAGACAACCTCCGCCATTCCTTCCAATGTCACCACCATCACCGTCATCGCCACGCCACCGTTTTACTAGTTTCTTCTTGCTGCTATGACAGTCACAGAATGAATGGCTTAAAATAATAGGACATACTATATTTTGTTTCTGGAGTTGCAAACTCCAACGCGGGTTTCACTGGACTACAATCAAGGGCCCAGCAGGGCTGCATTCTTTTTGGGAGCTCTCGAGGAGAATCCCTGGCCTTTGACTATCCAGCTTCTAAAAGCTGCCCGTATCCTTTGGCTCCTGCCCTCTTGTTCTGTCAGCATGGCAATGAGCCTTTCTTATGCTGGGCCACGACACCTCTCTCTTGCCTCCCTCTTTCGTTCTGAAGACCCTGTGATGATATTATATTGAGTGATCAGGGTAATCTTCCCATCTCGAGGTCCACTGATTAGCAGCCTTAATTTGTCTTTTCCATTCGATATAACATATGCACAGTCTTGGGTCTTAGTGGAAGCATCTCCCAACCAAAACCACTGCTTGCTGCCATCTCTAAAAGTATCACCACCGCACAGTTTATCTCCACTGCCACCTCCATCACCCGTTTAGCACTGATGAGTGCCTCAGCCCACAGACCCCTCACAGCAACCTTGCCAGTGGGCACACAGACATAGACACTCCTAGAGGGCAGGGACCTTTCCTGACTTGGTCACTGCTGCCATTATTATCCCTCACAGGGGACACACTCAATACAGGTGATAAATGGATGAGCAGATAAGTGTGTGCATTTGAGCCTCACTAGGCATCTGACCTAGGAGGCATCCCTGAAGGAGTTGCCCTGGAGCTGGGATCAGATGGAAGAGTAAGAGGCTAATGAGGTGATTAAAGAACAGTGGGAACAAAGGCTGATTCTGGAAGGCGAGCTGTGTGCTCTGAGAACTTACAGGTAACCAGAGTGCCGGCAGCCCATTGGAGGTGAGGTGCAGGCCAGAGGGGAGTGGGCAACTCTTGAGAATGTGGCTCTGTTCTAAGCAGTGGAAGACTTTGGAAAGCTTCGAGGCTTGTGAGCAGACCAGTGACTCACGAGGACAAGGGAACATCCCTATTTATTACAATTATCACACAACACGAGCAGCAACGAGTGTTTGTTGAATGCTTACCAAAGCATTCATATGCCATAGTGTGTTGGTTTAAATGTGAAATGTCCCCAGTAGACTCATGGGTTTGAGTCTTTGATCCCCAGTTGGTGGCACTGTTTGGAAAGTCTGTGGAGGTGGACTGTTTCATGTTGCTGACACAAAACACCTGACCAAACGCAGCTGATGCAAGGAAAGGATTCATTTTAACTTATAGTCTTGAGAGGAAGCTTCATGATGGCAGGGAAAATATGGTAGAGCAGAGGCTGGACATCACCCCCTTGCCAACATCAGGTGGACAACAGCAGCAGGAGAGGGAGATGAACATTGGCAAGGGGGAACTGGCTATGTCACCCATAAGCCCACCCTTATAACAACACACCTCCTCCGCCAAGGATCCAATTCCCAAATTGCCACAGCTGGGAACCTAGCGTTCAGAACACAAGAGTTTATGGGGGACATCTAATTCACACCACTGGGGCTGCACCTGGGGTGCTTTTGAGTTATTCTCCATCCTCCATGATGGTGTGACAGTGTGAAACAGGCTGTCAGCTGTGCCATGCTTTCCCTTCCATCAACTTCTATCAACTTCTCTGGTCAGGTATATATATTTTTTGTCCCCTCAATAGGAAGAGAACTGCTTCTCATACTAAATCGTATTTATAATCTGTCCAAGTCACAGAGTCTTCGCATGGGCTCCCTAGAAGCTATCCTAGGGACATGGCTTCAAGTGCCAATAATTTTTCTGATAGGTGAAGTAGCCAAGTAGAGGCATGAGGATAGGGACGGGAAGCAGCACTTAAAAAAGTGTCTTTTCATAAAGTGACTGTCATGAAAAAAAAAATACAGCTTAATCTTGTTGGGAAAGTCTAGGAACCATGAGGAACACCTACCTCAGAGTCACGCCACCCAAAGATGAGGACCTTTGGGAACAGTTGTTCTACCTCATGCATGGTTTGCTTTACATGGTCTCAGTGACCCACATAAACCATAGTCCACAAGCAGAAAGTGGAAAATTCCAGACATAAACATGTCTTAAGTTTTAAATAACTCATTCCAGTATGCTGTTTTGATTGGTCTAGTTTACTATTAGTTATTGTCATTCATCCCATATTTTGTTTGATCTACAAAAATTCAATTTTATCATAGGTATGCCTATATAGGAATAAACATAGTTTTTACAGGATCCAGTAATCTGAGGTTTAAGGTGTCCACTCGTCTTACACACGTCCCCCCACGGATGTGCCGGAGCATTGTATTCACACGCCAACTCTAGTCATTCATTGGCAGCTGCTCTCAGAGGTGTTAACTTCTCATCACTTCTGTCTCTTAGGGACTGACAGGGCCCAGAGGGAGAGAGAGAAAACCCCTAGGCATAAGTCAAATCTAGGTTCTGTCAGTTGGGATTCAAACAGTCCATCAAGGTGGTGAGAGCGGGGGCTAGAAGACAGGAACTGATGGCATCTCCCACTGAGAGTAAATGATAAAATAAGAATTCAAATACTTCCTCAGATAGTGCTGATGATCAAACCCAGAATCGGTGCATGGCTCTGAGGGACACCCCCAGCCCAAATCCAGGCATTTTAAATTTCAATTTTATGAATAGATGGGAGCAGGGGTGCTTGGCTGAATGGGTGAAAAGACAAGACACATGGACAGATATGGGAACGGATGGTTGGATGGCAGGTGTTCAAAGAGCTGCATGAGTAATAGCTGGCTGACTGGAGCAGGTGGATGCATGGATAGATGTCCAATGGATGGATAAAGAGATGGGGAGTGGGTAAATGGATGAGGGATAGTTGAGGCTTTTATTGTATGGGGCAATGGGCCAATCATTTAAGAATTGCTTCTGTGATTTGATGGATGGATAGAAAAGTGGTTCAGCAGGGCTGGAGAGATGGCTTAGCAGGTGAGGTGCTTGCTGGCAAAGCCAAAGAACCCAGGTTTGATTCCCCAGGACCCACATAAGCCAGACACATACCAAAGGCCCTGGTGTGCCCATTCCCTCTCTCTCTATATATATGCCTTGTTCTCTATCTCTCAAATAAATAAATAGTTTTTTAAAACATAGAAAAAATGGTTAGACAGAGAGGAGGTAAATATGTGTGTACGGCCTTGCATAGATCACTCATCACCCCAGGAACCAGGAGGGGACCAGGGCAGATGCAGAGAGGCCGTGGATGAGGGCATGGGCTGAGGGAAGCCTGTGTGATGGAACCGAAAGGATGGAGAACTTGGCCTTGTACCTAGACTAATGGTGCGTTGCCTGGAACTGACTGGGCATTTATCCAGGTGACAACCTCATAGGGCTGGCTCTGGCCACCCTGCCCTGTGGCTGGATGTTAGACATATTCAGGCTTGTCCTCCCTTCTGAGAAAAGCAAGTGGCTTCAGGAGAAGGTAGCCCTCATGATGGGAGCAGTACTAGCTGGGAGGAAGCAAAATAGACTGACATCAGTTCAGGAAACCCCACCATCTTGGCAGAGCCTGGTGGAGACCTGGGACACCCGGCTCCTGCCCAAAGCACAGCTGATGGACCCAGCTTTGCCAGGTTTCACTGCCCGGGGTGCATTTTTATGACCCATGAATAATGAGAGGCAGGCATCTGATTCCCGGATTTTCCTGGTGCAGCTGTGTGTGTGTGTGTGTGTGTGTGTGTGTGTGTGTGTGTGTGTGTGTGTACACATAGATTCCACATGTGGGTCTCTGTGTGTTTGTCTAGGAGTTTGTGTACGTACGTTAGGACATTTGGTCTGGATTAGTATGCTTAAAGTGTAAAGGAAAACATTTAAAGCATGGGTAGGTTTTGACGGGCATGAAGGGGTATTTGTGTGTATTTGCTTGTGTACATAAGAGCACATTTGTGTTTGCAGGAATGTGTGTGTGTGTGTGTGTGTGTGTGTAAAGGTATTCACCATGAATATTTGTGCATATGATTGCTGTTTGCCTGTGTGAACTATCTGTGTGTGTGGCGGGTGGGATGATAGCATATCAGAGGCTGGGCTCATAGGATAAAGGGCCCCGTAGCCCCATGCTCATCTCTTAGCATGCCTCCTCCACCTCACCTCCACACACCAGCATCGGGAGCTAAGCAATTCGTTTCACGCACATCTGGGCTGTCTCGGACCTCCGTGATTTTGCATGTGCCACCAGCAATGCCATCGTTCCCTTCTCTTCTTGGCCCTCTTCCAGGTTTTATAGCCTTTGTGGTACCTTCTTGTCACCTCAGACTCCATCCTTTGTGCTCCCTGCTGCCTCTCAAATATCCCTTTCTTAGAGCCTCTGGGCATTGTCTCCTCTTCCCGTGGCCTGTGAATGTCTTGAGGGCAGGATCTGTGTCTAATTCCTTTGTAGAACACCAGGGCTTGGAACTGAATCAGGCATGCCATGGATAGAGGGAGGAAGAACGGGCAGCTGAATGTATATATGGATAGAATGGATGGTGGATGGACTGATGGATAGATGGATGGACAGATGGACAGGCAGGTAATGTGGTATGGATGTATAGGTACACAGGTGGGTACCTGGATGTGCGCACGACTGAATTCGGCGCCTCTGCTTGGAGTCTTGGATGCCGAAGCCCTGCGTTTCAGCTCTCCCTCGCCTCACATTCCGTGTGATGTTGAAGAAACAATCTCTTCGGGCGGCAGCCTGGGTACTACCTTGTCATCCTCCTCCCTGCTTTCAGGATGACTGGCTCCAGGTTGACCACCTACCTCTCCAAAGAACAGATCAGGCTGAAGAGGCATTGCTAAGTGGCTTAAGTTAGCCCTTGTTTGTGTTGGGGCTTTCAAAGGCCCGGGAGACTGTGGAGGAGGGGCCTGACTTCAGGCCCACTGCTAAGTGGGCAGGGATTGGGAACTCTCCAGACCTTGACTGCAGACAGCTCAAAGCAGGGCCCTAGGAGTTTTGAGACAGGAAAATAGTGTTTTGTCTTGTGAATGCATTCACTTGGTTTTGCCCTGGAGAGTAGGCAGGTGTCCCCAGACGGCTGCTTTGAGCTGGTCCAGGGAAGGGGGCAGGGCACACTCAAGCCCAGGATTACAGAGGCCTTCCAGGGGAAGGGGGCCTTTGATGGAGCCGGGCCTGTTGTCCGGGGTCTGCGATGCTGGTGGCTGGAGCCCCCTAATGAGGGGGAAAGGGCTCCACTCAGAAGCATTCCCTTGGCCTCCCCTGGGCAGCAGGAGGAGACCTCCTTTGATGTTGGAGTCCTTAAGCCAAGTGGGGACTAATTGCCACAAGGCATAGAATGTTCTGGTTGCTTGGGGGGTCTGCATCTTGTTTACAATGCCACAGTCACCCCAGGGTTGAGGGGAAAAGGCAGCCACCCTCCTGAAGAGAGCCAGCTCAAGGGCATTTTGTTGTTCTGGTTTTGTTTTGTTTTGTTTTTGTTTTTGTCGTCGTCCCCCCCCCCACACACACACATAGGACCACCGACAGAATGGGAAACACGCTCTGGTCAGGTTCGTTGACAGTATTATTCTGGAAAAAGATCTGCTTTTAAAATCAGTCCACTGAGCAGGAGGGATAAGAATAGCAAAAGGAAAGTGGACAAGGGCGGCTGGCACCATGCCAATTCAGATTCAAGTTCCAGTCTCCCCACTTGTTAGCCGACAGGCATCTCTGAAGCTTCCCCTCCAAATGGCCGACTTGGGGGGGGGGGAGGCCTGACACACAGTAGGGCTTCTTTCCTTTGTCTGCCTTTGGGCCAGAAACTGCACATAGGGTTCTGTTGTCCTAGCTACTGTGAAGGCAGGTGCAAATCCTGAGGGTGCCACGTCCGACTCTGATCAGAGAAGAGGGGAAGGGGAAAAATGGCTCTCTTGGCTTGGGTACTTGTGCCACCTGGTTTCCATCTCAAAGGAAAATGTCCCTGTAGTCTTTGAATCAAACTCGCCCCTCCCACTCCCACCTCTACCTCCCTGTGGAGCCCATGATTAGTAAAAGACAACATTGCCGCCGGCTACTGTGTCACATGCTACCACGCATGGTGCTCGGTGACAGGGCCGCACCATTGCCAGCTTCATGGGAGCATTCTCAGAGAGTTAAGCTCATTTCAGATTGGGAAACCAAGACCCCAAGGGACAAATGCCTTCCCCCCCCCAAAATACTTTATTTTTATTTATTTGAGAGAGACGGAAGCAGATAGAGAATGGGCACACCAGGGCCTCCAGCCACTGCAAACGAATTCCAGACGGCATGTGCCATCTTGTGCATGTGGCTTACGTGGGTCCTGGGGAATCAAACCTAGGTCCTTTGGCTTTGCACCTTAACTGCTAAGCCATCTCTCAGCCCCGAATGCCTTTCTTAAGATCATCCTGTGTGGAAAAGAGAGATTCTAATGGGCCTGCCTCCCACGTCCAGGTCCTACCCAGCCCATCCCTCTGAGTGAGCTGAGCACGTCCCTCTGAGCCTCCTATCCCATCTGCTAAGAGCGACTGTAATGGTGCACCCTGCTGAAATGCAAACGAAACTGTACCTGTGAAAGCAGCCAGTGGATATTACAGACACAACAAGGGCCTTTCCACTTCTGCTTCCCCTCTGCCACTCACATGAGCTGCTTCCCCAGCACCCTCAAGATTCCTGCATCGCCCCCACTCTGGAATCTTCACGGGAGGCAGAACTAGGGGGAAGGAGGCCATGTCCCTTCCAGCTGTGCTTTCACGCCATGCCGTCCTTCTGGGTAGCTCCATCCTGCCTGAGGGCCTCTGGCTGGGAATGTCCTCTCTGGCTCTTACTGGTGACAGACACCTGGCACAGGAAGCTTCCAGGGTGTTGAGATGAGTCCTGCCTCTCTGGCTGCATCCCCTATGAGCAGATCGATGAGAGGGAATTCGTGGGAGCTGCCTTCGCTTCTGTCAGGGTTTGCGGGTCCTAGCTGGACAGGGAAGCTGGGATTTGGAACTATGTCACTTGGATCTTCCTGCTTCTTCTGGTGGATGCTTTCAGTAGTCACAGGTGAGGCATGAGTGCCCTCAGTCATGTCCAAGAAGGCTCTGAGGGCTAGGCAGCAGGGCACAGGCCAGAGCCCAGCTTGGGCTGATCTGGGACACTAGACAGGGCCCACGGGCTGGGAGAAAGGAAAAGACTGAGAATGGGTCTCAGGTGTGGCCTGTGAGCATCACCAGCTGAGGGTGGTCCTGAGTGTCCCCATCAAGAGGAGATGGCCTCAAAGGACTTGCTGTGAGGATGGGAGGAACTGGGCTGCTAGATTTGACCAATTCCAGTGCACTCAGATAGAGGGAGTTCTAAGAAGCTCTGGCTCTGTGTCCCCAGGTGACATCTCTACTCATCTCTTTCTTCTTGAAAAATAAACAAGCTTGGAATGAGCCTTACTGTTTTGTAGAAAAGCATTTCCTCTCTTCTTTCATGTCTTGAATGCAGGCAGATCAAAAAGGAGAAAATAAAAAATGTCCAATGCATATAGCAGTCCTCCAACCCGGGAGTAAAAATAGTTGGGAAAAAAAAAATGTACATGTGTACTTAGCATGCACAGACATGTCCTTCTGGTTGCTATCCTGTAAACAATGCAGTGTGGCTGTTGATGCTGCATTTTCAATGCGCTGGGCATTGTAAGATCTCCAGACGCATGGTACAGTCGATGGCAGAGTGTGCAGAGGAAAGCTGCCAGCTCTGCTCTGCTTTACACCAGGGACTTGAGCTTCCCACCACAATCTTAAAGACTCTTGTGGCATTCCCAGAGTGGTCACAGTTTCTTTAACCAACCCGCAGCTGTTGAGTACTTAGGCTAGTGCTGGTACTCAGTGGTGAGCCCTCTTTCTACTCTGGTTCTGCCCTCTCCTGCAACTCTAGCCTGTGCGGCACTGCTGCTGTGTTAAAGAGAATGGGCAGTTTGCAGAGAGGCTTCTCCATGGAGACGGCGGTAGACACTGAGAAGACTCAACGGGCAGTTTGCAGACAGGCTTCTCCATGGAGACGACGGTAGACACTGAGAAGACTCAACGGGCAGTTTGCAGACAGGCTTCTCCATGGAGACGACGGTAGACACTGAGAAGACTCAACGGGCAGTTTGCAGACAGGCTTCTCCATGGAGACGGCGGTAGACACTGAGAAGACTCAACGGGCAGTTTGCAGACAGGCTTCTCCATGGAGACGGCGGTAGACACTGAGAAGACTCAACGGGCAGTTTGCAGACAGGCTTCTCCATGGAGATGGCGGTAGACACTGAGAAGACTCAACGGGCAGTTTGCAGACAGGCTTCTCCATGGAGACGGCGGTAGACACTGAGAAGACTCAAGGGGCAGTTTGCAGACAGGCTTCTCTATAGAGACGGCGGTAGACACTGAGAAGACTCAAGATTCAGCAACGCTGAAAATAAGAGACTGCTGAGAGCTCCACACAAAATGAAATGAAACACTTCTGTTACCCCCTCCAAGTCTTGGGGAAAGACTGTGGAAGAGGGGGTGCAAAGAATGTAAGAGTCCCAGGGTGGGAAGGAATAGTCTGAGGTTCTGTCCTCCAGACATGAACTGACTGGTTCTTTCGTGACCCCTCAGTGGCTGTTGTCATCCCTCCAAGACCTGTGCTGTTCTGAGCTCATCAACATGTTGACAGAGGAGGACAAAAAAAAGAGACATCAAAACAGAGGAAGGACTTCTTGGAAGGAGGAGAGGAGGCGGCTCAGGGAGACAAGGGTAGAAACAGGGGGACAAAACAGGGCAATAGGATGGAAATATAATCAAATTATAGTACAGTTCTGTATTAAAATTCTCAATAAAGCATAATTAAATTACAACTTTTAAGGAAAAAAGAGCATGGGCAGTTATGAAGGCTCTAGGTGCCTAGCTGTCCCTTGGAAGACCCATACCTCTGCCACCCCTTGAAGTTCTCAGAGAGCCATCTCTTCCACTTGGGATCAATAGCGGGTTTAGAAGTGATCTTCCAAGTGAACACCATGTTTAGCTTCCATGTGAACCATGGACGACTGTCTCCACTTTCTTTATTCATGTACTCATCAAAAATGTACTGGGTTCGTTCTCCATACCAGACAAGCAGGCTGCAGGTGGGGCCTATTCAAAGCATAAAATCAAGCAGACAGCCTCCCATGACAGCAGCAGTCAGGCCATGCAGTTAGGAGGTGTTATTATTCCCTCCCCCCAACACTTTTTTTTTTTTTGCTGGGACAAAACACCTGACCAAAAGCAGCTCATGGGAGGGAAGGGCTGATTTCAGCTTAGTTTCCCAGGGGACATTTCATCATGGCAGGGGAAGCATGAAAGGCCTGAGCAGGAAGCCTGGGCCACATCTCCACATCTGTGGAAAGGAAGTACTCTGAGGGAGCTAACTCGGAACAGCCAGTGGGTGGGACTGATAAACCTCAAGGTCCGCCCCAATGGCACACCTCCTCCAGCAAGGCTCCACCTCCAAAGACTTCGTTATCTCCCCAAATTGCCACCAGCTGGGGATCAAGTATTCAAAACACCTGAAGCTATTGGGGCTTTTTTTTTTTTTTTTTTTTTTTTTACATTCAACCCACCATGTGATGAATGGTGGCTTGATGCAATGGGCTAGTAGGAGAGCTGGTGCCTCCATCATCCTTTTTTTAAAAAATTTATTTCAGAGAGAGAAAGGAGAGAGAGAGAGGGAGAGAGAGGAGAGAGAGAAAATGGGCATGTCAGGTCCTCTAGCCACTGCAAATGACCTCCAGACACATATGGCACCTTGTGCATCTAACTTTACGTGGGTACTGGGGAATCAAACCTGGGTCCTTAGGCTTTGCAGGTAAACACTTTAACCACTGAGCCATCTCTTCAGATCCCTCTCTACTATCATTATTTGGCTTGACTTTCCTTGCTATGGACTACCAACCATCTCAATCTTATATAAAGTGCTCTGTGCCTATCAGTTTATCTTATCAAAATTCCCAAGACAATCAACTGAAAAGAGAAAATGTTTCCTTCTCATGGCTTTTGGTGGCTTTCGTCTGTCCATGCTGGTTGGCCCCATTGCTCTGGGCCTGTGACAAGGCAGCAGACTGAATGCTGGAGGAACCTGGCTCACTTCAAAGACAGAAACAGACAAAAGGAAGAATAGATGGGACGTTCACCATCTTCTTTAAGAGCCCGCACCCCCGCCCCAAGCTAGAGAAATGGCTTAGCAGTTAAGGTGCTTGCCTTCAAAGCCTAAGGATCCAGGTTTGATTTCCTAGATCCCACGTAGGACAGATGCACATGGTGGTATATGTGTCAGGAGTTCATTTGCAGTGGCTAGAGGCCCTGGTGTGCCCATTCTCCACCTCCTCTCCATAAATAAATAAATAAAAATAAAATATTTTTAAAAGTGCACACCCCCAAGGAGCAGATGGGGTATACATCCCCCAGCGACCAAAACCCTTCCACTAGGCACAACCCCATAAAAGGACTACCATCTTCCAATAACACCAATCCGGGAACACATGGACCTTTGGAGGAACAGTTAAGAGCCTAGCAATAGTTCACACCACAAACAAGAACTATTTTGCCCTGATTCTCCCAGCCAGATCTTTCCAAAACATAACCAACAAAGACATTTAGAATAGACACATAGAGTGACCTTGCTCACAAGAACAAGGCCAGAGCTATTTCTTTTTCATCCACTCAAGTGCAGGGGTCAAGAAGCTGTCTCTCTCATAAGAAGTATAGGGTTCTACTAGGTCCAATTTTGTGCCACATTAAAGAGACCGTGGCACTCCCCCCACACACAAACATACGTGTAAATAAATAAAAAAATAGAAATCTAGGGAGATGGTTCATCAGTTAAAGGTACTTACTTGCATACAAAGCCTACTGGTCAAGGTTCAGCCCAGGTTCAAATCCCCAGTACCTACATAAAGCCAGATTCACAAAATGGAGCGTGTTTGTAGTGGAGGAAGGCCCTAGTGAACTCATTCTCTCTCTCTTGCCCTCTGAAAGTAAATAAATAAAAAATATTTAAAGTGTTTTTTTAAGTTTTCCCAACACAAATCCCTCTCTTTATGCCACATTCAAAATTTCTTCACACTGGGCGTGATGGCACACGCCTTTAATCCCAGCACTCAAGGCAGAGGTAGGAGGACCACCGTGAGTTCAAGGCCACCCTGAGACTACATAGTGAATTCCAGGTCAGCCTGGACTGGGGTAAAACCCTACCTCCAAAAACAAATAAACAAACAAAATTTCTTCATGAGACCTAAATAAACACAGTGATGTAATTAAGCATGAATTGGTTTTTTTCTCTCAACAATCGAGGATCCACATGGGGAGCAGGATAAATCAATCCTCGCCCTCCCCGCCATCAGCCGCTGGGCTGGGATGCGGCCCATGGCAGATACGTAGGGAGTCTGACCAATCTGTTGCTTAAATGTCTGTCTACACTGAGAGACATTTTTCAGTGTAATAGAAGTTCACAGAATATGTTCTGGGCTCATGGTTACATTCTCAGAGAAGGCAACTGTGGCCCAAAGAGGACTGGGGGCTTTGCCAAGTTCACTTAGGTAGGAAAGGGGTTAGACGTGGCTCCAACTCTCTTGTCCCCCTTCATCACGGTCAGTTTCAAACACCGTACCTTCTCCTGGTCTAACATGGCTGGGAGTCCCTGGGCCATTCTAAGGAGAGAGCTTTGCCAGTGGTCAGCTCCCTCAATTGCAAAAGGAGTCAGGGCTCAGCAGCCTGGCTGTCTGTCCAGATAGGCAGCTGGGTAGCGCTCACAGATGGCTGCAGCGGTGATGGGCGATGAGTTAGGCAAACTTTCCCTGCTGGCTGATGTCATGAGCTCATTAGAGCAATGGGGTTTATAACACAAGGCAACTGTCCAAGCAATAAATTAAGCAGCACAATTTAGCACTTAATTATCCTCTCTCTCTTTCTCTCTTTCCCTCTCTCTCCCTCTCTCTCTCTCTCTCCATTTCACTCTTATTCCCTGGGTGTGTCCGTCTGGCCCTCCAGCTAGATGGGAAGATTCTCTCTCTGCCTCACACCCCACAGTCAATCCATCCTGCAGCCCCGATGGGGCCATGTAGGGAACATCTCCCAAATACTTTCCCTGCTCCACATCCCTGTGGACCTTGACCTCAGCTGTTCCTCCTTTTCTCTGCCCCTAAATTCTTACCACCCCAGTCTCTCTGGCTTCAGTTCTCCTCCCTGCTCTGCCACAGAGTCCAGCCTGAAAGCCCAGTACGCCCCATCTCAGCGTTCAAAGCTCCCCGAGACCTTGGAGGCAGCTTGCCTGCCTTAACAATCTGCTCTTCCCAAACCCTGCCCTGGCTGCTCTCCCACACTAAAGAGCCTGAGGCCTCTCCCAAGAGGCACACAGCCTCACTCTGGGCTTTGGGACCTCCACACTCACAGTTCCTTCCTTGAGGCCCACTCCTCCCCCACTCAGCCTTGTTATTCCACTCATATGATCATCCTGATGGCTCCAGCCTTTCCTCCCTCAGGAATCCCCAAGCACTTTCCTAACAAGTCCGTGGTGAGGTTCCCCTTCTATCTGCTCTCAGCCCGCTCCTAAGATGCCCCTTTACAGGGTCGCCTGGGAAAACAATGCCAGTAACAAGGACCCCATCCCTGGAGGGTACTGATGAAGACCTGTCATGGTCTAGCCGCTCTGGGGTCCTCATAGATAAACTCTCAAAACTCAAGCCGCAGGGCTGGAGAGATGGCTTAGCGGTTAAGTGCTTGCCTGTGAACCTAAGGATCCCGGTTCGAGGCTCAACTCCCCAGGACCCGTGTTAGCCAGATGCACAAGGGGGCGCATGTGTCTGGAGTTCGTTTGCAGGGGCTGGAGGCCCTGGCGCATCCATTCTCTCTCTGTGTGTCTGTTTGCCTCTTTCTGTCTGTTGCTCTCAAATAAATAAATAAACAATAAAAAAAAAACTTAAAAAAAAAAACTCAAGCTGCGAGGACTCCCTTTATGGATTCTTTTATAGAAAAGGTATTGAGGTTTGGGCTCCAGAGCCTGGTCCCCACTTCCAACCCTTCCCAAGTCTACAAGAACAGGAACGGTGACTTGAAATTAAAGAGGACAGACCAAAGGACTCTGTGGGGTACTATGATGGATGAGGAGGGCCACTGAGGACAGAGAGAAGGACATAGGGGATCGTGTATATTGGGTGATCCAAAGGAGTCTTGGCTGGTCAAATAACAGTACTCTGCCAAGCATTCTCTTCCCTCCGCCGATTTGCAAGAGGGTAAGTGATCACTCAGTTAGAGGGGGCATAAGGGGACAAAGTCACAGAAGAAGAAGGACCCAGTTGGAGCCTGATGTCCTGGGTCTTAGTCCCACTGACCCAGGGGTGGAGTAGCATGCCATTTCTTCTGCTTTTCCTTACTCCCTTACCCATCACTTCTATTGGTCATTTCCCATGCTACTCCTAGGTGCTGGACTGTCTGTCGGCCATTTGTTGGAAATATAGAAGACCCTTGTCTAATTTGCTGGCTGTTGGCCTGGTAGATACTGGGCACGCAGTAAACTGTTTAAATGGCTTAATTAATAAGTAAGCAAATAAGCACCGGATTGTAATATGTCCAGATTATATCACTATAAACAGTAGGATTGTCACATTTTCTGAGGGCCTAAAAGGAGGGACAAAAGCCGACCCAAGCCTTGTGGGGGCCATCCTCCCAGTATGCCCTTTACAGATGAGGACACCAAGGCTCACAGAAAGGATGGGACTCACCCCAATGCTCTGTGGTTGGAAAGCAGACACCCCCCCACCAGCCATGTTAGGAAATGGACAGTTATACGTGTGTGTGTGTGTGTGTGTGTGTGTGTGTGTGTGTGTGCGCACATAATTTTTTTTTTCTTTCTAATGTCTAAACAGGAGAAGTCTCCCTGAGAAGGTCATTGTAAATATCAGCACTCCTCTGCAGGGTCATGTCAGCTCATGTTACTTTATTTATCAACATTCCATAATGTCTGCATCTAAGAACATGGGGAGCGCATGCTCCAAGGGGTCCGGAGCGCTCCCCAGGTCTAAAGCCCAGAGCCTGGCCAGCCGGCCAGCGGTGGAAGCTGGTTCTGGGCTCGGGGCTGAGTGGGGCAGGGGAGGGTCCTTCTAGCATCTAGTTTGGGTGGAGCTATAGGTCTCAGGGCACACTGGAGTTACAGGGAATGTCCCTTATTTCCATAAGGGGGAGCCTGTGTGCAGGGGAACCTATTCTGGCTAGAAGAGCCTCTGAGTCCAGGGACCTGCTCCGGGCAGGAGTGGCCATTTTGGTGGCTTCAGCAAGCTCCATCTGTCCCTGCCACAAAGTTCTAAACGGGATGTTCTTCCCTTTTTCCCCACTTGGGGGTACCAGGGAAAATGGGGGTGGGTGCAAGGCTGCATGAGGAAAATTCACAGCTTTGGAGGCGACAGGATTGACTGAGGGGCACACACCTCAGCTCCATCAGGGCCAGCAGCGTGACCTTGGACTCTGCGAGACCTCAGTTTCCTTATCTGTAAAATGGAAGCCCATAATGCCTTTAGCAGCACGTGCCCACAGCCGCTGCTACGGTGACACTCGACATTCTACAGGTGGCCTGGAGCACAGTGACTATTAAAACCACAGGGCTACACAGTGTGGCTGATTCATGGGAGTCTTAAAGGCTACCTCAACCCTCCCAGGAATGTCTGCTCATGTCTCCCGGGATGGGGGCCTAACAGGGAGAAGTCCAGCTTTATGCATTCAGAGTCTGTGGCTGCCAATGTAAAAGCAGGTGCTCTCAAATGCTGACAAAGCAAAAATGAGACAGAGAGACAGAGAGAGAGAGAGAGAGAGAGAGAGAGGGAGAAGTTCCTCACCCTGACTTAATTACCTGCTTCTCTTCTGTCATATACAACCCCCCCGCCCCCCCCCCCCGCCCTCTGTGCACATACATGTTTGAATGGGGTTGTAATACACCAGGGACTGTTTTATTCTGAACTTGCCATGGTCTTTGGTCAAAATCTCATTTTATCTTCTTTCATTGGCTCCTGCCAGACAGAAAGCAAAGCCAACGTTTGCTGCTCTCTCTGCAGCCTCCCCCGCCCCCAAGTCCCAGAATACGGTCATGCACACCTAGACGCAGGGCGCCTTTGGGACAGGGTGGCGCAGCCACACAGCCCTGTGACCTGTGCCGAAACATGCATAGCTGCTCCCTGGAGGTGGGGTGGGAGTCACTGGTATCCTTGACACTAAGGGGCCTTTTGGTTTGATCTTCCTGAGACAGGGTCTCGCTATATAGCTCTGGATGAACTGAAACTTGCTTGGTAGGCCAGATTGGCCAGGAACCTGTGACACACCTCCTGACTCTGCCTTCCAACACTGAGAGGTCAAGTGTGTACCACCACACTCAGTGAAACTCATGTTTTGTTTTGTGTATTTTTTTTTTCTCAAAGCAGAAGTGACATCTCCCCGTTATTCAAATAGCATGTGCATCATGTAACTTGGGCACTGAGATGTTCAAGAGTGACCCGGTGACAGCTGCTGCCAGTGTTCAGCTGTGTCTGTTAGGCACACATGCAAACCCAGTCACAACGTGGGCATCTTGCAGGGCAAGCTGTTGTGCGTTCTGATTTTCTGTGTCTGCCTGTGTGGTTTTCCTTGATTAGGCTCAATGGCGCCACATCATTTTACCATGTGGGCACTGAACAGTTCACTTAATGGATCTCCTATTGTTACCCAGGCCATTTCTGTCTCCTTTTAAACTTTTATTTATCTTTTTAAAAAAATAATCTTTATTTATTTATCTATTTGTAAGGAAGTAGAGAGAGAGAGAGAGAGGGAATGGGTATATCAAGGTCTGTAGCCACTGCAAGCAAATTCCAAACGCACGCACCAGTTTGTGCATCTGACTTTACATAGGTACTGGGAAATGGAACCTGGGGCCATTGGCCTTGCAAGCAAGCGCCTTTATAACTGTTTTACACTCACTTACAGACACACACACACACACATACACACATTTACTGAGCATGTGTCGTGAGGTCCACCCAGGCTACAGAGTGTCTCAATTGTTCTTTCCTCTTAATTGCTGAGTAATATTATTTGGCACAACTGCAACACACCTATTAACCTTTCCTTTATCATAGATCACTTTAACTGGTTATCTTTTTTTTAACTATATAAATAAAATTCATGTGAATAATTTTGTAGAGGATTCTGTGTAATTTCCCTGGGAATATCATTTAGCATATACTAGTCTAATTAGTAAGGGTTTTATTTTATTTATTTATTTATTTATTTATTTGAGAGCGACAGACACAGAGAGAAAGACAGATAGAGGGAGAGAGAGAGAATGGGCGCGCCAGGGCCTCCAGCCTCTGCAAACGAACTCCAGACGCGTGCGCCCCCTTGTGCATCTGGCTAACGTGGGACCTGGGGAACCGAGCCTCGAACCGGGGTCCTTAGGCTTCACAGGCAAGCGCTTAACCACTAAGCCATCTCTCCAGCCCGGTTTTATTTTATTTTGAGAAAGAATTGGTGAGCCAGGGCCTCAGCTTGTGCCACCTAGTGTGCATATGTGACCTTGCACTAGAGAACCATGTCTCTGCTGACAAGACCTCTGACCAAGCGCACTCTGCAAGCCGGTGCCCCTGGACGGCCTCTTCTGTGAGCTCAGACATTTGCACGCACTCACAGCCTCCCTTGAGTTCAAGTCAGGCTTTCCTGCTTGCTCCGTTCTACCAACCAAAGCCTCCGCCCAGCCACTGCGTGCAGACTCCATCACCCTTCAGACCCCTCGGAGAGCTAGACGTTGTCACTGGCATGAGCAAACCGAGTCTTCAGGGTTGGGTACAGATAAAAGCCCTCTCTAGTGCCAGGGATCTGGTGGGAGATGGCCTTCTGTTACGTGCCATGGCTATTCTCTTAACAGACGACAGGTGCTGAAAATAGAAGGTCAGGTTCACGGACTCTGTGACCATTTCCTTCAGAAAGTGAAAAACCCTTCCATAAAGTCAAAGTCCATTTTCCAGTTTAAGAAGTGAAATAAGGGCTTGGGATGGCTTAGCAGTTAAGGTGCTTGCCTGCAAAGCCTAAAGACCCAGGTTCGATTCCCCAGGACACATATCTGGCACATAAGCCAGATACACAAAGTGGCGCACGTGTCTGGAGTTTATTTGCAGTGGCTGGAGGCCCTGGTACACCCATTCCTTCATTCCTTCTCACATAAAACATAAAAATCAAAATTTAAAAAAAAGAAGTGAAATAAAATGGTTCTGTAAGGTCCATCTCAGGCCTGACCATTATCCCCACTTCATAGTTGAGGACACGGAGGCTCAGAGAAGGCCAGTCACTTGCCCAAAGTCACACTGTCTGGCAGATATAGAACTTTGACTCCAGGTCTGACCCTGTTGTTTCCCCACCGTTCTGAACTTCTCCCCCAGGGACCTGCTCTGTTACTTTCCAGGGTCCATAGTGGGCGCGAGAAACGCTGACTGAATGCAGGAATGTTCCTGCAAATGTTACAGAGTCACCACCCGCCCTGCACGGGAGAGCATTGCTAACCAGCGGGGACTCCGACCAAGGCCGCTCTGAGCTCAAGCTCTTTTCCACCACACTGTGGGGTCTGTGGTCAGGCCCTGGCCCTTGAGAGTGGAGCCACAGGGATGGGCTGCTGCTCTTAATGTGGTGGCCAGGGGCTGCACCTCTGGCTTTGGCCACCGCATGGTCACTGCCCACCACTGACCATAAGGGGCTGTGGGTGAGAGAGAGGCCCCACACTGTCCACATGCCATGTGGCAGGAGCAACACAGCAAGCCACAGGGGCCCTTTATTAAATTATCTCATAGCCGCTATAAAAGAGTAAAGAGAAACAGGTGAAGCTCATTTTTAAAATTTTAATTTAATTTAATTTTTTTATTATATAAAGATGGGCGTGCAAGTGGCCTCCAGCCACTGCAAATGAACTCCAGATGTATGTGCCTCTGGCTCACATGGGTACTGGGGAATCGAACCTGGGTCCTTAGGCTTTGCAGGCAAGTGCCTTACTGCTAAGCCATCTCTCCAGCCCCCGAAGCTAATTTTTTTAAATGCATTTTGCTTAGCCCAATGTATCTGAATGTAACTTTAGTGCATAATTAATAAAATATTACAACTGACCTTCTTTCTGTCCTTCTTTTCTTCTTTCCTTTCTTCCTTCCTCCCTCCATTCTTTCTTTCCCTCTTATTTTTTTTTTTT
The DNA here is from genome assembly GCF_020740685.1 of Jaculus jaculus. Lineage (NCBI taxonomy): Eukaryota > Metazoa > Chordata > Mammalia > Rodentia > Dipodidae > Jaculus > Jaculus jaculus. The sequence continues at coordinate 27,411,504 of NC_059107.1, forward strand.
TTTTTTGTACCAAGGAGTGTGTAAATTGTACCAATTCAGTGTGTGTCTCATATCCACAGCACATTTCAGTTTGGAGTATCTGTATTTTGTGTTTAAGAATCACATGTGACCAGTGGCTATTGTATCAAACCAGGCAATTTCAAAAGGTAAAAGACTTATCAGCTCTGCAGGGAAACTAGAGTCCACCGGCCAAGGTCAGATGGTTCAGAGGAAACCTTGCCCTTCCAGGTTCCCTCTCCTCCCCCCCCTACACTCGCGCTTAAAGCGCCGAGTCCACCCCCACACCTAGGTGACTTCAGTTTCACGTTTTCGGGTAAGAACCAGTAGTTGCTGAAACAAGGAAACAAGAACCTGTCTAAGCTGATAGCTATGGGTGAACGTGTCCCTCTAATGACCCGTGCTGCAACGGAATCTCCCGCGTGACCGTGTTGAGTGCTCAGAGGCTTCTCCTGGCGGGTGGAAGTTGACAGGCCTGACCCAGGGCAAAGTAAATGTGCTGGTTCATGTCCCCGGAAGGAGGGAAGGAAAAATGGACCAGAGGGAGGTATATGAAAGCACACCTCCACCTCCTTGGTCTTGCTCAGGATACCTCTGAGGTTCCCCACTGACCGACACCCAGGAAACCAGTGCGATGGAGCACCCTCATTTCACCGTCTGGTCCCCTCATCCCCTGTTGGTATGGAGCCCTGGGACAAGGAAGCTCAAGTTTAACTTGTGCTTGGGGAACCCAACTGAAAGATTCCCTCACATCTCAAGATAACCAGGAGGGGGACCCTCCCTGCTGCAGGTTCCTCTTACACACCTGGACAGCCACTGGGGCAGGAATAGATACCTGAACTTGTTACGGGGGGCAGGGGTAAAGGGCATGCTAGAACCAGCCATTGTTTTCTTTCTCTAGGAAACTGAGCCTCACATGAGGCACGTGATATGCTCCTGGGTGTTGCTGTTTTGTTTTTTTTTTAAACATTTTATACTTATTTATTTATTTGAGAGAGAGAGAGAGAAAGAGAGAGAGAGAGAACATGCCAGGGCCTCCAGCCACTGCAAACATACTCCAGATGTGTGTGCCGCTTTGTGCATCTGGCTAGCGTGGGTCCTGGGGAGTCAAACCTGGGTCCTTTAGCATTGCAGGCCAGTGCCTTAACCACTAAGCCATCTCTCCAGCCCAGGGTGTTGCTGTTTTGAGTCAGGCTTTCCTGTGTGCTCCCTTCTGCCAACTGAAGCCTCCTCCCAGCCACTGCGTGCAGACTCCATCACCCTTCAGACCCCTCGGAGAGCTAGACGTCACCGGCATGAGCAAACCGAGTCTTGGGGGATGGGCTCAGATGAAAACCCTCTCTAGTGCCAAGAATCTGGCCTTGTGTAACATTATTTTTTATTTCTACATTTCTAAAGATTTTTTAAAATTAAATTTATTTATTGGAGGGAGAGACAGAGAGAGAGAGAGAGAGAGGGCCGGGGCCTCTAGCCACTTCAAAAGAACTCCAGATGCATGCACCAACCTTGTGCATTTGGCTTAAGTGAATACTGGGAAATAAAACCTGGGTCCTTAGGCTTCTCAGGCAAGCACCTTAACTGCTAAGCCATGTCACCAGCCCCCTAACATGCCATATATTTTTTTTTTCAAGGTAGGGTTTCACTGTAGATCAGGCTGACCTGGAATTCACTATGTAGTCTCAGGCTGGCCTCGAACTCATGGCGATCCTCCTACCTCTGCCTCCCGAGTGCTGGGATTAAAGGCATGCGCCACCACACCCAGCCTAACAAGCTATATTTTGAATTCTAAGCCTGACTCCATTGTTTCCCCATCATTCTAAATTCCACCCTCCCTGGGGTGGGTGCTGCTTGTGCTTAAATAAGAGCATGCCATGGAGAGGCGCTGCAAGGGGGAGGGCTGCTCCCTCTCCAGTTTGTCTGTCTTTGCCTTCATCCTCGTTCCAAGTTCAGAATGTACTAGAAAACAGATGCCTCCTTTTTGCTACCCTCGTTCTTTTCCAGGACTCTATGATGCTCTCACAGGATGGAACCTGGAGGAAAACCTTTCTCATCAGATGAAGATTACACCTGCCATTTTCACAGGTCCAGCTCTTAGACTCTTCTTTGGGCTGGTGTCATTTGCCACCTGCAGACTTGAGCAAAGACTTGGTTGCCTTGGCTAAGCAGTCTCGTTCGGGCGGGGTTCGCTGCTCGCCAGTACCAGCTTCTCCCTCGTACTTGCCCTGTGCTGTCGGGCTCTTCTCTCTGTGGTGCTATGATTTTTTTCCTCAAGAAACACAGAGAAGTCAACAACACTTTACGCCATGAATCATTTGGGATAACGGACAGTATAACAAGAATATTAGCTAGTTATCAAAGCCAGGGATTCCTTTGTCCTGGAGTTTCCAAGTCGCAGGGGGCGATACAGATTGGGGCACTACCATCACAAGGCAGGCTGGGCTTCCAAAATTTAAATAAAAATTCAAATTCCAGGAGCAGATGCCTGGTGAAGGGATATATACTGGATTGAATGGTGACATTCCCCCCCCGCCCCCCCGCCCAGGGACTATGTCCATGTTTTAGATCCTGGAGCAGTGAACGTGACCTTAGTTGAGAAAAGGGTCTTTGTAGGGGCTGGAGAGATGGCTTAGCAGTTAAGTGCTTGCCTGTGAAGCCTAAGGACCCCAGTTCGAGGCTCTATTCCCCAGGACCCACGTTAGTCAGATGTACAAGGGGGCGCACGTGTCTGGAGTTCGTTTACAGTAGCTGGAGGCCCTGGCGTGCCCATTCTCTCTCTCTCTCTCTCCTCTCTCTCTGCTTCTTTCTCTCTCTGTCTGTTGCTCTCAAATAAATAAATAAAAAGAAACAAAATTATCTGGTAAATTTTTTTAAGAAAAGGGGTCTTTGTAGGTTTAACTAAGTTAACAATTGGAGATGAATTCATCCCAGATTCTTCAGGCGGGCTCAAATCCACTAATTAGTGTCCTTATATGAAAATGGCAGAGAGAGAGAGAGAGAGACTTGGAACGTGCAGACAACAAGTGGCGAGAAGGAGTGGCCAGGGCTTGACTCTGAGATGTTTTCCCCAAGGCCCGTGTATTCAAACGTTGGTTCCCACCTGGGCCTTATTGGGAGGTGAGGGGACCTTTAGACAGTGGGGCTGGGAGGGAGGAAGTTGGGTCATTGGAGAGGGTCTTAAAGGTAATGTCAGGAATGTGGCCTTTCTTCTTCCATTTTCAGCTTCCACCATGAGGTGAGCAGCCATGAGCTACAGCCATGATAGACGGAGCTGCCATGACCCAAAGCCACAGGGCCAAGCAGCCATCACACTTGGACTGAAACCTCTAAAGCTAACCCAGCATTGTTTTCCTCATTTTAAGTTGATTATCTCAGGTATTTTGTCATAACGACAGAAAGATGACTAACATTGCTTTATTCAGATCTTCCTTCCTTCCTTCCTTCCTTCCTCCCTCCCTCCCTCCCTCCCTCTTTTTCTCCCTTTCTTTCTTTCTTTTTTGAGACAGAATCTTGCCATATTGCTCAGCTGGCCTGGTACTCCCTATGTAGTCCATGGCAGCTTCAAGCTCACAGCAATCCTCCTTCCTCAGCCTCCTAAGTGCTTCGATTACAAATTTGCACCCCACCCCAGCCATACAGGCTGCTTTCTGAAGCTTGCCACAGGTTTGCGATACTTTGAAGTCTGGTGTCCACAGGACGCCCCCCGGGCTCTGAGGACAGCCCACTGTGTGGCTTTGGACTGAACCCATTTGTTCCACAGCTACCCGGCCATCATCATGGCCCCTACCTCCACATCTATTTGAAGGGTAAAGGGTCACGCTCCACAACTGAAAGGACACTTCAAGACACTGGTATTTTTGTTTGAGACCACACCATTGATTTCTTATTGGTAGAATTTATCAACTTTTGAGTGCCTATAAACTTTACACCAAAATCCCTATTTTCTTCTTTTATATATTTTATTTATTTATTTGCAAAGGGGAGAAAGAGAGAGAGAGAGAGACATAGAGAGAATGCCACCTGCCCCAGCCGCTGCAAAGGAATTCCAGATGCATAAGCCACTTTGCGCATATGGCTTTACATGGTTACTGGGGAATCGAACCCGGGTCATTAGGCTTTGCAGGCAAGTGCTGAGCCATTTCTCCAGCCCTCATATTTTCTTAACAAGTCAAGCTCATGGCAAACTAATGACACCATGAAATACTGGGCTGGAGCTGAGTGGTAGCTGGCCCCCAGGATGGGCTCAACACTCCAGCTCACCTCTCTACTGTGCTATAGTCCAACCTCACTCACGCCCCTTACCTGGCCTTTCTGAGGCATCTGACTTTGCAAGCTCTACGTGGAAACGTTTTCTGGAAATCACTTATTTTGTTTCTGTTTCACGAAGGACGATTTCCAAATCAGTGTTCTCCTTGAGGAGAGCATCTCTAGTAGGACAAGAGACTGCTGAAAACCTCTGTCAGGAAGGATTCTTTCCTTAATCGGATTTGTTGTAACCAGATCATCAATGCCCCTTCATCACAGGCCTCTGACTCATGGGAATGCCTTTGCTACCAGCGCTAGACTCCAGCGATGGTCCTTGTTAAATCCAGACGTGCTGCCGAGGAGAGACCTCCATGGGAGTTTGTTCTGGCCAACGTTGGATGCTCTGGCCCTTGAGTAATTCAGAGTCCCACTCAAACCATTTCCAAAGGCAATTTTAAGAGAAGTCAACATGTTTAATTGCATTTTATCACTCAAACAGCTACGATGTCCTTTGATTTGTAAAATCAAAAACGTAACGTGTGGACTGGAGGGATGGCTTAGCGGTTAAGGCGCTTGCCTGCAAAAGCAAAGGACTTGGGTTCAATTTCCCGGGACCCACGTAAGCCAGATGCATAAAGCGATGCACTTGTCTGGAGTTCGTTTGCAGCAGCTGAAGGTCCTGTCATGCCTATTCTCTCTCTCCCTCTCTCTTTCATAAATAAATAAAATATTAAAAAAGTAACTCATGATTCCTGTGAGTTCAGTTCCTGGAATCAGACACAAATGTGGTTCTGCACACACTTGCTATGTCACTTTTGGCTGTTACTGTACCTCTTTGAGCCTTAGTTTCCCCATTCTTCACGAAATTCAGCACAGCAGATATCACATCACATAGTCGCCACAGGGATCTGACATGACATATGTTAAGCTCATAGAATTATCTGAATTATGATCAGCTATTCCTTTCTGAGAATGCTGTGGTTCTTGCGTGGGAAATAGAAATCAGATTGTGAAGACTCGATTGCTCCCATACACTGGTGGAGAAGTTCCGCTTGGATGTGTGACTCTCAGAAGTAGGAACTGTAGGGTCAGGCTGGCTGGATAGAGGGCACAGTGGATGGAGGGCTCGCTGCCCAAACTGAATTTGATGCCCAGACCCCATGTTCAAAAAAAAAAAAAAAAAGGCATGGAGGGCTTTGGTCACCCTGGCATACAGACCGGAAAATTTCTCAGAAGCTCGAGGCAAACCCAGCAAAGAACAGTAGAATGTAGAGAAAGAAGGCTTGCCTCAAATGAGGTGCAAAGATGAGGACCAACCTGAAAATTATCCTTGGATCCCCACATGTACTGTGCCAAGTGCACGCACACACACATGCATTTATACAAACAGGTAACAATTACAAGCAACAGCAGGAGAACTCCTTCCTCTCTCCCTTCCTATGCACTCTCCCCTGTGATCTTTGGCAACTGGATATTAGCCGGGTATCAACATGGGGTATCTTGACAATCTGCACTAAGAAAATACTCCCCATTGGCACTCCCTAACTGGGTGCTGGTATGTGTGAGGCAGGAACAAGGGTTGGTAAGTGGCAAGTGCTACTGGTACATTGAGTGGCCAGTGCTTCGCCCCACCCCCCTGTGGCAAGAAGTTTGGCATTCCCGGGCCCCTGGCGTTAATGTCAGCAGTGTCCTCTCAGTCTCAGCGAAAGTCCCCAGGGTCCTCCCTTGTGTCTGGACATCTCAGAGTTAGAAAGTACCGTTATCCAAATGCAGCTAGCTGATGAGACTGGCTTTGCTAGCCCGCACACTCTTTACCCAGCTCTTTGACTTTAATTGTTATTGTTGTTTGTTGCTGTTGTTTTCAAGGTAGCCCAGGCTGACCTGGACTTCCCTATGGAGTCTCAGGGTGGCCTTGAACTCACAGCGATCCTCCTACCTCTGCCTCCAGAGTGCTGGGATTAAAGGCGTGCGCCACCACACCTGGCGCCACCCAGCTCTCTGAAATTCAGTTCCCTAGCCTGTCACATGAGAGCATCATCCCTCATCCCTAGCATGTGTGACATGCTCAGAGGGGCTGGCCCGCCGAAAGTGCTTGGAGCATGGGGGAGTAGCGTGGGGTGCAGGATAGTGTCAGCAGATTCCAGCTCCCCCTTTTCTACTGATCGTGTCTCTGCGTGACAAGGCCAAGGGGGGGGCATTCCAAGTCTTCCAGAATTCATGCTGCTCTAATGGAAAGTCTTTATGAAATGAAGTCCAGTATTGAATTTGGCCCGTGTTTGACAGATAGCTGTTCGCAGGGCTAACAGAGCTCAATCTGGGCCGGTGTGTGATAGAAGGGGGGATTCTTGGCCTGGACTCAGGGGTGGGGGATTGGTGGAGAAAATGTCGTATTCAATTAAGGCTGATTGGCCCTGACAGTCGTCTGGGTGAAGTTTATAAGGTACATCTAATCTGCATGCATCTGGTCATAAAAATGCAAAACAAGACATTCCCACCCAAGTCCTCACTCCAGATGTGGCTGACTCTCAGTGATTGGCACCATATTTTTTGCAGCTGTCCTACATTTTAAATCTTTTTCTATTTAAAATATATTCATCATAATTATGGAATGCAATAAACAAATTTCAGCCTGATGACAAGCTTTAAATATAAGAATGTTTCAGCTTAAAATAAATGCCGTGATTTCTCGGCCCAGGATGGAGCCGGCACTGGCAAACGTCCTCCAAAGGTGCCCTGACCTTGTCACCATCAACCAGACACAATTATTTTCTCTCTAGTAATGGCTGATATTTGGAGTGGAGACAGAGGGAGAGAAACCAAAAGGCTAGTTCTAACAGATGTAGAAATGTGTACCATGCACCAAAAAGCCACACTTGCAAGGCAGAGTGAAAGATTTTCATTCCACTTGATGATATCGTGAGGACTCCAGCAGCACAGGCTGGGTTTGCAACCGGATTGCCTAATGCAAGCCCTTGCTTCCCCTTCTATACCGTCACCTTGAATGTTGCCCCGTGCCTCAGTGTCCTCCTTTGGAGAATGGATAGTGGTGATAGTGCTTCCTTCTGAGTTCCACTCTGGAAAAGGACAGGAGTTATTGTAAGTTTCGTGCTTAGAACCAAGTCTGGCACACATGTTCGCAAGTGGTGGCAGCTCCCACTGGCCTCTTCCCATCGGTCCTTTACTGATGGCTGCTGTCTTTCCTTGATGGTTGCTATCTCTTTATAGGTAACTTCTGTCTCGTCCCTCATGGCTGTTCTCTCTGCACCGACGGCTGCCATCATCTTACTGATGGCTGCTGTCTTTCCTTGATGGTTGCTGTCTCTTTATAGGTAACTTCTGTCTCGTCCCTTATGGCTGTTCTCTCTGCACCGACGGCTGCCATCATTTTACTGATGGCTGCTGTCTTTTTACTGATGCCTTCTGTCTCTTCCCTGGTGGCTGATTTCTCTACTAGTACTTTTGATGCATCTGAATAGTGCCCCAGTTCAGCCTGGGTGGGAGAGCATCTGTAGCTTTTCCTGCTATCTCATATTTATTTTTAAAATATATATAAAATATATATAATAAATATAAATAATAAATATATATATAATAAATAAAAATAAATAAAATAAAATATTTATTATTTTTTATTTATTTGAAAGAGAAAGAGGGATAGAGAGAGAGAGAGAATGGGCACACCAGAGTATCCAGCCACTGCAAACGAACTCCAGATGCATGCGCCCCCTTGTGCATCTGGCTTACGTGGGTCCTGGAGAATTGAACCAGGATCCTTGGGCTTTGTAGGCAAACGCCTTAACTGCTAAGCCATCTCTCCAGCCCATCACTTTTACTTTTTTAAATGTATTTAAATGAATGTGTAATTGACATAGTTAAACAACCAAACTCTTCAGTTAATTTTAGGTAGGTCAGCCTGTGCCTGATCTGCTAGGTTTTCTAGCCACTTATGAACCTCAGCCACAATCTAATGATTCTAACATTAGCAGTGTGGACAGCTCAGCTGCTCAAGAAAAATGAGAGCTACCCAGAGTTTGTGTCAACAGTCTGCTCCTCTTTAAAATGAAGCCATAAGTCAGAAGCCCTCTGAGTTCCCAAACAAGTGTCTGCAACTAAATCTGAATCCTGACTCTGGTGATTGTTCTCCTATTAGGCTGATGAGAGAATTAGCAGAGCCGGGCCCCTGGGATTGTGCCCAATGCTTGAGTCAAACTGGAATTGACTCCGTGAACTTTATTTCTGAGATGTGTAAAAGGCCTGTCCATCACTGGGCTCATGGGCACAGGTTTATGATCAAAGTGGCATTTGCTGCCTTTCCCAGGAGGTGGCTTCCAGGTCTGGCAGGTCCTCAGAACTTAGCAGCAATGATTTTTTCTGGGGAGGAGAGGGCGGTGTTGGGGGGGTACAGCTTTACATCTCGTGAGAGTCCTTACGATGGCCGTTGTGAAGTCTCTGAGACTTCCCTAACCTGCCGGACTCCTGTTTGGGGGGTGTAATGTGGAAAGGTGACAAGGTATATGCCCTCTGGAGTCAGGTAGACCCAGGTTCACATACAGGTTCTGTCAGTTACAAGGTGGATGAACTTGGGTTGGCTCACCTGTGCCACAGGACTAACGACCTCGAATGTGCAGGGTGGCCACGGAGACTGGATGATAAAATATAGGCAAAGAACTGGGCTAAGAGTTCATGTTCATGAAGGATGAACTGATGTTGGGCTTCTGGGGTTAATGAGGCACTAACATGAGTTTCTGGTTGTATTGCACAGGGTCCTCCAGAGGAGCAGAACTGGTGTGTGAGTGTGTGTGTGTGTGTGTGTGTGTGTGTGTGTGTGTGTGTGTGTGTTATAAAAGGGGATTTCCTAGGATGGCTTCCATGGTTGTGGTTTGGCAGTCCAACAATAGTCATCTACCCAATAGAGAGGCTAGGAATCCAGTAACTGTTCAACCCAAGAATCTGGAAGCTTCAACAGTTCCAATCTGGTGCTAAAGGTCTGGAAAATTCCTGATGAGTCGCTGAGGAGTTTGACATCTGATGATAGCCAGTGTCAGCAGGAGCAGCAGCAGAGATAGACACACTCACCACCAAGAAGTGAAGGCTGAGGAGATGACTCTGTCATTAAAGACACTTGTATGCAAAGCCTAGCTGGGTGTGGTGACGCACTCTTTAAACTCAACCCTCAGGAGGCAGAGGTAGAAGGATCACTATGAGCTCAAGGCCAGCCTGAGACTACATAGTGAATTCCAAGTCATCCTGGGCTAGAGTGAGACCCCACCTCAAACAAACAAAGATGCTTGTATGGTCCAGGTTTGATTCCCCGGGTCCCACATAAAGCTAGATGCACAAAATGGCATATGGAGTTTGTTTGCAGTGGCAAGAGGGACCCCGGTGCTCTGATACTTTCTCTCTCTCTCTCAAATAAGTAAAGAATTTTTTCAAAAACAGAGGTGAAAGCAAGCAAGCAACCGTACTTTTCCCTCAGACCTCTTTGTCTCTGGGCCACATGCTAGAAGTTCTGCCCACTCAGGAAGGCCTTCCGCTCTCAGGGAATCCTGTCGGGAGACCCTCTCTGTCACAGCCTGTGTCTCTTCAGAGATTCCATAGCCCATTGAGTAGACGATCAAGATTAACCATCACACTGGGATTAGAAAATTTCTTTCTCCTTCTGTATCCAGATGGCAAATGAATAACTTGTGCTGTGCATTTCAGTATTGATCATTTGTGAATGTTTGCCTAAAGGACAAAGCTGGCTTGTAATGTCTGCCATGGGTGAGGAGTGGCTGGTGGAGAGAGCAATCTTCGACGCTCTGCTCTCTCCCCTCTGGGGAGCTCTGACAGTAGGAAATGAATCTGAGAAAGGACCCCAGGCGATATTGCTCCTGTTATTCTGACATGGTGTACTGGGAAGCCACCTCCCCTGGCTTCAAATACTCTGATTTCAAAAGCACACGGAGTTTTAAAATGATGGATATCTTTATTGAGAAATTTTTCACACGTAAACATACTGCAGTTGGATGATAATTCCCTCCCATTCCCTTCATTGTTCTTTTCTTCCTCATCCCAACTCCAGTGAACCTGCCATGTAATCTATCTATATAGATATAGATATAAATATAGATATAGATATAGATATATAGATATATATAGAGAGAGCCATGTAATACATATATATACATATATATGTATATATATATATGTATATGTATATTGTTTTTTCAAAGTAGAGTTTTGCTCTAGCCCAGCCTGGCCTGGAACTCACTCTGTGGTCCTAGGCTGGTCTCAAACTCACAGCGATCCTCCTATCTCTGCATCCCAAGTGCTGGGATTAAAGGTGTGTGCCACCACACTTGGCTTCCCCTTCTATTTGTACATCTCACTCTTTTTCCCCTTCCTTTGTCACCTATGCTAAAATGTTGATGGGGGGCTGGAGAGATGGCTCAGTGGTTAAGCACTTGCCTGTGAAACCTAAGGACCCTGGTTCAAGGCTCAATTCCCCAGGACCCACGTTAGCCAGATGCACAAAGGGGTGCATGTGTCTGGAGTTTGTCTGCTGTGGCTGGAGGCCCTGGTGCGCCCATTCTCTCTCTTTCTCTCTCTCTCTCTCTCTCTCTGTCACTCTCAAATAAATAAAATGAACAAAACAAAGTTGATGGGATCAATATTGTGCAGGTCTTATGAAGAGGTAGTGACCTCCACTGTGAGGTCCCTTCAAGGTGGGAGGGGGGTGTCCCTCTGCCTCTTTACATTGTTTCTGCTCCCTCTTCCACACTGTTCCATGAGCCTCGGGGGTTGTCACAGAAATGCCATAAAGTGGTGGGTACTATGACCAGACAAGGAAAACATTACAACCTCATTGTACAGATGAAGGACTAAATCTCAGAGGGAACTAAGTTGCCTGGGATCACACACCAAGAGGACAACAGAACCAGAACTTGATTTCGATGACTCATTTCTCTATCCACGAGTGGACTTTCCTTAGTGCCTTCTATGTCAAAGCCTGCGGTCAGGTGAGAGACTCTTCTGTAACGTGCACATCTGCATAGTGGGGGCTGTGATAGGCTGTAGTGATGGTAACTCCAACTCTCAGGCTTATACTCCAAGGTTTTGTTTTCAAAGGCATCTTAGGATCTGAGGTCAGAGCAGCTATGTACTGCTGATGTCTACACCACGATCCTACACCCAGCTGAATGGGACCAGCACTCTTAAGGGACATCATCTGGAGAACAAGGCCTTGAATCCTATACCTACTGTCATCTCCAGTTGACGGAGGTGAAAACTGAGGCCAAAGGTCAAATGAATAATGTCTACAACTAAAAAAAAAAAAAACAAAAAACACAAACAAACCAAAAAACCAAGAGTTGAATTTTAAAAGATTCTCTCATGTTATCACTGCAGACCACTGGGATCTTATATGCGTGCCTGTGAGGAAGGCATGAGGGATTTAGATTCTGGTTCTGCCCTTCCGCTAAACAACTGAGGACCTTGGAAAGTTACTTTACTTTTCCAAGGCTCAGCTTACTTGTCTTCGAAGCAGGGATAAAAACTCCCTTGGCCTCCCAGCTCCAAAGAGCTAAACACATGGGGTACTATCAGAAAGCCTGTGGGATTGATTTTATGTCACCATTGCATGTAAGAGGGGACACGTGTTGGGGTGTCATCTTGCATGCACTCATCGAAGGAGGCCTTTGCCAATTTCTGGGGCACAGAGACCCCCCCGTGAAGAATTCCTCAGATGGCATTCAGAGCCTTTGGAATTTCAGGTTTCAACCCTTAGGCATTCTGTGGCTGTGGGCAGATCTCTTCCCCTCTGTGGCCCTCAGGCACTTTACCTGTGCTGCATGACTGTAGTCGACCTTCTGGGCAGGGCAGCTGGGAGGCCTGAGCCAAGGGACATGTCCCCTGGGAGGGAGGGGCCTGTTAGCAAAGCCAGCTGCCCTTTCTTGAGGATCTGCTAAGAGAATCTTGCCAGAAATCTGAGGGGGTTTGCTTTCAAGGAAGGGCAGTAAGAAATTGCGTGCGTGTGTGTGTGTGTGTGTGTGTGTGTGTGTGTGTGTGTGTGTGTGTGTGTTGGTACATTTAGGGAAAAGGGCTGTGGAGAAATACAGTAGTGACTGGGAATCAAATAAATAGCAGGGCATTTTAGTGACTTGCACATGAGAGCTGCTCTTAGCTGAATGTGTTGCCCGTCTGCACCTCAGTGCAGCAGTGTCTGGAAAAACACTTAGCTTGCCATAGGGTTCCAAGTCAGTGAGAGGAGAGAGAGAGACACACACACACACACAGAGGCTGTTCTAGAAAATTGTCTAGCCCTCTCCTTAGAGAAAAGGGCCTATGGGAATATAAAAGTTAGTGCTTGTTGTTAGCATTCTCTTTACTTGTTCATTGTGTGAAAATGTTGGAAGTCAGAGTAAATGCATGTCATTTTAAGAGATAGAGAGGGAAAAGGAATGGGGAAGGGAGAAAAACCAGGAAGGGGAAGGAAAGGAGAAGGAGGAACTGAAAAGGAGAAATAGGGAAAGAGAACGTGAGGGTAAGAGAGAGAGGAGGGTAAGAAAAGAGAACGAGGGAGGAGGAGAGTGCAGAAGTGAGAAGAAGAAGGAGAGTTTCAGAGAGACGGAGAGAAAGAGTAGCTAGAGAGGCAGAGAGACAGGCCAGACAGGCTGGACGCAAGGGTAGATGGGCAGGTGAAATGGAGCCGAGGCATGGAGACCCATGATCTTTTCCGTGTTGAACCTGCCCTTCTCAAAGCAGCCTGGACGCTTCTCCGGCCGCCTGGTCCTTGCATCTGCCATGCTCACAGCGCCGGGTTCCCACGTGAGGCCAGAAGTCAGAGCAGTGCCAGCTGCAACTCCCTAGCCAGATGCTGAGCTCGCACAAAGCAGTCCGCAGCCTGGCTAGGGCGGGGAGCCAGGCCTCATAGAACACCAACCTTGGTTCCCCCGGGGGCCCCATGAGATGTCCAGGAAGGAAGCTGATGTGACCAAGCTGTGAAATCAGGCAGGGCTGAGGTTGTCGATTGAATGGTTCTGATGATATGTTTTTGTTTTGTTTTGTTTTGTTTTTCGAGGTGGGGTCTCACTCTAGCCCAGGCTGACCTGGAATTCACTATGGAGTCTCAGGGTGGCCTCGAACTCACAGTGATCCTCCTACCTCTGTCTCCCAAGTGCTGGGATTAAAGGTGTGCGCCACCACACCCGACAACTGACCATATGGTTTTTGAGCCTCACTTTCCTTATCTGTAAAATGACCATAATAAGAAAACACGTCTCATGGATGGTGAGAGGATGGAAGTGGAAACCAAGTGCCAAGGGCTGCTATAGAGAAAAGCAGAAATTGTCAACCCATGGTCTCCTTCAGGCACTGGAATTTCTTTTTTTCAATATTTTATTTATTTATATATTTGCAAAAGAGAGAGAGAGAGACTAAGTAAGCAAGGGAGCCACTGCAAACAAACTCCAGATGTATGTGCCCTTTTGTGCATCTGGCTTTACGTGATTCTTGGGCTTTGTAGGCAAGTGCTTTAACCACTGGGAAATCTCTCCAGCCCCAGGCTCTGGAGTTTTTCAATTGATTGATGATATCCAAACACCCAAGAGTTTTCTCATAAAAGTCTGTGTTCTGAAAACTTAAAACAGGGGTAGTCATGAACCCTAGGGGTGTAACGTCTGCTGATGTCTGGATAAATGTATAAACTATGCTTATCAAACTGCCCAGTAAGCACTTCTCTTAATATTCATACACTTATATTAATGCTGCTCTCACTTTTGGTAGAGAATCTTCTCTTTTCAGATGGCAGTGACCTTGGGACGACTCAGAAGGTATCATGGTGCTGGAAAGAAGTGACTGGAGTACTGAGTAATATCTTGATCACACCTTCCAAGGCTCAGGGTCTAATGCTGAAGAGGTGGCGGAAAGAATATAAGAGCCAAAGGAAGGGTAGAACTCCTTACAAGTTCTCCCTCCAGACATAAAGTGGCCTGGATATCCATGACCTCATAGTGCCTGACACTACCTACATAAGACCATCATAAGAGGAGGAAAAGATGATGACATCAAAAAAAAAAAAAGAGAGAGAGAGAGAGAGAGAGACTGATTGAGATGGGGAGGGGATATGATGGAGAATGGAGTTAAAGGGAAAAGTAGGGGGAGGGAGAGTATTACCATGGGATACTTTTATAATCATGGAAGATGTTAATAAAATTGAGAAAAAAAGTCTGTGTTCTCAGTGCCACGCAAAATATTCTAGCACCAGCAGCTGTCTGCTTTGCCCTACTCCTCCTTGTGGTACTGGGTTCTTGTTCCTTCATCATTCCTTCCTTGACCTGGAAGTCACTGGACATTTCCTACATGCACCTACGTCTGCTTGTACCTCTGTGTGGCTGATGTGATCTTTCATGGAGGAAGCTGCACAAGGGGAAGTTGTCACTTTTTTTTTCCCAGAACATAGCCAGGTGTCCAGTGCCCACCCCATCATTACACTGTAACTACATTGCCTAAGGAGCTCTGAGATCTAAATGAGTGACTGCTGCTCTCTAAAGAATGTTTTAATTTAGTGTTAAAATAATGTGGTTTTCATTCCAGCCATTGTTTTGGGCTTTGCAAGGATTTTCAAGTATTTAGACAGCAACTTGGTAAAAACACGTGCCTCCCCCACAGTGCCCCCAAATGATGGATTCTCCCAAGGATTAGAAGAAGACTTGAACATACGCAGCTGTTCCTCAGTATGCTCGTGCGTGGCTCAAGGACCCATCACCCCCTGCTGTAGACAGCAAAATCCAGGTTGCTGAAGACAAGAGTGTAAAATGGTGTATGGTATTTATATGGGAACCTATGCACATGCCCTTTAAATCATCTGCAGATCTCTTATAATGCATGATACAATGTACATGCCATGCGAATAGTGGTTGTATTATGGAGTTTAGAGAGTGTGCTGGTTTAAATGCGAAATGTCCCCCATAGCCTCGTATGTTGGTGATTAAGCCTCATGCTCCATCCCCAGATGGTAGAATTGTTAGGAGGTGGAGCCCCGCTGGAGGAGGTGTGTCACGAGAGGCGGGCCTTGAAGTTAACTAGCCCTGCCTACTGGATATTCATGAGCTAGACACGCGGACTCCTTCCTCCCCTGCTACCTTGCTTGTGTTAAGATTTCCCTGCCATCAGGAAGCTTCCCCTTGGAACTGTAAACTGAAATCCACCCTTTCCTCCCGTCCCATGCTTTTGGTCAAGTGCTTTGTACCCAAAATGGAAGGTAACTGCTACAGAGAGCAACAACAGAAAAAAAAAATGCACATACTCAGAGCAGATACAACTTTCCTAATATTTCCCATCAGAGATGAGTTGAGGGCTGGAGAGATGGCTTAGTGGCTAAGGCGCTTGCCTGTGAAGCCTAAGGACTCAAGTTCGATTCTCCAGGACCCATGTAAGCATCATGCACACGGCGACACATGTGTCTGGAGTTTGTTTGCAATGGCTAGAGGCTCTGGTGTGTCCATTCTCTCCCTCCCTCCCTCTATCTCATAAGTAATTAAATAAAAATAGAAATAAAGAAAAGGGTGAGTTGAATGCATGGATGTGGAACCTGTCCTCTACCTGGAAGACCAACCACAGGGCAAAGAGGCAGAAAAGGGTCCGAAGCTGACAGGGCAACAGCCTCCCATTACTTGAGTACCTGTTAACCAGGGATGTGCCCCCCCAGACTGCCCTGCTCACTCAGCATTTTCCGTCTAGCATGGGAGGTCCATGAGTGAGCAGACAATTCCAAGTTTCCCAAAAGATTAGTAAAAGGTGCTAGAGACCTAGAAGAAATATCTAACTGAGCTTGGAAGAAAGCGATTCCATTCCCTGGAGGAGGTGACCCTGGATAACAACTAGAGGCTTGCATGAAGCACTCTGGGGAGGAGGTAGGAACATCACGTTATAGTCGGTGTCCCAGAAAGATGGCAGGATGTTCAAACCTCATGGGAGTGGAGGGACAACATGAGAGCTGGGCAGGGAGGAAGGCCAGGACCCCACCGAAGAAGGGTTTCTACTGGCTGTGCTGAGACAGCTGCCCGTAAGACTGCAGGCACCATGGGGAGACTTCCAGAATAAGAACAACCTGATGACATTTGGGGGTTGACAAGATGATTTTAGAGGGCGTGGGGGGGTGCGCGGCTATGTAGAGGCAGCTCAAAAGATGTGAGCACAAAGGTTCAAGGCCACATGCATCACCAGCAGCAGCGGCAGCAGTGGCGTTAAGGAGACAGAGCTGAAAGGCAATGCAGAAACCCACGCCGAGGAAAAGCTGATGCCACTTGGCGACAGCTGCGGCATCCCCAGGGGAGTGTGATTTGCATAAAAGCTGGTCTCTGCGAAGTTCCACCCCAACTGAAGGGTGGTTAGATGAGTTCATTCATCCAGCAGCAAACATTTAGAGATGCTAACCGTGCTGGGAGTCCCAGATCGAGGCTGAGGAAGGTTGACAAGAACCGATCCTTGCCGGCAAGTGGAGAGCCACCTGGAAACCCTGCTTTTCAAAGGGTTTTGCTTTTAAATCATTAAGCAATTTTTTTTTTTTTGCATGTGTGCATGTGTGTTTGTGTGCGTGGTCCCATGTGTGCGTGCATGAGGCCAGGCACACACGTGTGGGGCTCAGGTAGCCCCTCACTGCTCTACCTCATTTTGAGATAAGGTTTCTCTCTCTGGAGTCTTGCTCTACTGAGCTGGCCATGCAAGGGCTTCTGGGAAATTCTCTTGCCTTTGCCTCCCATCTTGCTGTCAGTTGCTGGGCTTATGGAAGCCCTCCATGGCACCTGGCTTTTTAATGTGGGGGTCTGAGGAACTGAACTCAGGTACTCTGGCTTGAGTGGTAAGCTCTTTATTCTCTGATGCATCTCCCCCAGCCTCCTTAAAAAGAATTTTTGTGAGCTGGAGAGATGGCTTAGGGATGAAGGCACTTGCCTATGAAGTCTAAAGACCCAGGTTTGATTCCTCAGTATCCACATAAGCCAGATGCACAAGGTGGTGCATGTGTCTGGAGTTCATTTGCAGTGGCTAGAGGCCCTGGTATACCCATTCTCTGTCTCTCTTCCTTTATCAGAAATAAATAAACAAAATATTGTAAAAACTTTTTGAAAAAGAATTTTTGTGACCCAGCATCATTTAAGGCAAGTGGTACCTCTTCCTCTACCTGCCTTCCAGTTTCATGCTCAGATAAATGCACCGCCACCACTGAATGCAGACAGGAAGAGCCAGGCCTTACTGACAAATTACTGTGTGCCAGGCATGATGCCAAGGGCTTGTCACCAACTATCTTACCCTTGAATGGAGTTCAAGGTTTAGCAAACTTTCTGTAAGGGTCAGACAGTCAGTCAAAAGTTCAGGCTTTAAAGGCCATATGGGTTCTGTGATGACTCCAGTCTCCCATTGTGAAGTGAGAACAGCCACAGACTAAACATAAATGAATGGACAAGGCTGCATTCCAATAAAACTTTATTTATAAAGCCAGGCTGGGGGCTGGATTTGGCCCCCATCTAGACTTTGCTAAGCCAGGATGGCATTTTCAGGACTCCACTCCCACTGTAGATGCGGAAACTTCCCGATACTTCAGACGTGGCCCAGGAAATGGATAGCCGTGAAAGCAGGATCGCTGAAAGGGCTTACTGAAAGAAAAGAGCAGGAGGGAGTGGGAAATAGCAGTGACACCTGTGTCTTCCATAGATGGCCACAGTGAAGAGCAGCTAACCCCAGGATGTAGGCATGGCCGGTGGAGGTCGTGGACAGAAACTGTGCTTTTTGGTGGAAATGTCGACTCATTGCCTCTCTACCCAGCTAAGGGGGTGGGCAATACCTTGACCCCTTCTCCTCCCATGCCCATCTCCCTGCTGTTGTCTTCTTTCCACTGGTCCCAGCAGAAGGAAGGGAGCCACTGAGGCAGGCAGAGAAGGACAGGAAGGATGGAGGACAGACAGAATCCACGCCTGAGGCTCAGCGAGCCTGAGCAGCTCAGGCCATACAGCCACAAAAGGGTCATTTTAAATCACCTTTGGTCAGCATCTTGTCCAGTCATCAAGTTTTGTTGCTGTTGTATTTCATTTTTTTTTTTTTCATGTTTTGAGGTAGGGTCTCACTCTAGCTCAAGCTAATCTGGAATTCGCTGTGTAGTCTCAGGGTAGCCTCGAACTCATGGTCATCCTCCATCTCTGCCGCCCGAGGGCTGGGATTAAAGGCCTGCGCCACCACGCCCGGCTGTAGTTGTATTGCTTTGTGTGTTATGTGTTTCTGGGGGTGGGGCCCAGGTTGACCACGCACACTAGGTCTGTGCTATACTCCTGAGACACCTCAACCTGCCACATTCTCTTCAGTTACAGTTGGACGTGCAAGAGGTAACAGACCATGAGACAAGAAGGAGGCTCACTGCATGAGGAAGCTGTTCCCCAAAAGACCCCTTCCCAAGGGCACCAGACATGCTTGCGCCAAATCCCAGCTCCCAAGCGGCTCATTCTACCTCTTAGAACATCAGTTCCCCTATGAGGAAATTTGCGTCAAGGCTTTTCATTTCACATAAAATGTTTCTCAGGGATAGTCAACAGACCTCCATCCAGCCCCTACTGGGTATTGGTTTAAAAAGCAAATTCCCAGGGCTATCTCTGACTGGCTGAGCCTCAGTTTCTACGGCTGGGATAAGAAAATGTGCCCTCTTGTTGGGTTCTTGGAACTGGTTTGAGCTTTGCATCTGTCTGGGAGAACTCTTTAGCTTCTTGTGCAGATTAAATAATCCAGTGCAGTAGCAGGTCCAAAATTAGTTCACCAACCACTTAAAGAATAGACCCTCTAGCTGCTATTGACTGGGGCCAGTTTATCATATCATTGTGGCCTTCGGGAGACAACATGACCTTCAGTCCCATTTTATAGCTGGAAAAACTGGAACTGAGAGAAATGTTTGAGCCTGACAGGCATCCACTGGCTCAGACACAAGCAAGTCAGCTCCTGTCCACTCCTATCATGTGGGGCAGGGCAGGAGAACTCAGCAGTGTACAGCCACTGGGCAATCAATCCCAGAGGGTCCTGGGGGTGGGGGGGGGAAGCCCAAGGACTGAAGCAGAAAGGCTCTGTCCCCATAGGACCTGCAGAGCCGGGCCACCCAGGAGGACCTAATAAATTCATGTGAGCCCAGCCATGCCTCCAGAGAGGGACAGCTTCCATGGGAGCAGCACAACCTCAGCAGGGTGTGCAAAATGATCCAGGCTGCTTAATCCCCACTAGGGGCTTCCAGCTTCTGAGCAAAGGCCTCCCTTCTTCCTCCTTTTCCTTTCAAATCAAGTCATGGGACTGGACTGTGGCAAAGGGTCCTCTGACTCTCACAGACAGGCAAGCGTGTCCTTGTGACAGCCAGGTTCCTTTCCTTGGCATCTTTCTGTAGAGGAACCTAGACATGGATTGTTTTTTTTTTAAGCTAATAAATCACAAACCTTGTTTGAATTCTGATCCAGAACAGATGCATTGCATATGGCCAGTAGACTTGGAGTTGCAAATAAATATGTTTGGAAACCAAATATTTGAAAAGCAATTCTCTTTCTTTCTCTTTCTTTTCTTTCTTTCTTTCTTTCTTTCTTTCTTTCTTTCTTTCTTTCTTTCTCTCTTTCTTTTTCTTTCTTTCTTATTTTCCCTAAGGGTTGCTGCCAAGCTCAGCCCAGGGATTCAGATTCCCCTGAAGCTATTGCCAGTGTAATACTTTCTCAGCCAGAAGGGAGACATAATGGCCCAGAGGAGAAGTGCATGGAGCGTTCAGCTTGCATGCCAGTCCTCACTCACTAGAGGTCCTGGCTGCCTGCAGTGTTGGGCTGAGAAGAGACGTAGGCTTAGTTGGGAAAAATGCCATTGTTGATTAGCAATGTGTTCCCTAGGACTAGAAGCAGGCAGTGAGATACGCATGACTTACCATTCCCACCTCTGTGCTGAGGGTTTTAGGGTAGGCTACTTGGCTACTTCCTCCTCTCCCAGGACGGTGCTTTGTTTATTTTGAATAAAGTATAATGAAAATTTTAGGGCACAGAACACAGCAGCTTTGAAGAGTCTCATGAACAATGCCCTAAGGATAGCTAAAGAGTCTTTTTGCTAACCCAGCCCTTTGCCTGAAGGTAAGAGCTCACTTATCTGGATCATCCTGGCCCCAGGATGGCACTTCTCACAACATTTCCTCTCCTTCCTTCCTTTTCCTCCTTCCCTTCCTTCCTTCCTTCCTTCCTTCCTTCCTTCCTTCCTTCCTTCCTTCCTTCCTTCCTTCCTTATCTTCCTTCCCTTCCTTCCTTTCTTTTTCTTTCCTTTCTTCCTTTTTTCCCTCCTTCCTTTCTTCTTTCTTTTTTCTTTTTTTCCATCTTTCTTCTCTCTGTGTCTTTTAATTTATTTGCATGTGCGTGTTCACATACCAGGGCCTCTCTGTTACAACTGAACACCAGACACTTGCCCTACTCTTTGGGTCTGGTTTGCATAGGCGGCCTAGGCATTGAATCCCAGCTGACAGGCTTTGCAGGCAAGTATCTTTGATCCCCGAACCATCTTTTCAGCCCAACAAATGTTTTGTTGATCTCCCAGTGTTCTTGAATGTTACCTGTTTCCTGACTAGGATGTCAGCCTCACCAGGACGAGGACTTGGTTTGATTTTTGTTCCTATCTAGCTGGCAGTGCATGGCATCTAGGTGAATCTGGGTGACCCTTTGCTATATGAAAGTTTTACTTATTTATGAGGGAAAAGAGAAAGCACACGCCAGCGCCTCTTGCTACCACAGATGAACTCTAGACGCATGTACCATTTTGTGTGTCTAGATTTATGTGGGTACTAGGGAATAAAACTTGGGCTGGCAGGCTTTGCAAGCAAGCACATTTAACGGCTGAGCCATCTCCCCCATCCATCATTCTCCCCCCATTTCCTCCTGTATGTGCTTCATCATCATCATCATCATCATCATCATCATTTTTGGCTTTTCCTAGCCCAGGCTGACCTGGAATTTGCTATATAGTCTCAGGGTGGCCTCGAACTCACTGTGATCCTCCTACCTCTGCCTCCCAAGTGCTGGGAGTAAAGGTGTGCGCCACCAAGCCTGGCTTCATTATATTATTATTGTTGTTCTTGTTGGCTGCAGCACCAGATTCAATGGAACAGCTGGGTAACCACTAGCCTGGTGAGGGAAACAGACAGACAAGTGGATGACTGGAGAAGAGGATGGAGACCTGGCATGGTGATGCACGTCTTTAATCCCAGCACTTGGGAGGCTGAGGGAGGAGGATCACGTTGAGTTCGAGGCCAGCCTGAGACTACATATCGAATTCCAGGTCAGGCTGGGCTAGAGCAAGAACCTATCTCAAAGAATAATTAAATAAAAATATATATACATATGTATATATGTATATATATGTAAAAAAGAGAGAGAGAGAGCGAGAGAACAGAATGGAAAGCAACAGGAAAGATGGGCTCTGGTGCAGAACTGAGATTCCAGAGAAAGCCAATGGCTAGGCATGCCAGGGGGCATTGGCACAGACTTCCCCTCATGCTAGGGTTTTGAAGGAATAATAGGTAGGAGTCCTCCTAAGAGTTGGATGTGTTCCATATATTTATGTCTTTGGGACCCACTCTGATCCGGTTTTCAAGGGCAGCCTTTGAGTGTCCCTGGTGTGATTCGGAGAGAGCCAGGCTTTCCCCGCCCCGGCCCCAACGAGCTGAGTTAAGGGCATCGCGTGCGTTAGGCTCCGAGGCAACATCTGTCCCTCTGTGCCCTATTCCAGGAGACACTGTCCTTGATGGCTCCCTGCCTGGTCCAGAAGCATGTGCAGTCTGTTTTTACAGCCTTTTACTCAGCTCAGCTGGGAAGGGGCGGGGGGGGGGGGGGGGTTGAACATGCCAGCTTCATTCATTTTCCCTTCCTGTTCTTCAGACACTCTAGGCTACAGAAAAGCTGACTCAGCAGACGGCCCGCCGGGAGGACCTCAGATGGATGCGGACGCAGTCTCACCATTGAAAAGACCAGCTGGGGCTGGGGCTCACAGTGAAAAGATACTTGCTTGCAAAGTCTGCCATCCCAGATTTGGTTCTCCAGTACCCCATGTAAAGCCAGATGTACCCTGTCTCTCTTTCTCTTTATCTGCTTAAAAATAAACAAATAAACAAAACATATGTGTGTGTGTGTGTGTGTGTGTGTGTGTGTGTGTGTGTGTGTAGTTTTTTTTTAAGACCCACTATCTTCCAATGCCATCACACTCACACGGACTCCTAATAGGTGTCATGATTACATACTTGCTCTGCGAAGGCTTGAGACCAGTACTTCACCATACCAGGTCCTATGATGTTACTATTATTTTCTTTTTAAAAATAAATTTATTTATTTATTAGAGAAAGAAAGAGAGTGAGTGAGAATGGGCGCGCCAGGGCCTCTAACCACTGCAAACGAACTCCAGATGCATGTACCACCATGTGCATCTGGCTTACATGGGACCTGGAGAATCGAACCTGGGCCCTTAGGCTTCACAGGCATGTGCCTTAACCACTAAGCCATCTTTCCAGCTCTTACTTTCTCAATTTTCCCACATGAACCCTAAGTCTAAATTCCCCTTGGGAAAGAAATGGCAGGGCTACACCCCAGGATTCCCAAACTCATATCTCACCCAACACTTATGTGCTGGTTTTTTATTTCCTTATCAATTCCTCTCTGCTTTCTTTTTTTAATTTTTTTTGTTCATTTTTATTTATTTATTTATTTGAGAGTGACAGAGAGAGAAAGAGGCAGATATATATAGAGAGAGAATGGGCACGCCAGGGCCTCCAGCCACTGCAAACGAACTCCAGATGCGTGCGCCCCCTTGTGCATCTGACTAACTTGGGTCCTGGGGAATCGAGCCTCGAACTGGGGTCCTTAGGCTTCACAGGCAAGTGTTTAACTGCTAAGCCATCTCCAGCCTCCTCTCTACTTTCAAGAAAAAAAAAAAAAAAACTTGAGGTGACTAGGGGCAATGCAAACAGAAAACATGACCAGGGAAGGGTCTGGGGAGGGAAGAGGTAGGGGAGATGGATCAGTCAGTCATGGCGGTCAGAGCCCAGAGGCCAAGGAAGGAAGGTACTATATCAACAGTGCGGGATGCCGGCACTGGGAAGGTCAGGCTGGTCCAGTCCACTTGGCAAAGGTATTCAGGAAGTCTCGCCTTCTTTGTCAGTCCTGGGAGCCAATGAGGACCATGTGGTACTCCATGGCACCACGGCTGGGGGCTTGTCTTTTCTGCTTTGCATCTGCCAATGGTTACTTCATGTCTGAAGGTTTGTCGTGAGGTACAAACACATCTAGAAGGACATGTCCCCAGTGGAGGACACTGTCCATTACTGCCACTGACCATCTTTCTCCCTGTCTCTGTCTCCTTTGTAAGACATCATAGCATGGCTCTGTTTGCACGGTGTGCTTTTCTTTCCTTTCACTCAGTGAACCTTTCCCTGGTCTTTATATTAAAATGTGGGTCTTATAAAGAACATATGGTAGGGGTTGGTGAGATAGCTCAGTGGTTAAGGCCCTTGCCTGCAAAGCCTAACAACCTGGGTTCAATTCCCCAGAACCCACGAAAGCCAGATGCACAAAGTGGCACACGCATCTGGAGTTCATTTGCAGTGGCTAGAGGCCTTGGTGCACCCATTCTCTCTCTCTCTCTCTCTCTCTCTCTCTCTCTCTCTCTCTCTCTCTTTCTCATCCCTCATCTCTCTGTCTCTCTCTCTCTCTCTCTCTGCTTGCAAATAAATAAGTAAAGAGCATACAGTGTATATGTGTGTATATATATTTTTTTTTCTAGTTTTTTGAGATAGGGATTCACTCTAGCCCAGGCTAACCTAGACTCTACCTCCTGAGTGCTGGGACTAAAGGTATGCACCACCACACCCAGCTTTTTGTTTTGTTTTTTTTAAAAAAATAATTATTTTCATTTATTTATTTGAGAGAGAAAGAATGGGCGTGGGCCAGACTTTTTGTCACTACAAATGAACTCCAGACACATGAGCCACTTTGTGCTTCTGGCTTTACATGGGTATTAGGGAATCAAACCCAGGGAGTCAGGCTTTGCAAGCACGTGCCTTAAACCACTGAGCCATCTCCCTAGCCCTTTGCGAGTTTTTTGTTTGTTTTTGTTTCTTTGTTTTTTGTTTTTCAAGGTAGGGTCTCACTCTGGTCCAGGCTGACCTGGAATTAACTATGTAGTCTCAGGGTGGCCTCAAACTCATGGCAATCCTCCTACCTCTGTTTCTCGAGTGCTGGGATTTACCATGCCCAGCTTTTTGCTTGGTTTTAATTGTTGTTGGATAATTACTGACTTTCAGTGGGACTGTATACCTCATTCACTTGTAAGGCACTTAGTACATATTAAGGAGTGGATTGCAATCTTGTGGTTTGCTTTTCATTTGTCCCATTTGCTCATGACTTCTTTTCAATTAATCTTTTATTATTGTATTTATTATGTATAATCTATTATATCATATATTATTGTAATATAATATAAATATTATATTATATTTATAAAATTAAACTCTCATTATTGAAATCTTACCCTCTGTTAATCTTCTATGCTTACATTTTTGTAATATATTTTATTTTATTCTTTATTTTTAAAATATTTTATTTTTATTTTTTGTTTTTATTTATTTCTATTTTTTTCTTTTCAAGTTTTTAATTAACAACTTCCATGATTATAAAAAATATCCCATGGTAATACTCTCCCTCCCTCTACCTTCCCCCCTTGAAACTCCATTTTCCCTCATATCCCCACCCATCTCAATCAGTCTCTCTTTTATTTTGATGTCATCATCTTTTCCTCCTATTACGATGGTCTTGTGTAGGTAGTGTCAGGCACTGTGAGGTCATGGATATCCAGGCCATTTTGTGTCTGGAGGGAGCACATTGTAAGGAGTCCTACCCTTCCTTTGGTTCTTACATTCTTTCTACCACCTCTTCCGCAATGGACCCTGAGCCTTGGAAGGTGTGATAGAGATATTGTGGTACTGAGAATTCCTGTCACTTCTTTCCAGCACCATGATGCCTTCTGAGTCATTCCAAGGTCATTGCCATCTGAAAAGAGAAGATTCTCTACCAAAAGTGAGAGTAGCATTAATATAAGGGTATGAACATTAAGAGAAATGCTTACTGGGCAGTTTGATGAGTATAGTATATACATTAAGCCAGATAGCAGCAGACGTTACACCCCTAGGGCTCATGACTACCCTTTTTTTAAGTTTTCAGTATCAGGGATGTATTCCCTCCCATGGAGCAGGCCTCCAGTCCAATTAGAGGGCAGTTGGTTTCTACCATAACAGATGTGCCACTATTGCACCCATTGGCTCATTTGGCCTGGCTGGCCAAATATAAGGCTTGCAGTGTCCACTGTTGAGTATCTTCACTGGTGATTTCTCTCTCTACCACTAAATTGCATGCAGAATGGCTTCTTCCAGCTTTCCGTCAGCTGGTCTACATGGAGGAGATTTTCAGCTCAGTTCCAACAGGATTTCTCAGTGCCTTCCAGCCCAAGTATGTGGAGTCTTCAGCAATAGGGTCTTAGTATCTATTCCTGGTGGGAAACTCAGGGCCTCGGCAATGGCCTATTATGTTTTGGGATCATCAGGGACCTCCCTGGCCAACAACTCACTGGAGGTATCCCATCCTTGGCAAAACTGAAAATTTTCTGGCAACAATCTACGGCTCCTGAGTGTTCCTTTTAGCTTTTTATTAGCCCTCCCTCCACCTTTCCTTTACTCAATCTCTTCCCCTGACCTCACTTTGGGCCTTTTCACCCCCATTAATCTATTCTTCTCTTACATGTATATAATATCATCCTATTAAGTACACCCTCCCTTCCCTTCTCTTCCCCTTATATCTCTTTTCTAGCTTACTAGAAAAACTTACTAGAAAATGAAATACCTTTTCACTGATTTTACGCATCACCGTGACACCAGGTCAAGGGAGTCCTGGGAACAGGTGACTGCAGAAATACAAGGCTTCATTGGAAAAGAAACAAAAAAAAATTAGGAAAGGTTTACTGGCTTACAGTTTAGGGGTTCAGTCCATGACTGGTTGGTAGGAAAGGCTTCCTGGCTCACAGTTTAGGGGTTCAGTCCATGATTAGCAGGTAGGAAAGGTTTCCTGGCTCACAGTTTAGGGGTTTGGTCCATGATTGGCTGGCTTCTTTCCTCTGAGCCTGTGTTGAGGCATCATGGTGGGGGGTGGTGGAAAGTTAAGTAGTGGAGGGGCCAAGGGTCTCCATACCCCCCGTCAAGGGGTGGAAGGTCAATGCCTGGAAGGTCTCCTACTAGGCCCCCACATCTTAAAATTATCTCTCCAGAATGCCAAGCTGGGGGCTAAACCTTTAAAACCCAAGCCTTGGGCTACAGAGATGGCTCAGCAGTTAAGGTGCCTGCCTGCAAAGCCTAACGACCAGGGTTCGATTCACCAATACCCACAAGAAGCCAGATGCACAAAATAGCATGTGCATCAGGAGTTTGTTTGCAGCACCTAAAGGCTCTGGCACATGCATTCTCTCTCTCCTCTCCTCTCCTCTCCTCTCCTCTCCTCTCCTCTCCTTCCCTCTCTGTCTCACTCTGCATGCTAAAAAAAAAAAAAAAAAAAAAAAAAAAAAAAAAAAAAAAAAACCTGAGCCTTAGGGAACATTCTAGATCCAAACCATAGCCAAGCATTTGCACAGGGGTCAACGAGGAGCCAGTGTCCTAGCAGCAAGCAGCGCCCTGGATGCCGGATTCCGTCACCAGAAGCAGTACCTGCAGAGGTATTTGCTTAGATGAATGGATCCAAGGGCTTCTCTGGAGGGCTCACCAACATGAGAAGTTAAAATTCCAGAAGCCTGAGCCTCCCAGGTGATCTTCCCTCCCTCTCAGAGAGACTGAACTCTCTCTTTGGTCCAAAGTTCTCCAACAGCCCTGAAAAGGTGGACAAGAGACACATGCAGCGTCACCAGGCAGGTTCTGGAATTGCTGTGATGGGGAATTGAGAACTACAGTGGATGTTATAGCCTAAGACTTAAACCTTCATCTCTGAAAACAAAGATGCAGAGGGACCCTGGTGTGAGTGTGGAAACCTTCTAAACCCTTCCTGGTACCTGTGTTTGAAAGCTGGGACCAGGCATCCAACTCTTCAGTTACCTACAGGCTGAGCAGGATTCCTGGAGCTGATCTCAGATTGCTTCTCACCGCGTAATCACCGCCAACACACACGTGATGCGCTGTGTAGCGTTAACAGCAGCTCACAGGCCTTTGATGTATTAAACAGCAAGGACTTTAACGTAATAGAACTGTAAACCTCAAATCAGAGTTAATCACCCTAATTTGCTGAACTCCGAAACCAAACCAAAACATTCATTTCTTCTTAAATTGAACCACAAATCCAAGTTGTTTTGATCTATGAATCTATCTAACAAAAGATTTGAGGTAGCTTACAAGAAATACATGCAATAAAACAAAAATCTAACTAGATAAAAACCAGGATCGGGGAAAAAATATTAAAACCAGAAGGAATATTACAACGTTGATATGCAAGACCTATGAAGTAATTTAAGTTGAAGCCGTGAGTTACTGAGCCCTCTGGCAGCCAGAGCCATATGAAAGACGAATTGGTTACGTGGCATGCATTATCCACAAAGAGAAATCATTTTTAAACACAAGTTAACCAGTATGAAACTAAACTTAATCTCTTCTGATAGTCAGGGGTGGGCAGGAATTGAAATCACACTTCAAAATATTTCATTTTGTTTCAAGGTCTCATTTCATACCTACAGTGCCTTCAAACCCACCAATTTCTTTATCATTTAGTTTCTGTTTGCAACTGGCATCCAGCCCCTGGTCAAAGACATTGGAGGGTCCAGATCTTTTTGATTCTTGCCTTAAACTCTTTCAAGCTCTTGCTGTATTGATTTTGCACATGACCTCATTGTTTTAGCAATTAAAGAATAAACCTTGCACGTGTGTCTCGGGGGAAACGAGACTTTAAGAGGGTAAGTGTTGGTCTTGCACTGTAGTGCAGTTCTTAATTCCCAGAGAACACCTCCTAAATTGTTTGGATAAACTGAGGAAATGTCAGGGGAGCTCTGACACTGAGCATGACATTAATCTTTGTAACCATTCCTCCAGATGTGCTGGAATGTTCTGAGGATGCTAGGCTGGCCAGCACCGTCCTCTCTTCTCTGGGCTGGGGGTGGGGAGACAAGGCTCGGGTGAGGCAGCCAGTTCTGTTCTTTCCTAAGTATTTTCACATCTGAAAACCTACGTTCCAATGCTCGATGGAATAAGAATGCTCACCATCTACTACATGCAAAAGCAGGCCCCTAAACAACAGAAGGGCACAATTAGCCACAACTGTGGTTAGAGCTACAAGTGCAGATACATGGGGTGTATATGCCTTCACATGTTAAGAAGATTCGTAACGTTTATTTAGATTTGATTTTAGTTTTTATTTATTTGAGCGAGATAGAGAAAGAGGCAGATGTTAGCCAGTTGCACAAGGGGGCGCACGCATCTGGAATTCGGTTGCAGCGGCTGGAAGCCCTGGCGTGCTTCATTCTCTCTCTCTCTCTCTCTCTCTCCCCTTCCCTCTTTCTCTGTCAAATAAATAAATAAATAAAAATTATATATATAGAAGATTTGGAGCCAGGCCTGGTGGCACACACCTTAAAATCCCAGCACTTGGGAGACAGAGGTAGGAGGATCACCATGAGTTCGAGGCCACCCTGAGGCTCCATAGTGAATTCCAGGTCATCTTGGACTAGAGTGAGACTCTACCTCAAAAAAGAGAGAGAGAGAGAGAGAGAGAGACTTGGTTCCCAGGGCAGTGTTGTTGAAAAATGGTAGTACCTTTGGAAAATGTTGTCTGGTGGGGGAAGGGGGAGTCCTTAGGTCCTTGACTTATATGCCCTTGGACATAAGGGGGTTCTGAGCCTTTTTCTCTTTGACTGTTTTTCACTCTTGTGAAGATCAAGTGTTTCAGGGTCCATATGAAGCTGGAGCTGAGACCCGGTTGCTCTGTTCTGGAAGAGCACACTGGGAGATAGGACAATGTCCTCAGCTGGAGAAAACAAAAAAAGCCACAACTTTCAGTAAACACCCCCCCCCCGCCCCCGTCCCGCCGCCCACAGCACGGCAGGGGCCACCGCTCCACCGGGAAATCGGGTAGCATTGGGTTTTGTCTGCTCCTGGGTGACTTTCGCAGTTCCAGCTGGACTTTCAATGTGGGAAAGTCCAGTGCTTCCAGGGGTACGCTCGGGGTGGGTCTCTGCACCAAAGAAGGAGTGGTTGGGGAGGAAAGCTGTATCCACAGGGTCAGGAGGGCTTCCCAAGTCACATCCCCATTCAGATGGAAGCTCCTGGTCAAATGCCTTGGATCGTTACAGATCTTTTGGAAGCTTAGAATCTCAAAGGTGAAGGTTGAAATCTTGGTCCCTTTTTCTCCCAGAAACTTCCTCGGCCTGTGTGAAGATTGGACCAGCTCCTTCCCTGAGACCTTTAGGCCCAGTGGATGTAGGGGGAAAGGATAAGTTAACAGTGCACTGAAAAGTTGCTGTCCTGCGCTCAGAGGGAGAAAAATGCTCTCACCCCAACCTAAACCTGAATGCTTGTCCCTGCTGGTATCATTATAAACCCAATTCAAGTGCTTTTGGCTTAAACACAAAAGACTTTTATACTAAAAATATAACTGGCTGGCAATATATAAGATGACAGTTTTTGCTTTTAAAAAATAATAAAATACAACAACAAAATAAACTCTTCATTAGTAATAACTCCAGTACATGTGTTCCTGAATATATATCTATAATAATACTTATCACTTAATGAGCAGCATATATCCAGCAGGAACTGTGCCAAACATTGCATAAGTAATGCATTCTTTTATTCTCCAAATATACCAGTGAGCTAAAAACTGCTCTAAGCCTTATGCTGCAAGTGATGAAACAGAGGCATAAAGAAGTTAAGACAATTTGTCCAAGGTCATACCATCAAAAATTGTTTTAAAGCCAAAATACAAACCCAAGTTATCTGACTTCAAAGTCCTCATCATGTGTGATTTCTTTCTTTCTTTCTTTCTTTCTTTCTTACTTTCTTTCTTTCTTTCTTTCTTTCTTTCTTTTTTTGAGAGAGACAGAGAGAGGGAGATAGAGGCCAGAGAAAGAGTGACCGTGAGTGCTCGGGCCTTTCAGCTTCGGTGAATGAACTTCAGATGCTTGGAAACCCTCTTGTGTACATGTGCAACATTGCACACTTGTGTCACTTTTGCATCTGGCTATGCGTGGGACCTGGAGATTTGAACAAGCATTCTTAGGCTTTGCAGGCAAGCTCCTTAACCGCGAAGCCATCTCTCCAGCCCATGTGTGATTTTTTTTTTTAATTAAAAGATCTCATTGGGGCTGGAGGGATGGCTTAGCGGCTAAGGCGTTTGCCTGCAAAGCCAAAGGACCCAGGTTCTATTCCCCAGTACCCACGTTAGCCAGATGCACAAGGGGGTGCACGCATCTGGAATTCATTTGCAGTGGCTGGAAGCCCTGGCATGCCCCATTCTCTCTCTCTCTCTCTCTCTCTCTCTCTCTCTCTCTCTCTCCCTCTTTCTCTGTCAAATAAATAAATAAATAAAATATTTTTTAAAAGATTTCATTTTATGAATAACCTTTATTTTAGAACAATTTTAGGTTTACAGGAAAGTTGAGCAGCTAGTATAGGCTATTCCCCTGCCACCCTGGCTGTGTACTTTCTCCTGGTAGCACCTTATAGTAATGGTCTTAGCTAAAGCTAGTGAACTGATGTTGACACATTACTATTAATTAAAGTCTACCATCTAGCCAGATTCTAGCATGTTGGGGTGATATTTAGTCATTCTGTTTCTTTTGTTCATGGCTGTGATAGTTTTGATAACTTTTGGTCTGGCATTTTAATGGAT
This sequence comes from Jaculus jaculus, assembly GCF_020740685.1. Taxonomy (NCBI): domain Eukaryota; kingdom Metazoa; phylum Chordata; class Mammalia; order Rodentia; family Dipodidae; genus Jaculus; species Jaculus jaculus. The sequence goes on from NC_059107.1 coordinate 27,442,664, forward strand.
GCCTCTCTACAGCAATTTCTGTGATATTTTTCTCATGGTAAGAGTAGAATTATGAGGTTTGGGTCACAGCAGCAAGGTGCCATTTTCATCATACTTGTATAAATTACTTTCTTATTGTTAGGACAAAATGCCCAACCGGAAGCAGCTTAGGGACAGAAAAATTTTATTTCTGTCTTACAGTTTTGAGGGGACATGTCCGTCATGGTGGGGAAGACATGGCAGGGGAAGACAGCTGGGTGGGGGAGAGGGTCCCATCATCACATCTTACAGGAGGAAGGAGAGAGCAACCCAGCAAGTGGGCTAGGCAGTAACACCTAAAGGACAGTCCCAGCGACAGACCTCCTCCACCTCTTTAAGGATAATTCGACCCTCCTGAACAGTGCCACCGAGTGAAGGTTAAGTATTCAAGCACATACGTTTACTTGGGACACTTGACACTCAAAGCGCCATTCTATCTGGTCAAAGACAGGCATCCGCAGCAGTCAGTAAGTACTGACGACATGAAGCACCTGGCTGAACTTGGTGCTGGCTGAGGGGCAGGTGGAAGGCGCTTGTGCTTGAGTGAAGTGTGTCACCTTTGCTGAGGATCCCACACAGCCTTGCAGCCAAGCCAGCTTCGTGACACTCCCCTCCCCCCCTCACATTGCCTATGAGAAACTACCATACGCCATTCTGTCCATACTGCTCTCAGTGGCAGAGTCAGGTTCCCCAGTCTTTTATTTTAATTTTTTTGTCTATTTTTATTTATTTATTTGAGAGTGACAGACAGAGAGATAGAGAGACAGAATGAGTGCACCAGGGCCTCCAGCCACTGCAAACGAACTCCAGACACGTGCGCCCCCTTGTGCATCTGGCTAACGTGGGTCCTGGGGAATCGCGCCTCGAACCAGGGTCCTTAGGATTCACAGGCAAGCACTTAACGGCTAAGCCATCTCTCCAGTCCCCACCCCAGTCTTTATAACTGGGGACTCAAGAGGATTATCCCTGCCCACTCAGAGTGTCCCACCTCTCCATCCTTCTTCCTCTTTCATTGTCACAAGTGTTCCAGGCTCAAGGAGGCAACAATGTGGTCTTGCATGGTGACAGTCCGTTGTCATGCCACGGTGAGTTTATCCACTTTTACCTATGGAAGGACATCCCATGGCGGCCAAGGCTGGGCAAGTCATGAGTACAGCTGATGTGTAGACTTCTGCAGGGACATTGGTTTTGACCTCATTTGGATAAAACGCTAAGAAACATAATTGCTGAATCACAAGGCGAGAGTGTGTTTCATTTAAACGGACAAGGCTGTCTTCCAAAATGGCTTGATCATTTGCATTTCCACCAGCAGTGAATGAGAGGTCCTGTTCGGTATTCTCATCTGCATTTACCTTTTCCTTTTCTTCTTTCTTTTCTTTTCTTTTTCGAGTTTGGCACGTGTAGCGTACGTACAGTGTGCTGTGTGAGCGACATATACACCTGTGTGTGCAGTGGCCAGAGAACAGTGGGTGGCACCCAGTCACTCATTGGCGTGCTTCCTTGAGACGGGGTCTCTTGCTCAACTCCGCTGCCCTTTTTGGTCTGCAAGCCCTAGTAGTTCTCCGGTCCTCCACCCTCAAACCGGGGCTGCAGATGTGCCTGACCACACCCAGGTTTTTAGTGCTTGGGGAATCAAACTAAGGAGGTCTCAGACCCTCTCAGGCCCTCTAGCTTTGAAGTGGCCAATGCTCTTACCTGCTGGGCCCTGGACTTTTCAAAAGAAGGGATTTAGATACAGATAAGATATAGTCATAGTAATAATGGCTAAGGGGAGTGAACTTCATCACAGCACTAAGATATCCTTCTCACGTTCCTTCCTTCCTTCAGAAAAATGCATTCAGCTCCTGCTATGCCAGGAATGGCACCGGGGGCTGCGCAGTGTGGTACAGGAGCCAGGCTGCGGGGCAATTGGCTGTAGCTGTGCCATCCTTGTTTAACCTTGAGGAAGTCCCTTTCTCTTCTCTGGGCCTCAACTTCTCACAGGGCCCCTCTACTTCTAGCCACTGATCTCATCTGTGAAATGGGCTTATCCAAACACCATCTGCTTCACTGGGTTCTCACAAATTAAATGAAAGAATGCAGGTAGGTGCTGGAGAGATGGCTTAGCAGTTAAGGCACTTGCCTGTGAAGCCTAAAGACACAGGTTCAGCTCCCCAGAACCCACCTAAGCCAGAGATGCACATAGTGGCACATGCATTTGGAGTTCATTTGCAGTGGATAGAGGCCCTGGCATGCTCGCTCTCTCTCTCTCTCTCTCTCTCTCTCTCTCTCTCTCTCTCTCTCTCACTCTCTCTCAATCTCTCCTCTCTAATAAATAAATAAAAATAAAATATATTAAAAAATGAATGTACATAAATTACCAAGGACCATCAATATTTGTTATCCAACAGCCTTACCATTTATTCCTATCTTTTTGTCTGTTTATTTTTTTGAGGTAGGGTTTCACTCTAGCCCAGGCTGACCTGGAATTCACTTTGTAGTTTCAGGGTGGTCTTGAACTCACGGCAATCCTCTTACCTCTGCCTCCCAAGTGCTGGGATTAAAGGTGTGCACCACCTCACCAGGCTGTTTTATTTAATATATTTAAGGTAGGGTCTCACTCTAGCCCAGGCTGACCTCTGTGACATATTCACTATGTGTCTCAGGCTGGCCTGGAACTCACAGCAATCCTCCTGTCTCTGCCTCCCAAGTGCTAGGATTAAAGGCATGCGCCACCGCTCCTGACTTATTCCTATCTTTCAGACACCTGACACCTGCCTCTCTGTGCACCCTAGACAGGTGTCTCCCAAAGGCCCTCCAGGTCCCAGCCTCCAGGAGGACTCAAGAGTGGGTGAAAGCAGGGAATTCAAATCTCTGCGAGTATGAACCACATAATGGACCGAGAGCAGAAGGGCCAGCGGTGGGGGGCTGGGGAAGCCTCCCAGTGGGGGCAGGGTAGGACCTACATCCTTCCTTTCCAAAAGCTTGCACTGGCTGGCTGGCGCTGGGCACAGACCCCGGCTGAGCTGCGCTGGGGGTGCCGAAAGGTGGCCATGTGGGTAAGTCCTTCCAGCTGCGGCCAGGTGATCCCCGCCTTGGTGCAAGGAGAGATGATACCCCCCGAGGGCCAGGCCTGGTCCAGCTCAGCCGGCCTCGCGTTTCGGAGCGCTCAGGTCCAGCGTGAATCATTCCTTTTTAGAACGTGTCTAAATGTGTTTATAAAATAAAGCTGCGGCCCAGGGCTGCTCCGGGCCCGGCAGAGTGGGAAGGTAATATGTTTTTAATTGGAGAGATTGGGGGAAGGAGGCAGCCAGCCAGCGTGAGCTCACCCCGCATGCATGCGCCTGGGCGGAGAACAATGCACGTTCAAATTCCTGGACGACGACCTAGCCACAGGACCAGCCTCACTAGGTAGAGGCAATCCTCCTGCCTCTGGGCTCAGGCCCTCCCAGGTTACCTGGATTCCGGGAGCCCAGAGAAAACGGTAGGTCCCCATAGCCCTGGATCAGCACAGGATGGTCAGTTCCAGGGCATGTGGGCAGGTGGGGGTCCTAACACCCACACACTGGACCTGATGAAGCCCTGCCTTTAAGAAGTTCCACTTACTCCCTCAAGTTGAAGAGAATGTGAAGAGAAATGAGAAATCCTATACCACACTGATGTAAAATGTCCTCGGTTTGATGACTGGCTTTATTGGATTTTATCCTATTTACTCCCCTTCCTCCTTAGTTTTGGGCTTGTGTTTCAAATCAAATAGATGTGCAGGCCCGATTTGGTCTCTCAGACTGTTGAGCGCAGCCTGGGGGTCGTGTCCTGGCTGGAGTGACTTAGGAGGGTTATACTGCTTCTCTGAGCTTTGGCTTCCTGGGCTAGAAATCTGGTATTTTTATTTTTATTTTATTTTATTTTAATTTAATTTTATTTATTTATTTATTTGAGAGCAACAGACACAGAGAGAAAGACAGAGAGAGGGAGAGAGAGAGAATGGGCACGCCAGGGCTTCCAGCCTCTGCAAACGAACTCCAGACACGTGCGCCCCCTTGTGCATCTGGCTAATGTGGGACCTGGGGAACCGAGCCTCGAACCGGGGTCCTTAGGCTTCACAGGCAAGCACTTAACCGCTAAGCCATCTCTCCAGCCCATAAATCTGGTATTTTTAAAGCTACTTTTCCTGACTCTCAAAAGATTGAGGATACAGAAGAATGTCAGGATGGGAACTGGAAGAGGCACTGGGCACCTGCTATGTGCCATGGCCCTGAGCAATTCTTTATAAGAACACACAGAGAGGGATCATGGGTTAGCCAGGCCCTCTTGCTGCTGCAAACAAACTCCACATGTGTGCTTCCCAGTGCATCTGGCTTTATGTAGGAACTGGGTGATGGAACCCAGGCCGTCAGGTTTTGCAAGCAAGCCTCTTTAAGGGCTGAGCCATCTCTCCAGCACAATTAATGTGTTGTTGTTGTTTTGTCTGTACACCCCTGACTCTGTACGTTCCCATTGTGCACATGGGGAAACTGAGGCCTGAAGAGGGCAAGCTAATTTTAGAGCCAATCTGTTCAGCTTCAGGAAGGTGAAATTATCCTTGGAATTAAAAAATATGTATTTTTATTTATTTATTTGGGGGAGAGAAAGAGAAAAAAAAAAGAGTCAGAGAAAGGGAGGGAGAGAGAGAGAAAATGGGCATGCCAGGACATCCAGCCATTGCAAATGAACTGCAGACGCATGTGCTACCCTGTGCTTACGTGAGTGCTGGGGAATCGAATCTGGGTCCTGTGGCTTTGTAGGCAAGCGCCTTAACCAGTAAGCCATCTCTCCAGCCCTATACTTGGGATTTTAAGAAACAGGCATGACAGCAAGAATGGCAAGAATCTGTTGAGAGAAAGTCAGGTGTGAGTGTTGCAAGGCACTGCCTGGGAAAGATACTCGAGGCCCCGGGTCCTAGCTCATCATCACACACCTATTCCATTAGCAAGAGCTTTTGGTGTTGAGGGCTTGACCAAGTGGATGCTGTATGACAGGAAAATATGCCTTGCTTTGAGGTGCCAAGTATGATGGTTATTTTTTTTTAATTTTTTATTTGAGAGAGACAGGGAGAGAAAGAGGCAGATATATATAGAGAGAGAATGGGCGTGCCAGGGCCTCCAGCCACTGCAAATGAACTCCAGACACGTACGCCCCCTTGTGCATCTGGCTAACGTGGGTCCTAGAGAATCGAGCCTCGAACCAGGGTCCTTAGGCTTCATAGGCAAGCGCTTAACCACTAAACCATCTCGCCAGCCCAATGATGGTTATTTTTAAAAACTATTTTTATTTATTTACTGCAAGGAGAGAGAGGGAATATGAATGGGTGTGCCAGAGCCACTAGCCTTTGCAAACAAACTCCAGATGCATGCACCACTTAGTACATTGAGCTTTTCATGGTTAGTGGGGAATCGATCCCAGGTCATTAAGCTTCGCAGGCAAGGGCCTTAGCTGCTTAGCCATCTTTCCAGCCCCCACCTAGTAGCTCTTCATGAAAGATCAATCCTAAAGAAATATAGGCAAAGGCTTTTAAAACAGAATTAGCAGAAAATCGAATGTTCACCATAAAGGAAATAGTTGAATAAGTTATGTAATATCTACATCAAGAATATTATGTAGCTTTCAAAGAATGTGCAATAACATGAGAAAATACTTATAATAGTAAGAAAAGAGAGCAAGGACAAAATTAAATAAAAATATATATCATACTCAAAGCAATGTAAAGAAAGATGAGAGGGAATTTTATTGTGTTAATTTTCTTCCTGGTAGGATTTTAATTTTAACTAAGATTTTTTTCATTCTTATGTTGCAATTTTTAGACTTTTCTAGTGTGTGCCTTGCAGTTTTAGAATCAGAAATGTACATATTTATTGGATGTAATGGGCCTCATTCCATCCAGTTTGAGAAGTGGATGGGTCTAGAGCCAGGATTCACATTTATTTTAAAAAAATAATAACAAAAGCCCAGAAAGAAATTGTACAGAGGAAAAGACTCCAATGTAACATGGTAATTACCAGTAGGATTACTGGCCATTCCCCCATCCTTTCTCTTTTCAATTCTTATTTATTTACTTGGAGAGAGGAGAGAGAATATGTGAATGGCTGTGCCATGGCCTCTTGCCACTGCAAATGAACTCCAGATGCATGCGCCACTTTGTGCATCTGATTTGATGTGGTACTAGAAAACTGAACCTGAGCCAGGCTTTGCAAACAAGTGCCTTTAATTGCTGAGCCATCTCCCCAGCCCTCCCCGCTTCTTTAGATGTCTCCATGGTTTTCAAACTTTTTACACAGATATTTCCTACAGTTGGCAAACAAACATAAGATAGTCCCTGCATTTGCAACCATCCCAGGCAGGGAGAGATTCCTGACAGAAGAGCCGTCTTAGAAACCAGGTTGTTCCCACTCTGTTCTTGTCTCCACTCAGGATACTGAACCTGTCCCCTACGACCATGGCACCATATGCAGAAGGCTGCTGATCATGTTTGAACTTGTTTAAACCCAGTGAAACGTGAAGTCGGGATTCTCTCATAGCTTGCAGAGGAATGCGTGGCTCAGTTCTTCCAACCTGTTTAGTTGAACGGCTCTATTTAATTGAGGCAAACACAACTGTGATTAGGACACTGCCGAGTGAGAAAGCACAGTATTCTGACCTTGTTCCATGATCTAAACTCCCTTGTCACTTCCTATAACTGTCTTCTTATGGTCACCCTTCTGGACTGGAAGTTCATAAGGTCTCAAAGAACCTTTGCTGAAAGTCAAGACCATCTTGTTCTCTGGACAGAGCTGCTGAGGTTCTTGGGGCTGTGCCACCTGCTGGAGGTTCACCCTGTCCAGTCAGGTGGATGGTGTCAGCACAGAATTGGATTAGGGGGCATCCAGCTGGTGTCCTCTGCAGAAGTGAGTACTTGCTTGGGACCCGCCCCCCCCAACTCTCGTGTCAGAAGCGTGCTGACAGGGTAGACTGGTAGCTCCAGAGTTTGTTTTAAATAGTTTATTTATTTATTCATATTAGAGAAAAAGAGGCCGAGAGAGAGAGAGAATGGGCACTCCAGGGCCTCCAGCCACCGCAAATGAACTCCGGATGCATGCGCCACCTAGTGCATCTGGCTTTCTGTGCATCCTGGGAAATAGAACCTGAGACCTTCGGCTTTGTAGGCCGTTGCCTTAACTGCTGAGCCATCTCTCCAGCCCTTTTAAACTATATATTTTATTTACTTGAGAGAGCGAGAAAATGAGGCAACAGAGTTTGTTCAGAAGTCGAGATCATTGGCCTGGTTTTATAAGCCATGAAGATGATGTGACGATTGGGCTTCCCTCCCACTTTCTGCTCAGTTCTCTGTCGCCCTGTCCTTCACACAGGAGTCCTGCAGATTCTCAAAAGTGAAAGTCTTTCTAAAACAGGTGGGCAAATGAATGAGAATTTCCACTGTGCCCCAAATCTCCGGCAGTTGCTTGTTTCTGTAGATTCACGCGCACTCTTGCTCAGCAGCCCTGCGGCTGTCACCCCAGCAGCACACAGGGATTCATGCCCTCATGGTGACGGCTTGCACCCAGCGAGGTGGCCAGACACTCCCTTGGGAGCAGACCCTCTTCTGCATTTTTGTTTACTGTAGGGATTCTTTTACTTAGCCATATATATATATTTTAATTAATTAATTTTTTTGAGTTAGAGTCTCGTGCTAGCCCAGGCTGACCTGAAATTCACTATGTAGTCTCAGGATGGCCTTGAACTCATAGTGATCCTCCTACCTCTGCCTCCTGAGGGCTGAAATTAAAAGCCTGTACCACCACGCCCATCTTTTTAAATTTTTTAAAAATTTATTTGCAAGGACAGAAAGAGAGAACGGACACACCAGGGCCTCCTGCTACTGCAAAAGGACTCCAGATGCACAGACCACCTTATGCATCTGAATTTAAGTGGGTCCTAGGGAATCAAGCCTAGTTGTTAGGCTTTGCAGGCAAGTGCTTTAACCACTGAGCCATCTCTCCAGCCCACTGTAAGGATTCATTTTTAAAAAATATTTATTCTTATTTATTTATTAGAGAGAGAGAATGGAAACACCAGGGCCTCTAGTCACCACAAAAGAACTCCAGAAGCATGTGCCACCATGTGCATCTGGCTTATGTGGGTCCTGGGGAGTCAAACCTAGGTCCTCAAGCTTCACAGGCAAGTGCCTTGACCACTAAACCATCTCTCCAGTCCTGCAGGGATTCTTAAACACTTAATTTTTGTCATAGGAGACAGAGGGAGGAAGAAAGGGATATTCATTTCACCTAAGGTCATTCTACCTTATTTTGAAGACAATAAGCACATTTAAAAATAGTTTTTTTTTAAATTTTATTAGCATTTTCCATGATTATAAAAAAAATTCCATGTTAATTCCCTCCCTCCCTCCCCACACTTTCCCCTTTGAAATTCCATTCTCCATCATATTACCTCCCCATCACAATCATTGTACTTACATATATACCATATCAACCTATTAAGGACCCTCCTCCCTTCCTTTCTCTTCCCTTTATGTGTCCTTTTTAACATACTGGCCTCTGCTACTAAGTATTTTCATTCTCACGCAGAAGACCAGTAACCAAAAATTCTTTTTTTTTTTTTTAATTTTTATTAACATTTTCCATGATTATAAAATATATCCCATGGTAATTCCTTCCCTCCCTACCCCCACACTTTCCCGTTTGAAATTCCATTCTCCATCATATTACCTCCCCATTACAATCATTGTAATTACATATATACAATATCAACCTATTAAGTAGCCTCCTCCCTTCCTTTCTCCACCCTTTATGTCTCCTTTTCAACTTACTGGCCTCTGCTACTAAGTATTTTCATTCTCACGCAGAAGCCCAGTCATCTGTAGCTAGGATCCACATATGAGAGAGAACATGTGGCGCTTGGCTTTCTGGGCCTGGGTTACCTGACTTAGTATAATACTTTCCAGGTCCATCCATTTTTCTGCAAATTTCATAACTTCATTTTTCTTTACCACTGAGTAGAACTCCATTGTATAAATGTGCCACATCTTCATTATCCACTCATCTGTTGAGGGACATCTAGGCTGGTTCCATTTCCCAGCTATTATAAATTGAGCAGCAATAAACATGGTTGAGCATGTACTTCTAAGGAAATGAGATGAGTCCTTTGGATATATGCCTAGGAGCGCTATAGCTGGGTCATATGGTAGATCAATCTCTAGCTGCTTTAGGAACCTCCACACTGTTTTCCACAATGGCTGGACCAGATTGCATTCCCACCAGCAGTGCAGAAGGGTTCCTTTTTTTCCACATCCCCGCCAACATTTATGATCATTTGTTTTCATGATGGTGGCCAATCTGACAGGAGTGAGATGGAATCTCAATGTAGTTTTAATCTGCATTTCCCTGATGACTAGTGACGTAGAACATTTTTTAAGATGCTTATATGCCATTCGTATTTCTTCCTTTGAGAACTCTCTATTTAGCTCCATAGCCCATTTTTTGATTGGCTTGTTTGATTCCTTATTGGTTAACTTTTTGAGTTCTTTGTATATCCTAGATATTAATCCTCTATCAGATATATAGCTGGCGAAGATTTTTTCCCATTCTGTAGGTTGCCTCTTTGCTTTTTTCACTGTGTCCTTTGCGGTGCAAAATCTTTGTAATTTCATTAGGTCCCAGTGGTTAATCTGTGGTTTTATTGCCTGAGCAATTGGGGTTGTATTCAGAAAGTCTTTGCCAAGACCAATATGTTGAAGGGTTTCCCCTACTTTTTCCTCTAGCAGTTTCAAAGTTTCCGGTCTGATGTTAAGGTCTTTAATCCATTTGGACTTAATTCTTGTGCATGGCGAGAGAGAAGAATCTATTTTCATCCTTCTGCAGATATTTATCCAGTTTTCAAAACACCATTTGCTGAAGAGGCTGTCTCTTCTCCAATGAGTATTTTTGGCATTTTTATCGAATATCAGGTGGCTATAGCTACTTGGGCTTACATCTGGGTCCTCTATTCTGTTCCACTGATCTACATGTCTGTTTTTGTGCCAGTACCATGCTGTTTTTGTTACTATGGCTCTGTAGTATAGGGTAAAATCAGGTATGGTGATACCACCAGCCTCTTTTTTGTTGCTCAGTATTATTTTAGATATTCGAGGTTTTTTGTGATTCCAAATGAATTTTTGAATTGTTTTCTCTATTTCCATGAAGAAAGCCTTTGGAATTTTGATAGGGATTGCATTAAATGTGTAGATTGCTTTAGGTAAGATTGCAATTTTCACGATATTGATTCTTCCAATCCAGGAACAAGGGATGTTTCTCCACTTTCTAGTGTCTTCTTCAATTTCTTGCTTGAGTGTTTTAAAGTTCTCATTGTATAGATTCTTTACTTCCTTGGTTAGGTTTATTCCAAGGTATTTTTTTTTTTTTTTGATGCAATTGTGAATGGGAGTGATTCTCTGATTTCATCCTCTGTGTGTTTGTTGTTAGCATATATGAAGGCTACTAATTTCTGTGTATTTATTTTGTATCCTGCTACATTGCTGTAGGTTTTGATCAGATCTAACAGCTTGCTAGTAGACTCTTTAGGGTCCTTTATGTATAGAATCATGTCATCTACAAATAATGATAACTTGATTTCTTCCTTTCCAATTTGTATCCCTTTTATGTGTGTCTCTTGCCTTATTGCTATGGCCAAGACTTCCAAAACTATATTAAATAGAAATGGGGACAGTGGACACCCTTGTCTTGTTCCTGATTTTAGTGGAAAAGCTTCCAGTTTTCCCCCATTTAGTAATATGTTGGCTGTAGGCTTGTCATAAATAGCCTTTATTATATTGAGATATGTTCCTTCTATTCCCAGTCTCTGTGGGACTTTTATCATGAAGGGATGTTGGATTTTGTCAAATGCTTTCTCTGCATCTAATGAGATGATCATGTGATTTTTGTCCTTCAACCCGTTTATGTAATGTATTACATTTATAGATTTGCGTATGTTGAACCATCCCTGCATCTCTGGGATAAAGCCTACTTGGTCAGGGTGAATGATCTTTTTGATATACTCTTGTATTCTGTTTGCCAATATTTTGTTGAGAATTTTTGCATCTATGTTCATGAGGAAGATTGGTCTGTAATTTTCTTTTTTTGTTCTATCTTTGCCTGGTTTTGGTATCAGGGTGATGCTGGCCTCATAGAAGGAGTTTGGTAGAATTCCTTCTTTTTCTATTTCCTGGAAAAGCTTAAGAAGCAATGGTGTTAGCTCTTCCTTAAAAGTCTGGTAAAATTCAGCAGTGAATCCATCCGGGCCTGGGCTTTTTTTAGTTGGGAGATTATTGATAACTGTTCGGATCTCCATGTTTGTTATAGGTCTATTTAAGTGATTAATCTCATTTTGATTTAATTTAGGTAGGTCATATAGATCAAGGAAATCATCCATTTCTTTTAGATTTTCATACTTTGTGGAGTATATGCTTTTATAGTATGTCCCTATGATTTTTTGAATTTCTCTGGAATCTGTTGTGATGTTACCTTGTTCATCTCTGATTTTATTAATTTGTGTCTCTTCTCTCTTTCTTTTGGTCAGATTTGCTAAGGGTTTATCAATCTTGTTTATCCTTTCAAAGAACCAACTCTTTGTTTCATTAATTCTTTGGATTGTTCTTTTTGTTTCTATTTCATTAATTTCTGCCCTAATCTTTATTATTTCTTCCCGTCTACTAATTTTTGGTTTGCCTTGTTCTTCTTTTTCCAAGGCTTTAAGGTGAAGCATTAGGTCGTTTACTTGCGACCTTTCTAATTTCTTAATATAGGCACTTAAGGCTATAAATTTACCTCTTAGAACTGCCTTCATTGTGTCCCAGAGATTTTGGTATGTTGTGTTCTCATTATCATTTGACTCTATAAATTTTTTGATTTCCTTTTCGATTTCTTCATTGACCCACTCATCATTTAGTAGTGTATTGTTTAGTTTCCATGATTTTGTGTATGCTCTATAGCCTTTCTTGCTACTGATTTGTAGTTTAATTCCATTGTGGTCAGATAGAATGCAAGGAATTATTTCAATTTTCCTGAATTTGTTAAGATTTGCTTTGTGTCCTAATATATGATCTATTTTAGAGAATGTTCCATGTGCTGCTGAAAAGAATGTATATTCTGCAGCCTTTGGATGAAATGTCCTGTATATATCTGTTAGGTCCATTCCTTCTATGACCTCATTTAGTCCAGATGCCTCTCTGTTTATTCTTTCCCTGGATGACCTGTCAATTGATGAGAGTGGGGTGTTAACGTCACCCACCACCACTGTGTTTGGTGTTATCTGTGACCTTAGTTCTAATAGTGTTTGTTTAACAAATTTGGGAGCCCCCATGTTAGGTGCATATATGTTTAGGATTGTAATGTCCTCCTGTTGGAGTGTGCCCTTAATCAATATAAAGTGACCTTCCTTATCTTTCTTGACTAACGTCAGACTAAAGTCTACCCTGTCTGATATTAGGATAGCAACCCCTGCTTGTTTTCTAGGCCCATTTGCTTGAAACACCGTCTTCCAACCTTTCACCCTAAGATAATGTCTATCCTTTGTAGAAAGGTGAGTTTCTTGGAGACAACAAATTGTAGGATCCTGCTTTTTAACCCAGTCTGCAAATCTATGTCTTTTCGTGGGGGCATTGAGACCGTTGATATTAAGAGATATTATTGAAAGGTGTGTATTTATGTTTGCCATTTTTGTGTGTGTGTGTGTGTGTTACTGGTTCTACCTGTGCTCTCTTCTGTTAACTGGTATTTGAGTATAGCTTGTTTTTCTAGGTTCCTTATATGTGTGCTTTTCCTTTTGTTCAGCATGGAGGATTCTATCAAGTATTTTCTGTAGAGCTGGTTTTGTCTTCAAATACTCCTTTAACCTGCTTTTGTCATGGAATGTCTTTATTTCTCCATCTATTTGAATGGATAACTTTGCAGGATAAAGTAACCTTGGTTGACAGTTGTTATCTTTCAGAACTTGGAATATATCACTCCAAGCCCTTCTGGCTTTAAAAGTTTGTGTTGAATAATCTGCTGTAATCCTGATGGGCTTGCTTTTGTAGGTAACTTGATTTTTCTCTCTAACTGCTTTCAATATTTTTTCTTTGGTTTGTGTGTTTGGAAGTTTGATTATAATATGGCGAGGAGAGGTTCTTTCTGGGTTTTGTCTGGCTGGGGTTCTAAAGGCTTCCTGTATCTGCATTGGCACCTCTTTCCCAATTTGGGGGAAATTTTCCTCTATGATTTTGTTGAAGATGCCTACTATGCCTCTGGAGTGGAGTTCTTCTCCTTCTACTATGCCCTGAATTCTTATATTGGATCTTTTCATAGTGTCCCGAATATCTTGAAATTCCCACTCATACTTTTCTATAAGTTTGTCTTTCTCTTTGTTGGACTGCATTAGGTCTGCCACCTGGTCTTCTAGCTTAGATATTCTGTCCTCTCCCTCATCCATCCTACTGGTGAGATTTTCTACAGAGTTTTTTATTTCATTAACTGTGTTCTTCATTGCTAGTAATTCTGACTGGGTTTTTTTATTATTTCTATTTCCCTATTTATGTCTTGTATTGCCTTCTTTATTTCATTAAATTGGTGTCCTTCTTTGATTTCTTTGATTTCTTCTTTGATTCCTTTGATTTCCTCTTTGATTTCCTCTTTGATTTCTTCTTTGATTGTTTTCATGTGTTCTTTGACCTCTTTGAACATATTTATAATTATTCTTTTGAACTCTTTCTCAGGCATTTCCTCTAACTCTTTCTCACTGGAGGACATTTCTGATGCATTAATACTTTTAGGTGGATTTATATTGTCTTGCTTTTTAGTGTTTCTTGTGTTATAATGTATATATTTTTGCATCTTGGATTAAGTTAATGCTTGGATTTTCTAGCTAGCTGTGTATTCTTAGCTGTATCAATTGAATTGATGTAATATATTTTCAGGGTAGGACCTTAAGGTATTAGGTGTGGCTCTTAAGACTCTCAGAGTATCTACAAAGATGTTCTTAGGGGTTGAGTTTCCCTGCTATAGGAGTATTCAAGCAGGCTGAGTGGAATAAAATACAGGTAGATTCTAAAATTTAACTAAACACTGTACACATTCAATCAAAAACAGCCCCGAGTATGTATGCAAGAGTAGTTATTATAATGACCAGATCCTCTATCAACAAAGAGGTTTAGATTTCTGGTCTGTTGAGGGATCCAAGTCAGCTTGTGACCAAGTGAGACCCTTCCCTGGTGCAATCCCAGTTACCTTGGGTGATTTTGGTCTCAGTCAAGTTGCTGCCTGGGTCGTCGGGCTGCTGTTCTGATTTCTGGAGCTGGGCACTTGCTTTTCCTACGGGGCAAACCGAGCCGCTGCTGCTGCCTCTGCTGCTGCCGTAGCTGCCACCACCGGAGCCACCACCGCTGCTAAAGCTGCTGCTGCCGTGTCCACCGCCGCTGCTCCCCCCGAAGCCGCTGCTGCGGGATCTGCCGCTGCTGCCGCTCCTGGGTCCGCTGCTGCTGGGGCCGCTGGTACCGGTGCTGGAGCCGCTGATGTTGCTCCTGAACTCTGCTCCTGCTTGGGTCCCGCTGTCAGCCCAAGTTGGCGTGGCCGGGTCCCGGGCCGCTGCTGTGTTCGCTGGAGCTGGGCTCAGGCGGCGGGGGAGGGGAGGGAGCCGCGGCTGCTCTGGTTGTCTCGCGGCTCCACGTTCTTCTACCTCGCGGTCTGCTCCTCCGCTGCTTGCTGCCGCTCTCCCCTCACGTTTCCCGAGTTGCGGAGAGCGCGGTGTGAGGGGAAAATCCCGCACTGGCTTTTCCTGCGGCTCGTGCCGAGAGTCTGGCGGCTTTCTGCTGCGCCGCGGCTGCGGCGGTTGGCCAAGCTGCCGGAGCCGCTTTTCCCGCCTGTGCAGGCTCTGGATGCTCTATAACTCTTCTACTTCTCCGCTGCCGCCTCAATTTCCTATACACCTCACTTTTTAGTAAAAGTGTGTATTTTGCTGAGTTTTTTTGGTCTTTTTCCCCCCTAGGCTGCTTTGGCGTGGTACCTACGCTGCCATCTTAACCGGAAGTCACATTTAAAAATAGTTTTTTGGGGGCTGGAGAGATGGCTTAGTGGTTAAGCGCTTGCCTGTGAAGCCTAAGGACCCCAGTTCAAGGCTCGGTTCCCCAGGTCCCACGTTAGCCAGATGCACAAGGGGGCGCATGCGTCTGGAGTTCGTTTGCAGAGGCTGGAAGCCCTGGCGTGCCCATTCTCTCTCTCTCCCTCTATCTGTCTTTCTCTCTGTGTCTGTCGCTCTCAAATAAATAAATTTTAAAAAAAATAGTTTTTTGGGAGCCGGGCATGGTGGCACATGCCTTTAATCCCAGCACTTGGGAGGTAGAGGTAGGAGGATTGCTGTGAGTTCGAGGCCACCCTGAGACTACATAGTGAATTCCAGATCAGCCTGGGCCAGAATGAGACCCTACCTCGAAAAAACAACAACAACAAAAAGATAGCATTTTGGGGGCTGGAGTGATTGCTTAGTGGTTAAGGCATTTGCCTGCAAAGCCAAAGGATTCAGGTTCGATTCTCCAAGACCCACGTTAGCCAGATGCACAAGGGGATGCGTGCATCTGGAGTTTGTTTGCAGTGGCTAGAGGCCCTGGAGTGCTCATTCTCTCTCTCTATCTCATAAATAAAATAAAATAAAATAAGATTTAAAAACAGTTTTATGGGCTGGAGAGATGTCTTAGCCATTGTGATGCATATCTGCAAAGCCTAAGAATTCATGTCCAACTCTCCAGATCCCATGTCAGCCAGACGCACAGGGTGGCACATGCGTTGCTGGAGGCTTTGGCACACCAGTTTTCTCTCTCACACTCTCATAAAAAGAATAGGTTTATTTCTTTATTTGGAAGAGAGAGAGAGAGATTATGGGGTTCCAGGGCATCTTGCTGATGCAAACAAACTCCAGACACATGAGCCTTCCGCTTCATGCATCTGGCTTTACAGAGTTACTGGAGAATGGAACCCCAGATTAGCAGATGTTGTACCCAAGTGCCTTTAACCACTGGGCCATCTCCTCAGCCCCGCACAATCTGTAAAGGTAAACCATCCAAGCAGTTTCATTATAGGCACAGTACGCACATAGTAAGTTGCCTGGAAGGCAAGGTCCTGAAGAGTTGGAGGAAATGAAGCCCAGGAATGGGGCAGATCCAGGTCACCGCTCCAGTGTGTGATTGCGGCAGATGACATAAGCCTCAGTTTTCCTCAACTGTAAAGTGGAGGTAATTGCAGCCTCATGGTACTTAGCTTCACTGACACAACTGTGCAAAGCACAGAGAGCTCTAGAACACGTAATTATGCCCAACAACACTAACAGATTTCCAGTTAGGGAGGCAATGACCCCCCCCAATTAGCACACTCCTTAGGTGCCTGTGGCCTCTTGTTTCCATTTGACCTGAGAAGAGAGGCAGGTCAGGACCGGAGAGAGGACTTGGAAATGGCAGTGAACCCCTCACTTCTCACAGGCTCTAGACCTATAGCTAGACCCTTCTATACCACGCTGCTCTCTGAAATGTGTTCTAGATGCATGAGAGAACGGAGGTATTAACAAAAACAAAACCAAACAAACAAACAAAAAATAGACGAGAGGGCTGGAGGTTTGGCTTAGCAGTTAAGGCGTTTGCAAAGCCAAAGGACCCAGGTTCAATTCCCCCGGACCCACGTAAGCCAGATGCACAAAGGGGTGCATGTGTCTGGAGTTCGTTTGCAGTGGCTGGAGCCCTGGTGTGCCCCCCCCTCTCTCTCTCTCTCTCCTCTTCTCTTTGTCAAATAAATAAATAATAATAAAAATATAGGGCTGGAGAGGTGGCTTAGCGGTTAAGCGCTTGCCTGTGAAGCCTAAGGACCCTGGTTCGAGGCTCGGTTCCCCAGATCCCACGTTAGCCAGATGCACAAGGGGGCGCACGCATCTGGAGTTCATTTGCAGAGGCTGGAAGCCCTGGCGCGCCCATTCTCTCTCTCTCCCTCTATCTGTCTTTCTCTCTGTGTCTGTCACTCTCAAATAAATAAATAAAAAATTTAAAAATAAATAAATAAAAATAAAGAAATAGAAGAGGGGCTAGTTGGAAAGAAGAAGTTCAGCAGAGGGAAGATCGGGAGGGTGGGCGTAGGAGGGGGGATTGTGATCAGGGTTCATTGTGTGTATGTACGGAGACTGCCAATAAAGTTTACAGAGAAAACAGACTTAAGGTAGAAAAAAATAATGTCAGCCAAAGATTGCAAGGGCCTTTTTGGAAAACATTAAAAGAACAGTGCTGGGCTGGAGAAATGGCTTAGCAGTTAAGGCGCCTGCCTGCAAAGCCTGAAGACTCAGGTTCAATTCCCCAGTATCCACATAAGCCAGATGCACAAGGTGGCACATGCATTCACACACACACACACACACACACACACACACACACACACACACACACACGGCAGGTAAGAAAATATTCTTTCTTCCTACACATCTTTCATTTTTCACGTAGGACTCTAGAGTTAAAGACAGGATTCCTGGAGACGCTGCCGCCACAAGGATAAGGCCAAAGAGATTCATGGAGACACCAGCCCAGCCTCCAATCCAGCCTGGGGCAGGGTGGGGGAGTTGTTATAGGAAGTAGCTGTGTCTTTGCTATTCACTTTTTTTTTAATTAATTAATTTATTTATTTGAGAGCGACAGACACAGAGAGAAAGACAGGTAGAGGGAGAGAGAGAGAATGGGCACACCAGGGCTTCCAGCCTCTGCAAACAAACTCCAGACACGTGCGCCCGCTTGTGCATCTGGCTAACGTGGGACCTGGGGAACCGAGCCTCGAACTGGGGTCCTTAGGCTTCACAGGCAAGCGCTTAACCACTAAGCCATCTCTCCAGCCCTGCTATTCACTTTTATTCAGGTGCTCTGTGGTAGGTTTCTCTATGGCACTATGAGAGTTAGTTACCCAGACATAGTACCCAGCGTTCCATGGAGTGGTACATGAAGGCAAAAGCCCAGCTGGTCTACCACAAGGACTCATGTGGGAGGTGGTGCTGCATCAGGAGTGCCCTTGTCCTTAGGCAGTGTGGCAGCTGCCTCCCACCTGGAGGGAGCCTGTCAGGACAGGAGGGCCAGGAGGATGCTCCTGTGAGCTGTGCACCAGGAAAGCTCAAAAGCCAGGGGACTCTTAGATCTGTTAAGACAGAGCATTTAATCCCAGCACTAGGGAGGCAGAGGTAGGAGGGTCGCGGTGAGTTCAAGGCCACCCTAGACTACAGAGTGAATTCTATTTAGGTCAGCCTGGGCTAGAGTGAGACCCTACCTTGAAAATCAAGCAAAACAAAACAAAACAATACAAAACAATACAAACTGTAGGGGTTAGTATTAGTGGCTTAGGCACTTGCTTGCGAAGCCCATGGATCTAGGTTCAATTTCCCATCCCCGTGCCCACATAAGCCAGGTGCACATGGTGGCACATGCATCTGGAGTTCGTTTGCAGTAGATGGAAGCCTTAATGCACCCATTATCTCTCCATCTGCCTCTATCTCTCTCAAATAAATAAATAAATAATAAAATATTTTAAAAAACAAACTGAAAAGATGGAAAATGGGAAAATCAGAGGTCCCCAGAGGCAGGCTCAGAAGAACCCATACATGAGAGCCAGCCTTTGAGCTCTCTCTCCTTCCTCTGTATCTACCCTATAAGATGCATCTGGGGTTCTGTAACATACAGTTCTCAAGGTGCGTTCTCTTAGGGAGATCAGTGGGTGTGAGGTGCGAGTTCTATCAAGGAAAAAAACATTCAAAATGGGTAAGGGGGTTCTGAGCACTGAAAATGGACTCAGGGGTGGTGTTTTTTCGGACACATTGGGTCTAGACCTGTGGGCAAGGCTACACAAATGCCACCTGGGTGTGCAGCTGGCATTTGAAACATTGCTAACCTCTGCTGACCTGCACTTCGTACCTCTCCCCTTAACAACTCAGGGACCAAGATTGCATCTGACCCCTTCCTAAGAACCAGCCGTGCTTCTGCCAGCAGCATCATTACCCCTAACCAGCGATGGAATTTCCAATCCCCTTGGGTTTAGAGCTACAAATCTAGCTGCTGTTTTGTAAAACCTCAGGGCACGCTTCAAGATTGTTTGAGTCTGTGTTTTCCCGAGTGCAATCTTATGTAGCTCCGAATTAATGCTTGACTAGAATAACTGTTGACTTCATTCTAGATGAGTGATTCTCTCTTTCTCTCTCTTTTTTCCCAACCTCTCTCCTCACCCCTGAGAACTAGCTTTGCCCATGGTCCCATCTCTTATGATGGCCATAATTTTCTCCCAAGCTTGTAGAATCTACTAATAATCTCACTCTCTTCACCCTAAGCTCCAAAGTGTTCTCTAAAGTTACTTACCTCAGTGTTACCATCCTTTCCCCTTTCTGCCCTTCCATTCTTTTAACATTTTTTTTTTAATTTTATTTGAGAGCAACAGACACAGAGAGAAAGACAGATAGAAGGAGAGAGAGAGAGAATGGGCGCGCCAGGGCTTCCAGCCTCTGCAAACGAACTCCAGACGCGTGCGCCCCCTTGTGCATCTGGCTAACGTGGGACCTGGGGAACCGAGCCTCGAACCGGGGTCCTTAGGCTTCACAGGCAAGCGCTTAACTGCTAAGCCATCTCTCCAGCCCCCTTTTAACATTTAATCAATCCCTTATATTAAGGTCCCTCTGTTAGAAATCCCTGGGATAGGGTTGGAGAGATGGCTCCGAGGTTAAGGTGCTTGTCTGCAAAGCTTTATCAGCCGGCTTCCATTCCCCAGGACCCATGTAAAGCCAGATGTGCAGAGTGGCACATGCATCTGGAGTTCCTTTGCAGTGGTTAGAGGTGCTGGTGTTCCCATTCTCTCTCCTTGCAAATAAATAAATAAATAAAACTTTTTTTAAATCTCTGGATGGCTTCTGTTGTCATCTCTGCACTGTGGTTGGTGCCTCTGGCCCTATGTTAAGAGCTGACCTAAAGAATTCTCAGATGAGATCAGAACTGAAGACATAAAAAAAAAAAAAAAAAAAGTCCTTTTTTGAGCCAGCCTTTAATCCCTGTACTTGGGAGGCAGAGGTAGGAGGATCACCATGAGTTCGAGGCCACCCTGAGACTACATAACGAAATCCAGCTCAGCCTGAGCTAGAGTGAGACCTTACCTTGAAAAACAACAAAAAAAAAACTTCCTTTTTTATTTTCTTAAAAAATATTTTTATTGCCGGGCATGGTGGCGCACGCCTTTAATCCCAGCACTCGGTAGGCAGAGGTAGGAGGATCGCCATGAGTTTGAGGCCACCCTGAGACTCCATAGTGAATTTCAGGTCAGCCTGGGCTAGAGTAAAACCCTACCTTGAAAAACCAAATATTTATATATATATATATATATATATATATATATATATATATATATACATATATATACATATACATATATGTATATATATATGTATATATATATACATATATACATATATATATACATATATATGTATATATATATACATATATATGTATATATATATGTATATATATATACATATATACATATATATAATGTATATATATGTATATATATATATACATATATACATATATGTATATATATATATATATATATATAGAGAGAGAGAGAGAGAGAGAGAGAGAGAGAGAGAGAGTTATTATTATTATTTATTTGTTTGTGAGGAAAGGGATAGACAGAGTGGGTATGCCAGGGTCTCTTGTCACCATAAACGAACTCTAGAAGGTAGGGGAGGAGGGAGGAACCTCTGTAAACAACCCAAGGTGGCAACAATTATCATGAAACCGCCTCGCAGTGAAATTACAGCCTGGGATCTCCACCAGGTCTGCTCATTGGATTTGTTTGCATGGCTCCACATTGCTTTTCTGTCCAGAGCTTCTAGAACTACAGAGGCATGATGGACATTTGGAGCCAGACATTTCTCTGTTGGGAGGACAGGGCTGTCCTGTGACTAGATTGTTATTTTGAGCCAGATATCAAATATTACTTTTCGGGGGGGGGCATTGAACATCGTGGCCTGTGTCCATTAGAATCCGCAGCACCTTCCAGGCATGGTCATTGAGAGTGTTGCTAAATGTCCTGTGTGGAGCAAAATTGTGGAGAGAAATACTGCTCTCGCATTGGAACACTCTGCAATGAAAAGAAAATCCAGATTTCCAGCTGCTCTTGGAAACACCTCCAGAGTTGTAAACAATGGATCAGTATTTCCATCTGGACACAGCCAGCTGCTGATTACCGGCTCCTCTGCTCCGCGAGTATCGGTTATCTATTGCTGGGCCTAGCGTTTGGTGGCTTACAGCAATGGTTATGTCGCCAGTACCTGCGGGTCAGGTCCAGCCGAACTCAGAGCCTGGATTTTCTGGCTCAAGTTGTCCACCACATCTCTTTCCCCTCAGGGACTCACCAGGGAAGCACGTGCTTCTAAGCTCACTGAAGTACTTCTTAGTAGAGTCCAGCTCATCGTGGGCACTGGCTGGAGGGCCTCAGCCATGCCAGGGCTGCTGGCCAGAACCACCCACAGTTCCTCAGCATGTGGCTTCTGAGGCACTAGTCAAGATGCTTCATTAGGACAAGCAAGCAAGAGCTGGCAAGATGGCTGAGCTGTTAAGACACTTTCATGCAAAGCCAAAGGACTAGGGTTTGATTCCCCAGGACCCACGTAAGCCAGATGCATAAGATGACGCATGTATCTGGAGTTCGTTTGCAGTAGCTGAAGGCCCTGGTGCGCCCATTCTCTCCTTCCCCCACCACGTCTTTCTCTACCCCTCTCTCAAATATATAAATAAAAATGAAAGAACAATGGGCTGGAGAGATGGCTTAGTGGTTAAGCGCTTGCCTGTGAAGCCTAAGAACCCAGGTTCGAGGCTCGGTTCCCCAGGTCCCACGTTAGCCAGATGCACAAGGGGGCGCACGCATCTGGAGTTCGTTTGCAGAGGCTGGAGGCCCTGGCGCGCCCATTCTCTCTCTCTCCCTCTATCTGTCTTTCTCTCTGTGTCTGTCGCTCTCAAATAAATAAATAAATAATTAAAAAGAAAGAAAGAAAGAAAGAAAGAAAGAAAGAAAGAAAGAAAGAAAGAAAGAAGGAACAAGCAAGCAAGGCTAGCCAGAGGATGATGGAGAGAGCCAACATCACCATCTTTTATTGCTAATCTTGGAAGTGATCGCTGTCACTTTGAAGTATTTTGTTGCTTAGCAGCAAGCCACTGGGTCAGGAACCTCCCAGTGATTATACCTGGGAATTAAACCTGGATGCCAGAGGCGGGGCAGGGGGTTCACCAGGAATTGGTGTATTCCCCCAGCCCCAGGCTGGCTGGCAGTAATCTATAAATTCAATGATCTACACCAACACAACGTACCGTCTCACAGTTGCCAAGGCCAGAAAACTGAAATCAAATCAAGGTCTCTGCCAAGTCCAGCTCTCCCTGCAGGCTCTAGGGAAGAATTTTTCTAGTGGCTCCCGGCTTCAGGTGACTGTCAGCAATTCTTGGCCCAAAGGCACATCAATACCATTTCTGCCTCCGTTGTCACATGCCATTTCTCCTGCTCATCTGTGACCAGATTTCACTTTATTTCATAAGGGCACACTCTAATCCAATATGACCTTGTCCTATCTTGATCTCTTCAGAGAAGACCTTATTCCAGAGATGGTCACGTTCGTGGGTACTAGGGAATGTAGCGTGGGTCTTGGGCTGTGCTGCCAAGGTATGTTATACACCGTGTCCATGCTGCACTGCACGCTGTCCGATTGACAACTCCTCGAGGAAGGACCATCCTTTGGCCTCAGTGTGAAGTTTGGCCAGGTGCTCTGTGCCTCGCTTCAAATCCCACTCCTTCCGCTCCATTTGCACTCACAGGCTCAGGCCTTTCCCCTGTGCCTTGCTTTGCAGCAATTTTTAGATTCTGGTTTCTTGGTCTGAATCTTGCTGGAGTCTCCCTCTCTGTGAGATCCTTGAGATCAGAGATTTCACTCACCTGATTCAATTCTGGGTCACTTGTGCCTCCCATAGGTCCTGACACCATGCGGGTGTTGATGGGCCGTTGAACGCATAGGTAAATGTGTATGCATGTATGCAGAGCCAACATGCATGGTATTCAACGTTTCGAGAGGAAGGAAAGAGTGAGCAATGCTCTGAGTGCTGTGGGTAGTTTAGTGACTAGCATTCCGTTATGTAAGATGCTCACATTCAGGGAAGGAGGGTAGAGGATACATGTAAGTCCAGAATCACTTCAGAATACAAACTCAAGAAATAGCTGTTGAGTAAAGGCAGGGGCTAACATTTACCAGTTAAGGGATTGGCTAGCTAGACGAGCTAACTCAGTCTTGAAAGAGGACACGGGGCGGCTCTGGAGCAGAGACCATACGAAAACAAACACCTAGTCAGGAGCCAGTGGGAAGAAGCCGCCAGTTTTGCTCAGTCTGGACAGCCTTGGCTCGTCCTTTGAAAAGGGGATAAAAACCCAGATGTCACAGGGCCTTGGGCAGCAGCATTTCAGGTCTAGCTAGGAGGGTTTGCAACCTCCACTTTGATGGCCTGGAATTGCTTAGGACTTTCTGAGATGCCTGTAGAGTCACTGAGGTTTGAAGTCCTCTTGCTCTTGTCTCCTGGTGGTTTGATGACTTCTTTTGCTGGAGACACACATACATGCACGTACGCACGCACGCATGTACACATGCACATGCCAGAAAGAGTATCTGAAAGTCCACAAGTTTCAGGGCAGGGAGGCATGTGACAGCAGAACCTTCATTCTCTCATGTTTTCTCCCTTTCTTCTCTCCTGTCCCCATCACCTCGTCCCTCCTATGCTGTGACTCCACGTTATTTCTTATTTATTTTTATTCATTTGAGAGCGACAGACAGAAAGAGAAAGAGGCAGAAAGAGAGAGAGAGAGAAGGAGAGAATGGGCGTGCCAGGGCTTCCAGCCACTGCAAACGAACTCCAGACACGTGCGCCCCCTTGTGCATCTGGCTAACGTGGGTCCTGGGGAATCAAGCCTCGAACCAGGGTCCTTAGGCTTCACAGGCAAGCGCTTAACCACTAAGCCATTCCTCCAACCCCTGTCTCCATGGTTTTTTACCTCCCTCCTCTTGGAAGCTCAGGTACAGTGATCCCTCAGGACCAGCCCGGTCTGCGTTTGAATTTCCACCCTAGGAGGAATCTGGACACTCACTAGAGAAGCGTCATCCACTTAAGCCTTGCTGCCTTCCCCCTGGGCCCACCGGAGTCGTGGCTTTGATGCGCTGTCTAGACTACCTCATGGGTCAAAACTGGTTGGCAATGTTGACTCACAACAAAACACTGATTTTTCTTTTTAAAGAAAATGTTTTTTTTTTTAAATTTTTACTTTTATTTATTTATTTGAAGAGAGGAGGAGGAGAAAAAGGCAAGGAGAGAAAGAATCAGCACGCCAGGGCCTTCGGCCACTACAAATGAACTCCAGATGTATGTGCCACCTTGTGCATCTGGCTCACATGGGTTCTGGGAAATTGAACCTGGGTCCTTTGGCTTTGCAGGCAAGTGCCTTAACAGCTAAGCCATCTTTCCAGCCCCAAACACCGATATTGTCCAGTGATTTGGGTTATAGCAATGCAAGGCAGAGTCTATCAGTACTCTGATGACAGTACCGTCCTCTCTTGTTTGCCTTCTAATCTGTTATCCTGAGTGACATGGAAGGAGACAGCCAGTCCGTGGGGGAGTGCTAGATGTCTGGCCACCTGGTCATGTGGCACCAACCAAAAATAGTTGAGAACTACTGCATCAGAGGATCAAGGGAGAATTTTTTGTTTTGCTTTTGTGTGTGTTGTGTGCATGCCTGTAGGGACCTATGTGTTTGCCTGAGCAGGGGTCACTGTCCCACGGTGGCCTAAGTGGAATGTCAAGCGCCCCACTCCATCCCTCCTCTGTCTGGTCTTGTTTGTGAGCTGGAGTCTCTCTCTCTCCCTCCCTCTCTCTCTCTCTCTCTCTCTCTTCCTATTTCAGAGCTTGTGGACTCTAATGGTCTTGGGTCTCTGCTCCCTTATGGGACTGGCAGCCCCCATGCCCCCTCAGGCCTTCCTGCTTGCTCAGCAAGTGCATTTAACCCCTGAACCATCTCTCCAGCCCTCTTCCAAGAATTGTATAAACTGTAAAATATTCAAGTGAAGTCAGTGTCTGAGGTTCATGTTTGGCTTAGACAAACCCTTAAAGGAAAGTTGGTCCTTAAAGGTAAGTTGGTCCAGGCCTCAGCTTCTGTCATTTCATAGTTGAGAAGAAAATTGAAGCCTGTGGGATGGAAGTAATGGGCCCCAGGTCATACCAAGAGCCAGTGAGATCTCAGAGCGCCCTCCAGCTCTGGGCAGCCTCTCTTTGCCTAGAGATGTCCAGGTAGAAACTGAATGACCATCAGGAGAGGTTAGCAGCTGATGTGGCCCAATATGTACCCTGGATTTCTTTTTCTTTTTTTTTTTTTTTTGGTTTTTCAAGGTAAGGTCTCACTCTAGCTCTGGCTGACCTGGAATTAACTCTGTATTCTCAGGGTGACCTTGAATTCATGGCAATCCTCCCGCCTCAGCCTCCCAAGTGCTGAGATTAAAGGCGTGCGCCACCACGCCCAGCTCATCCCTGGATTTCTGTGTGCACTTGCTAGTCGCTCATGGAGGACATTGCCTTGTGACACTCTTGTCTCCTCACTCGCTTGTGCCTTGCTGGGCAGTGTTCCGGCTAATTAGGACCAGACGCAGGCAGTCAGCTGGGCTTCACGTGAGGAAGAGCGGCGACGGTGGGGAAACGCAGGGATCATCTCCCACTGAGGCTGAGGCTGATGGAAACGGAGCCGAAACTGAAGTCTGGCCGTGCCGTGACTCGGGCGGCAAGTCGTGGCTTTGCGGTGGGTGAGAGCGTTTCTCGGCGTGACCTCCTCCCTCTGGGCGACAGGGCCTGCTGTCTTCCCTCCTTCTCCTCCAGCCCCCCCGCAAGCTCTGCGCCCCTTTCTGGAGGAGCAGAAGATCACACGCATGAACTGGAAGTTTTCTTCTCTAAGAAACAGCTCAGTATGACCACTGTATGCATATCCCCACACACATACATCTCAACTTCATTTAGCAATCGAGGCTGGCGATTAGCGCTTGTAACTAAGCCGGAGAATGCCAGAGGGCTGTGAACCGAGTATCTGTTCTTTCTCTCTGTGTTCCTTCTTGCCCTCACTCCCTTCCACTCCCCTCGATCAGCTCACTGTGGAGCAGGAAGCACGGCTGAAGCTCAAGCCTTGCAGCCTCACAAGCCAGAGCACAGAAAACCACCCAGATGGCTCTTCCTACCATCACCAGTGAGGAAGACCCCAGCACAGGCCCAGCCTCGGTCAGGTGCCCGGCCCAGGATCAGCCACTGCAGATCCTTGGTCACATGCCAACCCTGTGGCTGGGAAAGTGGGACTCCATGAGTGCTATCCTTCACCAGGGCCACATGGGCGACACCAAGGAGGTGTGCACTCGACAGAACATGAAGGAAGGGGCCCTGTGTCCCATGGTAACAGAAGCCTGGTCCAAGACTCATGGCAGCTCTGCTTCTCACTGAAGCAAGATAAGTCTGTCACCTCCTGTTTGTGAATCCATCACCCTTGTTGTCATTCTCAGTGAGACTACATTTCTGATGGCACTCTGTTAATGCAAAAAATTACCCTAGAAATAACTGAAGTTCCCTGGTGTCGGACACAGTAGAAAAAGTAGATTCTTTTGTTGTTGTCATTGTTTTTATTTTTATTTACTTATTTGAGAGCGACAGACAGAGAATGGGTGCTTTAGGGCCTCTAACCACTGCAAACCAACTCCAGACACATGTGCCCCCCCCTTGTGCATCTGGCTTACGTGGGTACTGGGGAATCGAGCCTTGAACCAGGATCCTTAGGCTTCACAGGCAAGCACGCAATTGCTTAACTGCTAAGCCACCTCTCCAGCCCCTAAAAAAGCACATTCTTGAACAAAGTCAAGCTGAAAACTCAGCCAGTGAGGAAGAGCCGGGCATGGTGATGCACGCCTTTAATCCCAGCAGAGGTAGGATGAGCCACCCTGAGAACACAGAGTGAATTCCAGGTCAGCCTGGGCTAAACTGAAATCTTACCTCAAAAAACCAAAAATAATAAAAAGACAGCAGGAAGCAGGAGGAGGGAGCAGTCCCTTATGAACTGCTTTTTCATCCTTCAATGCAGTTACCATTAACGTCAACTATAGTGATCATACGGAAAACATCTCGGAGATGAGAAAACAGAGGCTCATGCTACTAGGAAGGTAAGATAGCCAAGATTGTAATTCAAATTTGCCTAGCTCCAATGCTTGGGTTCCAAACCATGTACTTCTCCCCCAAGCCAAAAACCCAGAAGTCTGGGTCTGGGGTGAGGGTGTGTGGGCTGGAAAAGGTCCTTTGCCTACTCTGAGAAGTGCCATAGCCTTAGGGACAAGGCAGGGAGGAGCTGCCCTCTTCCACCCACGGAGCTTCTCCCAGCCCCACATCTCTGAGTCCAGGAACAGCTTCCTCCCTTTCCAGTAACAGTGCTCGTCTGTGTGTAACCTGTCCCCGCCCTTGAACTTGGCCTGGGCACTGCTGTGGTGGCGATTTTCAGGCTCACTCCACTGTGCTGATGTGTGGTCACAGGTCTGCCTTACCGCCATTTCCCCCCAAGTTTTTATCATCCTCATGCATGGGGACCATATCCTGCGATCCCGCCACCCTCCCTTTTCTCCCTCCTGACTCACCCCTCCAGTGATTGCTTTCTTTTTTTTTTTTTAATTTATTTATTTGAGAGCGACAGACACAGAGAAAGACAGATAGAGGGAGAGAGAGAGAATGGGCGCGCCAGGGCTTCCAGCCTCTGCAAACGAACTCCAGACGCGTGCGCTCCCTTGTACATCTGGCTAACGTGGGACCTGGGGAACCGAGCCTCGAACCGGGGTCCTTAGGCTTCACAGGCAAGCGCTTAACCGCTAAGCCATCTCTCCAGCCCTGCTTTCTTCTTCCTAGCTAGTCACTCTTCTATTTTGGTGTCATCATTTTTTTCTCCTCCTGTTATACCACTCTGGTAGGTAGCATCTATCGCCATGGTGAGGTCATGAGTGCCGCGGCCACTTTGTATCTGGAAGACTGTATTGCAAAGGGTCCCTGCCCTGCCTTTGGCTCTTACATTCTTTCTGCCACTTCTTCTGCAATGGTCCTTGAGCCTTGGAGGCTGTGAGAGAGCTGTGTCACTTAGTGCCGAACGCTACATTCTCTTTTCGGCATTTTGATGAGTTTTGAGTCTCCCCAATGGTTACCACCATCTAAAGAGATAAACTTTTCTAAGCAAAATCGAGAGTAGCATTGATAAATATGCATAAACATAAGTATTCAAAGGACATTTTTGGTGGACATAATATATCCATTTAGTTAGACAACCATAGGAGATCGCCCCTGCCAGGGCTTATGACCTCCTCAGCCATAGGCTTTTTAAAAAGTCATTTTTATTTATTTATTTAAGAGAGACAGAGAGAGAAGGGAGAGAGAGAGAGAATGGGCATGCCAGGGCCTCCAGCCAGTACAAATAAACTCCAGATGCATGTGCTACCATGTGCATCTGGCTTACTTGAGCACTGGGGAGTTGAACCTGGGTCCTTAGGCTTCATAGGAAAAAAGCCCTAACCACTAAGCAATGTCTCCAGCTCCAGCCATAGGCTTTTGATTAGGTTTTCAGAACCAGGCATAAGTTCCCTTCATGAGGGGGCCTCAAGTCTAGTTAGATAGCAGTTGGTATCTCCCACCACAGACATGTCCAGCATTGCACCATTTGGCACGTTTGGCCTGTCTGACCACCCGTACAACGTCCAGGGTCGACTGCTGATTAGGCCACTGTTTCTTACATGCCTGATGGTGGCCCGGCACTTTGCTAAGGGAAACAGGAATGACGTCTTTTATTCTTTGCATGTGTGTTCATGTATGTTCAAGTACACATGTGTGTGAGGGGGTGCATGTATATATGGAGGCCAAAGGACAGTCTTGAGTGTCATTGCCCAGACACCATCCACCTCTGAGACAGGGTCTCTCACTGGCGTGGAGCTTACCACGTAGACTAGACTGAGCTAATTCCTTGGCCCTGTCATTCATTCTTTTATTTTTTATTCAGTCTTTTTTCAAGTATATTTTATTTATTTATTTATATGTGTGTGAGAGAGAATGGGCATGCCAGGGCCTCTAGCCACTGCAAACAAACTCCAGAAGCATGTGCCCCCTTGTGCATCTGGCTTACGTGGGTCCTGGAGAATCAAACCGGGATCCTTTGGCTTTGCAGGCAAGTGCTTTAACCACTAAGCCATCTCTCCAGCCCCTTACTCATATAGTGACCTTATCAGTGGGCATCCAGAACATCGACCCTCCGACAGGCCAAAGAGAAGACTGCCCATGGCTACACAGTCATCGGGCAGAAATAGGATTCACACCTGTGTATCACTGACTTGCAAGCCCACGACCTTCATGTTGGCTCGACACTGATTCTTAGCCTACACCAAGATCCTTGGTCTCCAGCTAATGGCAACTTGGGAGGTGGAGCCTTGCTGGAGGAAGTCTATTGCTGGGGGTGGGGGAGCTTCATGGTTTCTTAGCCCTGGCTTGCCGGTGTTCATTCGGTTCACTCTCCTGCTGCCGTTTCCACCTGCTGTGGCAGAGGTGACGTCCAGCCTCTGCTCCTGCCAAGCTGTCCCCTGCCATCTTGGGGCTTCCCCTCAAGACTCTAAGCCCAAATAAACAGCTTCTCTCCCATCAGCTGGGTCCTTAGTAACTTAGTAACTGCAGCACCTTCTTAGGGCTAAGACAAAACACCCTACGGAAGGAAAAGGTTTATGTTGGCTTACAGTTCCAATGGGAAGTTTCATTATGACAGGGGAAACCATGGCAGAGCAGACAGTAGAGCATCACATCTCGTCACATCAACAGGGAGGAAGCAGCAAGAGCGTGCTAGCTATAGCCAGTGGGGCAGGTCTGTCTCCCTCCTTTCACACCCAGTGACACTCCTCCTCCAGCAAGGCTCCACCTCCCAAAGGCTCCACCAGCCGGGGATTGAGTACAAGGTTCATCACAAACACACGGGGCCCTGGAGGATATTTTACGTTTAAAGCAACACAGAGTTTGCACAAAGGATGACCATGTCAACCTGAATGGTGTATGCTTCACAACCCTCAATGACAAGGAGTCTAAATTGGTTTTAAGAGGGAATAAGTAAGAAGTCGGTTGGCTCCTCTTTCTGAAAAGTTCAGGGAATCTGCTTCAAGCACTGCTTGACTAAGGAACTTCCATGACCAGAGACATCTCTCCCAGCATGAGGCAGTGTTCTTAGCCACACTATATTTCTTTTTCTTTTTCTTTTTCTTTTTCTTTTTCTTTTTCTTTTTCTTTTCCTTTTTCCTTTCTTTCTTTCTTTCTTTCTTTCTTTCTTTCTTTCTTTCTTTCTTTCTTTCTGTCACACTATTTTTTCTTTTTCCTTTCTTTTCTTTTTTCTTCTTTCTTTTCTTTTCTTTTCTTTTCTCTCTCCCTCCCTCCCTCCCTCCCTCCCTCCCTCTCTCTCTCTCTCTCTCTCTCTCTCTCTCTCTCTTGAGAGTGAGAGAGTGAGAGAGAGAGGCAGAGAAAAAGAGAGAATGGATACACCAGGGCCTTTCAGCCACTGTGAATGAACGCCAGACACATGCGCCCTCTTGTGGGCATGCACAACATTGCATGCTTGCATTATTGCAGCGTCTGGCTGTATGTGGGATCTGGAGGATTGGAAAAGGAGTCCTTAGGCTTCACAGGCAAGCACCTTAACCGCTAAGCCATCTCTCCAGCCGCACTCTTTTTTTTCTTTTTTAAAGATTCTATTCCTTACTCTTTGAAGAGTAACTCTATTTACTTTTCATCTCAGTCAAACCCCCAGGATAGATTTTTTTCAGACCATGTGCCCCTCCGTTGGTGAATCAGAGCCATCTCCACAGATATGGAATCACTGCTTGGTATTGGCCAGGCAAGGTGATCTACGTACTCCTAAAATTGAAGGAGGGACTACCCCTGAACTTCTCCCCTGGAGAAGGACCAGATTATCCCGTGGGCAGAGGCTGTTGAAACATCTCAAGAGCAAGGGAGGCTCAAAGATGAGGGGCCAGGAGTTATTGTCAAGCAGGACAAAGGCAAGTGTGAGTAGCACTGAGACTGTGAGAAATAGGACCTTCCCACTAGAGGAGCAGCCTGTGCGCAGTCATGGACATACCGGGCTAACAGTTTACCACAGCTGAATACCAGAGTGTACGTGGGAGAGTGTGAGATGTGGCTTCGGATGGAGGGGGGATAAGGTCACTATATGAGTAAGGGGCTGGAGAGATGGCTTAGTGGTTAAAGCACTTGCCTGCAAAGCCAAAGGATCCTGGTTTGATTCTCCAGGACCCACGTAAGCCAGATGTATAAGGGGGCACATGCTTCTGGAGTTTGTCTGCAAATGAAGGTCTGCAGGCCTGTGGGCTGGCCTCACATTTTAACTCGTCCCTGAGCTGGACAGATGGCTTAGTGGTTAAGGTGCTTGCCTGTGAAGACTAAGGACCCAGGTTCGACTTCCCAGTACCCATGTCAGCCTGATGCACAAGGTGGTGAATGCATCTAGAGTTCGTTTGCAGTGGCTAGAGACCCTGTCATGCCCATGCTCTCCCTCCCCCACCCTCTCAAATAAATAAATCACTATCAACTTGTTCCTGCAGGAACCCCAGAGAGGTAAGCCAGATAGCTAGATTGTCAAAAGCAAGCGCTCTAGTCTCCCTCTCTGGATGACCGAGCTCAGCTTCTCCAGAGGGCCGTCTTTATGGAATAAAGGTGAGGGAGTGAGTGAGGCAAGTCTGTGTGAAACACACTCAGCCGAGTGAGTGATCAGAAACATATTTTGTCCTGCAGGCAAATTTTAAGTATCGGGGGGCACACTCTCATCTGGCTCTAGAAAGTGTCCCCTTCCCCCCCCATGGGGAGGAGAGTGGGGCCAGGAGAGCTGGGGGGGGGCTGCTGTGCTCAGTGGAGCACAAAGGACCGACGCAGTGAGAATTCTGTGGCACTCGGCAGAGGACAGGCTGTGGGGAGAAGGAAGAATCCAGGGTAAAAATAAACAAGAAGACAGCCATCTACACCTGACCTTGAATCTTTTAATTTTTTACTTTTTTTTTTTTTGTTGTTTTTTTCAAGGTAGGGTCTCACGCTGGTCCAGGCTGACCTGGAATTAACTATGGAGTCTCAGGGTGGCCTCGAACTCACGGCGATCCTCCTACCTCTGCCTCCCGAGTGCTGGGATTAAAGGCGTGCACCACCACGCCCGGCTAATTTTTTTCCTTTTGGACAATTTGTTTTCAAAATTAAAAAAAAAAATTCAACCAATTTCCCTAGGTGTGTTTTTTTTTTTTCCCTCTTCAAATTCCTCAAAAAATATCCCAAGACCATTTCACTCGGTTGGGAAAATCTTAGTGTTTTTTTTTCTTCCTTTTAGACTGAAGATGCCAAGCTGAACATACTTTAAATGTCCTTCCCTGCTGTAGCGCTCACTCAGCCACTCTTCTCATCTCTGCCTAACCTCATAAGACCACCCCCACTTTCCTGGGCCATTGATTCTTTAAATAATATGTGTGTGTGTGTGTGTGTGTGTGTGTGTGTGTGTGTGTGTGTGTGTATGCATGCCAGAGTCTCTTGCCACTGCAGACAAACGCCATATGCATGTGTTACTTTTGCTGGCTCTATGTGGGTGGCCGAGCAATTGAAACCTGACTGATAAACTTTGCAAGGAAGTGCCTTTAATCTCTGAACCATCTCTCTAGGGCCCTCCCACTATTTTTTCTTATTTTTTTAAATTTTTTATTTGAGAGAGGGAAAGAAGCTCAGAGAGAGAGAGAGAGAGGAAGGGAGGGAGAAAGAGAATGGGCATGCCAGGGCTTCCAACCACTACAAACGAACTCCAGATGCTTGTGCCACCTTGTGCATCTGGCTTATGTGGGTCCTGGGGAATCAAACCGAGGTCCTTTGGCTTTGCAGGCAAGTGCCTTAACCGCTAAACCATCTCGCCGGGCCCCCTCCCACTTTTCTGAGGTAGGATCTTACACTAGGACAGGCTGACCCTGAACTTACTCAGTAGTCCAGGTTGGTCTCAAACTGGAAGTGATCCTTTACCTCAGCTTCTCAAGCGATGGGATCATAGGCATGAGCCACCATACCCAGCTCCCATTGTTTTATTTGGTTTATTGTTGTTATTGTTGGTGGTGGATTTTGTTTTTGTTTTTGTTTTGGTTTGTTTTTTGTTTACAGTGGGAACCTGGGCTTGTGTGGATAGATTTACAAGGCACTTTTTTCACCATGATGAATATAAACATCAAGGAAACTTTCAGAAGTCAAGTGTCAATGAATCCTCACCAAAAATAAAAGGAGAGGAGGATGCAGGAGGAGGAGAATAAGGAATAGCAAATAACGGCAGCCAGACTAGATTTAAGAGAAGACAACATTTTGACCAGAAAAGCCACTCAGCCACTTAGCAAAATATTTCACAAGAGCTATTTGATGTCCAAGTGTAAGTAACAATAGTGCCGAGACTTTGGACAGTTTCATTTCAAAGCCATTTTACAGTCATAAATTAGTTAATCAGTAAATGATCAGTAACATATGGATCATATTTCACTTGAATCAAAGGAAAACTGCTGCAGGGAAAACAAACAAACAAACATCGCAAAGGCATTTTACATTTTCATTATTATTATTAATTTTTTTTGGCTTTTGTTAAAGCCTGGAGCTTGATAACTGGATGAAATGAGGTTGGACATAAACGGGACCAGGTGGCTCATTGTGTTTGATGAGAACATAAACTTCAGATTTCCATTACGGCACCTAGGCTGCCCTGGGTGGAAACATGGGAGACGAGGAGGGATAAACAGGTGGACCTGCTTGTCCATGTACCCAATAAAGTCTGAGTGGGAATTTTCCCTAGGGAACCAGCTGCTTGATACAACAAACCACATACTCCTTGGACACTATGTCACCCTGATGGGCATGTTTCAGAAGGACTCTGAGGCCCATGGCTTTCTGCATATTTCTTCCTGCTGGTAACATGTAAACAATTTCTTAGGCACCCGAGGCCTTGGCATTGGTGAGATAGGAATAACAACTCCAGCTGAGGCTATTGAACTGTTACTGTGGGCTACACATTGTCCTGAGACCCTGACCGTCATTAACCCGCTTAGTTGGATGGGGACTGTCTGCTACTGTCTCCTCAATGTAGAGCTTCAAGTCAGTTTGCCTCAGACACAGGTGGTTTCTTAGAGAGATGCATCTAGGTTTCTCCCAAAGATGTCATCTCACAAAAACAGTAACTCCAAGGCCAAGTCTGGGGCTTACTTTGGTCTTTCTGGGCCCCAGAGATTGAGCTTCCGTTAAGTGTGGCATCCCGCTCCATCTGCCCAGGGGCGCCCATGAGGAATGAATAGATGTGGGCATCACACCTTCACATCCCACAGCGTTAATCTTTGTTTGAAATCCAGGGTGAGGGGCTAGAGAGATGACTCAGTGGTTAAGGTGCTTGCCTGAAAAGCCTAAAGACCCTGGCATGCCCATTCTCTCTCTCTCTCTTTCTCTGCTTGCAAATAAATAAATAAATTTAATCCAGGATGAGAGGGGATATGAGAGAAGACCCTCCACTCCTTTTTCATTCCATACCAGTCACTGCTTGTGTCCTTCAAAAGTACTAAGTCTCTCACTTTCTCTCTCTCTCTGCCTACAAACAAATAAAAATTGTTTTATAGGGCTGGAAAAATGGCTTAGCGGTTAAGGCACTTGCCTGCAAAGCCAAAAGACCCAGAACTCACATAGGCCAGATGCACAAGGTGGCACATGCATCTGGAGTTTGTTTGCAGTGACTAGAGGCCCTGGCGTCCCTATTCTCTCTTTCTCTCTCTCTCTCCTTTCTCTCTCCCTCTCTCTCTCTCTATCTCCCTCTTTCTCTCTCTCAAATAAATAAGTAAAATAAAATAGTTTTTAAAATAGTTTTCAAAAGGGGGGAACTGAGGAGATGGCTAAGTGGTTAAGGCGCTTGCCTGCAAAGCCTAAAGATCAGGGTTCAATTCTCCAGTACTCATGTAAAGCCAGATGCATAAAGTGGCACATGTGTCTGGAATTTGTTTGCACTGGCTGGAGGCCCTGCTGTGCCCATATTCTCATTCTCTCTCTCTCTCTTTCTCTCCCTTTCTTTCAGCTTGCAAATAAATAAATAAGACTTTTTTTTTTTTTTTTTTTTTTTTTTTTTTTTTTTTAAGAAAAGCATCAAGTACTTTCCTACCTCCTGGGCCTTGCTCAACCACGCTCCTCCCTCTGCTTGGAAAGTTCTTCTTCAAAACCAGATGCTAGGCTCGGAGGTGTATTTCAGTTGAGTAGTACTTGCCTAGACTGCCCTGGGCCCTGGGCCCGACCCCCAGAAGCCAGTAACTGGGTGCGGCGGTTCACACCTGTAATGCAAGCGCGTGGCATAAAATTAGAGGCTAGCCTAGAGCACGTGAGGTGCCATTAACTGGCCTCGTCTTCAACATCTTCTTTGCAAAGATGCCTCCTCTGCCCAAGCATCTGGTAGCTCTCTGCTCTCTTAGCCCCTGGATTTTTTTTTTTTTCCTTTACGCAGTGCATGTTTACATATGCTTACACAGCTAGTCTTTGGGCACTCTTACCCAGTGTGTGTGGTACATGTATGTGCTCACTGACTCCTATGCCCTGTGGGAAGCTGGATCACTTCCGCACCTCATAAGAGAACACCCAACACCCTTGACCATATGTGGGACACAGCATGTGCACAACAATAATCATTGAACAACAACCAAAAACTCAAATTCTGATTTTGTGGTAGAGCTGTAGAACTTTTTAAAAAAATTAATTATATTTATTTGGGAGGAGAGAAAGTATGGGCACACCAGGGCCTTTGCTACTGCAAATGAACTCCAGGTGTGTGCACTACTTTGTGCATCTAGCTTGACGTGGGGACTGGTGACTCAATCCTGGGCCAGCAGGCTTTGCAAGCAAGTGCCTTTAACTGCTGAGCCATCTCCCCAGCCCTTTGGCTTATGTCTAGCCTTTAGGAACCCCAGGTACAGGACTGGTGCCCTGGCATAGGCTTACAAGTTGATTTTCATTCAACAAAGGTGTGAGCTGGGAACTCGTGGTATAGACAACTTCTATCGGCAGCCAGAGCTAGCCAGATGAGGCAAAGAAGGGACAAAGACCCTCGGTGGTGGGTGGTGGGGGGGATTAGGAATTATGGTATGTTTGAAGAGCCCCCTGTGGTTTGCCATGCGTGACCTGGATAAGGTGAGACCAGAGACAACCAAGTTACAGCCAAACCCTCCAGTGTCTCAACATGCTACACTGGAGCCCCCGAAGGTTTGCTCCCGGCAGTGTGGTGGGTTTGGCACAACAACCATGTGAGAGAGGTGGAGAGACACAGGGAGACCAGCAGCGGTGAGAACAAGCCCCCTGGCAGGAAAGGCCGGAACAGGCCATGGAGACAACAGATTAGTCAACTATGGATCCCCTCCCGACAGAGACAGAGGACCAAGGAGGCCCTTGGAGAGATGCATCTAGGTTTCTCCCAATAGCCAGTGACCTGGCTATTGCTGCAGCCACTCATCTGAATTCACGTCATCCTAGGAACCTGACCTCAGTGTCCCATGTCAGGTCTCCCTCAAGCACACAGCAACTTCCTGCCCCTAGATACGATTTCTGGAGGACCCTGAAATGTCAAGCCATTCCCCATTCATCAAGGCCGGCCCCGCCGCCCAACTCTCCCCCCCACCCCCAGCAATAACTCAGGTTCAAGGGCTACAGGGCGTCCAATCTGTTCTTTGGCAGCGGAAATTGCCATTTCCCTCTCAGTATAGAGCCCTCAATTCACGAGGGCGAGCGGGCAGGAATCCAAAAGTAGAATATCACTTCTCTGCTCTTGGGCCAGAGCCAAGATTTAATTTTTTTTTTTTTTATTTTCAAACACATGAGTGGTCAGACCAGAGCCTGAAAATAGAAACCATCCTTTGAGCAACTCTGTCTCCCATGTAGATCTTCTCACCTGCAGAGCAGGCGGTAGGTAGCTCTGTGGTCCACTTAATGAATGAGAGGGTCTTTAGGACAGTGCTAATTTTCACTTCAGATCCTCCATTTCTGTGTCTGTGTAAGTGTGGTGTTTAGTTACCAGAAACCTCGGACTTTTCATCTGCTAATAAAATAAAAGAGCATTAGCTGGGCATGGTCATGTGTTTTTAATCCTGCTCTGGGGAGACTGAGGCAGAAGCTCTGTGAGTTTGAGGCAAGCTCAAACTACTTGGTGAGACTATTGAGCGAGAGAGAGAGTTCTAGAACTAGCATGAGGCACAGGTGACACATGCATATTAACTCTTTTTTTAAAGATTTATTTATTATTTATTAGAAACAGAGAGAGAGGGAGAGAGCGACAAAGAGGGAGAGAGAGAGAGAATGGGCACACCAGGGCCTCCAGTCACTGCAAAGGGTCTTCAGAAGCATGTGTCACTTTGTGCAGCTGGCTTACATGGGACCTGGAGAATTGAACCTAGGTCCTTTGGCTTTGCGGGCATGTTCCTTAACCACTAAGCCATCTCTCCAGCCCACACATATTAACTCTCACAGCTGTGTCTGTCATATACTCACTGTGTAATGAGAAATAGTCTACATTTCTCCAAGTTCTACTTTCAGCCAAGACTTTTTATTTAAAGGAACAAAAAATGACATCATCAGTAACTTTACCCATGCATTTCTTCATTTCCTCCCCTCTCTGGCCGGCTCGATGGAAATTTTGAGAAGATAGGGAAGCCAGGGGACCGTGATATCTATAGCAAGCCACAGAACTTCTCTAGGCCTTAGTTTAATCATCTGTAAAATGGAAGCATTCATTCTCAACCCCGCGCTATGGATGCTGGTGTGGGTGAGAGTTACTGTTTGTCCAACTCTCCAGAGGATACAATCATCTCTCAGTATCTATAAGGACTCCTTTCAGGATCCTCAAAAATACCAAAGCTGGGCTAGAGAGATGGCTTAGCAGTTAAGCACTTGCCTGTAAAGCCTAAGGACCCCGGTTCGAGGCTCAATTCCCCAGGACCCACGTTTACCCAGATGCACAAGGGGCACACGCATCTGGAGTTCATTTGCAGTGGCTGGAGGCCCTGGTGTGCCCATTCTCTCTCTTTCTCTCTCTGTCACTCTTAGATAAATAAATAAAAAAAAACAAAAAAAATTTTTTTAAA
Source organism: Jaculus jaculus (assembly GCF_020740685.1). Taxonomy (NCBI): domain Eukaryota; kingdom Metazoa; phylum Chordata; class Mammalia; order Rodentia; family Dipodidae; genus Jaculus; species Jaculus jaculus. Next base: position 27,480,974 of record NC_059107.1, read on the forward strand.
TACCAAAGCTCATGGATGCCTAAGTCTTTTCACTAAAATGCATGGCATTTAGGGCTGGAGAGAAGGCTTAGCAGTTAAGGTGTTTGCCTGCAAAGCCAAAGAACCCTGGTTCGATTCCCCAGGACCCATGTAAGCCAGATGCACAAGGTGGCATATGCATCTGGAGTTTGTTTGCAGTGGCTGGAGAGGCACTGGTGTGCCCATACTCCTTACCCACCCCTCCCCCCTTCCCTCCTTCCTTCTCTCTCAAATAAATAAACAAAATATATGTTTTTAAAAATGCATGGTATTGACACAGCCTACTCAATCCTCCCCTAGACTTCAAATAAGCTGTAGGGGACTGACACGGCCCAACACAATGGAGTGTTATATAAATACAAGATAGACTATATTGCTAGGGAATAATGACAAGATAAGAAGTCTAAGGACTAGAGAGGTGGCTTAGCAGTTAAGTTGTTTGCCTGTGAAGCCCAAGAATGTTTGTTCGAATCTGCAGATCCCATGTATAGCCAGATGCAAAAGTGATGCAAGCATACAATGTCACACATGTTCACAAGGGGGTACATGCATCTGGAGTTCATTCATAGTGGCTCAAAGGCCTTGGCACACCCATTCTCTCTCTCTCCCTCTCTCTTTCTGTCTCCTTCCTTCCTCCCCTCTCTCTCAAAAATAAAACAAAATAAAGGTTTCTTTGCCTTAAAAGTATTTTTAAAAAGAAGTCTACTCATGGCCAATACATATTCACTGTCCATGATGCATACAAATCCTGTGAGCTTATTGGGCAGTTGCACTTTGATAGGGCAAATCCTGTGTAGCGTCCAAGACCCTGGCATGCAAAAGGGAGAGGATTTTCCTCCCTCTCTTTTCTCTTTCAAGAAATATGATGGTGCTGCAGTCAGGTTCGCATTGCTGGTGGAAATCACCCAACCAAGAGCAGCTTGTGGGGAAAAAGAGGTATGTTTTTGCTTTCAGGCTCAAGGGGAACCCCACAATGGCAAGAGAAAAGGATGGCACGAGCAGAGGGTGGACATCACCCCCTGGCCAACATAAAGTGGACCATAGCAACAGTAGAGTGTGCCAAACACTGGCAACGGGAAACTAGCCATAGCATCCATAAGCCCGCCCCCAACAATACACTGCCTCCAGGAGGCGTTAATTCCCAAATCTCCATCAGCTGGGAACCTAGCATTCACAACACCTGAGTTTATGGAGGACACCTGCATCAAACCACCACAGACGGTTAACCTCAACTGTCAAGTTGTCGGGATCTAGAATCACCTTGAAGACAAATGTCTAGGCATGTTTTTGGAGGACTTTCTAAACTAGGTTAATTAAGGTAGGAGGACCCACCCTAGCTATGGGTGGCGCCCTTCCATGGGCTGGGCTCCCAGGTTGAGTAAAGTGGAGAAGGTGAGTTAAGCAGCAACCTTCCTATCTGCTTCCTACCTGTAGCTACAATGTGATTAGCCACCTTCCGTCCCTGCCACCATGCTGTGCCTTCTCCACCATGGTAGACTCTATCCCCTTGAACTTGAGGCCAAAATAAACCCTTCCTCCATTATGTTGCTCCTTGTCAAGTAATTAATCACAGTGATGAAAGGCCACCAGTCCAAAGAGGGCTTTGTGTCCCCGGGGAATTGAGGATTTTGGGGCCAGTGAAAAAGAAGAGCCTTCACTGTGCTCAACATCACGGGGGCACAAAGAATTGTTTTGTCTGAGAAGATCTGAGTCCTGGGTTTGAAAGAAGGGCTTCCCACTCCTAGAGAGAGTCCTTGGGAATGGAATCTGCAAAGGTGATATGTATCTGGACTCTTAGAGTAGGACTGGCTGCAGAATTTGCAGGGCACGGTGACCATGGGGGTCACCTGCTAAAAAAAAAAAAAAAAAAAAAAAAAATCACTCAGAATTTCAGAACAGTGACAGCAGGGATCCTATTGACGAAACACCTGACCAGATGCACTTTATGGAAGGAAAGGGTTATTTCAATTTGCAGTTTCAAAGGGAACCTTCATCCTGGCAGGGAAAGAATCACAGAGTAGACAGAGCATCACATCTTGTCCCATCGTCTTGGAGGAATCCTCAAGAACAAGCTAGCTGTGACAAGCAGAGGTTGGGCTACAAAATCCCCCAGGAACACACCTCCTCCAGCCAGGCTCCACATGCCAGAGGTGCCACAATGTTCCCAAATTGCCACCAGCTGGAGACCAAGCACTCAAAGCATTTTTTTAATTTTACATTCAAACCACTTCTAAACATGGTTTCTTGTACAGCCGTACAAGTCAACGTTCAGGAGGCTACCATGCATGCCCCACTGCAGCTCCAGACATGTTAGTCAGCTTTCTTTCACTGCAATAACATGAGTGAGATCATCTTATTATCATTATGTTAGTTTTTGAGAGAGAGAGAGAAAGAGAAAGAGGCAGAGAGAGCAAGAGAAAATGGGTACACCAGGACCCTTCAGCCACTGTGAGTGAATTCCAGATGCATGCACCCCCTTGTGGGCAGGTGCAGCATTGCACACTGGCGTCACTGCAGCTGGTTATGAAGGACCTGGAGATTCCATCATGTATTCTTAGGCTTCACAGGCAAGCACCTTCACCACTAAGCCATCTCTCCAGCCCCTGAGATCATCAGCTTATAAAGAAGGAAGTTTTATTTTGGGTCACAGATTTAGGCATTCCTATTCATGGTTAACTGGTATCTGTTTTGGACCTGGGATGAGATAACATATCCTAATAGATGTGCATAAAATCACTCACTTCATGACCAGAAAATAAAAGAGAGGTTGGTTCCCCCAATCCTATTAAAGCACAAGCCCCCAGCAACCTAAAGACCATCACCTTCCAGTGAGTTGTTGGCCAGGGAGGTCCCTGATGACCCCAAAACATAATAGGCCATTGCCGAGGCCCTTGGTTTCCCACCAAGAACAGATGCTAAGACCCTATTGCTGAAGACTCCACATATTTAGGCTGTAAGGTAGTGAGAAATCCTGCTGGAACTGAGCTGATAACCCCCTCCATGTAGACCAGCTGACGGAAAGCTGGAAGAAGCCATTCTGCATGCAGTTCAATGGGAGAGAGAGAAATCACCAGTGAAGATACTCAACAGTGGACACTGCAAGCCTTATATTTGGCCAGCCAGGCCAAATGAGTCAATGGATGCAATAGTAGTACGTCTGTCATGATGGAAACCAACTGCCCTCTGATTGGACTGGAGGCCCGCTCCATGGGAGGGAATACTTCCCTGATACTGAAAACTTAAAACAGGGGTATTTGTGAGCCCTAGGGGTGTAACATCTGCTGCTGTCTGGCTAAATGTATGTACTATGCTATCAAACTGCCCAGTAAGCACTTCTGTTAATGTTTGTACCCATATATTAATGTTACTCTCACTTTGGGTAGAGAATCTTCTCTTTTCAGATGGCAATGACCTTGGGATGACTCAGAAGGCATCATGGTGCTGGAAAGAAGAAGTGACATGAGTGATAAGCATTGCAATATCTCTATCATACCTTTCAAGGCTCAGGGTCTATTGTGGAAGAGGTGGCAGAAAGAATGTAAGAGCCAAAGGAAAGGTAGGACTCCTTACAACATGCTTCCCCTCCCCCCAGACACAAAATGGCCTGAATATCCATGACCTCACAGTACCTGACTTGTGTAGTGACCTACACAAGACCATCATAATAGGAGGAAAAGACCATGACATCAAAATAAAAGAGAGACTGATTGAGAGGGGATATGATGGAGAATGAAGTTTCAAAGGGGAAAGTGGGGGAAGGGAGGGCATTACTATGGGATATTGTTTATAACCATGGAAGTTGTTAATAAAAAAAATTGGAAAAAAGAAGACCATCAGCTTCTAATGGTGCTACACTGGGGACCAAGCATTTTAGCCCATGGGTTGTTGGGAAGCACTTACACAAACCACTGCAGAAGCCCAGTGAAGGTTCCGTGACTCAGCTGGGCTCCAAGGGAGGCTTTGGATGTCATAAAGGACGCCTTCACCTAATATGCCCTGGCATTTTGCATATGTCAGGAAGACTGGCGGCTTGGCCCTAAGTTTTGTTTGTATGAGGGTCCCAGAATTCTTGTACAAGTAGAAGGTAAGAAAGTGTCTCCCCACGTTCACCCCTAATGAGCTGAGATGGGATTTCCTGAGCCTGATCCAGTGTGACTTGACATAAAGATAGCATGTGAGCTTCCTTGCGTCAGAGCACTGTGCCACAAAGGTGTTTGGCTGTTCATTCTTAGATTTCCATCAACATAATAAGTTACCTGAAATAACTGTCTTAAAAGGGGAAAAAACCAAAAAGCTTATTTTGGCTCACAGTTTCAGAGGTGTTAGTCCCTGACTGATGGGGCTCATGATGTTGAACCTGTGACTAGACAGCACATCATAGTAGTTTGTGACAGAGGATGCCTGCCTCACTGTGGCCTAGAAACATAAGAGCGGGAAAGGAAGGGGCTCGGGCCTCATTATCCCTTTCAAGGTCATGTCCCAAGTGACCTTTCTTCTCTGTCCAGCCTCCTACAGTCTTACTACCTCCCAATAACACCCTTGACTGGGGACCAAGCCATTAACACATGAGCCAGTGGGGACAGTTACTCAAACAGCAGCAGACCAGATCTCATTTAATGCCCAGACAGACCTGTTGACTTCATGTCCACTGGTCATTCTCCAAAGCCTGGCAGCCTCTCCAAGCACAGGCAGGTTCTCGAAGGGGCTTGTCAGACCAGGATCTCTGGCAAAAAGAGCCCCTGGCAGCCTGGGTCTGGGCATTCAGCTCATGAATAGGAAATAGGAAGCCATTAAGCCATGCCCAGTCCCCAAGGAGCCCAGGGGCAGGAGGAAGTGCCCTGTCAGGAGCAAACACCTTCCAGGAAAGCAGTGAGGGAGGAGGGAGGAGGGCATGAGTGACAGGAATAAGAAGAGCCCCCGTCAATCTGACGTCGCCAGCAATGTTAATGACGAAGGAGGGCATCTTCCGTCATGACAGAGTCTGGCATTTGGACACACGATGCTGATGTCCCCTCCCTTCTGTTACATCCTACTGGATCCAAGTCAGAACATTCCATCTCAGCTCTTAGGGGTGGGTGTGAGGAGACACTTTCTCTTTCTCCACTAGTGGAAGAATTCTGGGAACCTTATACAGACCAAAATGTAGGACCAGGCACCCAGACATGTGCAAGGTGCCAGGGTGTGTTTGGGTGTGTTGGGAGCCGTCGGAGCCCAGCTAAGTCAGGACTTCAATGGGCTCCCGCAGTTAGGGGAAAGAAAGTGGGGAGGTAGGGTGGCATAAGGAAAAAGAACTCATAGGTGGCATATTCATCTATAGTATGTTCTCTATAAAGTATGTTGGTATATGTGATATGTGTATATACACAGATGGCCTCTGACTGACAATGGGTTGATTTTTACAATGGGTTCATAGGAGTGTTGACTGCATTTTAATCTCCGTGAGTGTATGTGGGGGGGAGGGGGACAATCTCAGATGGCATCCTCAGAAATTTTGCACTTTTTTTTTGAGGTAGGGTCTCACTCTAGCCCAGGCTGACCTGGAATTCACTATGTAGTCTCAGGCTGACCTCAAACTCACAGTGATCCTCCTACCTCTGCCTCCCAAGTGCTGGGATTAAAGGCGTGCGCCACCATGCCCGGCAGATCTAGGATATTTTCTAGTTCTAATGAATTTGTGGGATGCAACTCCATCATAAGTTAAAGAACATGTGAAAGAGAGAGACAGAGAGGGAGAGATCAGTTGGCAGGCAGGATGTGATTGTGGTGGGTGTAAGCCCATTGTCACTGGGTAGGCCAGCAGTTGGAAGCAGTGGGGCTCAACAGGCCAGCTGCTGCAGGAGCCCCTTTTCTGGGGACAGGGTTATTTTCCCTTCCATTGAGGCCTTCACCTGGTTGGAGGGAGCCCACCACATCCAGAAACGCAATAAGCTTCCCTCAAAGTCCACCCGTTGAAACGTGAATTTCATCCCAAAACTCCTTCAGAAAACCACCCAGAAGGGGGTATGGCCAACTATCTTGAAACCGTGGAGCAGAAAAATGACAGGAACCTTCGCCTTCACAGGAACATCCATCCTCTGGCAAACTTCGAGGTGTGAATGATGCCTTCCCCCTTACCTCAGTTTCTCCTTCTGCGAAATGAGAGAGAGAGGCACTAAGCCTAACACTGCAAGGGCCTACATGCTGTCTCCCAGCTTCCTTCTCCAAATTCCACCCATGCTGGCCGTGCGACCTTGGACAAGTTATTTATTTAACTCCTTGTGGGCCTAGCTGTGTCCTCTGTAAAATAGGCATAGAGATCGTAACTCTCTCCTTCGAGTTGGGGCCTGAAAGAAGATTGGACACATACAAAGCTTTCGCTCAAAGCCTGGCATGTGGTAGGCACAGAGTGAATGTTAGAAAACAGGGATTGCGCCCAGGGACATGTGCTTCCTAGACAAGCGTGGGGCCACTGAGCTCGCTCCTTAGCCTGGGTTCTAGCATGAAACAGTGCCCATATCTTTTCTATCAGGGGCCTCCCTTCGTCTGCACATGGGTGGGCAATGCTGGCAGCGAACAGGGCACAGACATGAGTGCCTTACTCAGTTCACCCTGGCTTCCAGAAGTCTGTGGCTTCTATACCTGCCTCCCATGAGGAGATGTTGAAGATGTTTCAACCACATAGTAAAAGGCCATGTAACATCCCACCCCCTTGTTGGCCTGATGTGGCACCTGCTGACCCAGGCAACTGAGCATGGGACTGACCTCCTGCCTCAGAGCGGACCCGCCCCCCCCCCCACGTTTTCTTCCCGTCTTGAAGGGTGATGAAGCAAAAGACATCAAATGTTCTTTATGGGCTGGAGAGATGGCTTAGCGGTTAAGCGCTTGCCTATGAAGCCTAAGGACCCCGGTTCGAGGCTCGATTCCCCAGGACCCACGTTAGCCAGATGCACAAAGGGGCGCACGCATCTGGAGTTCGTTTGCAGTGGCTGGAAGCCCTTGTGTGCTCATTCTCTCTCTATCTGTGTCTCTCTCTCCCTCTCTCTCTCTGTCACTCTCAATTAAATAAATAAAAATGAACAAAAAATATTTTTAAAAAAATGTTCTTTATCCCTAACAGCATTGGGGCACTCCTGCTTGGAGTGGAGAATCTATCCATACCAGCAAGGATGGAAATCAAAATTATCTAGCACTTGCTCATGCCAAGAGCTTGCCGCACAGGCTGTCTCTAATCTGTGCCTGAGATTTATACACATAGACACATATCCATTTCACAGGTGGGAAAACTGAGGCTCAGAGGCCCAAAGCATAATTTACGATCCCATAGGGAATTAGTGGTGGAGTTAGGGTTTGAAACAAGATTCCATTGAAGCAGAAACCCTTCCTTGGCTGGACTCTGTACCTCAAGTGCCCTGTCACCCAGACAGGACGTCTTGGCGTCCTCCACCCCCTCACACCGCTGGGTCCCACTGCACTGCCAAGTACTCAAACCTGATTCGAATTTGGGGTTCTCTCCTCTGCAGCCCAGCAAAGTTTTTGTTGGAAAGTCCCTCACATTTTGCAGACCTCGAAGATGTTTCAACAACATAGTAAAAGGTAGGTCTTTGCCACAACAAAAGGCAGAAATATCACCAAGGAGTAAACAGAATTCCTTGGCCTCTTTGGAGCGTGTGTCAACATCTAACTTTCCCCCTCTTTTTTTCCTTCTCCCCTCCTCTCTGTCTGCTCTCCACTCCCTTCTTCATGTTCAGATCTTGCCTGCTGGGAAGGGGGTGGTCTTCGTAGCCCTGCCGCGGCCAGAGGGGCCAGAGTCTGCACGCTCTGCAGCTCCAGCCAGCACAGATGCCTTCAGCAGCTGAGAAAGCACCAACCACCATGGCAGGCCTTCCCACGACCGCAGTGAGCCACATGGAAAAGCCATTTACAGCTCTCGGCCCTTGCCCTGCCCCCTGACACACATGTGTAGTGGACCACAGCTCCAGAAACGGGCCTTCCCAGAATGAAAATGTATGTGACTTAATACAGAATGGCTCCATTTCCGCTGATGGCTGGAAATTAAATGAATTTGAAATGTGCATGTTTAAAAAGTAGGGCTGGAGAGATGGCTTAGCGGTTAAGCGCTTGCCTGTGAAGCTTAAGGACCCCGCTTTTAGGCTCAACTCCCCAGGACCCACATAAGCCAGATTCACAAGGGGGCGCACGCATCTGGAGTTCATTTGCAGTGGCTGAAAGCCCTGGCGTGCCCATTCTCTCTTTCTCCCTCTCTCCCTCCCTCCCTCTCTCTCTCTCTCTCTCTCTCTCTCTCCCTCTTTCTCTCTCTGTCTGTCACTCTCAAATAAATAAATAAAAATGAACAAAAAGAATTTCTGGGGAAAGCACACCCCATTTAACTTGGTGTCTCTGAATGAGCCCTGATTCCCCAAGGAAGGTGCTCATAACATGATGAAGACCTTTAGTCAGATCCTACCTGGTCACTCACCAAGGACACAGTATCCAGGAACAAATGTGTGTGTGGGAGGGGTGTAGACAGATAACCAAGAGTGAGCGTGTACAGTCTGAGTTTGTGTGTATCTCCCACCACTGTCCCACGCCAGCTGTATCATCTTACTGGTGAATAGTCACCGGCAACTGCGGCCCTTGCTGAGGAATAAGACTCTGGCCAATGGGGCAGCTGTGGCCTCCTGTACTATCCACAGTACTCCAAAGTGAGAGGGAGGCACTTCCTCATAAGATGGCAAGGTCCCCACCGATGGCCTTGGTCATGGCAGGATGCGCAGAGAATGGTGGCTGACACAAGCCAGTGCCACATTATTACCAAGAGGCTCTGATTATTCTATCAGGCACCAGGGAGCATTACTTCATTTTTATTTATTTATTTTTTTTATTTTTTTATTTTTTGCCTACACCAGGTTGACCTGGAACTCACTCTGTAGTCTTAGGCTGGCCTCAAACTCACAGTGATCCTCCTACCTTCTCCTCCCAAGTGCTGAATTTTTATTTTTATTTTTTGAGAGAGAAGCAGTATGGACATGCCAGGGTCTCTTGCAGTTGTAAATAAACTCCAGATGCATGTGCCACTTTGTGCATCTGACTTTATGTGGGTACTGAGAAATCAAACCCAGACAAGCAGGTTTTGCAAGCAAGTGCCTGTAAGTGCTGAGCCACCCCTAGCTCTAGAGAGCTTTCTTTTGTTTTTTTTTTTGGGGGGGGGGTGGTTTTCAAGGTAGGGTATTCACTCTAGCCCAGGCTGACCTGGAATTCACTATGGAGTCTCAGGGTGACCTCAAACTCACAGCAATCCTCTTACTGCCTCCCAAGTGCTGGGATTAAAGGTGTACGCCACCACCCTGGGCCCAGAGAGCATTTCTAAACCCCAGCTATGAGCTCTGTCCAGAGACTGAATATCACCCTTACCCTCAGGAAGTAACTACTGTAGCTGGTCTCTCTCTCCACTTTTACCTGGTCCCCACCTTTTGGAAAACAAAAATTTACTTTTTTATGAGAGAGAGAATCGGTGCACTAGGGACTCCAGACACGTGTACCACCTTGTGCACATGTGCAACCTTGAACGTTTGCGTCACCATGTGTGTCTGGCTTATGTGGGGCCTGTAGAGTCGAACATGTGTCCTTAGGCTTTGCAGGCAAGTGTCTTGACTACTAAGCCATCTGTCCACCCCTCCCCCACTTTGTTTTAATCTTGCACAAGTTTGGTGGGCTATGGCTTTAACTTTCAAAGGAAGTCTATTGAATGGTTAGTAATGTTTTTGTAAGTCTTTAAAATGAGTCACTTGGGTTGTTTCTATGAGACTTGGGCCGCCTGCTTTGATTCTTGGTGTCAATGCTGGTAACACCTGGGCTCATGTGGTTCTTTGATGTGAGCGAGTGTCTTGCGTTACTAGCAACCCTGACCTCTGCCCATGAGATGCTAATACCCCAGTTGTGACAAAACATCTCCAGATACATCCTTAACTGAGGACAACTTTTCTATAGGACCCAAAGTTGGGGAGAAGATGTATACAGAAAACTCAGCAACCCTGTACCTCACACTATCTACAAATGCTACATAAAAATACCCAAAAGAGCCGGGTGTGGTGGTGCACGCCTTTAATCCCAGCACTCGAGAGGCAGAGGTAGGAGGATCACCATGAGTTTAAGGCCAGCCTGAGACTACATAGTGAATTCCAGGTCAGACTGGGGTAGAGTGAGACCCTATCTTAAAAAAAAAAGCAAGCAAAAAATACCCCCCCCCCAAGGAAAATTGCCAAGGACCTACTGTGTGCACTGATCCAAGTAAGAGGAGTAAGACTGGGCTGTATGGGGGATACCAGCCAGCAGATCCCACAGCCTGCACCGTGAGACTCTGAGGGAAGCGAGGTTGCAAAATAAATGCTCAGCTAACACCAAATCTCCTTCCATTCTCCAACTCAAGCCAGTTTTCCTGATTCTGGGACCAGCTGCAGCAAATACCGCTGCCTGTCTTAGCCCTCCCTCTCTGTTTGGATAAAGTGGCAAGGTAATAGAATGGAACTTTGGGACTTCAGGTATAGGTACCTATGTGTCTCTGACTTGAGGCCAGGACCTTTAGGGTCTGGTTAGTGTGTCCCATGTTTCATTCTACCCACAGGGCACTTCTTAAACTCATGCCCTGGCATAGGGCGGAGTCACAAAGCCAGACTTCGAAAGCATCAACGGCATAAAAATTCTGCCCATAGCTCACACATTGTTGGGGGAAATTTGAGTGTCATTTATGTTGGCTTTAATATGGCTCTTGGAGGAGTTCTGGGAAACGCAGTGAGCAGTGCTTTTTGATTTCACTGGTAACCAGTTCCTGGGCACACGAGCCTCATTGTACTCAGAGCACCATCGTTCATAAGCAGCTGAAGACCTGAAACCAAGTGCGAGACTCTAGCTGCCAAAGTCAGGACAGGGGGAAAAAATAGAAATCTGGAATGTGTTTGTACTTACTGTCCATTCCAGTAAAATGAAACGATCTCTCCCCCAAACATGTGTTACTGCTTAGGCCAGAAACTGTATATATTGGTCTAAATCCAGAATGGTCCATGTGACATATTACTCTGTATGACAAAATTACTACAACCTGCATTCTCTGTAGAAATGCCTGTTGCAACAGTATAGGATGATAATTTGTTGTACAACTAAAGTACTTAATACTTTCATGTCAGTGTGGGCCCGGCCTCGGGAATTCTCGAAAGGAAATCTGGGGTGCACATGGACCAGTGGTGAATATGTGCTCCGATCTTCCCAGCTCCACCCCACCCCCAGTCATATGGCGAGCGATCAGAATGATGAGCTGTATGTATAACATACCATATTCCACTTGAAAGTGACAAGAACACACACCATATGCACATGCACATGCGTGCATGCACAATCAAAAAACTAAAAGTCAAGCCAGATGGCTGTCTGGTGTTCTCATGCAGGAGGAGACATCAGCGGCCCGAGCTTGGTTCACCTACCAAAAGGAGTACAAAGGAGCCAAAAGACAGGAATGCCCATCTTTCATCACTGAGCTATTTCGAACCCATCCAAAGCAGAGCTATGTGAATGCCTTAAGACCCCCCCCTCAAAAAAAACCACAGCCCCCCTCTCTGGCCCTTGTCTGGGCTAAGGTTTCATTACGAAGCCCGGGCCCTATTCCAACGCTCTCATCTGTCCCTCTAAGAAACTCCGACAGATCACTCCTCAGTACACGGATTCTCGTTGGGATAATGTCTTGGAGAGTAACAACCTGAAATATGATCTAGTCAGAGTGTGTTAACGGCAAAGCATTTCTTTATGACACTTTTCACAAAGCAAAGTTGCAAACCGGGGAGAAATATATGACTAGAAAAATTAAATGCAGAACCCAGTTCAGTTGCTAATACTTTTTTTTTTCCACACCATTTTATCCTGATGTGGAAGCGTGGATTCTAGGAAAACACGAAAATGCTCTTTCCTCTTCCTTTCCCTGTCTTCCTTCTTTCCTTGACTCACTCTCTCCCTTGTTCTCGCTCTTTTTGTCTCATTGAACAGGGTTGCAAGTTAGGAAAACAGAGACTTTGAAACCTGGGGGACCATACCAACCCTTCCCCTCCTGGCTTTCCCCCAGAGAAGGGTGACTTTCAGATGATGTCCCAAATAACACACCTTCCAAACTTTAAAGTTACTGTTCTACCAGACATTGAGCAAGGCTTTTCTTAGACACACCTAAAATGTCCCTGCAGCAAAAAAAAAAAAAATCCCATAAAAGCCTTTTCTATCTCTTTTACTTCAAAATCTAGCTGAAGTCACTTCTATCAAGTACCGTGGCTTGGGGGACCCAAGCTTCTCTACAGCTACCCTCTGGCAGGCAGTTTGGTGATGGTCAAAAATCTAACTTTTTCAAGTTTTTTTTTCCTTCAATAAAACCTGAAACATGTTTTGCCTGGCATTTTTCTTCAGGGGTTTTTAAGGCGGCAAGTACTTTCTGTCAAATGGGATCCATATGTCCTGATTCATTGATACTGAGCCACGCGGGGGCTATTTCGCTATTTCGCAAGCACCCTTTGATGTGCAAGGGCCTTCGGCGTTTCCACAGCCTTTAGCCTTCACAAACAGGAAGTTTTCCCTTCTTAGGATGCATGGAGCAAGAATCTGGGAAGTGGCTCCAAATTGTCAGGGGTGTGTCTGTCACTGGGTCACGGGACAGCCCCTAACCCCAGCCCCAGGGTGGAGAAGGAAAGGGGTCTGTGGATGGAGCCTGAGTGTTCCTGGCCCTGATGCTGGCATCATTAATGCCCACACCCAGGGATCCAGACCATCTCCCAGAGTGGCTCAGCCCACCTCGGCATGTTTACTGCTTGGATGAGAAGAAACGGACACCGTGATGGGGGCGGGCTGGGGATGGCCAGCTCCTCCTCTCTTACTAGCCCTTGTGGTTTTTCCCTGGTGAGACCATTTCTAGTTGTGTAGACAGCATTCCTGGGTCTCTGAGGGGCTGGGTGTTCAAGTTCAATTCTTTTCCCCACTTGGAAGCTAGCATACGGGCAGGCTTAAAGTGAGTTCTGCTAAGCTGTGGTATTTGGTAGGTCAGATGTATTGCTGCACTTTTAAAAAATTTTTTGTGTATTTTTATTTATTTGAGAGCGACAGATAAAGAGGAGGGGAGAGAGAGAGAGAGAGAGAGAGTGGGCGCACCAGGGCCTCCAGCCACTGCAAACGAACACCAGACATGTGCGCCCCCTTGTGCATCTGGCTAACGTGGGTCCTGGGGAATCAAGCCTGGAACCGGGCTCCTTAGGCTTCACAGGCAAGCGCTTAACTGCTAAGCCATCTCTCCAGTCCTATTGATGCACTTTTGACTTAGATTGTTTTCCACTTCGGTTGTGAGTGCATCAGAAGGTATACCAGTCTTTATTTATAAATTCAAATAAATGTTTTTAAAACTCAAAAAAAAAAAAAAAGAGAAAGCTTGTGACTTTAAAAGGTTGATATGAAAGTCACATTAGAACTGAACATTCCACCAAACGAAGCACACAGTCAGGCGAGATTCAGCCCTCGGACTATGAAGTCACAGCTCTCTGGTCCAGGTCAGCTAAAGCCTTGATGAGCAGGGTCAGAAAGGTGGAGGTATGTGCTGGGGTCGGGTATGAAAAGGAATAGGAGGGAGAGAGTGAGGAGATGGCTCTGGACACAAGAGACGTGAGGACCACCTCTATGTCCATGGTAGTGCCTCATAAGGTGGCAAGACCCCACAGTGACTGTGTGGAGGTAGCCCAATATATGGAGATTGCCAGTGTCTATATGTCACTTCAGTGCCATTTGGATTTGAAGAGACCATGCTACCTTAGCAAGATGTGAACTAGGGCTACTGATGAGCTGAAGGTCTTTTGACCTAAGCTGGGGGAGGGGAGTAAGCACCAGTCATGATCAGACCACAGTTGAGTTTCCTACTAAAAAGGGGCCTTCACATCACGTTGAAAGCGGTTCAAATAAAATGGGAAGTGTTTGTTTCCTGCCCACTTTGCATATTATTATTTTTTATTTGAGAGATAGAAAGAGGAAGAGAGAGAGAGAATGGGCACACCAGGGCCATCAGCCACACAGGGCCAATGCCTTAACCTCTAAGTCATCTCTTCAGCCTCCGCTTTGCTTTGAAATGCAGTTCCCCAGTCTGTGTTTGGAGAGATGGCTTAGTGGTTTAGGTGCTTGCTTGCGAAGCCTAAGTACCCAGGTTCAGTTCCCCAGGACCCAAATAAACTCAGATGCTCAAGGTGGCACATGCATATGGAGTTCATTTGCAGTGACTAGAGGCCCCAGTGTACCCATTCTCTTTCTCTCTCTCTCTCAAATAAATAAGTAAAAAAAAAATCTAAATGCAGTTCCTCATTTTTGTTTGCATTTAGCCCGTTAGGATTTTTTTTTTTAACAAATTGTGCCCAAATTTAAGTTCTGTGTCTGTTTTCCTCACCACCAGCTCCATGGGAGCCAGCAGAGGACCAGTAGGAACAGAATACCAGCCACATACAAAATGAAATTTTCTAGTAGCCACATTTAACACTTTAAAAGGAACAAGTAAAATAAATTTCAAGGACTGGGGGGATGTGGTTAAGAGAACTTGCTGCTTATGCCTGGAGGCCTGGGAGGCCTGAGACTTCCCAAGTTTGGTGCTGCGGCGCTCATGTAAAAGCCACGCGTGGCCCTTCCGCAACCCCAGTCCATGGTGAGTGGACCGCAGAGAATCACTGGGGACTGATGACTGGAAAACTGCAGCTCTGAGGGGCTGGAGAGATGGCCCAGCAGTTAAGGTGCTTGCTGGTAATGCCTAATAACCCGGGTTCGATTCCTCAGTACCCAAGTAAAGCCAGATGCACAAAGTAGTGCATTCATCTGGATTTCGTTTGCAGTAGCTAGAGGCCCTTGCGTACCTGTTCTCTCCCTCTCTCTCTCTCTCTCTCTCTCTCTCTCTCTCTTTCTCTCTCTCTCCCTCCCTCTTTGCAAATAAATGAATAAAATATTTTAAAAGAATATTTGGCTGGGAGTGGTAGTGCATGCTTTTAATCCTAGCACTTGGGAAGCTGAGGTAAGAGGATTGTTGTGAGTTTGAGGCCAGCCTGAGACTAATTCTAGGTCAGCCTGGGCCAGAGTGAGATCCTACCTTGAAATACCAAAAAAAATGGGGGGGGGGCAGCTTTAAGTTGAGAGACAGACCCAATCTCAAAGAAGCATGTAGATTAGCAATAGAGAAGGGTTCCTGAAACCCTCCTCTGGCCTTCACACACACATGCATGGCATACACATGTGTGCATACACCACACATACACACACACAAATAATTCTAATAGCATGTATTGTTGAACTCAATAGATCCAAAGCTAATGATTACAACATGTGATGAATTTAAAGAGATTGGGTAAAGAAAAGGTGGAGGGAAGGCTAATCAAAATCTAAGAGAATATAAATAAGTCATATGGAAACGTACTTCGTACACACAGGATCCATAGATTGTTACTAGAAAATTTTCAGTGCCAGGGATGGGATACCTACCAGTGAGTTGTTGGCCAGGGAGGTCCCTGATGCTCCCAAAACATTACAGGCCATTGCCAATGCCTTGGTTTTCCACCAGGAATAGATGGTATGAACCTATTGCTGAAGACTCCACATACTTGAGCTGCAAGGTCACTGAGAAATCCTGATGGATCCACGATGAAAATTCCTCCATAGACCAGCTGACAGAAAGCTGGGAAAAAAAGCCACACTGCATGCAGTTCAATGGTAGAGAGAGAAATCATCAGTGAAGATACTCAACAGTGGACACTGCAAGCTTTATATTTGGCCAGCCAGGCCAAATGAGCCAACAGGTGCAATAGTGGCACGTCCATTATGGAGAAAACCAACTGCCCTCTAACTGCTCCATGGGAGGGAATACATCCTTGATACTGAAAACCTACAATAGGGGTAGTCATGAGCCCTAGGGGTGTAACGTCCACTGCTGTCTGGCTAAATGTATATACTATGCTCACCAAACTTTCCAGTAAGTATTTCTCTTAATGTTCATACCCATGTATTAATACTACTCTCATTTTTGGTTAGAGAACCTTCTCTTTTCAGATGGTAGTGACCTTGGGATGACTCAGAAGGCACCATGGTGTTGAGAAGAAGTGACAGAGGAGTGCTCAGCACTGAAATATCTCTATCACACCTTTCAAGGTTCAGGGTCCATCATGGAAGAGGTGGTGGAAAGAACGTAAGAGCCAAAGGAAGAATAGGACACCTTACAATGTGCTTCTCCAGACACAAAATGGCCTGGATATCCATGACCTCACAGTTCCTGACACTACCTACACAAGACCATCATAATAGGAGGAAAAGATGATGACATCAAAATAAAAGAGAGACTGACTGAGAGGGGGAGGTGATATAATGGAGAGTGGAGTGTCAAAGGGGAAAGTAGGGGGAGGGAGGGAATTACCATGGGATATTGTTTACAATTATGGGAGTTGTCAATAAAACAAAGAGAAAAAAATAAAGATAAAAATAGTGAGATTTCATATTTCTTATTTGTACTGTTTTGAAAAATCCATTGTGTATTTTGTTGGGTTTTGTTTGTTTGTTTGTTTTGTTGTTGTTGTTGTTGTTTTGAGGTAGGGTCTCACTCTAGTCCAGGCTGACCTAGAATTCACTATGTAGTCTCAGGGTGGCCTCGAACTCATGGCAATTCTCCTATCTCTGCCTACTGAGTGCTGACATTAAAGGCGTGCGCCACCATGCCCGGCTTCATTTTGTATTTTATACATACAACACATTTACATCTCCAGTGTGTTAGCTACATTGCACAGGCTCTGTCTGTTCTCTGGAGGCTGGGTGCTAGGCAGTACAGACCCAGAACATTGTGAATAGCAAGTAAATGAATGCTTAGAGGTCCCAAAGTCTCAGATTCTCATCAGGGGATGGGGTGAACCTCTCAGACAAGTCTGAAGGTCCAACTTGAGGACATGAAGCCCTGGACTCTCAGGAGGTACCAAGACAATGACGGTCATGCTCACTTCCCAGCTGATACAAAAAATATTTATTTGTAAATGAATAAATGAAGACAGGTTAACTATAACCACTTTGTCCACAGTAGTAGTTCTTAACCTTTTTTTTTTTTTTTTTTGTGGTATCAGGCCCTGTTGCAAATCTGATAAACAATGTGGAACCTCTTCCCCACAAAATCCATACAAACTCCAAATGTTTGGATAAAATTTCACATTTACAGAGGCTCTATAACTAACCACAGGCTTCCTGGTGTATGGACCTAAGTAAGGAACTAATGCTTTAAAACTTATTTTCATTTCCAACAAATGCTTATCGAGTTTGTTTTTTCTTTGTTTCTTTGCAGATTCACTTTCTAATATGGGGAAATAGCTAATATCCTTTCCAGATAAGTGAGATGTGATGGTTTTACCCACAAGGAAAAGGTTTTGGATAAGAAAATGAAAAATAGACCTTTTATCACTAAACTCAATTTCCCTTTTTTTGTTTGTTTGTTTGAAGTAGGTCTCACTCTACCCCAGGCTGACCTGGAATTCACTAGGTAATCTCAGGGTGGCCTCGAACTCACAGTGATCCTCCTACCTCTGCCTCCCGAGTGCTGGGATTAAAGGCGTGCACCACCATGCCCGGCAATTTCCCTTTTTTAACAAATAATTATTTACTAATTTATTTAGTTCGATGTGTGCTCATGTGTACATGTATGCGTGATGTGTGTGTGTATTTGAATAAAGTGTGCAATGTGCCATGGCTCATGTGTGGGCATCAGAAAACAGTCTATCTCTCAGTCTTCTTCTCTCACCTTGTTTGAGATAACGTCCTCTGTCCAATCTCAGACTTCCAGGAAATGTTCCTGTCTGCCTCCCTTCTCACCATAGGTATACTGAGATTACCGAAGACTGCCATAGCTCCTGGCTTTTATGTGGGGTCTGAAGATCCTAACTTAGGTCCTCAGAGTTTCCTGGCAAGTGTTTATCCACCAAGCCTTCTCCCCAGCCCTGAACTTCTACGACATCTATGTCACCAAATATGAATTTGATGGCCACAATCACTTTGTCAGACTTGTTCAGATAACACATAATTATGCACAGAAAATAGGCTGAGTAGAAAGCAAAAATTCATAAAAATAGGAAGAAGAAAAACAGAGTTAATAGTGCTTGCCTCTCAAACATCTGCTCATATTTTAATATTTCTTCAGCCCTTGTTTTCTATAGATAGGTTCCTAAAAATAATTGTATTTACTTATTTTCTATATTTGTTTTGTATTTCTATGTTATATTTGCATTCTATATAAAATCACTATGGTTATTTTTATACAGTGATACATACTTTAATGTATGTGCATATGTGTGGGGGAAGGGTGTACATACATGTATGCACGTGGGCACGGAGGCCCAAGGACAATCTATGGTGTCAAACTCAGGAACATTGTCCATTGTTTGTTTGTTTGTTTTGAGGCAAGGTCTTTTCTTGGCTTGGAGCTTACCACTGAGGCTAGACTAGCTGGCCAGGGAGCCCCAGGGATCCTTCTGTCTCTGCCAGAACACAGCAAACGTGGCAAGACCCAGCTCTGACAAATATTTCACAAGTAAGGGCCTGGAGAGCTGGCTTAGCAGTTAAGGTGCTGGCCTACAAAACCTGAGGACCCAGGTTCAATTCCCCAGGACTCACGTAAGCCAGATGCACAAGGTGGTGCATGCATCTGGAGTTCATTTGCAATGGCTAGAGGCCCTGGCACACCCATTCTCATTCTCTCTCCCCCTCTCTCTCTGCCTTTCTAATAAATAAAAAATGAAATGTATTTTTAAAATATTTCACAAGTGGTCTGAGAAGCACCACACACATCCAGTGTCTTCTTCTTTCCTCTCGGCAGAAGTGGACTAACTGTCTCCCACATGCCTGTGAGCTCCAGGAGCTGGTCATCAACAGATGGGCTCCACCTTGGGAGTTTACCTAGAACTGGAGGGGTAAAGATGCGAAAGAAATGAATGCATATTCCAGCAGGATCCAAGGGTCTGGGGAGAGAGATGGATCAGTGGATAAAGCTCTCACCATGAAAATGTAACTGAGTTTGGAGTCCCAGTACCCATGTAAAGCTGGACACAGTAGCATTGTCTGTAATCCCAGCATGTCGACCATAAGGTGGGAGGCAGAGACAGAGAAATGTTCCTGGAAGCTCACAGGCAAACTAGCCTGGTAAGCAACAGTGAGTAAGAAGAGACACCACCTCAAACAAGGAAGGTGAGGCCCACCACCCAAGGTTGTTCTCTGACCTCCACACATGCACACGCATCTACATCAGTGGAGGGAATTAATAGGAGCCTGCCTAATTGTATACCACGCCCCAAGGACTCTCTCCTTAAGCCAAGTCTGAAAGCCTTAAGAGTGGGCAATACAAGGATGGAGGGATGGCTCAGCGGTTAAGGCACTTGCCTGAAAAGCCTGACAACCTGGGTTCAACTCCCCAGTACCCACATAAAGCCAGGTGCACAGTGGCACATGCATCTGGAGTTCCTTTGACGCAGCTAGAAGCCTGGGTGTGCCCGTTCACTCTATCTCTGACTCTCTTCTCTCTC
This sequence comes from Jaculus jaculus, assembly GCF_020740685.1. Lineage (NCBI taxonomy): Eukaryota > Metazoa > Chordata > Mammalia > Rodentia > Dipodidae > Jaculus > Jaculus jaculus. The sequence continues at coordinate 27,500,554 of NC_059107.1, forward strand.
TGCTTACATATAAATAAATATATTGTTAAAAAAACAAGAGTGGGCAATATGGACTAGGCGCTTGTGGGGAAAAAGTTGAGAAATTTCTCAGTGGAGTGCCAACACTGAGTTGGGCTCGGGTGTGGGAGCATCCAAACTGCTTAGAAGAACCAGGCAAGACGGTGGGTACTGCCCAAGAACAGGGTGGGGAGTCAGCAATGCACTCAACACCAGCAGAATTTAACTCCCTGTGGCCAGATTGGCTGAGGTGTGAAATTCACTGGGACAGACCTAGGGAGAGCTGTTGTACAAAAAAAGGGGGTGCTGAAGAGATGGCTTAGTGGTTAAGTGCTTGCACATGAGGCCTAAGGACCCCGGATTGAGGCTCAATTCCCCAGTACCCACGTAAGCCAGATGAACAAGGTGGCACATGCATCTGGAGTTCATTTGTAGTGGCTGGAGGCCCTGGAATGCCCACTCTCTCTCTCTGCTTCTTTCTCTCTCTCTCTGTCTGTCACTCTCAGATAAATAAATAAAAATAAACAAAACAAATTTAAAAGATGACAATGACTCTCTCAGGAATGACAGTGTGGTAGTTTGATTCAGGTGTCCCCCAAAAGCTTAGGTATTCTGAATTCTAGGTTCCCCAGCTGATGGCAATTGGAAATTAAAACTTCCTGGAGGCAGTGTATTGTTGGGGGCGGGCTTATGGATGTTACAGCCAGTTTACCTATGCCAGTGTTTGGCAAACTCTCCTGTTGCTATTGTCCACCTTATGTTGGCCAAGGGGTGATGTCCACCCTCTGCTCATGCCATCATTTGCCCTGCCATCATGGAGCTTCCCCTCGAGTCTGTAAGCCAAAATAAACCTTTCTTTCCCAAAAGTTTCTCTTGGTTGGGTGATTTCTGCCAGCAATGTGAACCTGACTACAATAGTAATGTTGGTACCGAGGAGTGGGATTGCTACTGGACACCTGAATATGTGGTTTTGGCCTTTTGGAGCTGATTTTCAAGAGGAATGTGGAAGGATTTGAAACTTTGGCCTACGAGATGCCTTGCGGTGCTCTAAGTACAGCTTGATGGACTATTCTAGTCAGAGTTGAAAGACCTGAATGCAATAAGAACTATGGACTGTGAGGTTTGGCTTATGGAGGTGAGAAAGAGCTTTGCCTGCACTGGGCTAGAAGAAGTTTGTGTGAGAAGCTTGCTGTTATGCCAATGTCCTGGAAGTTGTGCAGGGCTGCTTTGCATAGAAATGAGCTGGTGTGAGAAGACGGATATGGCACACAGAAAAAAAGAAATGAAATCTTTGGGTAAACTGCTGCCCATTAAGCTGCAATTGAGAGATTACAACCATTGAGACTGGGCCAGCTGACCTGCATTGGGACAACGGGAAGAATGTAGACTCTTTTGAAGGGGTCTGAATGCTCAAGGAATGCCCTGTTCTTCAAAGTCTGTTTTATTGCCCTCTGGATTAATAACTTGGCACTCTAGTTGGTATTATGGAGTATAAGAAATGTAGGAAAGAGAGGGTCATTGAATTTGCAACACAGTCTTGTGTTTTGGAAATGGCCATGGGCAGTGTGAAGCAGGTTTGCTGGATGCCTGCATGGAGACCCCATGGGGCCATGAGGATGAACCATGGATTGTAGTAGAGACCCAGTGCAAATGTCAGAACTATGAGATGGCTGCTAAGGAAAGCTGCCAGCCACAGATGAAGTTGTCCAGAACTATGAGTAGCCTAGCTGGAGGGTTGGAATTGTAACTCCAGAGACTTGTTGCTGGTTAGAATTAGCAGACTTGGAGATTTGTCACTTAATAGAGTTGTTGGACTTGGAGCTACAGAGTTTGATGTTTGTCCTGTTTTAAATTTCCTATTGGTTGAATATTTCTTTGCTATCTCCAATGCCATTTTTTACAGGGTGAATGTGTATTCTGTGCCATTATGGGTTTATGTGGGAGATATTTTGGTTCTATGTCTCACTTAAAATACCTTGGATTACAGGGATGTTTGAGCATCATTAGGATTGATAAAAACTATAGGGACTTTTAAAGTTGGACTGAATGCATTGTATTTTAAATCATGTACGGTTATCAGTTTATGGGGGCCCAGGGGAGAATATAGTGGTTTGATTCAGGTGTCTCCCATAAATTTAGGTGTTCTGAATGCTACATTCCCCAGCTGATGGCAATTGGGAATTAAAGACTCCTGTAGGAAGTATATTGTTGGTGGTAGGCTTATGTGTATTATAGCCACTGTCTCCTGGTCAGAGTTTGGCACACTCTCTTGTTGCTATTGTCCACCTTATGTTGGCCAGGGGTTCATGTCCACCCTCTGCTCATGCCATTGTTTTCCCCTTCCATCTTGGAGCTTCTCCTTGAGTCTATAAGTCAAAATAAATGGGTGATTTTTTTTTTCCAAATCTGCTCTTGGTTGGGTGATCTCTGCCAGCAACATGAACTTGACTGCAACAGTTGTTCTTGGGGGAAAGAAAATCAAGAAGAAAGGAGATTGTCTAGAGGTAGAGGTGAGAGAGAGTAGGGAATGTGTACTGACTCTCAGGACCACAAAGAAAAGCGACTCAAGTTTTTTTTTCAAAAATGCTTTGCGCCAACGACCCAACATTTTTCTGGTAAATGTATAAACGCTGTCAGACATCCATCCCCCTGCCAGAGCTGCCCGAGCATGCTGCTGCTGGCACCTTTCCTCAAAGAAAGGGGCATGTTCCACTTTGTTCCAACCTGTGCTTCACACATGGCCTCATAAGAGAGGGTCAGTGCATCGATAGCATCTATTCCCATTCCCCGGCACTGCGATTCTAAAATAAAAACTTTTAGGAAATGTTGAACTAACCGTATGAGTTTTTAAAACCAAAATAATGTAGGCTAGGGAGACGGCTCAGCAGTTGAAAAGAACTTGCTTGCAAAGCCTGCCTGCCTAGGTTGAATTCCCCAGCATGCCCATGAAGCCAGATGTGCAGAGCGGTGCCAGCATCTGGCGTTCGTTTGCAGTGGCAAGAGACCCTGGTGCATGCCCACGCACCCACACACACACACATACACACACACACACGCATGCATGCAAATAAATAACACACATAATAATCCAATGCTCCCTCGGCCAGTACAGACCCAATGGAACACAGTGGTGCAATTTGTGGGAGCCTTTCAAACACCCCACAACACGCCTCTCCACAATGGTCGAGGTGGAGATCCATTAAGCAAATCCTGCATTGCCTATGGAAACAAAAACATCCTGAGAGAGGTACAGTGACATTCCTTCACTTATGTATTTAACACACCTGCCCTGTGTTTTTCCTGAAAGATAAAAGATGCCATTGACATCCAAGAGCTCACGAAGCCAATGATCGTGACACTGTAAGAATCATGCCATCATGGAAGAGGACAGAAGCAGTGTAGGGGTGGGGGTGAGGAGCTGATTTCTTAGGGCAGTGAAAGGCTCAGCAGGCCTCTCTGGTGAAATGGCCTCTGGGTAGGACTTTGATATCTGAGTGGGTGGTTTGTGGATATATGGGAAGACAGTATAACAGTGTTTCAGAGGAAAATCACGCTGTCTTTATCCTTGGCATAACAGCTGCCTCCTGTGAGAAGGGAAAGTTCTTAGGAACACTGAGAGATTCCTGGAACATTCCATGGGGCTCCCAATGTTCTCTGCCACAGCTTTCTATGTCACCTTTCATTGGGAAGACTGGCTACGTCACCCTCCTGTTGGAAATTATTCAATGGCTTCTTAGATAAAGACAGAAATCTTCAAAGAGCTGCTATAGCCTGCTCCCATGCCTCTTGTTTCCTTCCAGGACCTGCCTGGCTCAGCTCCGGTGGCCCTGTGTGCATTTGCTTCCCACCTCGACTCCCTTGCCTGAGCTGCCCTATGCCTGGAGCACCTTCCTAGGACATACCCACACTCCTTCGTTGAGCGAAATGTCACTGCTATCAAATGCCACTTATCTGAAGCTTGTCTCTGACTCTTCAGGTGGTAACAGGTCTGCAGCCCTCTGGTGTCTCCCATCACAGCCTGTACTCCAGGGTGTCACTACACAGTTTTCTGTCTGATTCTCTGATGAAGGCCACTCTTCATATACCAGAAGTCCGAGACCATGTTTTGTTTGTCCTTTGCACGGGATATGGCAACGGTAAATGCTCATGAAAAAAAAAAAAAAATCTGCTACCTACATTAATGATGTTACTGGAATGTAAGAGATTGTCCCAGGAAGCAGAACTTAGAGGGAAAGAGTAGAAGTAGAGGGCATTGTCCAATCAGAGAAGCAAACCCATTCGGAGATTTACACAGCTTGCTGCAAGGATCTAGTTTACACTCTAGTGAGGGGCTGGCAGGGCAAGTCTGAGGCCCAGAGGGTTGTCCCTCAAGAGTCCAGGAGGGAGCTCTTGGGCAGAATTTCTTCTTCAAGGAAACCTCAGTGCTGCTCTGAAGGCCTTCCAACCGATTAACCAGAGCCCACCCTGAAAGTTAGCTGATGCATGCTTATAAAATACTTTCAAACCAACACCTAGAATTCTGTCTGCCTGAATAACTTGAGACTAGCGTAGCCATATTGACACATCACAAGACCATCACAAATAGGGTGCTCTTTCCCTTTAAAAGCATGGTATTAAAAGTGTACCTGTCTCTTCTGCACATGTCCCACTGGCCAGAATATGATCCTAGCTGACTGAAGGACTAGATAAGATACTGTTGCAGTTACCTTCTTATTGCCAAAGCAAAACATCCAACCAAAAGCAGCATGTAGAAGGAAATGGTTCATTTTGGCTCAAAGTCCTGATCGGAAGCTTCATCGTGGGAGGGAAAGTGTGGCAGAGCAGAGGTTGGGCATCACAGCTTGCCACAGCAGCCGGGAGGTGGCTTCAAGAGTGAACTAGCTAGTACTGGCAATGGAGAGCTGGGTAATAGCATCCCAGAGCCCGCGCCTAGCAACACACCTCCTACAGCAAGGCCCCACCTGTCAAGTTGCAGCCAGCTGGGGACCAAGTGTTCAAAACACATGTGGCTATGGAAGACATCTCGTTCAAACCACCACTTTCCCTTGTTTTGGACAATTAAAAAAAAAAATCTCAAAATCAGGGAGTCTGATCCTGCAAGAGAAAAGAGAGAATAGGGAAGATATTGGGAAGTCTCTGTTCATAAAATCATTTAGCCCCAAATCTAGCCAGCATTAAATGTTGGATCAATATCATCGATAACTATACCAATAACCCTCAGTGTTCCAGATTGCCCTGCTGCTAATCATCTAGTCACTGTCACCCTCTATATGCATTTCTTTTTTTATACTATTTACTTGCACACATACATACCCACACATGTATGTGTGTATGCATGCACACAAGGGGCTGTCATGCCAGTGACTTTTGGCTGCTGCATATAAATGCCTTTTTGGATTTGTATGGGTGGCTGTGGAATTGAACTTGGGCTGGCAGGCTTTGCAAGTACCTTTAACGACTGAGCCATCTCTCCAGCCCCTCTAGTGTGCATTTAGATCAGACTGCTAAGTGATACTCACCAGTGAGTCCTGAGATTCCTGGGCAGGAGAGAAGAAGCCCCACCCCGGTGCATATGCTCAACAGGTTCAAGCTGCGGCCTGAGCCCCCATCCAGCTGTGTCCCTGCGGTCTGAGTGACGGTGACACAACCTCAGCATGTGCTAGCTGCGAGCCAGATGTCAGCCACATGAAGTCTAATGATCTGCAGCTGGCCCTTGGGCATCTTTGGACTCCCAGAGGCCCAAGCCAAGGAATGATAACAATTAGAATAAAAGTTGCTACTATTGAGCAAACACCAGAGGCTTGTGTCCCAAGCAGGCCACCTTCCATGCTTGCTCATTAGCATACAGACTCTGGATGGGAAAGGATGTGCTTGGCTGTGGAGGCTCCAGGAAGTGACTTGCCTGCATCCACACAGCAATGACATGGAAGCAGTGTGATTTGCACGCAGAGCATTTGAGCCATCCATCTCTGTTGCTATTCTTTCAATTATTTATTTGTTTGTTTGTTTATTTATTTATTGAAGAGAAAGAAAGAGGCAGAAAGAGAGAGAGAGAGAATGGGTGTGACAGAGCTTCCGGCCACTGCAAACCAACTCCAGACTCATGTGTCACCTTGTGCATCTCGCTTTACAAGAGGACTGAGGACTTGAAACCGGGTCCTTTGGCTTTGCCAACAAACACCTTAATTGCTAAGCCATCTCTCCAGCCCTCTGTTGCTATTCTTTGGATGAATGTTTCTCAAATTTCTAGGTGTTAAAGGCTTGGTCAACAGGGGAGGGCTGTTGGAACCTTCGGGAAGTAGAATTGGTAGGCGTTACATAAGTTCCTGGGAGCATGCCTTCACCCCACTTGCCTCTGGGAGTATGTGGGCAGGGAGAATCTAGTCGTACCCCTCTTTCAGCCTATATGCTCTGGTCTAGGCTCCATGCCAGGCCCAGCAATAGAGGGCATGGTCATGCCCAAACTAGTTGGTGTGTTACACATAGGCTCTGGAGTTGGCTTGTGACCCAATGAAGGAGACATGGCTGGAAAGATGGCGCTGTGTACAAAAGGCTTGAGCCTGGGGCAGCAGACCTGTGCAGCACTGAAAACGGAAGGCGTAGGTTCTAGAGACCAGACACAGGGAGAAGCCATGGCCTCGCGCTGTCTGGATTTGCCAACCCTGCTTGACTCCTACCTGGCGTGGAGCAGTCGAGTTACCTTCGTTGTTCAAGGTCGTGGACTTAAGGCCACACATCTGAGACGTGTCTGAGGTGGGGTCTGAGGCAGGTGAAGAACGCTTGTCACCATGCTCCAGAAGCCACACCATAGTCCCCCCCTGCCCCCCACATCCCTACCTGCCCTTCCTTTCTACTTCCCTCCACCTCACCCGGAGCTGTCGGGCAGCGCCGAGCCTTGTTTAGACCTTGCTAAGGAGGCCTTGAACAAATGACCGGCAACTCCTTCAAATGTCCAGTAAGACGGTGAAAACAACCAGACGGCCTCTTGGTTTTGGAACTGCTGGGTGCCTTCTGGAGCTCGTGTTTCTGTGTTGAAGGCCCCAGGAACGCAGCAGTGTGGTGGCACTGGGGCGGGCTCCAGGAGGCCTGGGTTTCCCACTGAGGATGTGTTGGTGCTGTCCTGGGTGCTGGAGGCCAGGGTGCATCGGCACAGAAGCCTGGAGGAACTGACTGTCTAGTGCCCCGAGGAAAGTCAGTCCCTTCCACAAAGATGCTACCTTCCAGCAGCCTGGCTCTGTATGTCCATCCTCAGGCTCTGCAATGGCAATCCATAGCTTTCACTGGTGGGCTGCTGAAATGCCTGGGTGTCACTGGGAGGGGAGCCTTGGAATGAACTGGGTACTTTAAAATCCCCTTAAGGGGAGAGGGGACACATCATTGGGCTCTTGGGAGGAGACAGGTGGGACATTCCAAGGTTGAATGAAGGACTATTTATAAGGTGGGGGCTGGCCAGGAATGGTAAGCCACAGAAGAGTGACAACAGGAAGCTGTCCCCACACCCACAGACAGAACAACAAGGTGGCTGGGGGAGGGTACCAGAGCTGCAGATCCAGGAAGGCCTTGCCTTGGTGTTAGGAGGATCCATCAAATGTGCAATGGTAGACATCACTGCTAACTCTCCAGTGTTTATCTAAAGCAAAGACTTTTTCTGGAGCTCCACCTTCTCCAGCTACACTTATGTCTTCCTCAGACAATGCAAATTTAACATGCGTGCAAGGAAAGTGTTAAACTCACCCAAAGGTCGATTGTTGCCAAGGCAGAGGAAATGTTTGCCCAACTAAGTAGAGAGACATAAAACAAGGAAAACGGAGACAATTTAAGTACATAATTTCAAAACACACGTCACATATGCGTGCAAAGTGTTTGCAGCAGTGCCATAACTACTGGATAGTTACAAAAGGAAAGAGTAAACTTTGAGCCTTACCTCACACCAGACATAAAACGCAATATTTGAGGGATGGAATGATGGATCAGTGGGTAAAGTGATTGACATATAAGCTTGGGCCCTGAGTTTAGATCCCTAGCATCCAGATAAAAGGTAGGCTTGTTGGTATATACCTGTAATCCCAGAGCTAGGGAGGCAGAGGTAGGGATCCCAAGGCTTGCTGGCTAGCTACAGGTTCCACGAGAGACCCTGTCTTAGGACAAGATGGTAAGACCCTATGCTGAAGACGTCACGTGCTTTGGATATAGAGAGAGAAATCAAGCTGGAACTGATCTGGACGCCTCCTCCCTGCAGGCTAGCTATCACAGAATGGAAGGTGCTCTGCAGGCTGCAGAGAGAGAGACGTCACCGACAGTCTTAACCCGCAGTGGACCATGCATTCCATAAACCAACTAGCCATGCAAGATGTGCCCACCGGTGGTGTAGCAGAAGGACTGTTCCAGGGGTAACCAACTGCTTTCTGATTTGATTTAAGGCCTGCTCCCTAGGAAGGAATCTACCAGGGACTGGGCTAGAGGCAAGTTCATGTGACATTCCTGCAAAGAATCTGGCCGTACATTCCATTCATGTCTTTGGAACTTGAGTGAGGTTGGTGTCAAAAGTAACTTGCTAATCTCTTTATCAGAGGAGATCTCAAGACAGGACAATATTCAAGTCATGTCAGAGTTTCTGCTCACTGCTCTCTGATCCAAGTCAAGAGAGGGGGGGGGCACAGAAGCAGAAAAATATTAAAAATTGTACAGTTTAGCAAGGACAAAAGGGTGAGCATATTGAAAATTACATAAAGACCAGGTTCAAAAGCAACAGCGGTTGTTAGAGATTAGTACTCTGCTTGATGATAACAGGAAAAGTGCCTTAAGGGCAAGACCATACCCATTGAAGACTTCATCTTGTGAAAATACAAATATATTTACAAGAAGAGAGCCTAAACTGATAATGCCACAGATGGAGTATCCTGCCCTAACACAAGGCTCTAAGAAAATGTTTCCCCAGAGTGTGCTTAGGAGACACACAGAGGTCAATACAACTGAAGTCTGAGGGAGCCACACTATATCTCAAGTTGGCAGCAGAACTTGGTGGCACATAGTACTGGCTGTGCAGCAATGAAAGATACAAGATAGCCAAGGTCATGGAGTCTTGCACCATGGTTCCAGAGAGCAGCTAGGCAATGTGTGGCAGGTTCAGAGTCCCTGCGAGGAGGCCCTGAGAAGCCACTATGTAAAGCTATGAAGGTAAAACTTGTGCTGCAGTGGAGACCCCAGGATGTTGGAGATGCCAGGACCAAGGAACATATGCCAAGAAAAAGCTTCAGGTACAGAGTGGAGCCGGCCCAAGAGAGTGGCTATGTGTACTCCAGGCAGCATAGCTGGTAGGGCAGGATGACCCAAGCCCTTTGGAGCCTAGATGATTCCATATCATGCCCAGATGCTGACCATGGAGCTATGGGATTTGGTGGTCACCATGAAATGTTTCAGTCCTGTGTTGATTTACTGTTTCCTTGCTATGCCTCCTCTCTTTGAGAATGTGAATGTTTTTTCTGTCCCCTTACATACTGGAAGTATGTCATTCATTTATTTTATAGGGGCTCTCAGTTAAGCAATTTCTTTGAATCTCAGAAGAGATTTTAGATTTTTTTTTTTTTGATTTTTTGAGGTAGGGTCTCACTCTAGCCCAGGCTGACCTGGAATTCACTATGGAGTCTCAGGGTGGCCTCGAACTCACGGCGATCCTCCTACCTCTGCCTCCCAAGTGCTGGGATTAAAGGTGTGCGCCACCACGCCCGGCGAGATTTTAGATTTTTGAACAATGTTGGACTGTTAAAGACTGTGGGGACTTTTGAAGTTAGACTGACTACATTTTCCATTATAGGATAGCCATGAACCTGTAGGAACAAAGGGAGATAGATAGATAGATAGATAGATAGATAGATAGATAGATAGATAGATAGATAGATAATGGCTTAAAGGTGATATGTTTTGGTACCAACTTGACAAGGGGTTGTTAATAACTTGATAGTTACTATTGTCAACTTGACAGGATCTAGAATAACCTAGGAGAAAATACTCTGGATGTGTCTGTGAGGTAGGTTCTAGGTTAGATTAAGGTGAGAAGACTCACCCTAATTTGAGCAGCAGTATTCCATGGGCAGGGGTCATTGAATGACTAAAAAGGAGAAAGTGAAGCCAGGCGTGGTGGCACATGCCCTTAATCCCAGCACTTGAGAGGCAGAGGTAGGAGGATCACCATAAGTTCGGGGCCACCCTGAGACTACATAGTGAATTCCAGGTCAGCCTGGGCTAGAGTGAGACCCTACCTCAAAAAAAGAAAAAGGAGAAAGTGAGTTGAGCTCCAGCATTCATTTATGTCTGCTTCCTGACTCTGGAATAACTGTGACCAGCTGCTTCCTGCTCCCGCCACCAGAACTTCTCTTGATGGACCATGTCCTCTTGAACTGCAATCCAAGAAAAGCCTTTCCTGTCTCAAGTTGCTTCTTGTCAGATATTTGATCACAGCAACAAGAAAAGTACTACAGGAACCTTGCAGACTCCCTGTGAGAGCAGCTTTGCAGACCCATGGGACGCCCTTGTGAAGGACTTTGTGGGGTGGGTTTTTTTCCCCTAATTCAGGGCAGAGTGTCTCACCCCCACCCTATGTTTAATAAACTCCTCACTGCATGAACCTCGGTAACAGGTAGTGTCTGCCAGCCTTTAACAAAGCTGAGAAGGCCAGACCCTCACCTTCCCCGCTCCACAGGGCACATGGTCTGAACACTTCCAGCCATTGGGATGGGAGCTGCTAACACCCAAGAAGGGCAAGATGGTGGAGATACCACCGTGGTGGAAGCGCTAACAGAAATGATAGAAATACCTTCATCTCGGGTGGCAGCCTGAGGGCCAGTGCAGGACAGTACTAAGGCAGCCTGTCACATCTGACTGGCATGACTGTCAAGGTGTTGGCATCTTTGCACCAACCCATTTGGAGATGTGGAGATATAAAGTGTTATACTGACTCATCCACATTAAATTTTAGGAATCAAACCAAGGTTTCTAAAGCTGAGACTGTTTCCTTTCATGAGCTGTCATTGACAAAGCTTTGATTTTTATTTTGTAAATATCACATATGTTTTATTTCAGAGTAGGCACTATACTTGGTAGTAATGAAACATGTTTTATTTTTTAAATTAGTCATTTATTTAGGCTTTCCAATGAAATCTTGGAAGCTTCTCTTATTCATCTGACTTGAGACAGTTTCAAATATCTAAATATGCTACAGAGAAATCTGGTGGAACTTTTGTGTATAATATCCATAGTACATGATATGCCTTTTTTTTTCTTTTTTTTTTTTTTTTTTTTTTGTTCTCCTTGAAAGCAGAAACCCTCCTCTCCCCACTATGGAATGATTTATTTGATTGTTGTAACTCATGGCTGGGGAAATCTTAGAATCCTCAAAATAGCAAAAGCATTTCTGCAGCTGCTGCACATGGGCCTGCACCCTGTACAGATCGGGCCCTGAGCTGCGGGAGAGTGCAGAAATGCCAGCCTCATCTTGAAGCCATTAGCGCCTTGAAGGGGCACACGCTGGACAGGTATGTCCTTGTATGATGCCTGATGACTGGGTGAGTGCCCAAGCTAACCCCTGACCCTGGAAAATCAGCTGTCTACGCCCCTCCCGGGCACCAGAAACCTCTCCTCATGTGGCTGGAGCTGCTCAGAGCGAGGGAGGATGAGGTGCTAAGAGAGTCCTAATGAGCCATGTTACAGATGTGTAAAACAGCTGGGGAGGAATGATGTCACGAAGCTCTGTGTTCACCCTGCCACCTTTGCTACTTGCTTCTCTTATTAGAACCAGACCCTGGAGGAGGGACCTAGGAGACGAGCCACCCCTTCTGGTCTTAATTAGGTAGGCTCCAGCTGCATCCCCGGCTTCGCCAGGTGACTCCACACGTCTAGGTCTATAAGCCAGACCAGGCCTGGGCTCCAAAGAGGCCATCTTTAGGGAGGGGCTGGATTTGTGGTACTTGTTACACGATAAGCCTGACCTGGGGAGAAAAACTAAATTCTTAGGGAAAATATCTGCACAGGACGGCAATGAATCACAAACCCTGAGCGTTTTCAATTAGGAGTGTGATTCTTTAAAGTGCCTGGTGTCTGATGATGTCAGCCCCTGTCACAGCTGCGGGTTTAAGGCTTATTTTCCAAAGCAAACATAAGGAATCATCCTGTCTTGTTGCTAACTCCAAACATCCACCACCCCCTTCTCTAAGCTCAGAAAGGAACCGATTAAGTGCCTACTACGTGCCACGTGGTTACAGAGGGCGGCTGTTTCATCCTTTAAAAACCCTATGAAGATTGTTAAAGGAGAAGTTGGACTCAGAGAGATAAAAGGCGCACATCTGAAAGTGGAGTGGGGGCTGGGGAGGTGGCTCAGTAGTTAAGGGCACTTTGCTTGTAGGGCCTAATGGCCCTGGTTCAATTCCCCAGTACCCAAATAAAACAAGATGCACAGAGTGGCGAATGCATTTGGAGGTCATCTGCAATTGTGGGAGGCCTTGGGTTGCCCATTTCTCTCTCTCTCTCCCTCTATCTGCTTATAAATAAATAATAAAAAATAATAATAAAAGTGAAATTTGAAGCCAAACTTTGCAGCCATGTCCTGCTGTCCCTGACCACATGCAACACTCTCCCATCCACCCAAGGTCTCTCTTGTCCTTCTGAGATTGTTGACTGATTTTCATTACTCTTGCCTGTGTAGTTTGGTTTGGTCTTGGAAACAAGGCTTCACTATGTGGTCCAAACTGACTACTAACTTGTGAGCTTCCCGCTTCAGCCCCAAGTGCTCAAATGACAGGCATATGCCACCACGCTCAGCTGACTTCTGTTTTAAGTACATTGAAGAAGGAAATTAGCTGCCTCTTCCGCATCAGATGGCATGCTCTGAGAGGACAGGGCTGCCTCCAGCATTATAGCCGTTTGTAGAAGACATTGTTGGTTACTGCCCATCAACCATCTCTATTCCTTTCTCCTTGCTGGCTGAGTCAGTATTTCTCTGGTGTCTACTTCTCCTTGAAGGCAATGAAGGCTTATTCTAAGCCACCCATAGTTCCAAAGTTTTTTGTTTCTTTTCTTTTTATTTTTTTAAATTATTTATTTATTTATTTGAGAGCGATAGATGCAGAGAGAAAGACAGGTAGAGGGAGAGAGAGAGAATGGGCACGCCAGGGCTTCCAGCCTCTGCAAACGAACTCCAGACACGTGCGCCCCCTTTTGTACCTGGCTAATGTGGGACCTGGGGAACTGAGCCTCAAACTGGGGTCCTTAGGCTTCACAGGCAAGCGCTTAACCACCAAGCCATCTCTCCAGCCCTCTTATTATTTTTTTTGAAGTAGATTCTCACTCTAGCCGAGGCTGACCTGGCACTCATTCTGTAGTCCCAGGCTGGCCTTGAACTCAGAGTAATCCTCCTATATCTACCTCCCGAGTGCTTGAATTAAAGGCATGCACCACCATGCCTGGCTGGTCTAAGCCACTCATAGTGAATGACTGGGAGATACGCAAGATAGGAAACCAGCCAGAGGAATGCTAAGGAAAGTTTCTTTGCTTTCAGAAAAAAACAAAATCATGATAAGAGATCATGTCTCCATCTCATTCTTGTCATGGTCATGTAGCACGGGATTTTGGAGCCTATAATAGTAGCTATGCTGAGATTATGTGAGGAGCTAACACAGCTGTGGGGAACAGATAGAAAGACCACAAATACCTAATGATGCGTGAGTTGAGAGAACTAAGTAATACTCTGTTTTTGTTTGCTTTTTGACATAGGATCTCACTCTAGCCCAGGCTGATCTGGAATTCACTATGTAGTCTCAGGCTGGCCTTGAATTCATGGTGATCCTCCTACCTCTGCCTCTCGAGTGCTGGGATTAAAGGTATGCGTCATCCCACCTGGCCTCATTCTGCTATTTTTTTATTGAGAAGTTACAACATATCAGGACATGAGAATATGAATAGAATAAAAATGGCCCCTACCCTTATGAGCTCTCTCCAGTGAGAAAGGCAGGTATACATAAGTAGACACAAATATATAATAGCAAGCAGTGATTTCACTACTAATTTGTCTGTTATTAATTTTTTACTTATAATTTATTAACTATCAAATAGCCAGTAATTCTAATCTTCCAAAAATGTTAGAGTAACGTGTAGTGTAAAAGCCATCCTATATGTTATAATGAGCCCTCAGACAAAATAACTCTTTGAAAGCAGTTATTACCTTGCTATCAAAAGTGACAGAAACTGGGCTGGAGAGATGGCTTAGCAGTTAAGGTGTTTGCCTGCAAAGCCAAAGGACTCAAGTTCAATTCCCCAGGACCCATCTAAGCCAGATGCACAAGGTATTGTATACATCTGGACTTCATTTGCAGTGGCTACAGACCCTGGTGCACCCATTCTCTCCCTTTCTCTCTCTCACACACACACACACAAATAAATAACTAAAAATAAAAATATTTAGAAGCCAGATGTTGTGGCACACTCCTTTGATCCCAGCACTCGAGAGGCAGAAGTAGGAAGATCGCCATGAGTTTGAGGCCATCCTGGGACTACATAGTGAATTCCAGGGCTAGAGAGAGACCCTACCACAAAAAACAAAAACAAAAGAACAAAAATATTTAGGAAAAAATAAAGTGGGCTGGAGAGATGGCTTAGCGGTTAAGCGCTTGCCTGTGAAGCCTAAGGACCCCGGTTCGAGGCTCGGTTCCCCAGGTCCCACGTTAGCCAGATGCACAAGGGGGCGCACGTGTCTGGAGTTCATTTGCAGAGGCTGGAAGCCCTGGCGTGCCCATTCTCTCTCTCTCCCTCTATCTGTCTTTCTCTCTGTGTCTGTCGCTCTCAAATAAATAAATAAATAATTTAAAAAAAATAAAGTGACAGAAACTCAGGACGTTGACTAGGTGTTTGTCTAAGAATACTTTCCTGTCTATATATCCTGGAGTGACTTGAACTCAGCAAAAAGCCCGTGTGATTCTGATGGGAGGGGCCAGAAGATGGAGTCTAAGGTTCCCAGGAGGAAGCACTGACAGTGAGGTTTCCAAATGTGAAACCGCAAAAGCCCATACAAAAGCGCCGACCCAGTATTTGTTGACTTCTAAATTGTGCATGCCGAGGGAAGAGTCCACAGTTCTCTGCAGAGAGCAGCCACTAAGCAGTCACAGAAATTGAGCAGCTCGGCTGTTTGCCAGCACGGGGGAGAATGAGCTTGGAATATGAATTCAGCCAAGTTAACTGCATGCTGGAACAAAAAAATTGATACCGCTCATAAAAACAGAACTGAGTCCAGAGACTACACACTATAGTTCTCCTGAATACAATAGAACATTACTAAACATAAAAATGAATATGGGCCTGGAGGGATGGCTTAGCAGTTAAGACACTTGCCTGCAAAGTCTAAGGACCCATGTTCTACTCTCCAGATCCCACGTGAGCCAGATGCACAAAGGTGAGGCAAGTACAAGGTCGCACGTGCCCACTAGGTGGCGCAAGTGTCTGGGGTTCAACAATTTCAGTGGCTGAGGCCCTGGCATGCCAATTCTCTCCCCTCCCCACCATCTCTAAAAATAATTTTTTAAAAATTCATCCATTTCTTTAAAAATATATATAAAACTATGACCAGTGGTTTAAAAAAAAAAACAGCCATTAAAAATCTCCCTGAGGGACCATCCAAAAGTTTGAATGAGCAGAACAGCATGTCAAAGCTGATACTATAAATATTTTCAATGACTTAAAGGAAAATATTGTCACAATGGTAGAATCTCAGCCAAGAAACTGTAATCTTTGGATTTATGTCTGCTTTTATCAGTTACTGAGATATGTTAAAATGCTTAATCAGAATGAATGCAAAGAAAATTATCCTCCAGGCATAGCACAGTCAAACCGCTAAAAAATAAAAATATAAAGACAAGATTTCATAATGGTCAGAAGAAAATAACAGACTACAAATGAACTTCTCATCAAAAGCAATCAACTTTAGAACATAATAAAAGGTCATATTTAATATGCTAAAAAGGTCTAGAGAGATGGCTCATAGTTAGGCACTTGCCTGCAAAATGTAACAACCCAGGTTTGGTTCCCCAAATGACCCAGGTCCAGTTCCCCAGGGCCCACATAAAGCCAGAAGCACAGAGCAGCACATGCATCTGGAGTTTGGTTGCAGCTGCTGGAAGCTCTGGTACGCCCATTCACACTCTCTCTCTATCTCTTTTGCTCTCCCCTTGCAAATAAATAACTAAACATGAAATGCTGAAGGAAAACGTTGGGGCTGGAGACAACATTCCATGGCTACAAGAACGCTTGTCTACAATGCATTAGGCCCTGGATTTGATCTCCAGCACAGAAAGACAAAGGAAGGAATGGAAGGATGGAAGGTAGCAAGGATTGTCAGTTCATTGTTGGATGTTGGTAAAAATATCCTTCAAGTGACTGGGGAGATGGCTCAGTGATTAAGGCGCTTGCCTGCAAAGCCTAAAGACCCAGGCTTGACTCTCCAGTATCTGCATAAGCCAGATGCACAAGGTGACACGTGTGTCTGGAGTTCATTTGCAGTTGCTAGAGGCCCTATCGCTCCCATTCTCTCTCTGTCCCCCCCCCTCTCTCTCATAAATAAATAAATAAATAGTATTATTTTTAAATCCTTCAAAATGAAAGTAAGTTTTCAGTTAAATAAAATTCACCCACCATGACTCAGGGAATTTTGCAGAAGAGGGGGTAGAAAGATTGTAAGAGCCACAGGTTGAGACATCATGCCAGAGACATTCCCTCCCCCCACCCTGAAAAACACAGACCAACTGACTGCTGCTCCCACAACATATAACCCACAACCCCATAGGGAATACCTGAAACCCCACTGAGGAGGAAGAAAAGATCATGATGTCAAAATAAAAGAGAGACTAATTGAAAGGGGCCAGGGATATGAAGGAGAGTGGAGTTTCAAAGAGGAAAGTAAGGGGAAGGAGAGAATTACCATGGAATGTTGTTTACAATCATGGAAGTTGTCAATAAAAAAATTAAATAAAAAGCATACTAGCATTTTGTGGGGCTTATGTATATGTAAGCACCATGTGCAAGATGATAATGGCACACAAAGGGCTGGTTCCCACATCTTTTTCACTAACACACTGCATGTGAATTGTACCATGCTAACCTGACTAGTTACTGATAAGTTAAGGATGCACAGCATATGCCAGGCATGGCGATGCACATCTTTTAATCCTAGCACTCAGAAGGCAGAGGTATAGGAGGATCACCATGAGCTTGAGGCCAGCCTGGGGATACAGAGTGGGTTCTAGGTCAGCATGTGCTAGAATGAGACCCTACCTTAAAACCTCCCTTCCTCCCCCACAAAAGAAACATGGTTCAATTTCTATAGCAACTTTACAAAATACAATACAAAAAAAAAAGAGATACAGCTGAAAAAATGAATTAAAATGAGATATTAAAAAGTACTTACTAGCACAAAGAGTGAAAGACAGGAAAAAGCTGCTACAAAGAATATACAAGAAGTTTTAAAAGGCCAGAAGTAGGCTGGGGAGATGGCTCAAAAGAGCACTGGCCACGTAAACCTTGGGCTGGAAAAGACCAAATTCAACTGCCTAAAACTCCCATAAAAATGAGGGCTGACTATGAACGTCTGTAACCCTGGTCACTACAGTAGGGTTGAGAACAGAGCAGCTGACAGGTGGCAGTTCTCTGAGACCCTGTCTCAAAGGAAGAAATATGAAGGCAGGGCTGGAGAGATGGCTCAGCAGTTAAGGTGCTTGCCTGCGAAGTCTAAGGACGCATATTTGACTCTCAAGATGCCAGGTAAGCCAGACACACAAAGATGAGGCAAGTGCAAGGTCGCACATGACCACCAGGTGGAGCAAGCAACTGGAGTTCGATTGCAGTGGTTAAGGCTCTGGCATGCCAATTCTCTCCCTCTCTGTCTCTCTGTGTGTGTGTCTCTCTCTCTAAAATAAAAAATAAAATAAAAATAAAAAAGAAATATGCAAGTGAATGATAAGAAAAAGACAGCTGACATTCTTCTCTGGCCTTCACATTTGGTACATGTGCACCTCTCTCTCTTTTTTTTTCTCTCTCTCTCTCACACACACACTAGTACTACTAATAGTTGGATTAAATGTCAATACAATAAATTCATTCCACTGAAAAGGCAGAGATAATCAGATGGGTGGAAAGTAAGACTCATCTATAATTCATCTACAAGAAACGAATTATGCAGGTAAAGACAGCTAGAAAGAAAGAAGATAGAAAAAACTACCTTTAAAAAGTGGGCCTAATGCCGGGTGTGGTGGCACACGCCTTTAATCCCAGCACTCGGGAGGCAGAGGTAGGAGGATCGCAGTGAGTTCAAGGCCACCCTGAGACTACAGAGTTAAGTCCAGGTCAGCCTGGACCAGAGTGAGACCCTACCTCAAAAAACAAAAACAACAACAAAAAAAAAAAAAGTGGGCCTAGGCATTGCCAAGACCCTTGGTTTCCCATCAGGAATAGTAAGATCCTATTGCTGAAGACTCCACATACTTGGGCTGCAAGGCCACTAAGAAATCCTGCTGGAGCTGAGCTGATAACCTCCTCCATGTAGACCAGCTGACAGAAAGCTGGAAGAAGCCATTCTGCATGCAGTTCAATGGGAAAGAGAGAAATCACCAATGAAGACACTCAGCAGTGGATACTGCAAGCCTTATATTTGGCCAGCTGGGCCAAATGAGCCAAATGGGTGCAATAGAGTGGCATGTCTGTCATGGTGGAAACCAACTGCCCTCTAATTGGACTGGAGGCCCGCTCCATGGGAGGCAATACATCCCTGATACTGAAAACTTATAACAGCAGTAGTCATGAGCCCTAGGGGTATAACATCTGCTGATGTTCGGCTAGATGTATATACTATACTCATCAAACTGCCCAGTAAGCACTTCTCTTAATGTTCATACCCATATATTAATGCTACTCTCACTTTTGGTAGAGAACCTTCTCTTTTCAGATGGCAATGACCTTGGGATGACTCAGAAGGCATCATGGTGCTGGGAAGAAGTGACAGAGGAGTGCTCATCACTGAAATATCTCTATCACACCTTCCAAGGCTCAGGAGCTATTGTGGAAGTGGTGGAGGAAAGAATGTAAGAGCCAAAGGAAAGATAGGACTCCTTACAACGTGCTCCTCCAGACACAAAATGGCCTGGATATCCATGACCCCACAGTGCCTGACACTACCTACACAAGACCATCATAAAAGGAGGAAAAGATGATATCATCAAACTAAAAGAGAGACTGATTGAGAGGGGGAGGGGACATGATGGAGAGGAGCTTCAAAGGGGAAAGTTGGGGGAGGGCATTACCATGGGATATGTTTACAACCACGGAAGTTGTTAATATAAAAGAAATTAATTATTTTAAGTGGCCCAAATTAAAAAAAAAAAAGTGGGCCTAGGTCTAGAGAGATGGCTCAGTGCTCAAGGGTCTTGCCTGAGAAACCTAATGACCTGTGTTCAATTCTCCATTACTCATGTAAAGCCAGATGCATAAAGAATCACATGCATCTTCAGTTCATTTGCAGCCCTGGCATAAGCCTTGCTATGTTAAATCAGGCAGACTAAACTTCAGGAAGGGGAGAACTAGCAGGGATAAATGGGACCACTGAAAACGATAAAGATGCTAGAATCATAAATGGTCGTCAGGAACATGCTAGAATCATAAATGTGTATAGTTAATGCTTGAAACTATAGAACTATGGGAAAAATAAGCTTGGAATCACCTCGGGCATTTTAATACATTTCAGTAACTAATAAAAGTAGACATAAATCCAAAGACTGCAGGAGAAACCAGAGTATTGACAAGACCGGCCTGATAGACATTTATAGAACATTATATCTAACTACTGTGGAATAACAAAACACAGGCCCATAAAACAACACATTGGTGAGTTTCAAAGGCTTGAGCTCCTCCACACTGTGTTCGGATGACACAAAAATTAAGCTAGATAATAAGAATGAGTCCAGAAATAGCTCTTCATCTTTGGAAATGAACCAATGCATTTATATTTAAAGAAGAAATCACATGAGAAATCTAATTATATCTTGAACTGAGGTAGAAATAGAAATACAAGATATTAAAGGTTTCATATTCTTTGTTTTTAAAGTATTTATTTACTTATGTATTTGAGAGAACAGAGGGAAAGAGGCAGACAGAGAGAGAATAGGGGCACTAAGACCTGCCATTATAAAAGAACTCTAGACATACGTGCCACTTTGTGCATCTGGTTTTATGTGGAGCTACTAGGCTCTGCAAGTAAGTGCCCTTAACTACAGCCCCTTGTGATATTTTTTTGAACACAGAGCACATACCTCTAGTCCTAGCCCTTGGGAGGCTGAGTCAGGAGAGTCACACATGCAAGGCTCTGCTGGACTACTTAGCAAGTTCAAGGCCAGCCTAGTGTATGTAGTGAGATTTTTATCTCAAAAATTTAAAAAATATGGGAGGTAGAGAGATGGGTTAGCAGTTAAGGTGCTTGATTGCAAAGCCAAAGGACCCAGGTTCAATTTCCCAAGACCCAGATAAGCCACATGCACAAGGTGGTGCATGCATCTGGAGTCCGTTTGCAGCAGCTGAAGGCCCTGGAGCACCCTTTCTCTCTCTATCTGTCTCTTTCTGTTTCTGTCTCTGTCAATCTCTGTCTCTCAAATAAATAAAAATAAATTTCAAAAGAGAGAACCAGAGTTTTTAAAAAATAAGAAGTGACATTTAATTAAATTATAATTTATAGGAAAACAAATAAATTAAATATTTACCTGGAGATCAGGAAAAGCTTATAACCAAACATCTAAGACTCTGCCATAAAATGTTAAAAAGAAAAAACAGAATACAAACCACAGGCAAGGTAAAATAAGAATAGCAGCCAGTGCAATAAGCAAACTATAAAAGAAAATTAGCAAAAAGCAGTTGGTTCCTTAATCAGATCCAGTCAGTTGGCTGAGAAAGACAGAGAAAATACAAATTAACAAAATTAGAAATAAAATAATGTATAATTACGAACCCTATGGTGGTTTATATTGATTGTCAATTTGGGCCTAGAATCATATGTGAGGGATTATCTAGATTAGGCTAACCTCTGAGCATGTCTGTGAGGGATCATCTCCACTAGGTTAGTTGACATGGGACGATTTGTCTTCACTGTGGATGGCTCCACTCAACTGCCTGGTATCATGGACTATATAAAAAGCAAAGAGGGGCTTGGGAGGTGGCTCAGTGATTAAAGCTCTTGCCTGCAGAGCCTGGCAACCCAAGTTTGATTCCCCAGGACCCACATAGACCAGATGCACAAGGTGGCACATGCATCTGGAATCCGTTTGTAGGCTGGAGGCCCTGGCATGGACATTGTCTCTCTTTCTCTCTTTCTCTAATAAAATATTTTTTTTAAAAAAAAGGCACAGAGGGGCTGGAGAGATGGCTTAGCGGTTAAGCACTTGCCTGTGAAGCCTAAGGACCTCAGTTTGAAGCTTGATTCCCCAGGACCCACGTAAGCCAGATGCACAAGGGGGCACAAACATCAGGAGTTCATTTGCAGTGGCTGAAGGCCCTGACCCATTCTCTTTCTACCTATCTGCTTCTTCCTCTCTCTCTCTCTCTGTTGCTCTGAAATAAATAAATAAAACTATAAACAAGTTTTTAAAAAAAGCAGAGAGGGGCTGGAGAGACTGCTCAATTGTTAAGCTACTTACCTGTCGACCTCAGCAAGTGGAGTTTGATACCCCAGTACCCACGTAGGGCCAGGTGCACAGAGGGGCGCACGCATTTGGAGTCCCTTTGTAGTGGCTGGAAGCCCTGACATGTGCATTCTCTTTGGCTCTCTTTTATCTCTCTCTCTGCTTGCACATAAATACATAATTTTAAAAATGAAAAAAAAAAAAAAGCGGAGGTGGGTGAGTACCAGTATTCACCACTCTCTGCCTCTACACCGTGGGGTGAGAGTGACCAGTTCTGCTTCCGCCTCCCACCTCCTTGTCTTCCCTGCCATGGTGAATTGTCACCTGGAGCCTTAAGCTGAAATCAGTTCTTCTTTCTTTATGTTATTTCTCGTCAGGTATTTTGTGCCAGCAACAAGGAAGTAACTGATTCAAACCCTGAACACATGAAAAGGGTAATAAGAGCCAGATGTGGTGGCATACACCTTTAATCCCATCACTAGGGAGGCAGAGGTAGGAGGATTGCCATGAGTTCGAGGCCACCCTGAGACTACCTAGTGAATTCCAGATCAGCCTGAACTAGAGTGAGACCCTACCTCGGAAAAAAAAACAGGGGGTGGGGCTAATAAGGATTGGAGATGTAGCTCAGTTGGTAGGGTGCTTGTCTACAGTATGCAGGAAGCCGTGGGTTTGACCCCCAGCACCAAATAAACCAGGCATGGTGGCACATATTTGTAATATCAATACTCAGAAAGAGAAGCAGGAGGACTAGAAGTTCAAATCATCTTCAGATACAGAGCAAGTTCACGGTCAGCCTAAGCTACATGAGACCCTGTCATAAATAAATAAATACTATTTTGAAAAACTTACTATAATACATTTCCACTGAAATGAAACTGACCAATCTCTTAGGAGAATCATAATACCAGGGCTGGAGAGATGGTTTAGCAGTTAAGGCGCTTGTCTAGGAAGCCAAAGGACCCAGGTTTGATTCCCCAGGACCCATGTATGCCAGACTCAGAGGGTGGTGCATACGTCTGGAATTTATTTGCAGTGGCTGGAGGCCCTGGCATGCCTGTTCTCTCTGCCTCTCTATCTTCCTCTTTCTCTCTCTCAAATGAATAAATAATAATTTTTTTTCAGTTTTTCAAGATAGGGCCTCGCACGAGCCCACGAGGCTGACCTGGAACTCACTATGTGGTCTCAGGGTGGCCTCGAACTCATGGTGATCTTCCTACCTCTGCCTCCCGAGTGGTAGGACTAAAGTGTGAGCCACCACGCTCAGCCTAAAAATATTTTTAAAAAGACATCTTACCAAAACTTTTGCAGGATAAAATGGAACATCTGAATAACTTTATATTTATTTGAAAAAATTTTAATCATCATCTAATCCCATTTCGAAAGGACAACGTGAAAGATACACAGTTTCACTAGTATTTTAACAGTTGCTTAATGGGGCTACAGGAATGGCTCAGCCGTTAAAGGCACTTGCTTGTAAAAGTTGCCTGCCCAGTTCAATTGGACAGATATTTATTTGCAACAGCAAGAGATGTTGGCATGCCTCTACACACACATGTTTAAATAAATACATTTTTTAAAATTGCTTAAGAAAATGTAATAGCAATCTTTCACAAACTCATGTTTGATTAAAAACCTGCATAATCCTGACAACAAAATCTATAGAATATTAACAATAAACAAATATTATAAACCAATATCTCTCATGAGCATAGATGCAAAAATCTTTACAAAATTATTTGCAAGTTGAATCTAGCAATACATAAAGGGGATATCATATAACTGGCATCTGTCCCAGGAAATCAAGCTTGGCTTAACATTCCAAAGTCAGTGACCATAAATGACTGTATTAACACATATACAAAATGATACAATTGAAGAAATACATAGGCAAAATCAAACCACCATGAAAATTGTCAGTAAATAAGAATAGAAAAGAATGTCCTTGGGCTGGAGAGATTGCTCAGTGGTTAAGGCACTTACCTGTAAAACCTAAGGACCCAGGTTCGATTCCCCGCTTTATGCTGGATGCATAAAGTGGCACATGCATCTGGAATTCATCAATCTGGCAAGGATTGCCTACAAAATAATTTGCTAGTGACACTACAGTTAGTGGCAAAATATTAAAAATTTTCTCCTTAAGATAAGGACTTAGGCAAAGATGACTCCTGGCATTTATGTTCAACATGTTACTAAAAGTCTTCATCAATGCCAAATGACAAA